>NC_132875.1:13301716-13926716 GCF_048164855.1 Canis lupus baileyi | reverse complement strand
GGAGAGAAACAGTTAACCTTCCCCTACTGCTGTGGGTGGTAATTATGATAATGTACTGAGTTAGGTAAGGCAGGGCAAGACACTGAATTCAGGGTTATGACCTATTAGAGCTAAGTTAAAGAAGGGGTCCTGATTCCTAGCAATCTTATTTCAGTTCCCCGTTATGACCTGTGCTGAAAAGGCACTGCTAACAAGTGGAGACTAACTATTGACTATAGAAAGTTGAATAAATCTGTCTTTTTGTGAGCACCTACCTCTACCAGATATCTATACTTTAAAGGATGGCATTCAGAATGACATGGGTAAATGGTTGCTGTTGTAGACTTGGCTAATATGCTCTATTCAGTAAATGTATGACAGGAGAGTCAACTACAATTTATCTTCATCTTTTATGGTCAATAGTATACCTATTCCTGAGCACCATATAGGCTTTACCCATAGAACTAGATGTTTGCTTCTCACTCCCATTGGAAACTCAGCTTTGGCATTATATAAATGATATCCTCCTCACAGGATCTGACCAAGACACTGTCTCATAGGCCCTAATAAGTGTGAGTAAACACCTCACTGAAAGGCAATGATGAGCAATTGCCTCATGTAAGATATGAGGCACTCCCAGTGTATTAAACTAGGGAGCAACATCTGAAACATAGAAGAGCTACTGTTCCCTACTTGTAGCTTTAAAGATAAGTTCTTAGTGCTCCAATCTCATACATTGGTAAAGAGGACCCAGTATGTACTAGAAATGTTTAGATCCTGGTACCAACAAATTCTTCACCTCCAAAATTTGTTGGCTTTTGTTACTGAGTCACCTCACATCCTCTACTTTTCATGGGGAACTCAGCAATGACAGTAGGTAAACTAAAGGAGGGTATCATTTTGGCTTCCCACTGGAGCCTTAAAAACAGAACTTAGAATTTTAAATTTGAGCCTCCCATAAATTTGTTTCCAGGAAACTCTGGACCAAATGTACAGGTACATGCCTCCCCACAGGCTTTTGGTATAAGTGGCTCCCAGACTCAACCCAAAGGTATTAACTACTAAAGAGGCAATTCCTACTAAAGAAGCTTCAGTTAAGATAAATGTCTCCTTTATAGGGACAGAGCCAATTACTCTATGGACTGAGATTCTTATTATGCCCTGAGTAATGGAAAAATCTCCCGGTAAAATTGGATCAGCAACAGAGGCCTTTTTATTAAAATGGAAATTACACCTACATGATTGAACTAATTCTGGCTCTACTGGAAGAAATGAGGAAATAACAATCCTCTGCCATTGAGGTTAACTTGCCAAAACCTCCAGAAATGCACCTGTCTCTTGCTCAGTAGGGACTACAAGGAAGATGATCAGCCTTCTCAAACCAAGGCAAGCAACAAACCAAGACAAGCAACGTTTTTTCTTTACTGATCCAGTGAGCATGTAGTGAAAGGGAGCCAGACAATGCACAGCCTCTATTCAAACACTCCAATTTCCATAGGTGGAGTAGAACAAAGTGTCAAATAAGTTGATCTGCATGCAGTATTCCTAGCTATAGAGGTTGCCCTGAGGGGCATTTTCCTGAGGTGCATATTCTTACTGACTCTTGGCTAGAGGCTAAAGAGTCAACTATTTAGGACTTTGGAAAATCAGGGCTGGAAAACACAAGGCCCTGCGAAGATACTTGGGATAAAGAGATGGAGTGAAAATTGCCACATTGGCTTTCCCTCCGCCCATCTTAGTGAACCATGGATTTCCTCAATGGCTGCTAATTAATATAAACAAAAACAAGCAATCTATGAATACAAATAAGCACCTTAGCCAAGGTGTGTCTAAAAAGTCAGAAGTGCAACCAACTGTACAATGGTCCCTCACCTAATTTTGCAATACCAACTGCCAGTTTTACATCACGCTCAGTGGAAATGAGTTCTACCACAATTTCAGTGCTGACTGTGTATCACAAACAACATCGCTCGTGGGTGTTACAGTAACAATAATTCTTATAAGAGACATTAAAACCTGTGGAGAAATATGACTGCTCTCCAACTGGGCTTTCTCAACCTAAAATAACAACTACTTACTTAACAAAATTTGCCAGGCCTACTAAGACCATCATTAAGAAGCATTTGGAAAATATTTGATGGAAATAAGCTCTCTGCGTTACTCTTCTAGAGATCCTTAAAAAAATAATATACACACTACCTGCCTTACTAGAAATAGAAACAATAATGAAAATGTCTGTAGCAGAGCCAGCCTGAGAGGAAATCTATTGGTGTACTCTGCCCTCTCACAAGAGGCCACCCCAAGACTGTTAAAGCAATACTAATGGCTGCTTTATAAAAGTTTCCTTAGAATAGACACACTGGGGTATGTGGCACCCCACTGAAAGACAGCAGTACAATAAACAAAGAAAGAAATGGGCTAAACATATAACATAATTGATGTCTATTTTGGAAATAACTTGACCCAACTGTAACCATCCTGTGTATGAGTGCCCCCATAGTTCGGGATCCAATTTGGTATACAGCTAAATTAACAACTCTTTCTCAAACCACAAGAGTATCCTACATTCATGGAGACACCAGTATTATTTACTATTGGAAAGCCACAGAATACTCAAGAACCAATATATACCAATCCAAACAAGAAGGAACATGCAATTGCCCTCCAAACCAAAGCTGCATATAACTTTAACTACAGCAATACGTAAACAGCAAATTTAACAATTTAACAAAAGCCTGCATGTTGGGCATGTTACTAACAATCTGATTTCAGGACATAGAACATAATGCTTCTCACCTGGCATCATATTTTTATAGCTCTTGGGTATGAGAAGTAATGTCCAAGAAAGAAGTTAGGCAAGTTTGAAATAAACCAAATGTAATTTTTATAAGAGAAGAAAAAAAGAAGGAAGGAAATAAAGAAAAAGAATTAAAAAGAGAAAAAAGGAAAGGAAAAACAAGTGAAATGAAAATGTCACATAAGATCACATTTTGCATGCATATTTGATAAATGAGGGAAGGAGAGACTAACTCCAGTCCTCTTTTAAGAAGTAAGTAGCTATAGACTCAGCCATATGTCTAGACTGACTTTGTAATGAGATTTCAGGAGTGTGAACAAGAGCACATGACTGAACATAGAGTTCTATTATCGTGTACTATAAAATGATGAACTGTTAATTTAACAGAGTTTTGCATGAAAGTCTAGTCTTTTTCTGTAAGACTGGGTTTTTTAGAAAGAATGATTGGAAGCCATTATAGAGGAAGTAAAGCTAACTCCTTCCAGATGCAAGGTTTCTATATTCCCAATTGCTCTTACTACAGACATATGGGCACGGGTAATAGGCTTGGCTTCAACAGGAAAAATACTAGCAGTTTCTCAAGTTACCTTATTCATCAAGGAGACAAAAACAATATGGAATCATCCACAGGAGCCAAGTATATTAAATTGTTTGTGGTCATCATACATGCTTTCATTCTGAAAAAGTAATGAGGAATAATCATCTTCCCAAAATCAAGTACTTCCCATTTAATTACCCAATACAAGAATATTCACTCACCTTCTCAGGGGACAGATTTTGAAAGTGGCTTTTGCTGTTTATTGAACTCTTTGCATACCGAAATGATTTTGTTGACATATAAAATAAGTAGTTAGATCCCTTTTAATAAAACCAAAATCCCACATTGCTTAGTGGCATAATTATGTTCCAAAATAGGAAGCTTTGGAACAGAGAGAATATAGCTGAGGAAAAGTTCTAATAAGGAAACATTTACAGTTATATAGGATAGATTTGCATAGAGGAAAAAGAAAAACAGACACAAGAAAGCTTTTTGAAGGCATCATGTTTATTTATTGTCTTAACTATAAAATATGCATTTTTCTTTTTTTTTAAATATGCATTTTTCAATAATAAACATTTGAATTTTGTTTCTGAGAGTAACTTGCAAGTTGGAGATAATGAATTTGATTTATATTAAATGAACATAAAACAACACCTCTTGTGATTTTGGAAATGATAATAAAAATGATCCTTATGATTGAGGAATAGCTTCTTTCAAGTTACATCAGGAGAAGAATTTGCCTTTCTCATAAGAATGTTACACATCTTCTTTCCCTCGTCATTAAGTAAATGCAAAGCAAATTAGGATGAGTATCAAGTCATACCCACTGGGATGGCTATAACTAAAAAAAAAAAAAAAAGTCCAGAATATGGAAAAATTGGAAACCTGGTACATTGCTAGTAGAACTAGAAAATGTTTGAGTTACTATGGAAAGCAATTTAGTGGTTCCTCAGAAAGTTAAATATAGAATTACTAAATGACCCTGCAAATCCACTCCTAGATATATACCCAGAAGAAGTGAAAATAGTTACTAAAACAAATAGTTTGTACATGCATATTCATAGCAACACAATTTGCAATAGCCAAACAGTGGAAAGATCACAAGTGCCTGTCAATGAATGAATAAATAGATTTTTGTATGGAATATTACTTAGCTATAAAGAGGAACAAGATACTGACATATACTACAATATGGATGAATCTCAACAACACAAGTGTAAAAAGCTAGTCAAGAAAGTGCACTTATTATATGGTCCCATTTATATAAAACATTCAGAATAGGCAAATCCATAGGAACAAATCACAGGTTGTGGTTGCCAGGGGCTGGAGAGAGGGGATGGAGGAGAAACTGCTGAACTGCTATCTGGGGAACATCCAAAGGATTCTTTGGGACAACATACTTGTATGGAAGCTGATATTCAGAAGTCTCATTTAGTCATCAAAAAGGCAAGTATTAGGAGAGTTAATATATAACACATACAAACACACAATTGGATAAAACTTAAACATAGGGTCATCTAATGCTTATTATTCATTTTTTAAACACTAACTTTGAACTGTACAGAAATATCTGCTTTACAGTAGTAGAATGTGTTAATGGAATAAAAACTTCAAGTCATTTTAAGGTTGTTTTAAAAGTGTGAATAGATAAAATCTTAAACAATCAGTTAATCATCATCTTGTTTATCAAGATGACTCAGGGTTACTGAGTCACTGCAAGATTGAGTGAATATTAATTTTACTTGTGTATTTGGGGAAATGAAAACATATCCAAACACACATGCTCCTTGGCATTTTATTTCCTTTAATTTTCAGTTTTTAATCCATTTCCCTTTAAGTCTTTAATCATCTTTTCAGTGAAGATTTTTCCTTTCATTCTGTTCATGTGTCTGAGGAATTAATAATCCTATTCTCAGTGGTTCCATGTAATCAAAACCTCCTGATTCAAACACTGTGTGCAATCTGCAGGGAGAAATTATTAAAAGGGCTTTGCAGATTTATTTAGCACTTTGCTCAGAATATGAATTTGCAGACTTTTAAATATCTGAAAAAAAGATTGCCAAGCCATTACCCTTCCAGAAGAAGTTTTGAACTAGACATTTTTCATTATTTACAGTATGAAATACTTGGAGTTAGATTTCTTCTAGAAACACTTTTGGGTAATAGATGGCACAAAATGAGGCCAAGTTTTTAGGTTTCAGATTCACATGCCCATTATATTTTTAAAGACCCAGACCAAACCTCAACCTCATTCAGCCACTTAGTGAAGACTCCAGAAAGTTTCTCCAGTAGAAATAAGACCATGGAATAGATTAGATAGAGTGTGCAGGTGTGTAAATGTTCCTGTGTGACTCAGTTGGTTCAGAGTCTGACTTTTGATTTCAGTTTCATGATCTCAGGGTCTTGAGATTGAGCCCTGCCTTGGGCTCAGTGCTCAGTCATCAGGAAGTCTGCTTCTCTCTCTCTTTCCCTCTCTCTCTTTTTCCTTTGCTCCCCCTCTTCTAAAATAAATAAATAAATAAATCTTTAAAATTAAAAAAAAAAGTATGGATATGGGGGAGGAATGAGGGTGTGAAGGACAGGAAAATATAGGATATTCTCTTTATGTAAATGCTTCCAAGTGACAAAGAAACAGGTTTTACATATCCATGCGAGTTGTGGCTGAATTTGGATCACTTCTTTGAATGATTGTCAGGTGATGAAGTAGAGACACCAATTCATATTTTTTTTAAAACTCACAGCTCATGAAGGAAAGAAGATGAGCTACTAGCTCAAGGAGACATAGGATCTTGATAAATGTTCACAGGCACGAATCTTGGAATGCAACAGATCTGGGTTTAAACCTTAGCTCTGCTGCATATAACTTGTATAATACTCAGCAAATCATTTAACTTCTGTATACATGAGGTTATATATCAAGATTGGGCATATTAATACTTATTTCAGGAGCAGATTATATTTTATGTATATGTAAATTGTTATGCATAAAATATGGAGGACATGTACTTAAAAATTTTAACTACCATGAATGCTATTCTAATTCTTAAAAAAAAAAAAAAATATTACAGAGGGAGAGCACACAAGAGTCAGTGTGAGTGGGGCAAGGAACAGAGGGAGAGAATCTCAAGCAGATTCTATGCCAAGCGAGGAACCCAAGGTGAGGTTGGATCCCATGACCCCGAGATTAGGATCCAAGCCAAAATCAAGAGCCAGATGCCCAATCAACTGAGCCACCCAGGTGCCTGTCTAATTCTTAATTAATAGTTTGTATTAACTGTTAGTGTTCTTCTACTTTCAGGAATGTAATTCATTTTTTCTAGGTTTGATGTGAATCTTAGAATGATTGACATCAACACTTTGGTAAATTTTATATTGGTTCATCAGAAAATAAGATTCCCGGGCTTCATAGAATACTTATTTTGTATTTGTATAACTGCAGATATGCAAGTTCTTCATCTTGATCTGAGCATATTTATGAATGCTGATTCAAAAAGAATTTTTGTTAAAAATTATATCATATTTTGTCAACAGTATCCTTTTTTCTTTTTACTAGACTTGTTCTAGAGTGCTTTTTCTTAAGTAACCTACTGTATCCTTGCATTGTTTAAGCAATTTATGATGTACTAGAAGGTATTTTAGGTAGCATTGGCTACAACAGAAATGTGTAGAAAAGCCGATTCTTCATTATTGAGAGGAACTTAAAGGTTTATTCATTAGGGTAGAAATATTAGGTAACCTGAAATCAGGAGATAGGAGGAGAGTTAGGAGGGAAATATTTTTAAATGCTGCTCTGCCTACAGACAAGGAGATGAGATGAGACAGTCTAGGAACAACATGGACATACAGACACACTTCTTATGTCACATTGTCTGAGATGCATAGAGGCAGCAAGACCCTAGCAGAGATCTGTCTCTAAGGTGAAATTCAGAGTAGGTTGAAAAAGAATGTTAATTAAAGTTTTGGATGAAGGCCAGGGTTCAAACACAAAATAAAAGGATGATAATTATTACAATTAGGAAAGGTACATACAATGATGTTTACATTTCCAAGCTATAAACAGGCTGTGCTCCAAAAGTTCATTAAATCTATTTAATAATTGAACATATTTATCCATAAGCTGTATACATATGTATATACACGCATATATTTCTGTTACAAAATTGTTATACATCAATTCTTTGTGATATAAGTGTGATAATAAATACTGTGAAAAAGTAAATATGAAGATAAAGCCTTTGACAATGAAGGGCAAATCAATTTAACAATCATAAAAACAATAGTAAGAACTAATATTTAATGATAACTTATCATTTGTCAGGTGCTATAATTTATTTTATTTTTCAAATAAGAAAAATGAAGCAGGGGTAGATAACACCTGATGAGTAGTATCAGTTGTACTAACAGTGAAGAAATGTGATTGTGTCTTAAGCTGAAGAGAGAGCTGGGCTCATAAGTAAGTGTCTTCACTCACTAGTTATGTACATTTGGTAAATGGATGGAGATATTTACCAACAGTTTCCTGATACAGAAAATGGGGATTAAAAATATGAACCTTGGGAAACACCTAGGTGGCTCAGTCAGTTAAGCTTCCGCCTTCAGGTCAGGTCATGAACCCCAGGGTCCTGGGATAGAGCCCCACATTGGGCTCCCTGCTCAATGCAGAGCCTGCTTCTCCATCTCCCTCTCCATTACCCACCTCCCCCCCCCCCGTGTGTACACATGCTCTTTCTCTCTTTCTCTCTGCCTCTCTGTCTCTCTCTCTCTCTCTCTCTCTCTCAAATAAGTAAGTCTCTAAAAAGAAAATGAACCTTGTAAGGTTGTGATGAAGATTGGCAAGAACTAACTATAATTTGTAAAAAACATGAGCAAGAGTTGTCCCAAGTGCTTTTGCATGTATCATCTCAATTCTCTCAGCGAAACAGTGGAGGATACTCTTGTGCTCACCATTTTACAGGTGGGGACAGACACTGGAATGCAGAGGGGTTGAAAGACTTTTGCAAAGTGACAGAGTTAATAATAAATTCCAGAGCAGCTTTACAGGCTAGGTGTTCTGTTTCCCCAAACATAGTCTCTTACATACTGTATACCTTCTCACTGATGCCACTGCTTGCCATGTGTATTACATACATAAAATTTTATATATGGGTGTGTATGTATAAATATACACAAGTATATTAAAATATGCTCATGATGTATTTTAAAAATACATAATAAACCAATAAAGTATCGTTCTCATAATTATTATTCCATAGAAACTAATTCTGTACTATATCTCATTTCTAGGACCATGAGTCTTTTTGTCTTAGGGTAACAAAAAGAAAAACAGAGGAAAAAGTTAATGATAGAAAAACAGAAAAACATCAAAATTTGGCTCATAGAGTTTTCGATGTGATATCTAATTGGACACAAAGGTATTCCACCCTACTTTGAAAAGGACATTCTATTTCCATTTGAAATGGAATACAATACAATGCAATACAAAAAATAATCAACAACAAAATATTTTTTTTCTATTTCTATTTTTTTAACAGCCTTAGTACTTTCCTAGCAGCAAATTAACTTCTGTTCCAGGAAATGAGAATTTCATTGTTGCCTTTGATCAACATTCAGACATATTTATGGAATGCTCCTTCATGTCTTTTCAAGTCACTCTCTTGTGACCATGTAATATTTCCCTTTGACATTTTGCCTCTTTGTGAAGTTTGAAAATGCATAAACCATATACAAATAACTGGAAAATATGTATATTCTATATGTGGGTTAGGCAAATGACTAGAATTTTTAAAACAAACCCATTTGGGGAGTTTAACATTGTTTAACATAAGAGTTTTAACTCATATCACCAGCTATTTGAACATGGAGAGTAGAATTCTTACCTCAATTACAGTTCAGGTCATGCTTCAGCATTCATCAATATATTGGTTAATTATTCTATGGGGAAAAATCTATTACTTCCTTTTAATTCCTAAAAGAAATTATTTTAATTAAGATGGCAAGCATCTCTTATATCATCATCTAGGAGTTTGGATCAAGAGAATTATCAATAATCTCCTAACAGGTGTTTGACCTTAGATGCTACACTTTTGTGGTATTAATAGTAGTTTGTTTAATTTAGTCACTTAGAAAGTAAGAAAAGTTGCTTTGGAGGTCAAGTACTCTTCATGACATTTTTCTCTTGTCTGTTTTCTTCTTTCTTTCTTCTTTTCTTTCTTTCTTCTTTCTTTCTTTCTTTTTTTTCTTTTCTTTCTTTCTCTTTCTTTCTTTCTTTCTTTCTTTCTTTCTTTCTTTCTTTCTTTCTTTCTTTCTTTCTTTCTTTCTTTCTTTCTTTCTTTCTTTCTTTCTTTCTTTCTTCTTTCTTCTTTCTTTCGATTGTTTGATGAGAGAGAGAAAGAGAGCACACAAGCAGGAGGGGCAGAGGGAGAGGGAGAGAGAATCTGAAGTAGACACCACGTGGAGGGTAGAGCCTGATATGGGGCTCAACGTCATAACCCGGAGATTTTTACCTGAGCCAGAACCAGGAGTTGGACATTTAACTTGTCCCACCCAGGTACCCCTCTGCCTGACATTTTTGTGTTCCTCTGGCCTAGGAATGAGACAACAATTCCCTTCTCTCATTCAATAGGGAAAAGCAGCTGCAACTTTGCAGAAACCAGTAGGTAACAATACCTGTAAGAAGCAGAATCTGTGTTTGGATATACCAGCATTTCTAAACCATGTAAGAGCACTCTGGCATAAATTAACTCAACAGGTGTCAAAGGACCTGCATTTTCCTGATAACAATCATATCTAGTGACTTAGAACAGGAACTGGGTGGGAAGACAGACTATGGGCAGCGTAAGCTATGCTTATAGGTGGATAGGCTGCACTTTATTATCTAGGTCAATATTAGTTTTCTCTGGCTGCTTATTGGTTCACAGTCTTGGGAGTTCCCTGGGTGAAATTCAAAACAGGCCCCAGTGGAAGATATGGAAGATAAGGAGTGATAAAGAAAGAGGTAAACCACTCCCAATCAGTAAGGTGGTTTAATAAACAAGGGAATTTACATACCAGGCTTATCTAGGAGGGCTTTAAGACAAGTGGGTCCCCACACCTGCCCACCAGAATCTTGAGAATTTATATAGAGATCTTAACAGTGTTCAGTCAAGTATATTCTCGGTGGTCTCAGTAACATACTACTTTTTCAAGGCTGTGTTCTTGAAGTGTCCTGTAGCATGAGAGAAGTGGGTGGAACGTCTATTCAAATATCAGAGAGAGAAGAAGGGGAGCTTCAGCTCAAGGTCCAGCTTGAGAATCTATCAAAGTCACATCTTCTCAATGACCTCCTCCAACACTGCTTAATGAATCATCACAGACCTGGTGGTGTCAGAGAGGAGATATATGCTCTCTCACAGTTCTTGATATTAGAATCCTTGAAATCAATATCACTGGGCTGTAAACAAGGTGTCAGCAAGCCCATATTCCCTTTGGAGTCTTTAGGCCAGAACCCATTCCTTTCCTCTTCCAGCTTCTGGTGACTCCCAATCTCCTTTGCCTTGTGGCTGCATCACTCTGCTCACCATGACCAGACTTTCAAACATCTCTGCTTGGTCTTCCTATCACCTCCTCTTGGATAAAAACTCACTCTTTAAAGTATATGGGTATTACATTAGGACTCACCCAGCAATTCCAAGATAATCTCCCCATATCAAGATTATTCATGCAATCAAAACTGCAAAAAGCCTAGATTTTTTTTTTTTGCCTTTATTTTGTTTTGCCTTTTTTTTTTTTTTTTTTTTTTTGCCAAATAAGGGAACATTCACAGTTCTGAGGATTAGGACATGTGTCTATATTAGGAGGTAATTTTTCAAATTGACCATCGTAGACATTTAACAAGTATCCAAGTTTCTGCTAAAAAGAGTTGCATGCAATCAAAATAAAAGTCCTATTGACTTTCTCACCACCTTTAAGATGTTCATCAAGGTACAATTACTACTCCAATCAATCAATCAATCAATAATAACAACAAGTGCAATTAGCACATATATATGGCATACGAGCCAGGCTCTCTTCTACCTATTTAGCATTTACTAACTCACTATATAGGAAATATACTTCCAAAACTATCTTTGAATGTGAGAATAAGGTCAATTTCCCTCTCTCAGTGCAGAGTTGTTCAGGCTTTTAAATTAAACCTATTGCCCCTAGATATAGGAGATATAAAAATTCACTTTCAATCCTGGATATTTTCCATCTACTTCTTGAGCATGGTGGATAAAGCTCCTTATAAGGGAATGAAAAGTTGCCGTTGCACTGTGGAATCGTGTTATTTTCATTTATTCATAGACAATGTCACTTCTGTTAGGCACCTGTAGCCTAGGATATATAGAGTGGAATCATTTTCAATAATATAAAGTATAAAATATAATTCTCCTAATTTAAATAAGACAAAAACATAACAAATTAAATTCTTAAATATGGAAAAAAATAATTTTGTAAATGAGTTAAGGAGATTACTTTGTAATCAGTTGAGGAGATTACTAAATGTTTACATTTTAACACTAGTAAAACCAGCAAATTTCCTTCTTTCAAGTAAGTCTACTAAACTCTCTAGCCTAATGGGCAATGACCAAACACATTGAGACGACATTTGAAGAACATGAAAAGTTTCTCAACATAGGTCAATGATTCATTATGAAATATAGTAAAAGTCTGCAACTAATTATTGTTATGTTTTCTTTATCTCACTCTCTCAACACTTAAACAGTTGGTGTCTAAGTTCAGGTTGTTTTAACAAATTATCATAGTCTAGGTGGCTTAAATGAAATAATCCTGACAACTCTGGAAACCAGGAAGTCCAAGATCAAGGTGTTGGCAGATCCAGTGTCTGATGAGAGACCACGTCTGGGTTTGCAGATGGCCATCTTCCTGTTTCCTCACATGGCACAGAGCAGAGAGACAGGAAGATCTGGTGTGCATTTCTTCCTGTAGGCTCTGCCCTCATGCCCTAAGTAGTTCCCAAAAGCCCCTACCTTCTAATACCATCACACTGGGGGTTAGGATTTCAAAATACGAACTTTAGGGGGGACACATTCAGTGCATGGATATTAACAAATCCAACACTTCTTTGACAAAATGTAGAGACTTCTAGCATTGTCTCTCAACCTACTCCTGTTCTTACCTTCATTTACAGTCCAGTGCTGTTATGTTTATTTCCATAAACCTTCTCTGCCTTCTCTTTTGCAGTCTTTTTTCAGGCAAATGTTTTTGTCTAATCATTTTCTTGCTGAAATTTACCTCTAAAAAACAAGTCAAATTCTTCCATCAAGACTTTTCTTTTTTCTTTTTTGTTTTTTTGTTTTGTTTTGTTTTTCGTTTTGTTTTGTTTTGTTTTGTTTAATAGGCCCCAAAAAGGGTTTAGGCCCTAAAGTGGATTAATCTCACTAGTAAGAGATTCCTTGTAGGAATATATGGAATCTCCAGAAAACTGGACTTTGAAACTTTTGCTGTTTTCTGATTTTAGTTAGTACTGTATATTGATCCAAAGTTTAAACTTCCAATGTCATTTGTACAATATTTCCATTTTAGTGGTATGTTTTTACTGACTTACATAACTGATAAAGTAAAAACAATTCTGATATTTCTTCAATTTTCATTTCTGTAATTCTGTATTCATTTCTGGAACATACAGTGATGGTTATAAGAAAGTCAAACAAAATGCTTGTAAGTGATTTGTAACTGACAATTCAAATTAGGAAAAATTGACATTGACTAGATTTATTTATTACATTATACCAATGTGTAATATTTGTGTATCATAGTATAATAGAATCATAATATGAAATGATTCCAAAATACATAGATCATGAAGGCAATGTGAAATTCCAAACCATATTTTTGTTTTTTTCACCTTAAAATAAAATCACCTCCAGCATCTCAACAGTTGTAATTAATGCCAAATATTATGTAGCAAATCATTCTGCCTGCTGCTTCCCTACCCACCTGCTGATTATCCTGTGATCTGTCTTGCTGCTTTGTCAACCTGATGAGTGGTGTTGCCCTCTAGACACCCTGCCCACCTGTTCATAATTTACTTCCAACATGTCATACTTGACTATTAAATGAAATTTAAAAAAATACTGTGAAAATGATCACTTTCCAAGGCTGAGATTATAATAATCCAGATGCTTTTGCTACTTCTTCCTAATTCACTAATGATTGCCTTTTCCTTTTCCTTATACTAAGCAAAGGTGCTTTTTTCCCCCTAGTATTAAAAACTTAATTGTTCTCATGAATGTCCTTCATGGTGTGCTTCAAGAATATATTCTCCAGATAGCCACCTTCTTCTCTGCAAAAGCTTCTGGGACCAAGAGCAAGAAAAATGTGGCAGGTGTGGTGAGGGCCAATTAAAAAACAAATCTGCACTAACTGATGGGTAATCTTCAGTAAAATCACTAGTGACAATACCAGATGCCTGGGGAAAATTGACATTGACCAGATCCGTTTATTGCTGGCAGTGCTTTGATTCATCTGCACCGTGCAGCTGTTGTAAAGGTAAATGGCTTGCACTCCCATTTTGTGCTTTTATGGGTTTGTTTTGTTGCAGCAGTCTTACTATTTCTTTTTTTTTTTTTTTTCACCCAGGCTTGTAATAGGTCAGATGTTACAATTTTCAAACAGCCTTTCCATCTTTCCTCATTTCCCAGAGAACTGGATTTGCAAGTAGATTAGTGTTGCATTTGAGTTAATCACATTCTGAATTACTGAGCTGTTTGAATATATTCAATGAATGCACATTTACCTAAAAGGTGGACAATTCAAATTAGGAAAACATGAGAGTCTTTACCCTATTTTTCTCCTATTGCTCAGTTCCAGTGCAAGTTGTTTTTTCATTTAGATGTCAGTCTCTTACATTATCTTAGTACATAGGACGTAGCATGGTACATAATCAGCACAGAGTAATGTTTGTTTCATGTTGACTGAAGGGATATTGGCTTATTTATTTTTAATGCATGTCTAAATCCCAAGGCCTTCAAAGTTTTAATCTTTGTCATTATATTAAATACATTCTGTGTTTTTGTAATTTGTTAGATCTGTGTGCTTGGTTTGCTCATAGTGTATCAGGTTACATAAAGTAAATATATCAAAACTTTTAATCATAGTTTTAATTAACAGTCTAATTTTCTAATGAAATAAAATCTGCTATGAAGTAAAATTGAAGTGTGATATAGGGATTTTGGGGTTTTTTTGTGGGTTTTTTACTTTTGTTTGTTTAAGTAAATCAGGAAGCTAAATATATTTTACAGTTTGGATGGAAAAACTCAGACAAGCCTGGCAACACAGGACATGTTTATTTCTCCCAGTCAATCAGAGGTATGTTGATAGTAGAATTCAAAAAAATACCTTATTAAATTACCCCATTTAATAATTCTATAAAATATATTTTGAATCAGTTTTTCTTTCTTTCTATCCAGATCATTTCTCCAACAAGTTCAAGTCACCTTCATAGTCACCTACACCACAGATTCTCAAACTGTAATAATAAGCATATGAATCACTTTGAGATCTTGTGAAAATGTAGATTTCTTTTTCTCTAAGCCTGAATTCTACATTTTTAACCAGCTCCCAAATAATGTTACTCTGCTGGTTCATGCACCTTACTTCAAACAGCCAAGGACATAGCCTATTTCCACTCTTATCTCCTACCTCTTATGGTCCCAGGTGGGCATCTATTAGAGGTGTCTTTTTTTTTTTTTTAAGATAAGTTTAACCCAAGTATCATTCATTTTAAACATATATAATCTTTATATAATATATAAAATATATAAAATATATAATATATCACTGTTACCCCCCTACACACAATCCACACTCATTTAAATTCTGGAATCAAATCAGCATCTTCTCACCTGCTGTTCAGCAGTTAGACATGGAATCTCCTCTGGGCGACTCTACTCCCACCTCCATTATAGCAGGTTCTTTCTTGTCCCTAACATTTCAGCTTAAATTTTACTCATTCATATATTATTTCCCTGACACCTCCAGGTAAATAGCTATCACTTCTTACTATTCTCTCATGTATATTCAGTAAACATTGTATAATTTTGTAATTATATATTTGCTTATTTACTTGATTGTTGACTGTAGTCTAAGTTCCATAAGAATAGGAATGAAGTCTATTTTATAGGAGAGTTTATTCATAGGGACGCACACAAGACATGGCACAGAGGAGCACTTAATATTCTAAAAATACATACATATTTGTATTTCTATTAGGATTTCCAGAATAATTATTTAACAATATATCCACTAATATAAGCACAAAGTTTCTGAAGTTATTTTATTTTTATTTTACTCTTCTAGATTTTAATATTTTGATGCATTTATTTCACTGCATTTGTTCAGTCTTATTTGAAGTCAATTAATTATGGAGACATTATTAAAATGTCAAGTTACAACTAAATTTCCTAAGGAAGAATCAGTGTGTCCAATGCCACCTCAAATGATTTGCAACAAACAGTTCTGAAAACTGACACCCAATTACTATTCTATGAACGGTCACCATGCAAATTCAACAGGTATGGGTATGGTATGTGACTGCTATTACCTAAAACCGAACAAAAGCTTAGGAACCTACGGAATTCATAAAGTGAATTTAAGCTTACGAATGATATTTTATAATTAAAAGCTAATATTCATTAAGTATTTACTGTGTCTTTTGTTATTACTCCCAAAGGTAACACCAAAGTAATATACATAAATGTTGCCATAATATGAATTCATATATAGACCTATCTCATCCCAATGCTCACCTTTCTAACCAGCACACTTTACTTTTACTTTTTAGCAGGTTCATATCTTTTAGTTTTTCTCTTCAGCTCTACTTTTCATTCTTTAATTCTGATTTTTTCTCTCTACTGTTCCTTTTTTTCCTTGAATGTAATAAACTGATTCACTTTGGCTACAAGAATGATAGAAACTAAAGTGATCTGGAACCTGTCATCCATTTTTTTTGTTTTGTTTTGCCAAATGTTTTAGGATTGCTGAAAAGAATTAATCTTTAATCATTCTTTAAACCAAATGTTGAGACACACTCAAGGTGTAGTTGTGTCAGTGTTTCTTTGTAACTCAAAAGGCTTGCTGAAAAATATATAAGAACAAAACATCTATATTCAAGGCAAGAGTAAGATTATAGTTTGCTTTCACCATCATAAGAAAGGAAAAATCTCTATGAATGTCTTCAACGATTTGGCTAAAAAGGTTTCTGTTTAGTGTCTTTTTGACATGAAATTGCTCCAAAAATCACTAGTTTATACACTTCAAAATAAGGTTTGCAAAATACACAAAATTCTCCTTGGCTCCATTTCCCAGCACATAGTTCTGAGTTCCTAATTCTATTTACAGAAGGTGAAAATCAATTGCTTTCTTTCATTCTTTCTTTCTTTCTTTCTTTTTTTTTTTTTTTAAATCAAAGCAATCTTCAACCTGTAACACTCCCATTATGTTCCTTGAGAAGCCCCCAACCCTGCTGTGGGCCCCAGGACTATAGACTCCCTGGCTTAGGGAGAGAGTGCTATTAATTGAGTATGATCAAAAAGTACTGCCAATTTGCTCCGGGAAGTCAGAGAACTTGGGAAAAGCTAAAAAGGCTATTCTCCTTTGTATTGATCCTTATATGAAGCACACTCACAGGTCGCCAGTAGTTTTTCCTTTTCTTGTTTAAAATCAGATGTAATTTACTGTTGACAAACAGCAGTGCAGGATATGTTCGATTTGAGGTCACTTCTCTGCACTCTATGCTTTGATCCTGTATTGAACACCCTAAGAATGTTCAGTTATTTTTAGCTGGCTAAGTGTATACCAGCTATCTATAGGGATTTGCAATTTTACCTATAACTTCATCTAACACCTACTAGTGAATAACAAAATACAACTGCAGCCTGATCAGCAGCCCAAGGAAAGCAAAAATATGAGTATGCAGGAAAATAAATACTACATGAGTTCACGATGGCATAAAAACAAACTTCTACTCTGAAATTTGCATAGCATTAAACCACATAACTATGATCCTCATTTTACAGTAGAAGAAATGAGAGAAGTCTGTTTCTGTATAATCATGCATTCTTTGTACTACAATAATAGTCAAGAAACCCAATTAAGGTTAGTGCTTTATTATAAAATGAGGGTAATATAGTTTGGAAGGGCAGAGAGAATTACAATATTTTGAAGTGCTGAAAAGGTCTGCTGTGCTTTAACAGAATTATTTGAATATCTACTTCAGCTCATTAAAAGAGACTAAAAGAATTCCATCTTCTAGATTTGCATTGAAAAGGAAAAAACAACAATAACAAAATTATGTACATAATGTCATTAGTTATAGGATCTAGAGTAGGATAAAGAAATGTTAGGTTAGGTATGAATTTAATGGATGAAAAGACTACTATGTCTATTTGTTTATGCAGATAAGAATATGGATATTTTAAAAGAGATATGGCATATTTGTTCATTTGAAGTATTTATTTAATACCTATTATTTTTCGAAGCCCCAATGTTTAAAGTCGAAACTAAGAAAAGAAAATAGAAACAAATAAAAGGAACCACATGGGGTGGAATGTCTTCATGAAGGGTAGACCTTGGAAGAGTAAATTATCATATACTATAATTTATGCTCTGAGAGAGATAAGCATGACTGCTATCAGTCATGGGAGAGGAGAGGAGAAAGTATCCTACATTAGGAAGGGAACTCATGCAAGGTTAGTTGGAAAACTCCTGAGTGAATCTTGAATTATGATTAGGCAGATGCCACCTACTGGAGAAGGAGGGAGGAGCGCAAATGAAGGAAGGAAGAGGGAGGTTTTGTCTTGAGGCCTAGCGTTCAGATAGGGGCATATGAAGAACTGTAAAAGCATCAGTGTGATTAACCCAAGGGAAGAGTAAGGAATCTTTGGCAAAACAAAAGTAAATAAGTAAAGCTAAAGAGCCAACCCAAGAGCACCGGTCATATATCATTGAAAGGAGATTGTGGTTTATCTTAAAAGCTAAAAGGAGCCATACAAGACATTAATTGGGTAAAATAACAATGGTCGGCCTTTATTAAAAGCACACTGTATGAACAACATTGTGCTATGTATCTTTAATTCATTATCTCATTTAATTCTTACATTAACCTTCTGAGGTAAATGCTGTGATTATTATTATTATTTTTAAAGAAGTGTAGGACTTGAAGATATGAAGTAATTATCCTGTCAAGGCCACAGAACTAATAAGTGGTAGAGCCGAGATCAGAAGCTTATTCTGGAGTTTTCACATAATTAATCCCCTTAAATGTTTTGAAAGTAGGGAAACAACATATTAGATTTGTCTTTTAGGAACATCACTTTGGTCACTGTATAGAACATGTATTGATTAAGGGTAAGTTAATTAATGATACCAGGCATCCGATGTAGACAGTTAATAGGTTGTTATAATGTAGGTGAGAAATAATAAGGTTTTGAAATAGAGAAATGATCATTAGAAGTGAGAATACATTGGTAAACTTTAGAACTCCATAACTATTATGGACTGAATGTTGGTGTCCTCCCAAAATTTAAATGTTGAACTCCTAACCCCCAGTGGGACTGTATTTAGAAATAGGGTCTGTGAGGAAGTTATAAAAGTTAAATGAGGTCTTAGGAGTGGGAGCCTAATCTAATATGTTTGGTGCTCTTACAAGGAGAGGAAGAAATATCTGAGGTCTCTCACCCCACCATGTGAGGATATAGTGAGAAGGCAGTCATCTGTGATCAGAGAAGAGAGCTCTCACTAGAAACTGAACTGGCCTATACCTTGATTTTTGACTTCCCAAACTCCAGAACTATGAAAAACCAAAATTTCTGTTGTTTAAGTCACCAGTCTACAGTATTTTGTTAAGGCAATTTAATCAGACTAAGAAAAATAACCTTTAAAATATGGAAACTGAATGAAAGGAAGGCCAGTGGTTCTCAAGGGTCCAGCCGTGGCATTTGCCATTTCCTCAGTGTGGAACACAGAACAAGTTAAAGGTGTGTTAGGAAAGAAGATGAATTAATGTTATTCATAGGGATTTTCTGATTGTGCAGGATAACTTTGGGGAAATGCTCATTAGGCAGTTGATTAATGAGCATAGAGGGATTTCGGCTGGAAAGATACATTTGTGAGTTGTCTATATAGATAATCTTTCACTTAATGATGATGGAAGGAAGTGTGGAAATTCTAAAATATTTCCAAATTTGATTTAAATAAAAACAACCAATATCTAATGTAACATAAATTGTATATCATTTAAAATTGTGCCTACTATTTTAGAATACTTCTTATACCCATTATTCAAATTATAGATATAATCACATGTTTAAGAAAAATGACACCCAAAACATTTTAGCTGTGACAGTCAAATGTTATAATTTTTCAAATAATGCATTATTATTGTGTCTGTATTAGCTGTCTTTTCACTTTCCAGATATGAAAACAAAGCCTATATATCATCCATTTGTCACTGAACAAAATGCTCTCTTTGATTTCTCAATTTCACAGTCAATATGGAAAGTCAGTAATTTAGGATCACATGGTAATGTTTTACGAACTTTGTTTTCTCCTTCACTACTCCTGTCTATCAGAGAATCACCCGCACAATGTCCTTATTAAGCTTTCTAGTAAATAGACCCAGTTCACAGGAATCTTTTGGTAGAGTCTCAAATTAGAAGGTAAACTATTTGTTAACCCTCTCATATTTCTTTCCACCCATTCCTCAGAGTGACCCTCCAACTTTCTGAGAGGCAAGCCCTAAATTATTAAATTTTGTTGTTGTTCTGATGAAGAAGGTCATTTTCACCCTCATCTTCAAAGCAAAGTCATGGATTTTATGGTAGTGAATGCTCGGACTTACACAGTCCTTCTCTTGTACTTATTTTTAAAAACATTTTAGGAATAATCAGGGGGGATAAAAAACCATTTAACTCTTAGACTGAAATAAGAACCAGACAGGAGGTTCTGGCTTCATGGTACCCTGGCAGTGCAGAACTTACACCCCCCTGCAGATAAACAGCCAGCAGAAGGCTGCAGGTAAGCAAGCATTCACAGCATGCATCTCATTAGTGTGGGAGAAGAGCATTAACATGTTGCAGTAAACACAATGCTGGGTTTATTGTTTACTCAGAAAATATAAATATTTAAAGGCTGGGCAGAGGGAAATGAGTCCTCAATAGCAACAGAGAATTATTAATCAGAACGAAAAGATTGAATGAGGGGAGAATAGTGCCATAAAGTCAGGAGAGGAGAAAAGCCAATTGTGTCAAATGCTGCCAGGAGGCCAAATGAGAGAAAACGGAAAAGTGCTCATTGGCTTAATTAACAAAAAAGCATGTGGAGATCTGGGGATCAGAGAAGTTTAAGGTGCAAAATGGAGATAAGGAGGTGGAAAGATCAAGTGAACACTCTTCACTCTTTCAAAGAGCTGGTGGGAAGGAAAGGAAGGCTGGTTTTCAGTAACTAGAGGAATTCTTTCTTTTTAATATCATAGAGAAATATATTTTAAATAATCATAGAATCAAATAGTGAAGAGAGGAGTTGAAAGTACAGAAGAATTGAAGATAATTTAAGGAAGAAATACTTAGTATGAGAATGGAATATAGGGGGATCCCTGGGTGGCTCAGCGGTTTAGCGCCTGCCTTCGGCCCAGGGCCTGATCCTGGAGTCCCAGGATCGAGTCCTGCATCAGACTCCTGCATGGAGCCTGCTTCTCCCTCTGCCTGTGTCTCTGCCTCTCTCTCTCCGTCTCTCTGTCTCTCTGTCTCTCTCTCTCTGTGTCTCTCATGAATAAATTTAAAAAAAATCTTAAAAAAAAAAAAAAAAGAGAATGGAATAAGACAACAAGTGCCACCAGCACCAAGCCAGTTGGGTGATAATGGTAAAGTTCATGAATCTTCAAGCAGAATGAGGTTTAGCTACTCATCCATCGCTTCACCACCAGCTTATAAAAGCAAGCCTTGGTCCAAATTCTGTCATTTACACTGACATATATTAAACAAATATTTGTTACCTAACAAGTTAAAAACACTTTATCAAACTCATTCTGTAAGCTTGATGAAGTCCTAGCTTTCCACTTTTTTTGCTGCAACAGCCATCATCTTGCATCAAGTTCACTCAAGACTACGGTGGTGGTATTCCAGAAAAAGTATTTGTTCATTCTTATAGTTGGCATCTGACAACCAGAAATCTTACTTTACATGACTAGACCCAGGACTGCTGTGGGATGGGGACTCAGATTCCATCTTTTAAAAAAAGAGGTATTAGGACTCTCTTTCAATTTGAGTACTTTGATCATGTAGGGCTCAGGTATATAGCTAAAGTTATTTTAGCCAAATTGTAATCTTAAAAATCCTTAGTTTCACCAATGAGAACTTAAATCTAACAATGAGCATGTTCAGAAGACAGATTTCACCACTGAGGCCCATTTTAAGCCTTTAACATGATAATTTGCAATGTGTGTGATTGGTCAGACATTTGGATAAGATCCGAATGTAAACTTTCTGATCATTCCTGACTGGAGTAACTTGTTATTTTAATATAGGTTGAGTTAATGGGGTTCCTGGGTGGCTCAGTCCATTGAGCATCTAACCCTTGATTTTGGCTCAGATTGTGATCTCAGGGTCCTGGAATCCAGTCTTGCATGTGGCTCCGAGATGGGCATGGAGCCTGCTTAAGATTCTCCTTCTCCCTCTGCTCCTCCCCCTGTTCCCCCCTCTCTCTCTCTCTCTAGCCCCTGTATATATACACACACACAGATACATACAGTTTAACTATCTTATGTATGTTGAACTGTTGATGCTGAAGTATTTTCAGTAGAGAGATACCAGAGACTTGGACAAAAAGCCAAAGTGACCTAAAACAGGCTATCCTCTAGAGAAATATTATCAGGAATGAAGGTAGAGGGCAAACTAGTTTCATTTTTTTATTGGGCTTTTTTCATATAATTATTTTTTTCATATAATTATTAGAGTTTCTTTTTCTGAATTGTCAAAGTAGAATGTGAGTGAAATCTACTGGACCGTAACTCAATTTCCTTTTGCTGAGAATAGAGCAGCCAAACTTAGAAATACAAACAAAGCAAAATATGAACAATCTAGTTGGACTCTATTCCTTCTAAATCCATCTACAGTCTTTCATTTCTCTACCATAATATCAAGGAAAGGCAATTTTTTCTTTCCAGCAAGTTAAAATACAAAGAAAGATTTCTCAGAAGACTGAGATACATATCAACAGAATGTTCTCTTCAGTCTTCATGAGAGCCAGTGGAGGCTGTCCTTTCCTACCTTCTCAAACAGGTATAGTCAGTGCAGAATTCTAGGGTTGAACATTATGACTCAAAGAAATGTCCCAAAACCAGAATAACATTTGCACATACCTCTTGCATAGAAGTGAACAGACAGTGTCAAAGAGGTCTGTGAACTATTCTTAGCAAACTGGAGCTCAATAACAAAATTCAATTTTAAAAAATGATATAAAATTTAATATATTATATTATTTATATATACATATATATTGAGGGGAGGACATTAAAAAGTAGCGTGCCAAGTAATTTAGAACATAGGAATTGAGCCCAAATAGATTATTGCAATACGTTATGCAAAATATAAATACATAAAAGTTTATGTTTTTTCTGCCTAAAAAGGAATCAGTCTCCATAACTCATCCATATAATGAAAATGCAAAGAGATGGAGACAGCAGAGTATAAAGTAAAGGCATCAGAATAACAGCAGCATCTGTGACAAGGACAGAATGTTTTGCATGGCAGAGATTTAATTTAGGCCAACATGCAGTCCTTAAAGGCAAAATACTTGTGCAGATAGAACTATTGCAGAAACATGAAACCAAAAGGAATGGCCACCTCATTCAGGCCTGAGGCCAAGCCTCTTACGACACAAACCTTTTGATGCGGCAGAAGCAGAAAAGCAAAACAAGTTTCTGTGTGCTCTATATAGGTCTTAATTATTCAGTAAATCGATACACAGATCACCCATAATGTAATTTTGCTACTGTTCATTTCTTAATTAGTTTTCTTACAATTTAAAAGAACCCATGTTTTTCAGATGCTAACTTACACAACTGTGAGGACATACAGATTCAACTGAATATCATGTCCGATCCAGTGTCAAGGCAGCATTGTGTATTGATTAAAAGCATAGACTCTGGAATTTATTTCTGGAATACCCCTTGCTAGCTGCGTGACCATAGGCAGTTTGCTTATCTTCTCTAAGCCTCAAATTCCTTGAAGTAACCTCAGAGTAATCACAGTTTCTACCCAATACAATTGTTGTTGGGTTTTGATAGACACTTCCAAAGGACTTAGAATAGTTCCTGAATCCTTAAAAGTACTTGCTCACTATTTGTAATTGTTATTATAAAACAAGGAAATTGTGGCACACCACAGAACTCTGGCACTGCTTCCCCCTTCTTTGCCGTGTTCTTGTCATCTAGCTTTGACACAAGAAAACAATTCATTTGGAAGGACTTTACAGCAGTATTCTTTGAGGTACCAAGATGATGCTATGGCACCTTACTTGTATGAGAGCTGAATCACCCCAAAGGGAAAAATCTCTGGTTTTCTTGGCATTATCAATGAAGTACAACTAGGAAAAAAAGAAATTCATTCTCTGAATGTATAATGGAGCACAAAGGCTAAAAATTTAGTTGAGTGGATGCTAAATGGTTTCACAGATTCAGAAGACTTTTATGTCTTCGAAATCTGCCTGTGCTAGAAGGAACCAGCAACTTTTAGTCAAAATCTTTATTAGAACATTCACACACACACACACACACACACACACACACAAGCAATCCGTAGAGATCAATTTGGCTAATTGCTCCAGTACAACACTAAGAAATATCAAAAGGATATGAAAAGAAAGACATCAATATTGGACGACAGAACTCATTACCTTATGGACTATATTTAAGAACTGTATTGGATTAATTGGCCACATTGAATCAAATCAGAATATTTTCAACCCAAAGGATTTTAGTACATTTAGACAATGATAGGACAATTGTGAAATATCTGAAATTTTATTTTGTTTTTTTATAATTTGTTTAGACAGTCTTAGAATATCACGGAATCCGAATAATCAGACTTCCTGGTCACACTTGCTTTAGGCATGATTATATTGTAAAAAAAAAAAAAAACATGTTTCTTAACTATGTTGTACTGAGCTATATGCGGTTTTAGAATAGGATAAATCTAAACTACTATGCACAATTTGAAAAATTTGTGCTCAGAAAAAACTCAGATTCGTATCAACTTCTCTCATAGTTTCAAAAATAAGTCCTAAGCTTGGCATTTTTACCAATCACAAAATCATCCACATTTGTATTGCAGTTGAGAGCACACCTACTACTTATTTGATTTAGCATAATACAGTGAAGTGCATTTGATGATTATAGGTTGACTTTAATTAGAAAATTCTTATCAATTATTTCAGTGAACATGCCAACCACAAATACAGCTTGTCTTCACAAGTTACTTCTTTTTTCTAATTTAGCTTATTGGCTAGATGATTTATTTCTTTGTTTTAGTTGTAGTTGACATATTGTGGTCTATACATGCCACGTCTTTATACATTCATCTATCACTGGACACTTTAGTTGTTTCCATATCACAACTCAGTGAATTATTGAATACACATCAAACTTTACTTCTTTATCATATCACCCATGGTTTTAGAGTACTCACAGTCTATGTTACTTCAAGTTTATCTGTTATGATAGGAATTGAAGATGGAATTTTCATACCGCAGCAATACAACTCTTTCTCTTAAGAGTTTTAGCTGAACAAGGACATAAATATGTTTACACAGAAGAAGCTACTTTCTTTATTTGACCCTAGCTGTTTAACAGCTTAGCAAATCAGGGGCTCCTGGATGGCACCGTTGGCTAAGTGTTCAACTTTTGGTTTCAGTTCAGATCATGATGTCAGAGTCATGAGAACAAGTTCTGCATCAGGCTCCATGTCTAAGACAGAGTCTGCTGAAGAGTCTCTCTGTCTCTGCACCCCCATCTCTAAAATAAATTAATTAAAAAAAAAAACCTAGCAAATCATGTCAAGCATCACAAGGTTGACACAGAGAATACATAACTACAATTGCTTTTATAGTCTTCCAATCTTTTTGTGGCTTCAAAAAAAAAAAAAAGAACAAAACAACAGTTCTTGTTAATGCATCTGTTCTATAGTGAGAGTCCTGTGAGAAATGAGAAATAGTGGATAATTTGAATAAAAAAATCAGAGTCTGCTACTTAAGCTAATTTATAATAATTATACAGATCTATCTCGGGATATGGCTTTTAAAGGGTTCTAAACTGAAGCAATAAGATTCCTTTACTCTGCTCTGAAAGAGTTATTTGGCTTCTTTTGAGGGAGCAAATGTGCCACATGTGAGATTTGCTTTCTTTTCCATATATGTAAAGTGTGATTGAAAAGAATCTTCATAAGACACCTATTTTGCATGTCCTTCTTAATATAACAAATTCTTCTTGTCCTTTCAGTATTGCACAACCACTGTGTTTTTCTTATTATAAGTATTTGGTGTGATAGGTATTAACAGATACCGATGGCTCATTTCTGTTCAATATATTCTAATGCAGGCAGCAAGAGCTGGCATCCAGCTGGAAAAAAGAAATGGTTCTTGTTATTCTCAGCAAATGCAAGTGGGCTTTTTTTGTTGTTGCTCAACCATGCTTTCTAATTACTGATTTGAATGGTTCTGTAGATTAAAAATAAAGTTCTTAATTGAGTATAAATGAGTTTGGAAAATATCCAAGTGGCAAAGCTTTTCTCTTCTAACATTTATTAGAATCAAGATGTTTCCTAATTGAAGAAGCTATAACATTGCTATATCTTTTAATATCTTGTATGTTTGTGTCTTATGGGAAAGAACATTGGGGTTTTATTTTGTATGGTTTGGGAGTTCAATTCGGATGTATAAATATATTAAAATACCCACAGAAGAGATTTTTAACAAATTACTTTATTTCTTGGAGGCTCTGGAGAAACTTCATGTCGGCATGACAACAGCCACCACAAGATTTTTGGTTTTAAATACATTTAAGACAAGTAATCATAATACTTTATATGGTTTGAGGCAATGTGTACACATGTTTTAGAGAAACAATAGCATGACTGAGCAATAAGCATCAAATACAGAATGAACGAATGCCACATTACAGATACACAGACACCCTCACCACTACCTCCTCATCCAACTGAGCAAATAACTAATTCTCTTCACTTTCCATGCTTCCAGAATTTTCTTGGACTGAACCTAAGTTCATCAGCTGTGCTAACCATTCCACATTATTTTCATTAAAATACTATGAGTGAAGTGAATTGTTTCATTATTAGATTTATTTCATTATTTAGATTATTTAATTTGAATATATCTAATATATAAAATTAGATGTATTATAGTACAACAATAAAATATATAAGGAGATAGATATACATTTGAGTAATATCGTACATATACATATATAGCATGTGTGTATATACATATACAGTTTATATATACATTAAAATTAGTTGTTGAATGTTTACTACCATAAATTGAGAGATAAAGTTATTTCAGACAGATCTAATAAAAAGAAAAATTCCCTTGAAGTCTTTGAAATATTTTATTAGGTGATGCTTTCTTATAAATTGAATATTCATATTTTCCTTTCAACTTTTTAAAAACCTTTCCATTCATAGGACACAAGCTTAATAGATTTGGATTATTTGGTTGGTAACTGGCAGACCTGAGAGAAAAACCCAAGTGTTCTGATGACACATGCTTCATTCCTACTTCATCATGCTAAATATCCAGTTATATTTGTTCTTTAATCTTATCGACTACTATGAAAGGAAATACTAACATGAAATATACCTCTAAAATATGTAGAGAGCATCTCCCATCACTGAGTTCCAGTTATAATATCAGCTCAAGTCTTCTTCTTCAAAAAAAATTCTTTTTTTCTTCAAAAAGAAAAAAAAAACATGAAGCTTGTTGTAAAGTCTTATCTTAAAGTGAATTATAGGAAATAGCAAAACAGATGTTTCCAGTTACAAATATTTTGTGATAGTATCTGTAGGCATCATTTTTATATAGTATATTATACTAATATAGTAACATTATTATACTAATATTATTATATAATATCGTCATAAAAATCTTGTTGGTTATGTAGTCTTTTTAAGAAAACTAATTTCAGAGAAATTAGGTTATTTGTCCAGAGGCATATTATTAGCTAATGACTAATAATATAACACGTAGCAGAACTATTGCCAGAAATAAAACTACAGATCTGTCTCTTGAGCACCTGGGTAACACTTTTCCTGCTGCATGGAAGCCCCTCCACCACACTGCAGAAAGGGTGCAAGGAGGTTTACTTGTTTGCACTGTAACTTACTGATGACTCTAGCTCTCATCTGCAAAAAGTGGGAAATTGTCCCAGGCTCTAATTGAGACTCATATACTTTGTGTAAACCTAGTAGATTTTGTGAAGCCAGGTACTCTTTGCAGGCACATATTTCTGGTATTTCTAATACTCACTAGAGGAACTTCAAAAATTAGCACACAAGAATGACTATCAGAAGAATGACTTTTTTCAAGTAGGAGAAATGTTTCAGAAATTGTTAAAAAAAAAGAAGTGATAAATAATGTCCATGAAAATAAACCTTTTCAATAACTGGAGTGGTCCAACAATAGAAAAGGTTCAGTAAGGAGATAATGAGTTCCCTGTCAATGAAGGAGTTCAAGCGAAGGCAAAAATACTACTTGCCATTATGTTGTATTTACAAAGTCATAAACTGACTTTTTCATGAGATGGTCTGTTAAGTTCCTTCAAATTTTGGATTTCTATCTTTATATATATTGAGTTGTCACTGTTTGCATTTTCCATGACTATCGATTAAAACTTACAGAAAGCACACATCATTATTTGCTGCACTGCTTTTGGTATTTTATCAATTTTGTTTTCATATCTCTTATTTTGAAAGATTTAAAAATAATTTTGGAAACTACATGTCTTTACTTATAAGCATATGTAAATATAAGGAAAAGCAACACGTTAAAAGGTAGCTTTACATACTGAGCTAATTAGTTGGTGATTGTTTACATTCATCATTTTTAAAAATATTACTGTATCTAAAATAGTATCAGTTTTTAAAACAAACAAAAACTAATCTGCTTATAGATTATAATTTAATATATACGGTAAAGCAAACCAGCGTATTGCAAACCTGTTTAAAATACAAGTTTGTCTTCCAATTAACTTCATGAGATAATACTTTGTCAAGCATTTGTGAACACCTTTATGCCGTTGGAATCCTTTGTCCTTTGGCAGTCAACCTGCTACGTTAAATTCTGGCCAGTTAACATGCTAGCTAGAAGGCAATGTGCCATGTTCAAAATGAATTGAGCCCCTGAAGAAACCCCACTAAAAAAGCCTTATTCTTTTTCTGAGCATAGCCTCAATATCAGAGTAACAAAAACACTGCCAGGCACTCCACTCCCTCCACAGAGGAAATTCTGGATAAACATGCCATGCAATTAATTTAACAGTTTTTCAAGCTCAAATCAGTTGACAGAGAAATTCTAGAGAGATCCTCACTTCCCTATTTCTATTTCTATAATCTTATTAGCATATTGTGACAGTAAAAGCCATTACTAATAATAAATTAGGCCTTAATTGTAAATGATATTCTATGAAATTGAGAAAAAAAAAGTGTTTCTGGTCTCAACATTTTCATGTGCCTATCAGCTGTTATTACAGACAAAAATCAGTATTAAGTTGTAACTCAGCAATAGGCTTGAAAATCATCTATACCATTATTATTATTATTTTGTTGTCTCTCGTAGGGACATCAGACAGCTGGTTTCAAAGATAATGGCAGTAACAATTATTTGCATCATAGCCCTAGCTAACTAGATAGCTGAAAACATCTGTTATGATCTTCAATTCCTCTAACCTGTCCCTGGAGAGGCTTTGATTGCTGAAATATCCTTTTTTTTTCTTTTTTTTCATTGCGCTCTACAATAATCAGTTTTGCAAAATACAGATTACTTGATACTTAAGGAAATTGACTCTAATGCTGCTTTTGTCTTTTTGAATTTAAAACTGGAAGAGAGGAACATTAAGGAAAACTTTTGAAGAAAATTATCTTGCCAGACTTGGAATTTTACTGTCATAGCGCTCTTGCATTGTCCTTTTAAACTATGGCCATTGTTTTTCTCTGATATATTAGCTCATAAAAAATAGAGGTACTACTGATGTTTGAAATAACATACCAGAGAGTCACTAGACCATTGTCATTATGATCTACTGAAACATACAGACAAAGCTGTTTTTAAGAATTGGGGGACACTCTGACCAAATAATTAAATCAGAAGTATTTGTGACACTACCATGTATTAGCAGTGTACTGGACTCTGGGCTATTTGGTGCACCCAAAATTTGCAAGTCATATGGTCTGTTCCAGCACTGATTTCAAGCTTGCAGAAGAGCTTTAAGCCATTAACACGAGAGACAAAATACAAACCCAAGCTATAGAATATGTGCAGTGGTCTTCAGCAGGAAGAAATCAGTGTATACAAAGGAGATTGGAAAATGAAGATTTTAATCCTCAGCAGTCAGCCCATTCAGGACAGCAGCATGTCAGTCTGGGTCATCAGAGTTAGGGACTCAATGAATATGTGTTGTCTGCATACACAAGTAAATGCATAAGTGAATGAAGGAAATAGGGAAATCTTTGAAAAGAAATCTGATCTAATTTTGGGGGAATGGGTGCTGTTTTTGTAGTCCGAGAGTCTGAAAAAGGGGAGAGGAATAGGATGGCCAATGGTTTTTATGATGATGAGGGTGGGAATAGAATGAAAGGTGAGTGTGGGAGGTAGCTCAGGGATGTCCTTGATGATGGAGGGGAGATGGATAGTAAAGAGAAACCATTTGCTCAGTTATAAGGCTCATATGAAATGTCAGGAAAAAAAAATATTTCATGGTAGCATGAAGGTACATTACAGAAGTCTATAATGCTGAGTAAAACATGAGGAGATTGGAAGTACTATGAACAACTTGGTCTATTAGGTAAGACATTATGACTTTACTCATTTAGAGTAAAATTAAGGAGATACAATGTTTGAGAGACATTGTATTTCATAAGACTTCATGACATTGGGATCCCTGGGTGGCGCAGCGGTTTGGCGCCTGCCTTTGGCCCAGGGCGCGATCCTGGAGGCCCGGGATCGAATCCCACGTCGGGCTCCCGGTGCATGGAGCCTGCTTCTCCCTCTGCCTGTGTCTCTGCCTCTCTCTCTCTCTCTCTCTCTCTCTCTGTGACTATCATGAATAAATAAATAAAATCTTAAAAAAAAAAAAAAAAAAGACTTCATGACATTTACATACCTGGAACAAGAAAAAATCTCCAATGCTGGGAAATGTAAATAATATTAATGAAGCTGAAGCAATAATAATACTAATTGAAATGAAAGATGACTTCAGTTTTGGACTCCTGAAGTCTGATGATTTCAACCAAGTGCTGGAGTGGAAATAGTAAATAGATGTTTGGAAATCAGGACTGGAATTCTGTTGAAAGATTGTATTTGGAGCTACTGAATTTATAGTAATTGGGCAAAGGTGGATATTGAAAAAATAAACAAGAGTCATCTCACAAAGCGAATAGTGTTTATATTTGTTTAAGTTACAAATCAATCTTGGAATGGTTCCAAACATATTTGCCTTTTGTCAAATTAATTTTTGTTGTTAGCAGCATTCTGGGTGTTTCATTATAGTGTTAATAACTTCATGTGAGCTCCTTTTTATAGAGAGCGCCTATACTTTTGATCAAATTGTATACATCATAATTCCAATATTTTATATGTAGTGAAGCCATTAGAATTTAAAGATCAGATAGTCCTAAAAAGCTGTATATCAATCTATTAATACATGTTTCCTCTTGTAAAAATAATGCTTTTTAGTCTGAATAGTGCTAAAATTTACAAACAGTGCATTTATTTAAAAAAAAACAAAGATATCCTTGTTTTTATATTTCTCCAACTATATCAATATTTCTTGGCTAACTTGTTTTATCTTTTAGTGCTGTGAGATCTCAGTGAAGCTCATTTTCTTTTTATAAATATTTTTCAAATTCTACCTGCTGTGAGCCTAGGTTAGGATAATTGAACTCAAGAGAATATTTTAAAGTATGAGAAAAAATAGGGCAGCAAGAAAACATATGGTTTCCTAATTATGCTATATTCTCTGTCTCTCTTTTTCAACCTTCCTCTCTCTCTCCTTGTCCCCCACCAGTCTTTCCCTCTTTCTCTTTATCTCTCTGTTTCCCTCTTCTCTACCGATCTCTCCCTGTCTCTCCATGATTTCTTCCTCCAATCCACTGGGTGCATAACTGGTTCTGTCATAAACAGGCTCTGTAGATGGAACAACAGTGACAATCATTCAACTGTGGAAAAATTGGTATTTATTTGGTTTTTCAATTGTGTTTGTTAGATAACTAGAATTTTGGAGGTTATAAATGAATGCCTATACAGAAACTCTGCTGTCAATAGGAGCTCTGTTTTATAACTGACCAAACACTGGAGAATTCAGGGAGTCTCAATATGGAAGGTTATTTACAATAAAAACCACTGCACTTAAATAACATGTTTTCACAGGGAACTTGGGCATTAGTACTAGAGAAATATATTTTAGGCTTTTTATTTGTTTTTAATAATGCTTAGGTGTCATATAGTGTTACTCATCTGTCATTTTACTGAACAGACACAAATGCCCTGAATCTGTAATATTCCAAATGCATCAATAATAATTAAATTCAACTTTGATAGTCACCTGCACATTAAGTATAAGTAATAGCTAAGTTTGTGTAGTTTCCACATTAGGTTATTTCTCCAGGTTTCAAGAATAAAATTAAGTTACTTTTAAAAATTAAAGCACATATGAAAATATATGCCACATCACAGGCCAGGGACATTCATGCTAAAACAAAGATGAGATACACTACATACCTATTAGAATGGCCAAAATCCAGAATACTGACATCAAATGCTGGCAGGATGTGGAAAAACAGGAACTCTTATCTATTGCTGGTGGGTACAAAATGGTACAGCCACCTTGGAAGACAGTCTTGTGTTTTCTTAAAAAACTAAACTTCCTCCTACCATATGATCCATCGCACTCCTTGAAAGCTTGTATCCACATGAAAATCTGCACATAGATGTTATCAGTAGCGTTATTCATAACTGCGAAAACTTGGAAGCAACCAAGATGTTCCTAAATAGGTAAATGGATAAACTGTAGTATGTGCAGACAGAGGAATATTATACTAAAAAGGAAATAAGCCATCAAACCTGAAATAACATGAAAGAATATCAAATGCATATTGCTAAGTGAAATAAGCTAATCTGAAAAGTCCAAATACTACTATATGACAACTCCATGACATGCTGGAAAAGGCAAAACTGTGAAGATGATAAAAGGATCAGAGGTTGCTGGAGGAGGTGGGGGGAGATGCATTGGCAGAGCACGGAGCATTTTGAGGGCAATAAAGCAGCCTATTTAATATTATAGTGGTGTATAAATGTCATTATCAATTGTCCAAACCTATTAAATGTACAACACCAAGAATGAACCTTTAGGTAAACTATGGACTTTAGTAATTATGATGTGCCAATGTAGGTTTAGCCTTGGTAAAAATGTACCATTCCAGTAAGTGATGTTGATAAAGAGGGAGGCTATGCATGTGTGGGAGCAGGGGCTATATAGCAAAGTTTAATTGTCTCAAATTTTTATCAAGTTTTATTGTAAACCTAAAACTTCTTTTAAAACATTTAAGTTTTAAAAAAATAAAGCAAAGGAAAGTACAAGTTCACAATGATTGAGGTGATATATATATCATTATCAATATATATATATTGATATATATATATATATGATATATATATATATCAATATATAGGCTCATATGAGACATCCTGAAAAAAATATTTCATGCTAACATGAAGGTACATTATAGAAGTCTATATATTATAGAAGTCTATATAGAAATCTAATATTTTGCTACATGTGCCTAAATCATTGTGAAATATATATATATATATTTGTGAAATATATACATATATATGTAAGTCACTCATATATATATATTTTTTGAAGTAGTTTAAAAATATTATATTGTTATTGGGACCATTATAGTACATCAGTGAATATTCTTGGATGTACCATAACTTCAGATATTGTTGTATCAATTTGGATATGAGTGATACACTAAGTTTTATTAATTTTTCTTAAAGATTTATTTATTTATTTATTTATTTATTTATTTATTATTTTATTTATTTATTATTATTTATTTATTTTAGAGAGAATGCATGCGAGAGTTGGGGAGGAGCAAAAGGAGAGGGAGAGAGAAAATCTCAAGCAGACTCCCTACTGAGCATGGAGCCCAATGTGGGGCTCCATCACCCGATCCTGAGATCATAAGCTGAGCTGATATTAAGGGTCAGATGCTTAACCCACTGAGCTACCCAGGTGTCCCCGGTTTTGTTAATTTTGAAAGATTATGGATTAGGAGAATTTCTCAGTTTTTTTCTAACATAAAGAATAAATTTGATGTATTTATATATTATTTTGTCTACTACAGTTGTAGTTCCCTTTGCTACATTTTCTGCTTGCAATTACAAGTAACTGGTGAATTTCTAGTTACTCTGAACTACAGGTAGATTGATAATGGAAAGGAAGTTTCCTTAACAATTTCCAGAGTTAGATTGATGTGAAGATAGCTTTTCTTTAAAGTTAATAATTGCCATTCTGATTTGCCAAACTTTTGGATTTGATTAGTGTTCTCAGTCCCCCAAGACTGATCAACTTTGTCAAACTGGTTGAACCAGATTTCTGGACATGCAAAACTTTGCACCATACCTGAGATGCCCTTTATGGGACCAATTTATTGTTTTTATTTTTGAACAGCTTTATAACAAGAGGAAAAAATGGAAAACCAAATGAGAACTTACACCTAGATTAAAAGAAAGTCATACCGTAACAGTATATTCAAGAGGATTAATTATGAAGACAAAGTTATTAAAAATCCATTCTCACGGAGAAAACTATATTTAACATGATTAGCTCTAATAACATGAATGAAAGCAAGCCCAAAAATTATCTGCAAACCTTATGGAAGTTAATTCGCCTTGCTTCCTCTTGTCTATCTTCTAATAGAGATGATGAGGAAAAATTAAGTCAGTATGATATTAATATCAGGAAAAAAAGTGGTTGGTAATAGGCATTGCTGATCAACCACTTAATCACCTACCACCTACTATTCTTAAACTGAAACATTTGGAAGACATATTTAAGTGTTTAATAATCCAGGTAAATATTTAAAATCTGTTAAACCAAAAGTCAGGACTCTTACTTAATATTTTGCTACATGTGCCCACACTTTCTTCTTTCTCCTTCTTAATGCAACCTGCTATTTCCACTGTCCTCCTTACAGAATTTATACTACTGTGGTGTATTTGCAATGTTCATTTTTACTCTTGCATTTTATACTTCACTGTCATTGACAGTGACAATATGGCAGTGTGAAATTTAAGTTCTATGCACAAATATTTATCGTTTCTGCTATTTAAATGACGTATAAGGTAAGGATCTATGAATATATTCTTATTAAATATGTAGTCCTTTTTATTTTTTATTTTTTTACTATAAAACAGAGTTTATTTTCCCTTCCTGTGTTTCAGATTTTCCCTTTTTTTATCAGTAATGAATTTTTGCTCCATCTTATTTGTTTATATACTTATTTACTACTAAATAATCAAAAGATTAAAATAAGGATAAATTAAAGTTTTAATTCCTCTGTGCTATATATAGTTCTCCTGATATTCGAACTGTTTGACACTATATTGATTCATCCTAGTGAGCCTAGTGGTCCATTCCTGTCTAATGTGGGAGGAAAACCTGACATTTTTCAGCACCGCCAGTCCCCAGACACTTTACTTTACATCAGCTTTCATCCTCACAACAATGAAGAACCAATATCATAGTCTCTAAATTACTGAGGAAATGGAGTCTTAGAATGTTTCAACAACTTGTTCAGTTACCTACGGTAAAATTAGGAGAGAGGAGCTTTACTCTTCCTCTCTTTCATTTCAAAGTTTGTGATTTTTTCCATAAATTTGTAGTTCATAAACTTTCATCTTTTACATAATGCCATCAATATTTTGCTATATCCACATATGACCTGTATTATTTACTATTTATGTAAAACATCTTATTCTATTTACTAATGTTTTTAGTATTTTAGTTAAACATGTTTACTTTACTTTTTTTTTTTTAAGAGACAGAGCTCAAGTTGGGGTTGAGGGGAAAAGGGGCAGAGGCAGAGGGAGAGAGAGACTCTGCCCCCAGGACGGAGCCTAATGCAGGGTTCCATCTCACCACCCTGAGATCATGACTTGAACTGAAATCAAGAGTTGGATGCTTTTCGTAGATGGCTTTTAAGATGTTGAGGAATGTTCCCTCTATCCCTACACTCTGAAGAGTTTTGATCAGGAATGGATGCTGTATTTTATCAAATGCTTTCTCTGCATCTATTAAAAAGATCAAATGGTTCTTGGTTTTTCTCTTGCTGATATGATGAATCACATTGATTGTTTTACGAGTGTTGAACCAGCCTTGCATCCCGGGGATAAATCCTACCTGGTCATGGTGATAAATCTTCTTAATGTACTGTTGGATCTTATTGGTTAGTATCTTGTTGAGAATTTTTGCATCCATGTTCATCAGGGATATTGGTCTATAATTCTCCTTTTTGGTGGGGTCTTTGTCTGGTTTTGGAATTAAGGTGATGCTGGCCTCATAGAACGAATTTGGAAGTACTCCATCTCTTTCTATCTTTCCAAACAGCTTTAGTAGAATAGGTATGGTTTCTTCTTTAAACATTTGATAGAATACCCCAGGGAAGCCATCTGGCCCTGGACTTTTGTGTCTTGGGAGGTTTTTGATGACTGCTTCAATTTCCTCCCTGGTTATTGGCCTGATCAAGTTTTCTATTTCTTCCTGTTCCAGTTTTGGTAGTTTGTGGTTTTCCAGAAATGTGTCCATTTCTTCTAGATTGCCTAATATAATGGCAATATATTAGCTGTTCATATTATGTTTTTAAAATCATTTATATTTCCTTGGTGTTGGTAGTGATCTCTCCTTTCTCATTCATGATTTTATTAATTTGAGTCTTCTCTCTCTTATTTTTAATAAGGCTGGCTAATGGTTTATTTATCTTATTAATTCTTTCAAAGAACCAACTCCTGGTTTTGTTGATCTGTTCCACAGTTCTTCTGGTCTCAATTTCATTGAGTTCTGCTCGAATATTTATTAACTCTCTTCTTCTGCTGGGTGTAGGATCTATATGCTGTTTTTTCTCTAGGTCCTTTAGGTGTAAGGTTAGCTTTTGTATTTGAGTTCTTTCCAGTTTTTGGATGGATGCTTGTATTACGATGTATTTCCCCCTCAGGACTGCTTTTGCTGTATCCCAAAGATTTTGAACGATTGTATCTTCATTCTCATTAGTTTCCATGAATCTTTTTAATTCTTCGTTAATTTCCTGGTTGACCCTTTCATCTTTTAGAAGGATGGTCCTTAACCTCCACGTGTTTGAAGTTCTTCCAAACTTCTTGTGATTTAGTTCTAATTTCAAGGCATTATGGTCTGAGAATATGCGGGGGACGATCCCAATCTTTTGGTATCAGTTCAGACCCGATTTGTGACCCAATATGTGGTCTATTCTGGAGAAAGTTCCATGTGCACTTGAGAAGAATGTCTATTCATTTGCGTTTGGATGTAAAGCTCTATAGATATCTGTGAAATCCATCTGGTCCAGTGTATCATTTAAAGCTCTTGTTTCTTTGGAGATGTTGTGCTTAGAAGACCTATCAAGTGTAGAAAGTGCTACATTGAAGTCACCAAGTATAAGTGTATTATTATCTAAGTATGTCTTAACTTTGGTTATTAATTGATTGATATATTTGGCAGCTCCCACATTCAGGGCATATATATTAATAATTGTTAAGTCCTCTTGTTGGATAGATCCTTTAAGTAAAGCCATCTACGAAAAGCCCACAGCAAATATCATCCTCAATGGGGAAGCACTGGGAGCCTTTCCCCTAAGATCAGGAACAAGACAGGGATGTCCACTCTCACCACTGCTATTCAACATAGTACTAGAAGTCCTAGCCTCAGCAATCAGACAACAAAAAGACCTTAAAGGCATTCAAATTGGCAAAGAAGAAGTCAAACTCTCCCTCTTTGCCAATGACATGATACTCTACATAGAAAACCCAAGACTCCACCCCAAGATTGCTAGAACTCATACAGCAATTTGGTAGCGTGGCAGGATACAAATCAATGCCCAGAAGTCAGTGGCATTTCTATACACTAACAATGAGACTGAAGAAAGAGAAATTAAGGAGTCAATCCCATTTACAATTGCACCCAAAAGCATATGATACCTAGGAATAAACCTAACCAAAGAGGTAAAGGATCTATACCCTAAAAACTGCAGAACACTTCTGAAAGAAATTGAGGAAGACACAAAAGATGGAAAAATATTCCATGCTCATGGATTGGCAGAATTAATATTGTGAAAATGCCAATGTTACCCAGGACAATTTACACATTTAATGCAATCCCTATCAAAATGCCATGGACTTTCTTCAGAGAGTTGGAACAAATTATTTTAAGTTTTGTGTGGAATCAGAAAAGACCCCAAACAGCCAGGGGAATTTTAAAAAAGAAAACCATAGCTGGGGGCATCAGAATGTCAGATTTCAGGTTGTACTACAAAGCTGTGGTCATCAAGAGTTTGGTACTGGCACAAAAACAGACACATAGATCAATGGAACAGAATATAGAATCCAGAAGTGGACCCTCAACTCTATGGTCAACTAATATTTGACTAAGCAGGAAAGACTATCCACTGGAAAAAAGACAGTCTCTTCAATAAATGGTGCTGGGAAAATTGGACATCCACATGCAGAAGAATGAAACTAGACCATTTTCTTACACTACACACAAAGATAAACTCAAAATGGATGAAAGATCTAAATGTGAGACAAGATTCCATCAAAATCCTAGAGGAGAACACAGGCAACACCCTTTTTGAACTCAGCCACAGTAACTTCTTGCAAGATACATCCACGAAGGCAAATGAAACAAAAGCAAAAATGAACTATTGGGACTTCATCAAGATAAGAAGCTTTTGCACAGCAAAGGATACAGTCAACAAAACTAAAAGACAACCTACAGAATGGGAGGAGATATTTGCAAATGACATATCAGATAAAGGGCTAGTTTCCAAGATCTATAAAGAACTTCTTAAACTCAACACCAAAGAAACAAACAATCCACTCATGAAATGGGCAAAGGACATAAAGAGAAATCTCACAGAGGAAAACATAGACATGGCCAACAAGCACATGAGGAAATGCTCTGCATCACTTGCCATCAGGGAAATACAAATCAAAACCACCATGAATACCACCTCACACCAGTGAGAATGGGGAAAATTAACAAGGCAGGAAACCACAAATGTTGGAGAGGATGCAGAGAAAAGGGAACCCTCTTACGCTGTTGGTGGGAATGTGAACTGGTGCAGCCACTCTGGAAAACTGTGTGGAGGTTCCTCAAAGAGTTAAAAATAGACCTGCCCTATGACCCAGCAATTGCACTGCTGGGGATTTGCCCCAAAGATACAGATGCAGTGAAACGCCGGGACACCTGCACCCCGATGTTTCTAGCAGCAATGTCCACAATAGCCAAACTGTGGAAGGAGCCTCGGTGTCCATCGAAAGATGAATGGATAAAGAAGATGTGGTTTATGTATACAATGGAATATTCCTCAGCCATTAGAAACGACAAATACCCACCATTTGCTTCAACGTGGATGGAACTGGAGGGTATTATGCTGAGTGAAATAAGTCAATCAAGAAGGACAAACATTATATGGTCTCATTCATTTGGGGAATATAAATAATAGTGAAAGGGAATAAAGGGGAAAGGAGAAAAAATAAGTGGGAAATATTAGAAAGGGAGACAGAACATGAAAGACTCCTAACTGGGAAACGAACTAGGGGTGGTGGAAGGGGAGGTGGGCGGGTTTGGGGGTGACTGGGTGGCGGACACTGAGGGGGGCACTTGATAGGATGAGCACTGGGTGTTATTCTGTATGTTGACAAATTGAACACCAATAAAAAATAAATTTATTAAAAAAATAAAAATTAAGAAAAAAAGTTGGATGCTTAACTGATTGAGCCACAAGCCCCTAAATGTGTTTATTTTTAAATAAAATGATATAATTCTCAGAAATTAAAACAAATACCTTCTTACATAAATAGACTAATCACAACAATAAATTCAGTGACAACAAAATAATGCTGACTCCTAAATGTTTTGAGTCCAAGGGGAGCTCTATTAAAAATGGAGCTTAATACATGGTAGAGAAATATTAAAAATATATTAGCTCAGAGTGAGACTTTTATATTTGAGTTTATCAGAAAACAATAAATGGAATTGATGAGAGTATCTTTCCCCTTATGTCTCTTTCTGTTTATCAGTAAATTTTAGTGATCTTTCCATGTGCTGCCTTAGATCATCCAAAATCCATGGTATCTATGTCCCACCGTTGGCAAACAGAGTACTAAACCGTAAAATTGAGGAGGAATCAAAGACCCTTTTGGGTTCTCTCTTCTGCAGTGTGAATCACTAATTGCCATCTCTACTAGCATTTGCTATGTATCTATGACAGAGTCATAGACAATAGATACTTGAGATCATAAAGGACTCGTAGAAAATGCTTTTATCCTCTAACATCGGAAAGAGAGTGTCATGCTACATTTTAATGAGTGGGCACATTAACCCAGACCCAGGAAACATTTCAATAAAAGATAAAATAATCCATTTGAAGTATCTCCTCAGCCCTTCACAGGTCTATGATCATCTGTTTTCCAGCCCAAAAGTTAAGCTCTAGTGTATAAATAAATCCCTAGCAATTTAAAACTGGAGAAAACTGTGTAGATTATGTGGCATAATCTCCTTTTAAGGTGTGGAAACTAAGGTATAAATAAATGAAGCGATTGCCTAAGGTCATATGCTAATTAGCATAGCCAGTAACTGGAGATTATGCCCCATTATTCATCTAAGCCTTTTCTTAGTACGCGTCAGGACTATATTTATTTCTTATTTAAAGAAGGGCCACAGCACCAACAATAAACAAAACAGATGGAGGTTTTCCTAAGCTCTAATTGCCTGAGAAAACTTGAATAGAGAAAGATAGGCCAAGCAGCTATCAAATTTTCTTTATATAAATATGTTGCTTCCGAACTTTAATTTTCTCCTTTAAGATATATCTGAGTGTCTTCATGGAATTATATATTCTGCTCTTAAGTTTCTATCATCAAATGCCACATGAATTGCTTGTTAATTCCAGGCCCAAGACTGATTAAAGAAACCAACAGATGGGATCCCTGGGTGGCGCAGCGGTTTGGCGCCTGCCTTTGGCCCAGGGCGCGATCCTGGAGACCCGGGATCGAATCCCACATCGGGCTCCCGGTGCATGGAGCCTGCTTCTCCCTCTGCCTTTGTTTCTGGCTCTCTCTGTCTCTCAGTCTTTCATGAATAAATAAATAAATAAAATCTTTAAAAAAAAAAAAAAAAGAAAGAAACCAACAGATTTATAAGTGCTAACCAGACTGTAGCTTTCCTATTAAACGGTGTTAAAAATCATCACATTCCATAGGAATACTGCATGTATTATTAAAACTACTGTCCAGCATTATTTTAAGCCATAACTTCTACTTTAAATGTCACCAGATACTCTGAAGTTTACTTTCAAATGCAGTTTCTTAATTAAGTCGTATTTTACATAGGAAATAAGAGACACAGGCTGAGAGTACACAGAACTGCTGAAGTGACTTCCCAGTAACACTCTGGCCAGAGGGTTGTGGACTGTAATGAATACATCTTCTGTGGTTCCTCAGATGAACTCAAGCACTGAAACAATCAGCTGCTTTGATGTTACCAGTAGTTTATCGAGTCCAGCCATGTTCATATCGATGCGACAATGATTTGTAGCAATTTTTAATGCTGTGATGAGTTTGTCAATACAAAGTTAAGTAAATACTGCTGTAAGCAAATCTTAAATATGACAAATATCTTAATAAGCTATTGGTTCTGTCTTTTGTTCTTACATATATCTACATTTTTGGAATAATTTCTTAGATAAAAGCATCTTCATTGGCTTTTAATATACTAGATTCTTTTAGATCCCACTTTTAAAATGCTCTCTGTTTATGTGAAGAAAAACAGATTCAGTGTGGGGAGATGGATAGCATTCACTTAATAGATATATTCAGGAAAGAAAAATTGGCATAATTCGAAAAGCCAATAATATTTTGGATGTTTTTCTTTTCTCCAATAGAATGTTTTAGATTATTTCATACAATGCTATAACCATATAACTATGTGTAAATAATATTAACTGAATTTCTTAAAAAAATTTTATTTCTTTGAGTGAGAGAATGAGAGAGAGAAAGAGAGAGAGGGAGGGAGTCAAGGAAGGGGCAGAGGAAGAGAATCTTAAGCAGACTCCACTCTGAGCTCAGAGCCTCAGGCAGGCAGGATCTCATGACCCTGAGATCATACCTGAGCCAAAATCAAGAGTCAGATGCGTAACTGACTGAGCCACCCAGGCATCCCTGTTATTAGCTGCAGTTTTGAACATGTTTTACATAAATGAAGAAAAATAAGAGAGAGGTAATAAGTTTTTGTTGTTTCACCTTTGAATTTTTTTAACTTCAACCTCTGTTGATTCTATTCAATCCAGAAAGGCTTTTACAGTGCATGTTGTATAACCTTTATTTTTCCTAAAGATTTATTTATTTATTGGAGACATATATAGAGAGTGTAAGAGAGAGTACAAGTGGCACAGAGGGGCAAAGGGTGAGAGAGCAACAGGCTCCCCTCTCAGCAGAGAGCCTGACCCAGGCTGGATCCCAGGACCCTGGAATCATTATCTGAGCTAAATGAAGATGCATAACCAACTGAGCCACCCTGGTGTCTCTGTTTAACCTTTTAAAAATAATTTTATTCCAAGTTATACATAGAAACATGTAATATGTATGAATATATATAAAAATTTATATAATAAAACATTCATGTCTAATGCCTCAATGCAAAATAAAAATATTTTATCATGTATAATGATTTAATCTCTTGATCATTTCCCCATCTATTTTATTTTTTTGTCTGTTATTTTTTTTATTTTTAATTTAAATTATTTTAGTTAACATACAGAGCAATATTAGTTTCTGGAGTAGAATTCAGTGATTCATCCCTTATATACAACACCCAGTGTTCATCAAAACAAGTGTCCTCCTTAATACGTATCACCCATCTAGCCCATCCTGCACCCACCTCCCTCCATCAACTCTAAGTTTGTTCTCTATCATTAAGAGACTCTTATGGCTTGTTTCACTCTCTCCTTTTTTCCCCTATGTTCATCTGTTTTCTTTACTAATTTCCACATATGAATGAGATCATATGGTATGTGTTTTTCTCTGACTGACTTATTTCACTTAGCATAATGCACCCTTAGCTTCATCCAAATGGAAAGATTTCATTTTTGATGGCTGAGTAATATTCCATTATATATATATATATATATATATATATATATATATATATATCTCACATTTTCTTTATCCATTCATCAGTCACACATCTATTTTAATACGCTGTGTCTCCTCATTATCTTCCATTATCAATTTCTGAGCACAGTTCTTAGATCAGATCAAGAGCAAGAGCAAGGAATGAGGGCAGAAAGCAATCTCTATTAAGAAGAGAGAGTTTAAATATGAGCATACTCCTATCTAATATATTTTTTCACTTAAAATATATTTTTGCAAAAAAGAGACATTATATTCAAGTTATATTGAAATTAGTAATATGTTGCAATTGTAACTCGATATTTATAGAGGAATTAGCAAATTAGCATGATTTTTGCTTTAGCATCAACATGTTAAACTTACTTTAGTCGCTTGTTAAATGAGGACTATGATTTCTTTTGACAAAAATATTTTGATACTGCTTTGAAAGCAAATAGTTTTTCTAGCTCCTTTTTAAATGAGAGGACACAGTGATCAATTCTAACACCAGATACAATATATATTTTTATAATCATGAATATATTATCTACAATTAACCATTTTAATAATTTATTTTTAATTGTATGTTTTTATTTCAAAGATCATCTTAAAAGCCCCTGATATAGGAAATGTGTAAATGTTCAACATTCACAAATCTCTCCCACAAAACACCAAATTCTGCTTCTCTAGCTTCATTCTTAGGGCCTATTGCAAATAATGAACTAATAATAGCTTATAATAAAAAAGGCTTGGAATCTATATAAGAAAGGGCAAAGCATTACTAATGGAAGAAAAACTAATAGAGAAGGTGGTAAGAATGGATGGACGGGGAAATGCAAGTGTCATCATAAACTCATTTGGCAGAAAAGTAGGGCAAATTTTGAATTATAAACTGACAGAGATCAGGGATGTCTTTGTAACTTGTGAGGAGCTGTGGATCAATTTATGCTGAGGATAATTTGGTACAGGAGTTTTGATGTTAACAGTAACATCTCCTTTTAAATGTCTTTGAAATGTGGCAAAGATTCTTAATTGAGAAGATTATGCGCTCAAATTTAAAGTATTCCCATTAAAATGTGCATATAGTTATAACTCTTTTTTGAAGGTACACTATTAACTGCCAGTTGGACTGGACCCCAAAAATTAACCAATGAGAGTCTGGCAATGCTTTGATCTCACACACACAGTTGCTGGTCTCCTACGTCATAGGGAACTGGCAACATGGCTGCACATGGGAATGGGATGCCTTATAGAGAGCAAATGGAAAAGTGAATAGGTTATCATTAGTTACTGAAAAGAAAAATAACTAAATAGATAAACTAATAGTAGCTAGAAGTGGCAGAGATTAGATCATAAGAGAGTTATTTAAAAAAATAGCATACCTTATTTCCTGTTTTTAACAATGACCTCAGTTGGACTAGAGCTTTCCTTCCACCTCCCACAAAAACAAGTAAACAAACAAACATATAATTATGGCTGATTTCACACCTACAGATGACTACCAAGGGATTTTCTTTCTATCTCTACTTCTCTCAGCAGTTGTAAGTAATCTTATAGATAAAAATAAGTCAAAAACACTGCTGGAATCTGTTGCATGCAAGGTAGTTCGGATGATAGCTGCCTCCTTCTCTGTGCCAAAGTACAAATGTTATATACAATTATAGAAGGACATTTGTTGGAATATACTGAACCCAAAAAAAGCACACTTACTTTTCCAAAATTCTATTCAAAGTTTAAATTTCAAGCAAATCAGGACACTTAGAGACACTTAGAAATATATTATGCTTGAGCAATAAAGCAGCCCCAAAACGTAGCTGCAGAGAAAAATTGAAGGAAAAGAAACCTCTTATTTTTTACTAAGTCAAGCAAAATGTCCTTTTTAACCTTCTTAATAGCACCCTCCCCTGTTTTAAATGGAGTCATTCTGAGTACCTGAGTTTCATGTTTTATAGTTTTATAATTTGTAACGTCTGGCAAAGATCAAGGATTCTCACTTTCCACCTCACAGATGTCCTTGCAAACTGGAACAAGATTTAAATGGTTTACATACATATATTACTTCATTAGTGCCTAATTAAAAATACGTCTGACAGCTGGCAGACAATGAGGTGCTTCAGATAATCCAAGTGAACTGATCAAGGATGGAAAATTGTGCTTGTACCACTTAAATGAATGTGTGGCATTCATTTATCATTTTGGGGAATGGGTTTTTTTCCCCATAGACTTTATACACTTTGTATACATGTTGTTGCTGACATATCCATGCTGCATTTAGATTAAATGACATATTTTGTGCCCTATTCATAGTATATGGATTATTCTTACATGAGAAGTTTTCAGGAAAAAGGGAAAAAGAAAATGATAGTACTTTTTAAACAAGTCATGAATTTGATCCTAATTGTCTGATCGTTAATATTAGCCACATGTACATAGGTTTCTCTTCTGTATTTGATCTGTGCCCTCAAGGATCTATATAGCTGTACTGCTAATGAAATAAATGAGAAATGACCATGGACACTGGATTAGTCAGAGTTCTCCAGGAAAACAGAAGAATGGGATGTGTGATATACATGTACTTGGGCCACAATTGTGGGGGCTGTCAAGTTCAAGATCTGCGGGGCAGGCTGCTGACAGCGAGTAGACCCAGGAAAGATCTGGTGTCAAGTCTATAGGCAGTTGGGCGGTGGAATTCCATCTTACTCAGAAGACCCATCAGTTTACTCTTAAGGCTTTTAGCTGATTTAGTTAGACTCACCCACATTTTGGAGGGTAACCTGATTTATTCAACATCTATTGACTTACATGTTAATCACATCTAAAAAATGCTTTCACATTAATATCTATATTGACATTTGACTCAAAACTGGATGTATGGGTTTAGCTATGTTGATGCATAACATTAAAAACCACACACTCATAGAAGTAAACATAAAAAACTTGAAAGTAATCTGAATAAATAATGTAGACAGGATAAGTTATTTTAGGCAAAAAAAAAAAAAAGATTTGATTAGAAGAGAGAGAACAGTATAGAAGGAATATTAGTAATGATACCAGCAGGGACTTGGAAGTAAGAAAAAAAATTAAATAATTGTTAGAAAGTTACATCAATACTATCCTAACAGTCTATCTACCATCTTGTCCCACTCTCCTCTATAAACTTTAATCCAGAAGTATCTGAAATTCCAGGGAAAGTCATTTGCTGGCAAACTTCCACATACTGCATTCCCCCTCCCACCTCCAGAATATAGATACAAATGCAAATAGTATAATTGTCATAGAAAAAAATTCCTTCAATGTTAAGGAGAAATACCAGTAATAATTAGAAGCTAAAGCTCAGGGTTATTCAAGCTCTAAACCAGCAATAAGTTTGAGGAACTCCAGGAATAGAAACTTGATGGAAAGTGTGGATGCTGTTTTCCATCTCTTGTCACTGGGAAGCAGTGTCTGTGACATTAACTTATATAACTGGTTAAAATCTACTGAATCACAAACTGCTCTTTGGGAAACAAATTGCTAAGTTAAAATACATATGAATTAATGTCTATTCTTTATACTCTTTGATTAAGTAAAACATTGAAGTATATCCAAATATATGCATCAGATCTTCAATAGCATAATGTTCCTAGGCAGTGGCTGGAGTGCTGGAGCCACCTCAGGCTGGCAAGTATCCTATGCCTCTTTTCCCAACTTCACATTTAGAAATGGCAGGTTGGTAACTTGACATACGTACTACAGAACGTGACAAATGCCACAAATCAGGACAGTTTCCCCCAAAGATTGTATGTTAAATATTTACGTCACTACTTTCAAGCATAAGTTTACTGCTTAAAGTGGAAATGTTTATTGATAACAATTTACATTACACAATATCAGTTATATAGTTTAGTTTATCATTCAAGTAAATTGCCATCAAAAAAGTTCTAATAAAATTTATGGAGAAATAGTTAGATAAAATCACTATTTCACCTGCTATATATTCACTCACTTTTGTCCATGGTTCCAAAAATTTCCTTGGAAATTCCTGGAATTTCCTGAGTGACAGGAGTGTCTTTGTGAGATTGATGATGGTTCTTCAGGCCACACCTAAGTTTATGCTAGCTAGATGACTCAGAATGGGAACCTGCCATGCCAGAAATAAGTCATATGATTAGAAGGTTGGGACTTTGAAGCATGTGATATCAGCCTGACCTTCAGGGAAGAGAAGAGGGAATGGACATTGAATTCAGTCACATGGCCAATGGTTGAATCAATCTTACCTTTGCAATGAAACCCCAATAAAAACTCTAGTCTCAGAGCTCAGGTGAACTTTCCTGGTTAACAATACTCTATGCATATTGCCATATGATATGCCAAGAGGGTGAGGGATCCTGACTCCACAAGAGGGGATATGGGAGATTCAAATTTAGTACCCTCCTAGACCTCACCTTGTGCATCTCTTCTTTTGGTTCGTCTGGATTTGTATCCCCTTTTGCTGTAATAAAATTGTAATCGTAAGTATAATGCTTCCTTGAGTTCTGTGAGTCATTCCAGCAAATTATCAAACCTGAAAGGATAATAGGAAACTCCAAATTTATGTTGGTCAGAAGTGTGAGTGGCCTGACAACCCCAAAGCTTGCAGCTGGTATCTGAAGTGAAGACAGTTTTTTAGAGGTCTGTGCTCTTAACTTGCAAAGTTTGGCCTAAATCCAGGTAATTAGCATTGCAACATTATATACCTAAAAATGAAAAATCTGTAAGAAATACAATATTAAATGGAAAGAAATGCACTATATTTTATTACTATTTTTTCACATTTCCTATAAGACTTTGGTTCAACATATGTTTTTCAAAAACTTATGTTTTTCTTTATCAAATTGTCTGTGTACACTGATTTCAATAACCAAGCATATAAAAACTGATAACATAGACATGAGATGCAACATATAATCATCAAAATCACCCTATCTCTTACTAATGATCACCTTTGAGGTTATTACCTCCAAGGGGAAGAAAAAAATCTATTTTGTTCATTATGAATGTTCAAATAGATGTTATTTAGAAACTGGAAGATGGAAGAAAGCAGAGATTATGTGATAAAATTCTCTGTTTTAATTTTCTCCCTCTCTCACTCCTTTGTTTTTTTTTTTTTTTTTGTCCCTTCTATATTTGCTTTCATTTTCTTTACTCTAATTGGGGCCATGTGTCTTCAAGAAACACACTACATTAATCACTAGTAATAATCTTTATATTAATTAAAATAATCCTTCCACTAAATTTGAATTTTTTTTCAAGAAAAAATGTAGACTATGATATCTTTTAAGAAATAGGATGGTTAAAAAAAAAAGAAAAAGCAATTGGGTGCTAAAGCAGACATGATTGATGTTTAAAGTTTAAAGGTAATTTAATTCATCTTCCCTTGCCACTTATTTATGTGTGAAGAAATGATGCAGGAGGTTAAGTGACTTAAGATCACAAAATAATTACTGAGTTGGCATATAAAAAAGAAGTTGATGATATTTAGATTTTAGTTTTTATTTCAGTTCCAGCTGAAATTGAATACAGGGGGAAGAGTGACAGGGACATTAGAAATCGCAGCATAATAAATAGTAGAAGGTGGTTTATTTCCAGAGCAGGTAAAAACTGAGATAAGATGGTTATGCCATGACCTTGACATCTTTCCCAAAGGCTCAGCAGAAGTAGCCTCAAGTCCTTAGCAACAACTTTCCTTAAAAAAAACAAAACAAAACAAACAAAACAAAAAACAAAACAGCAAAGGCCCTACTCACCTGGAGACTCTGGGTCAGTGTATTTGGGATGTGACTCAGAAATTAATATTTTTAAAATGTAATTTGTATTTGAAACCAGGTTCTGAAACATGATCTAGAATAGTTTCATCCAATATGACTCTGCAATGATAGAAATGTTTTATATTTATGTTGTCCAGAACTATAGCTACTAGTCACCTGTAGTTACTGATTACCTGAAATTTCACTAATGAAGTTAAGGAATTGAATTTTTAATTCTATTTAATTTTAGTTAATTTAGCTTATAGAGAGCAGTAGAGAAAATGAAAGAGATTTTGATAGCAGGGAAAACACATGCAGAAGAACACAGATGGATACAAAGCATAGCTTAAATATATGAGAGATATTCAAATATATCTAGTAAAACATAGAAGCTAAGGAGTTATCTTATTAAGAATTAAATAAAAACTAGTGTACATCTAGAGTAAATTGAACAAACTCAAGAGGAGAGCCCAACAGAAGGGTATTTGCAATGGATAGCAAGGAGCCCTTAAGAGAGAACTCATCCAAAGGAATGAAAAATCACCATGTTGAAAGTGTTCCCCAACTCCCTTGTTAGTGCATAGAAGGAATTCAAAATTATCTAGCTCTTGGATACATATTCGGGTCCCTGAAGCAGAAAGCACTGAAAAAGAAAATTGAAATAACTATCTTATCTAAGTCTGTATAAATTTAGAGTATAAACAACACTCTGAGAGTTAAACATTGCGGAAAGAATTATTTCCCCCACCCTCTTTCCCTAAGATATCCTCAGAATGTGATGAATGATGGCAGAACAATGAAAGTATAGTAACTGAGTTTTAGGATTATTTTACTTGTAAGTCATAGAAAACCCAACTTAAATTAGCTTTAGGCAGAAAAAAAAAGAAGAAAGACTTGGTACATGTAATTGAAAAATACAGTGGCTGAAAAGCTTTTGTACACCATTTGTTTTGCAGGATCAAACAGTATATAAAAAAACTAGTCTTTCTGCATCCCCCATCTCTGCTTTCCTTAGGGTTGGCTTTACTTACTGTCACCAGCAGTAGATTCAGACTATCATTCTCCCAAGTTTAAGACCAGGTGAAATGAGGGTGTATTTCTCCACATTTTTAGCCAAAGCCCCAGGATTAGGACTGAACTAATGCTCATGCCTATAAATTAATTTATCACTTTGTCCAGGGCCATGTGGTGTTCTGTGGCCAGACTTGGCCATGTGCTTCCCTTTAGAGGATCCCCACCTCTAAAGCACAAGGCCAAGTCTGGCCACAGAACACAAATCGGCTCCTTCAGTCACACCTACTCATAGAATGGAAAACAAGAAGGCGTTTACTAAGAGAAAATGAATACTCAACAGATAGCACTTAATTTTGTCATAAGAAGGGCCCAGTAGAGACTGCACTCTATAAATAGGGAAGACATAGAACCTCAGAAGGTTGGAAGAATGGCAGGAAAAGTAATGATGCCAAGCAAAACTGCATGCACTGTCAGTGGCTCCTGGTAGGAAAATTGGTCGTGAACATAGATAAAACATCCAGCTGGGTGTATTAAGTTACAGTTTTGAGATATTGGGAGGGTTGAAGATTTTGCATATTTGATAAATGGAGGCAAAGAAGCAGTAAAATTTGGCTCTTACGATTAATGAGATCTGAGTGCACTATATACAAATGAATAGTAGAGAATTTCAGATTATAAAAGGAAGTGATATGTAGAGAATTTGCTTGGGGCTAATTTCCAACATATGGCTAGAGCATGAAGGAAAATAACATTGAACTGACAATACAAGAGAAAAGTTAGCCAAGTTGAAGTATTTATTACAGCTCTCTCTCTCTACATATATTGTTTATATTGAATGTAAAATTTACTAAAAAGTACTTTGGCTAGTGGTGTACACATACCTACATTTTAACTCATTTATTTATAGAAATCATTCTGTTTTATTCCATATTTGTATAGACTCAGCAAAAAAAAGTCATAAAATACGTGTTTACACATATAGATGTTGTCTCAATCAGTTTGGATTGCTATAACAGAATACCATAGACTGAGTAGCTTAAGCACAAACATTTATTTCTCACAGTTGTGGAGGCTGAAAAGTCCAAGATAAATGTGCCAGCAGATTGGATGTCTGGTGGGGACTCTTCGTGGTTGGCAGATGGCTGCCTTCTTGCTGTGTCTTCACATGGCAGAAAGAAAGATCTTACGTCTTCTCCTCTTTTTAGAAGTACATTAATCCCATCATGCGGGCTTCATTCTCATGACCTAATTACCTCCAAAAGGCCTCACCTCTAAATCGTACCACACTGGGGATTAGAGCTTCAATATATGAACTTGAGAACAAAAATATTCAGTCCATAGCAGATATAGACATAAGTTGTGTAAGGAGAGGAAGATATGTGGGTATAAGCATGACAAGGAGATAGTTGACCATAGTCTTTCCCAAGCTGCTTTGGGAAAGAGACAACATTGTTTAATCAATAAAGTTTTTTTTTATCTGTACACCAATTGCAATGCTTATTCATTTCAAATGAGTTTAAAAAGTGCTTTTACCACTCCACTCCTGTATTTTATGCCTTACAGCATTCAATTTAAATGTTAAAAAAGAAATGCATGATAGGCACACAATGTCTAGGACAGGACACGTTGTGTGAGAAATGCCATACATATATATTGCAAAAAGAGGGTAAAAGAAGAAAATTAGCACCAGCTGGAGTTAATGGGAAAGGTGTCACATAGCAGTTGACTTTGAAAGGAGACTCACAAGTGTCGATAAAATTCAAAGAGATGAAGATAAATTTTAATCTGTAACGAAGAGATCCCATTTTATCCGCTGTTCAGTGTGCACCATACTGTGGTCTAAGACTAACTAGCTTTTTGCTTTCAAAACAGCTTTTAACTAGTAGCTGTACATTTAATTTGTATCCTAACAGACAAAATTAATTGCTGTGCTTTGCTAAGTTCAGAAAGATTTTCCTTTTATTTAGCTCTCAAGTGGAAGTATTAACCTACTGTAGGTATCACTACCTCTCTTTGTAAAGGGGAATAAAAATGTGCAATTAACTTCAGACAATTTCATAGAAACCTTGTATCCTACTGGGCAATTTCAAGGCAGCAATCGCTTGATGATATATTTCTTCCCATCTGACTTTTGGCTCCTAAAAACATTAGTGGAGCTTTTCAAGTCTGTAAGTGGAAAGGCACGTCTCTGTTAGAAAGACTATTAATGTAGATCCTAAGTAGGGAGGTTATTAACATTCAAGAAACCGGGGCTGTTCATAATCCAGTTCAGAAGATCATCCTACTGTTGAGATGGCCCCATAGATTTTGAGTTAATAGAAAGTACTGGATCAAAGTTTAGAGAGCTACTTAAGAGCAGAAATGAAGCAAGGTCACTCTTGAAAAAGTTATCAGAAGAATCATATAAAAAGAAAGCGAACACTTTTAAATACAGATCTCCCCCAATTAACATACTGATAAACCCATCATAAGTTGAAAATATAAATACACCTAACCTATCAAACAGCATAGCTTAGCCAAGTCTGCCTTAAATGTGCTCAGAATAATTACATTAGCCTAGAGTTGGGCAAAATCATCTAAAACAAAGCCTATTTTTGTAATAAATGTTGACCAGCTCATGTAATTTGTTAAGTACTGTACTGAAAGCAACAATCAGAATGGTTGTCTGGCTACACAAGGGTTGTATTGGTTGTTTACCCTTGTGGTCTCATGGCTGATGGAGCTGGCACTCACTGTCATTGTCCAGCATCAAGCACAAGAGAGGAATGCACAGCATATCACCAGCCCGGGAAAAGATCAAAATTCAAAATATGATTTCTACTGAATACGTATCACTTCTGCATACCCATAAAATTGAAAAATTGTAGCTTACAATCATAATTGTAAGATGGGGACCCTCTGTAGTCTTAAATTATCTTTTAAACTCCAGTTTATAAATGTTCACTATTGGTGATTTTAATTTTATTTACTTCTTTTCTAATTGAAGGCATTAAAATGTTTACATTTCAATTTAATGTAATTAAGGGAGATTTTATTGATTTAGTTTACCTGCTGATTATGGAAAACAGATCACCACTGCCAATACTTTTTTTTTTTTTTTTTTAAGATTCTATTTATTTGTTCATGAGAGACATGGAGAGAGAGAGAGGCAGAGACATGCAGAGGGAGAAGCAGGCTCCCTGCAAGGAATCTGATTCGATCCCAGGACCCCAGGATCATGACCTGAGCCAAAGTCAGACTCTCAACCACTGAGCCACTCAGGTGCCCACGAGTGCCAATACTTTGAGGCAACTTCTATCTCCCCTTTCCTTGAATCTGAGCTGACTTCCTGGTAATCAATAGATCAGAAAAGGCCTTCCACCTGGCTTTCTGGGAATTGTCACTTTCTGTATGACCGTACAGCCAATTGTCATGCTTTGAGAAGCCCAATCCATAGGAAAAGCCACCCCCAGGTGCCCCTGGCTGAGTGCACCATTTGATGGTTCCAGCTCAGGTGCTACACCTGTAAGTGAATGGGTGTCCATATCCAGCCTCTAAACTGCAAGGGACCCTCAGGCTCCAATATTCCCACCTGAGTCCCCATACATCTTAAAGACAGACAGCCACCTCTGCTCTTCCTAATTCATCCTGTCCAACTTCCTGACCCATCATTTGTGAGCATGACATGAAGAACATTCAATGCCACTAATATTCTGGGTGCTTTGTGACATAGCAATAGTAACAGAGACAACCTTTCTGCAATATTCCTTCAAAATAGTAGAAGAAGGCTATTTGTATGCAGTCCAGGCCATGTGGTATCAAAGTTGTGGTTTAAGACTTATGGCAGCTTTTAAACTTTTGTCTCCTGATTCTTCAGTTCTTCTTTAAGTTCTGGGCTTACCATACTTTTGTTCCTGCAAGTTCAATGTTGGAAAATATTTCCTTTTCCTACAGCTGAGTTATTCAGCTAAGTATTTGGTGTTCCATACTCCCAGACCAACAAACATGGTATCAGATAAATGTTCTGATTATCGGTACCCTGTGCCAGTCCAGAGGCAGTCTCAGATTTTTGATAAATAAAATGAAGGTCTCCGACATCAAGATATTGATTTGAGGAAGTAGGTCCACCTTTGATTTGCACAGCCATTGTTCACCTACTTATTTCAGCCATCCTCTGAGCTGAAAGGAACATAAAAGTTAGAACTGTTCTTTTTTATTTAAAGTCAGATGAATGTCCATTCCTATAAATTACAATGGATTGACATTGCATACTGGCTTGAAAATGTTTAAAGAACATTTGAAGAATGTTGAAGAAAATACTTGGTGCCCAGAGCACCTGCCCTCATCTCTGTGAAAGGGATGAGGAAGAAGTACATGTGTGAGAGGGCTCAGGGGTGATGTGGCTTAAGAGCCCTGGCTCATTTCAGTCCACCAGTGATGCTACATTCCCAGAGATAAGAACCGCAGGGAATGAGTGAAGCTCTTGAGCATCACTTCTTTGAACACGATGGAGGGAAATTTTCTTTACTCTGACTTCTTGGTTTCAGTTAATCTCGAATCTACCAATGTATTTTCATCCTCAACTATTGTTAAGTATAGACCCTGCAATTAGATACAGAAGGATGTAAAATAACAAGAGCTGTGTCCTTAGTTTGCAGTACAGTAAGGAGAAGACTAGTTGGACAGTTTTAATATGAGTTGGTAATTTGAATTGTGTGTGTGTGTGTGTGTGTGGCTCTGTGTTTTCCCAACCCCAGGCAAAAAAGTGAAATAATGTACCTGTGAGGATCCAGAATATTTGCAGGAGTAAGTTTTTCCTTATCAAAACTGCTGGCTAAGGCATGTATATTATGCCCACCTGTTTTTTTTTTTTGTTTTTTTGTTTTTTTTTTTCTTACCAATGAGCAGACAGTATAAGCTTCCCATCAGAGATACCTGCAAATTCTTGTCTGGAATTGTTCTTACTCCTGGTTAGATGCCTCAGCTTTGACTTTTCCTCCAGGCTTGGCCATGTTATGACAAAGCACTCACTGCCCAATTCTTATACATGTTCCAGGAACCAAAGCAGAAAATGGACTGAAGAATGGTTCACTGTATTTACTTAAAACCAACTCTGTCCTGCTGTTAATGAACATTGATGTAGACAATAAACTGATTAAAATTGTTTTCCTGATGGATCAGGAAATAAGCTATTTTAGGACAGACGTTATTTCAGCACAAAGAGCTTGCAAATTTATAGTTTGGGTTTTTCACATTAATATAATGTACACAGCTAGCTGGATTAAAAATGACCTGTCACAGCCACAAACTATTTAGAAAAACAGCATGATTGCATGAAATTATGATGACTTGTTTCTTCCATTACCAAAGAACTCTAAAATGTAGTGGTTTTTAAAGAATATGATGTGGATATAATGAAAATAGTTTCTATGAAAAAAATCTTGCCTTGTGTTCATTAAATTTCCATATTATTAGCAGTTGTTTCTAGTTAGAAAGCAAATTAAAATTAGTTTATTCTACTTGGAGGAGGGGCAACCTACTGTTCTAAGTAATTAACTGTAAAATAGTATGTGAGTATGCACAGAAAATGATAAATATACGTAGCAAACACTAAGTAGAGTGCTTGAAACCATTACTGTTATTTGCCAATCTGAAAATAATTTCCTTTGTTCTATTCATAAAGGGAAATCTAGAAATAAACAGAAGGATGATTTAAAAGCCATCAATTAAAAGCTATGACTTTAATTAGTGTCATCATCCTAGGAAAAGAAAAATGTTCCTCATTCAATTCACTGAATACATCGATCTTCAGAACACTTGAAGGAATCCCAGGGGGTTAAAAACAAACAACCAAACAAAACACAGAATGAAAATGTAGATTTAGCTAATAATATCCTGTATTGATATGTATTATGTGTGGAAAGATTGTATCCCATATAAATCTAAGATCAATATAACACAAGTTAAAATATAAAAAAACTTTAAAAATATACAACCACATCTCTAATGGTGGTCTGGGGAGGACAATGAGATCTCTGAAAGTCTGAATAATAAAAATAGCATTTTGGGGGAGCAGCGAGGGAGTTTGAGGAATATTGAGATTTGACAGATGGTGCTATAACGCATTCAATTATTATATTTATTCTATTTATAGTTTTATTTCATTAATCAAAATATATGCACTGGACAGCTATTGAGTTAATGTAGTCATGCTGTTACTCTAGGAAATAAATAAATGTATAACATATGTTTTCCCATCTAGCCAAGAAAATAAGTCATGCATAGCAATTATATATGCCAACCAACACAAAATTTAAAATATTATGAAAACTTCAGAAAATTGAAAGTTTACTTTCAAGTGGAACTGTCACAAAATATTATGGAGAAGGTGAAACTTGACCTACATTTTGGAAGATGATTTGAATTTGAGCAATAGCTTTGCTTTGATTCTTTTGCTGAGTCCTTCCCCTGCTCCTCCTCCTCCTCCTGTTTCTTTTGCCTGGTTCTTGGAGCACGGAATGAAGATATCACATACAGTTATCTATGATCTAGTACTTCTTTTCATTCAATCCTACATATCTGTTGATCTGTCATTTTTTCACTATTGCCTATACTATTTCTGAAAACAGAAGCAATATTTCATTCATCCATGAATCTTAGTGCCATGTACTATGACTAACACATCCTAGCTCAGGCCCTCAATAAAGACTGTGATGTTAAATAAAGAGCAAAAGAGTTAAAGCCCAGGGACAGCAAAGTGGAAATGTGTTCATGCACTGGAATAAAAATGTTTGAAGTTGGTAAAGAATGAATACTATTAGATTGCAAAGATTAAAAGAAAACATACTGTATTTATAATAATTCCAAAAGGCAACAAGGAGCTCTGGCATTTTGCCCCTACAGAATAGTGGATTATACAGTATTGACATTCCTTTTTCCAATCCACTTCATTTCACTTCCCTACATATCGTGTTACTATCCTGCATTACTATATGATTTCAGAAAAGTCTGAAAGATACTGAAAAGTAAAAACATCTCTATAGTCCCAATTTATTACAGTGTAGAATACAGAAGCACTGCAAGTAATGGTTAAAACTTAAGTATCCAGGATTTGGGGTCAGACTGAACCTGGAATTATCCCTGTTCTATTAACTTACTCTCATTTAAGCTGTCTAAAGCCTCAGTTTGCTCGCTTGCAAAACAGGGTGGAAGCTGTATCTATTTCACCAACTTTTTTTCTGTTATTAAAGAAACTAACGTAAAATACTTAATGTTGTATAAAGGACATGCTCCGTACATTAAAGTGGTGGCAGTCAGGTGTAGGACTGGGATTTTTACATCACTGTCATTCATGAGGTGCTCTGCATACACCAGTGTTGTCATCTCCAGTTAAGTATGACCTTAGGTACAAATTATTTGAGGAGAAATCTGAGTCTGTAATTACAGGGAGAATTATTTATTGTACAGGGATATAGTCAGCAAATGTTACTGATAGGTGAATGATAAAATATTGTCCTTGCAGCTCTCCCTGGAGTAGGATGTATAAGTGGGAAAAGAGTGACCATTCATAAATTAAGGTTGTTTCACATTCTTTCTGTTGCTGCCTTCACTGGTAGTCACAATGTACTTGTACTTCACCGGTAGTCACAATGTACCTGGGCTCATAATTCAGAGGCTAATGCAATAGTTAGAGCAGGACTGGAGTCTGTGGCTCTTGACTCCTTGTATTGAAAGCCCAGTTAAATACTTACGAATGTTACTTGCAATTGTTTGCTATTACCTGTTCAGTTACTTTACATTACTACATGGTAGCTTTTACTCCCCAAAAGGCGGGCCTTTCACAGGGATACTATAATGGCACCAGAATGTGACCCCCAAATAGATTTTCATTAGCCACGTTTCATTACTATACACCCTCCATGCTTTATTTTGAAGGAAAATTTGAAAACCCATGGACATTTAGGAGTTTGTGAGAGGGAGACCATCAGATAATGAGCATCAGGGTACTCCCTTATAATGCAGCTAGTCTATACTCCTGCAGCATTCTTCAGTAAGGAGCTTAGAATTTAATGGGGGTTGTAAAAATTCAAAACAAACAAATAAGCAACACACAAAAACAATTCCCGACTGATGACAAGCTGTGATCTAAATAAACTACTGTAAGAGATTAAAGGAGAAAAAAATTAACCTGACACAGAAAACATCTTTGACCTGAAATAGTAAAGTAGAGAATTACTCAACTATTTTTTTCAGTTATTATTTTAATAATTTAAGCTTGGATAATTTGAATGGTACAAATATAGCCAAAATATGAAATATTTTGAAAAATAGTGAAAATAATCATGACATTAATTTTTAAACTGATTTATTTTTCATGGGGATATGTAGTCTCTGAGAAGATGTAATGATTGTATAATGTAATGATTGTATGTGCATTTTTCAGAAATGAGAGCTCTTCCATTGATTTGTAAGATGTCAAACAAAAAAAAGACTGAGAAAATGAAATCTGATAATCATGTCAATGTTATTGAACTTCAAACGATTTAATTAAAGCAATGATGTGAAAATTACAAATTATGCTTTATGGGATAGTATACAACCTAAAAAGTGTTCTTGATCTGATATCAGGAAACCAACTGTGATGATTCACAATAGGCACACAGCAAAATAGAGAAAAGACCCCAGATCTTATGTTCCATGGCTATGAAAACTCAGGCTTTATTTAAAAAGTTGAATTCAAAAGGTTTCCAGTCTTAGGAATAGTTCCTTGGCTCAATAATAAGTACAATAACCACCAACACTACAGCTTTACAAATCGTATCACACTTCATTCTCAGACTATGTCCTCTGCAATAAGACTGGTAGCTGTGTAACTTTGGGAAAGTTACCATTAGGCTGAGTTTTCTCAGTCTAAAAAAATGGGAGTGTTAAAATGTCTAGCTCATAAGATTATTTTAACAGGTAAAATATTTTAGCAGGTAAAATAATAATTTAATCTATTTAACTTCTTTTTTTTTTTTTTTTTTTTTTTTTTTTTTTGAGAGAGAGAATGTGTACAAAAGCAGAGGGGGAAGAGAGAGGGAGAGGAAGAGAGAATCTGAAGCAGGCTCCATGCCCAGCATGGAACCCACATGGGGCTTGATCTCAGACCCATGACATTATGACTTGAACCGAAATCAAGAGTCAGACACTCAACCGACTGAGCCACCCAGGTACCTCTCCATTTAAGTCTTTATCAGAATGTTTTACACGTGGAAAATATTCAATGAATATAACTAACCATTATTTTAACCTATATAATCAGGATGAAGAATCATGCTCAAACTGGTTAAGTAAATTTTCCAAGGACAAAAGTTAAAAATTCAAAAAAGTACTTGAAAGGACATTGCTGTGATTCTGAAGTGTGTAGTATTAGTATTTGTGTTATGCAACCTCAAAATTTAAGAAAAGCGGCAAGTATTTATTAAGCACCTACTACATGATGATACTATATCAGTTCTCAGAATGAAATTATGAAAAATACAGATAAATATTTTGACTCATGAAATTCATATTTTAGATGAGATTAAGAGCATAAACAAGAAGCAAATATTTGGATTGGTTTCAGGTTGTGTTGAATGCTATTAAGAAAATGAATTGGGAAAAATCAGAGAGGGTGACAAAACATGAGAGATTCCTAACTCTGGGAAATGAACAAGGGGTAATGGAAAGGGTGGGAGAATGGGGTGACTGGGTGATGGGCACTGAGGGGGGCACTTGATGGATGAGCACTGGGTGTTATACTATATGTTGGCAAATCGAACTCCAATAAAAAATACTAAATAAATAAATAAATAAATACAATTTTAAAATGAATTTATAAAAGAAAATGAATAGAGTGATAAGAGAGAAAATAGGGAGAATTCATTTGGATAGTGTAATCAAGAAAGGCTTCTCTGAAGAGGTGACATTTGACCTGAGATCTGAAAGATTTGATTGAGCCATCCAAGCAAACAACTGAGGGAAGAATATTACATCGAGAGAGACCAAGATTTTCATATGCTTCTAAGTGACACTAGAATGTAGTTTTCCAAAAATATAGAGTTGAGTAGGAAATTTACATTGTTGGAGGAGAGTGAGGATAGAAGATTTCAAACCAGCTACAGCATTCAAGGATTTATGGTCTTTTAAGGAATTTGGATGTTATTTTAAAAGCACTAAAAAGTCCTTGAGGGATTTAAGCAGAAAAGTGCAGTAATCTGAGTTCTTTTGTGAGAATGGATTGGGGAAGACCAAATATGAAGTGAGGGCCACTACAATGCTTATTATAGTGGTAACATCATGACCTAGGGACTTTCAGTGGAGTTGGAAAGCCAACAAGTTGAATCAATTAGAAGAAATGAATAAATTTCTAGAAACATACAATCTACCAAGACTGAATCATGATAAAAAAGAAAATCTGAACAGACCAATTACTAGCAAGGAGATTGAAGAGTAATCAAAAGCCCTCCAACAGACAGGAGTCCAGAGGGCTTTATTGGTAAATTGTACCAAACATTCAAAATAGAATTAATACCAGTCATTCTCAAACTCTTACAAAAATAGAAGAGTAGAGGATTCTTCCAAAACTCATTTTGAGGTCAGCATTACCCTGATAGCAAATAAGTTGATTTTTTTTTCTTAAAAAGATAAAGCATGTTTTATTTAAAACAATCCCTAAATGGTAATTCCTTTCTTAAAAATGAAAATTTCCTCTTAATGATCCCCTTTCTTCCTGACAGTGTGTGTGGAAACAGGAATAAATCTTCTTCACCATACACATCAAGAGAGCAAGTATCAATTTGGTGGGGAAGTGAGAGATTCAGTAATGATCAATAGTGACCCATCTCTTCCTTATGAAAAAGAGCCCAGGGAATGAAGATTAACATCATGAAAATGAGGGATTAGATTATTCTGAATATTTTCAAGTTCTGACTTCTGAATAAAAATATCTTCTATTTAAAAATAAATCCATACTTTTAGCCAGAACAGCTGAGGAGGTTGATATTCTGGTATGTTCTTATCCTCAAATAAAAATTAATGTAAGATAAAACATAAAAAGGCATCGTGGTCATTTTAAAAAGGAAGATTTACATTTTCACAGCTAAGAAATTGAGTGAGGATGCAAAGAAATTAGTAGGAATATCACCACAGCACTACTGGGCTCTGGGTCCAGAGTGGAAACAGCCAAACACAAGCCTGGTTCTTGTAAAGGATCACTCTTTATGAGATTATTTACTCTTAGCTAAGAACTAGGGTAGATTTCTTTGCTTGGGAAAGAATCTGAAGACACAGTGAAGCAATGTCTGGATCTATCTCCTAGCATGTCAAACTGGAACAGAGACATGGGAGGAACAGAGAGTTTTGAGTTAAGCTCTGAATTGAATTGTGGATTGGTAACTGGAAGATCCAAGACATTTCTCTTGCTGAGGGTCCAGGAAGGGGAGAAGGGGTGAGGGGCACACACGGAAAATTGTGGGGAATGGGATAGTGGAATTAAAAAAAAAGGAAAAAAGGAAATGGAATAAAGTGAAAAAAAAAATAGGAACAAAGGCATAGTGGAATAAAACTATGATACTTTGGAAAATAAAACCTGCTCAAAATGATAGTAGAACCTAAAATTCTAAATTATTTCTGGAAATCAATGCTAATAGAATATCTCAACAAGTCCACAATAAGCACATGAATTCTCTCCAAAAAAATAACTTTATGGCAAAGACTCTTTAGGATAATAATAATAATAATAGTAATAACGATGATGATGATGTTTCTGGGATACTTAAGAAAATGAAGAAATAATATCCTCTTAAAAAGAATATAAAAATGTAGCCCAAAAGAGGAGAAATGAAACAAGAACAATTAGAAGTAAAAAGAACTCAGAAGGGTGCCTGGGTGGCACAGTCAGTTGAGTGTCCAACTCTTGATTTCAGCTCAGGTCATGATCTTATGGATCATGATAGAGACCCACATCAGGCTTCATGCTGAGTAGTGAGTCTGCCGAGATTCTCTCCCTCCACCCCTCCCTCCCCACACTGGCATGGGCACATGCGTGTTCTTTCTCTTTCTCTAAATTAAATAAACCTCTAAAAAAAGAACTCAGAAATTCTTGGAAAGAGATGTTCATACATTAAATATACATATATATGTTTATACATGTTTATCCATCTAAAGACTAATGGTGATACTTAATAGTTTCAGATAAGTTAGTAAAATATATTCAAGACTTCAAAATAGGAAAGATTAAAAATTACATAAGGAAAGATTAAAAATTAAATAAGGAAATGACTGATAAAATTGACTTCCTAAAACTAAAACTTGATATGTATAGGAAGAAATTAGAAAAGCAAATGCATGTCTCACAGTGAAAGATTTTTTTAAAATACCAATAGCAAAAATAAATAAAAATTAAAAAATAAAAATGTCAATAGCTAACAAAGGACTAGTATCTAAAATATACAAAGAATAAATCATAAGCTATAAAACCAGACAGCTGTATCAGTCATCTTGCACTGCCATCACAAAATATCATAGCCTGAGTGGCTTGAACTATAGCAATTTATATTCTCATGGTTCTGGAGGCAGGAGAGTCTAAAATCAGGTCTGGCAGAGTTTGACTTCTGATGAGAGCTGTCTTCCTGGCATGTAGACTGTCAGCTTCTGTCTCTGTTCTCTCATGGTCTGTCCTCCGTGCTGTGTGCATTCGTAAAGAGCAAGAAATTTTGCTCTCTCTCTCCCTCCCTCTTTCTATCTCTCTTCCTCTCTAATAAGGCCAGTGATACTGGCTGCTGATAATAATTATGCTGGGGAAACAGCTAGAAACATGACTATACCAGACAAACTGTACAGCCTAGTATATATTAACTATATTAGCAAATATATAAAAATTTGACAGTACGAAGAACTGGTGAGAACATACAGCAACTGGAACTCTTACCTATTGCCAATAAAATTAGAAATTAATAGCATACCCTTAGACAGTATTTGCACAATCTAAAAATTTGAAGATACATAAGCCTTTGAAGCACAGAATATATGGTACATTATGGTATAAAATATATATACCATACAGAAAACTGTGTACTTTTGGACCAAAATATTTAAAATGACTATTCATAGCAGTATTATCTGAAATAGCCAAATATTAGGCATAACTCATTTTTATGGTACATGGTTATTAAATAATACTAGTTATCAATAAAGACAAACATGTGACAACATAATTTTGAATGAGAGAAGCAAGAGATACAATCATTTATACCATAATAATATGTCTTAGTCAAGTATGATGGTTAATTTTATGTGTCCCTTGGCTATGCCACAGTACCCATGTATTTGCTCTATATTCTAGATGTTTCTGCATTTTTAAAGGTGATATTAATATTTAAAACAGTAGATTTTGAATAAAATAGATTGACTTTCATAATATGTGTGAGCTTCATCCAATCTACTGAGGGCCTTAAGAAAAATATTGTCCTCCCCGAAGAGAGGGAATTTGGCAGCAGACTGCCTTAAGACTTTCTACAACTCTTCTCTGTGTCTCCAGCCTGCAGGCTTACCCTATGGATCTTAGGCTTCAAGTCTCCACAGTCATTTAAAACATGTCCTTAAAATACCTCTCCCTCTTTCTCTATTAGATTTCAGGATGCTCGTAAAATAATCAATGAGATTTTAATTGCCACTTTCCTAAAAGTTTTATATACATCTCTAAATCTTTAACCTATGAGATTGGCACTATTATTACCCCATTTTACAGATGAAGAAACTGAAACAAAAAGGTTGAATAGCTTGTCGAAGGATGCATAAAGAGTACATAAAAGGGTAGAAGGAGCTAAGACCGCACAATGTTAGGAGGACCCTGGGTTTCCCTTGTCCTTTGAATGCAGCTAGATAAATATCAAATCACTGAATACCCGAGAAATTGATCTGAGGACTGAAAGACAGACTGTGCAACTAGAGGGAGTGAGGAAGCCAGCCATATCATAGAAGGTAGTAGGTGCAGAAATGTGGTTTGGGAGAGAAATGGATCACAAATGCTGCATAGAGGAGGGAACCCTAGTTAGGGACAGAGAAAGAGAGAAAGAGAGAGAAAGAGAGAGAGAGAGAGAGAGAGAAGCAAAGTGCACTGTGCTTGCTGCTCCAGGTAGGCAAGCAACCTAGTCACAGACAGCGTGAAAACTGCAATCTGAAAAACACCTAGGGCTCATGAGGGGAAATTATTTGTTTTTTTGGGATAGCTTCCCTGAGAGCAGCAAGCATGAACTTCCCTTTCAAGAGACGAAGGAGCTGTCTGGAGCCATTAATTTCCCCTGCCCCTCAGCATAAAGGGGAACAACGCAGTAAACAACACAGTGCTGACACTGATAGCCTAAACTGCTTATTCCAAGTCCTTGCCCCCTGCATTCTTTTGGAACTGCTTTTCTCAGTCAGGTGTGCCTGAGAACCAGCATAGTGAGCCCCTCCCTTAGAAGACCAACACAAGTCCCCACACACCCCATATCTATTGCCCATAGAGTTCTGCAAAGCTTCAGCTCTAGTGGGAATAACATCAGGTGTCTTTTGATAGGCATATGAGAGCACACCTAGTTAAAACATGCCATACTCTAGGCAAGGTCCAAATACTCCCTACTGCAGGCGGAGAGAAACTTCAGAGGACTGACCTGAGGGATACAGCAGCCAAAACACAGCAGCAGAGTGCATGCAGCACACACCAGAGACACCTCCTATAGTGCCAGGCCCTGGATATTATATAACATGTTCTTTATAAAACCATTATGCTCAGGAGCAGGAAACATAACAGGCTTTCCTAACAGAAGAGGACAGGGACCTAGACAAAATGCCAAGAGGGAAGAATTCATCCCAAAAGAAAGAACAAGAAAAGGTCACAACAAATGATCTAAACAAAACAGATATGTTTTGTAATATGTTAAATAATATGTCTGATCCAGAATTTTTTTAAAATATTTTTTTCTTTATTTATTTATGATAGTCACACAGAGAGAGAGAGAGAGAGAGAGAGAGAGGCAGAGACACAGGCAGAGGGAGAAGCAGGCTCCATGCACCGGGAGCCTGATTCGATCCCCGGTCTCCAGGATCACGCCCTGGGCCAAAGGCAGACACCAAACCACTGCGCCACCCAGGGATCCCTGATCCAGAATTTAAAGCAATAATCATAAGGATACTGGCTGAGCTTGAGAAACTCATAGAAGACATCAGAGGTATCCTACTGCAGAGAAAAAAGAGTTTAACACCAATCAGGTCAATATGAAAAATACGATAACCAAGATTCAAAACTGACTGAATGTGGTGACTACAAGGATGAAAGAAACAGAGAAATGAATAAGTGATATAGAAGATAGAATTATGGGGATGCCTGGGTGGCTCAGTAGGTTAAGTGTCTGCCTTCAGCTCAGGTCATGTTCCCAGGGTCCTGGGATTGAGCCTTGCATAGGGCTCCATGATCAGCTGGAGCCTGTTCTCCCACCCCGTCTGCCTGCCACTCCCCTTACTTGTTCTCTCTCTCTCTGTCAAATAAATAAAATATTGGAAAAAAAAAAGAATTATGGAAAATAATGAAGCTGAATAAAAGAGAGAAAAATCTTGGATCATGAAAATAGACTTAGGAAACACAGTAACTCCATTAAATGTAATAACATTCATATCATAGGAGTCCCAGAAGAAGAGAAAAGCAGGCAGAAGGTTTATTTGAGGAAATTATACCTGAAAACTTACCTAATGTAATTTGAGGGAAGATAACAGACTTCCTTTCCCAGGAGACACAGAGAATTCACATCAAAATCAACAAAAGCAGTCCAGCACCAACACATACTGTAGTTAACTTGCAAAATGTAAAGATTAAAAAAAAAAAAAAAAAAAAAAAAAAAGTCCTAAAAACAGCAAGGCAAAAGAAGTACCTAACTTACAGGGGAAGACAAATAAGATCAGCAGCAGATCTTTCCACATAAGTTTAGCAAGCCAGAAAGGAGAGGCATGATATATTCAATGTGCTGAATGGGAAAAATCTTCATCCACTCTATCCAGCAAGGCTATCATTCAGAAAAGAGAAAAAGATAGAGTTGCCGGGATCCCTGGGTGGCGCAGCAGTTTAGGGCCTGCCTTTGGCCCAGGGCGCGATCCTGGAGACCCAGGATCGAATCCCACGTCGGGCTCCCGGTGCATGGAGCCTGCTTCTCCCTCTGCCTGTGTCTCTGCCTCTCTCTCTCTCTCTCTTTGTGTGACTATCATAAATAATTAAAAAAAAAAAATTAAAAAAAAAAAGAGTTGCCAAGACAAATAAAAAGTAAAGGAGCCCTACAAGAAATATTAAAGGGGACTCTCTGAGTGGGAAAGAAAGACCAAAAGTGACAAAGACTGGAAAGGAACAGAGAAAATTTCCAGAAACAATGACAAAACAAGTAATAAAATGCCACTGAATTAATATCTATCAGTAATTCCTCTAATTATAAATGGACTAAATGGTCTACTCTAATCAAAAGACATAGATTGTCAACATGGATGAAAAAAAGAAGACCAAGCTATATGCAGCTGACAGGAGACTCATTTTAGACCTAAAGACACCTGCAGATTGAAAGTGAGGAGCTGGAGAAACATTTACCACTCGAGGGATACCTACGTGGCTCAGTGGTTGAGCGTCTGCCTTTGGCTTAGGATGTGATCCATTCCGGGGATCTAGTCCCACATCAGGCTCCCTGGGGGGAGCCTGCTTCTCCCTATGCCTATGTCTCTGCCTCTCTCTGTGTCTCTCATGAAAAAATAAATAAAATATTAAAAAAAAAAAAGCTGGAGTCAAAATACTTAATCCAGAAAAACTAGATTTTAAGCCAAAGACTGTAACGAGAGATGAAGGACACTACATCATAAGAAAGGAGACAATCCAACAAGAAGATCTAACAATTGTAAATATTTATACCCCTAACTTGGAAGCACCAAAATATATAAAACAATTAACAATAAACATAAAGGAATTCATTGACAATAATACAATAGTAGTGGAGGACTTTAACATTTCATTTATGTCAATGGACAGATAATCTAAGCAGAAAATCAACAAAGAAACAAAGGCTATGAATGGCATACTGAACCAGATGGACTTAGACATATTCCGAACATTTCCTCGCAAAGCAGCAGAATACACATCACCACCCCAATTACAGTCACAGTGCCACCAGTCTATAGATGGCAACTAAGTTTTCTTTACCTATTTTCTAATGTCATGATTCCTGTTTGCCCAATGGATCATTTGTATGTTAACCACTGTATGTAACCAACCCTTATCTGACAACATAATTGCCGCACAATAATGATTTTCAAGATACCTTGAAATTTGGGGAGAGGGGGCATGCCAAGTTGGGCATCACTTTGTCTTAGTGATTAATGGGATATTTATAACTAAAATAAGTTAATATTACCAAGGTGCCAGTTGTACAATCTCTAATTTGGTTAAGGTCTTTTCAGCACTTTGAGCATTTACTTAGCTCATTTAGCCTTCTTTTTATCATGCATGGTTGGGAGGAAAAAGTGCGTGCATCTTTCCTTCACTCCTCTTTTCCCACCCTTTCCCTTTGACATAAGTATTTGGTTTGCTTCCATCTTTTATGGAGTGCCTGGTTTTCAAGTGCACACTTCACAGGGGAATTATACCAGGTACTTAAAGAAAAGTTGATACCTATTCTCAAACTATTCAAAAAAAATAAAAATGGAAGGAAAACTTCCAAACATATTGTCCAAGGTCAGCAATACCCTGATTCCAAAATCAGACAAAGACTCTACTAAAAAAGAGAACTACAAGCCAGTATCCTTGATGAACATGAATGCAAAAATACTCAACGAAATACTAGCAAATCAAATCCAACAATGCATTAAAAGAGTCATTCAACACAGCCAAGTGGGATTTATTCCTGGGTTGCAAGGGTGGTTCAATATTTGCAAATCAGGGCAACCCAGGTGGCTCAGCGGTTTAGCACTGCCTTCAGCCCAGGGCATGATCCTGGAGACCCAGGATCGAGTCCTGCATCAGACTCCCTGCATGGAGCCCGCTTCTCCCTCTGCCTGTGTCTCTGTCTCTCTCTCTTTCTCTGTCTCTCATGAATAAATAAATAAAATCTTTAAAAAAATATTTGCAAATTAGTCATTGTGATATACTACATTACTGAAAGAAAGGATTAGAACCATATGATCATTTTACCAGATGCAGAAAAAAGCATTTAATAAAGTACTGCATCCATTCTTCATAAAAGCCCTCAAGAAAGTAGTATTAGAGGGAATATACCTCACCATCATAAAGACCCTACAAATGACCCACAGCTAATATCATCTTCAATGGGAAAGAACAGAGCTTTTCTTCTATGGTTGGGAACAATATAGGGATGTCTGTTCTTACCACTGTTATTTAACATAGTACTGGAAGCCCTACTCTCAGCAATCACACCAAAAGAAATAAAACACATCCAAACCAGCAAGGAAGAAGTCAAGCTTTCACTATTCACAGATGAAATGATACTCTGTGTAGGAAAACTAAAAAAGACTCCACCAAAGAATTGCTAGAACTGAAATGTGAATTCAGTAAAGTCACAGGATATAAAATTAATGTATAGAAAGCTGTTGTATTTCTATACACCAATAATGAAGCATCAGAAAGAGAAATAAAGAAATCAATCCCATTTACAATTGCACCAAAAGCCATAAGATACCTAGGAATAAACCCAACTAAAGAGGTAAAAGATGTATACTCTGACAACTATAGAACACTTATGAAAGAAATTGAAGAAGACACAAAAAATGGAAAAACTTTCCATGCTCTGGATTGGAAGAACAAATATTGTTAAAATTTCTACACTACCCAAAGCAATCTACAAATTTAATGCAATCCTTATCAAAATATCACCAGCATTTTTCACAGAGCTAAGACAAACAATCTTAAAATTTGTACAGAACCACAAAAGACTCCAAATAGCCAAAGCAATCTTGAAGAAGAAAAGAAAGCTGAAAAAGAAAAAAAAGAGAAAACCTGGAGGTATAATAATTCCAGGATTCACATTATATTTCAAAGCTATAATGATCAAGATAGCATGGCACTTGCACAAAAACAAACACACAGATTAATGGAACAGAATAGAAAACCCAGAAATGTACACACAATTATATGATCATTAATTTTCAACAAAGCAGGAAAGAATATCCAATGAAAAAAAAAGTCTCTGCAACAAATGGTATTGGGAAAACTGGACAGCAACATGCAAAAGGATGAAACTTTCTTACACCATACACAAAAATAGACTCAAAATGGATGAAAGACCTAAATGTGAGACAGGAAACCATCCAAATCTTAGGGAAGAACACAGGCAGCAACCTTTTTGGCATCAGCCATAGCAACTTCTTACTAGATATGTCCCTTGAGGCCAGGGAAACAAAAGCAAAAATGAAATATTGGGACTTCATCAAGATAAAAAGCTTCTGCACACTGAGGGAAATAACAAAGCTAAGAGGCAGTGTTTGGAATGGGAGAAGATACTTGCAAATGACACATGTGATAAAGGGTTAGTATCCAGAATCTATAAAGAATTTCTCAAACTCTACACCCCCAAAACAAATAGTCTGGTTAAGAAATTGGCAGAAGACGTGAATGGACATCTTTCCAAAGAAGACATCCAGATGGCTAACAGACACATGAAAAATGCTCAACGTCACTCATCATCAGGGAATTACAAACAAAACTACAGTGAGTTATCACCTCACAACGGTCAGAATGGCTAAAATTAATGCCTAAAACAACAGATGTTGGTGAGGTTGTGGAGAAATGGGAATGCTCTTACGCTGTTGGTGAGAATGCAAACTGGTACAGCCGTTTTGGAAAACAATATAGGGGTTCCTCAGAAAGTTAAAAATAGAATTGCCCTACAACCTAGTAATTTTACTACTAGGTATATACCCAAAGAATACAAAAATATGGATTCAAAGGGACACATGCACCTGATGTTTATAGGGGCATTATGAACAATAGACAAAATATGGAAAGAGCCCAAAGGTCCATAGACTGATGACTAGATAAGAAAAACATGGTGCATATATATATATACATATATATATATATATATTCAGCTATATATAAGTATATGGTATATATGTGATGTATATATGTGTGTGTATATATATGTATATATACTCAGTAATATAAAGGAATATTATTCAGCTGTATAAAGGAATGTTACTCAACTATAAAAAAAAAATGAATTCTTGCCATTTGCAACAACATGGATAGAGGTAGAGAGTACCATGCTATGTGAAATAAATCGGTTAGAGAAAGACACATGCTATATGATTTTACCCATATGTGGAATTAAAAAACAAACAAACAGATGAACATAGGAAGAACAAGAAAGAGAGAGGCAAGCCATGAAACATACTCTTTCTTAACCATAGAGAACAAACTGAGGATTGTTGGAGGGAAGGTGGGGGGGGGTGATGGGTTAAATGGGTGATGGGTATTGAGGAGGGCACTTGCTGTTATGAGCACTGGGTCTTATTTAAGTGATGAATCACTAAATCCTACACTTGAAGCTAAAAAAAAAAAAAAAAAAAAAGATTATGTAAAGATCCAGGATTTAAACAAGGCCAGCTGATTTCCAAGTTCAAGTTCTTGGGGAAGAACATCTTTAGGTATTCATATATTTAAAGATTAAAGTAATACTTAAATGAAAAAAAGTATTACTTAAATGTTTTTAGAAATGAGATAAAAGTACATTCAAGAATTTCCAAGTTTAAACTTTAATTCACCAACAAGACCCTATGTCCTGTAGGAAAATATTAAAATGTTGCAGGATCATGAACTATTTTAATTTTTATTTTAAATACAGTGTAATGAATAAATAAATATTGAAACTGAAAAAGAAGGTTCTTAGTGGCTTACAATAGATTAATCTGAGAAGATGCAGGTATCCTTGATTAGAATAACCAAATTACCCCAGAGGTAATTTTTTTTTCTAAATATTATATAGTATGGATACATAATTCTGTAAGATAATTCTTAAAGCCTTTACATGCAAATTTTTTGAAGCACAATATTTTCTCTTTGTACCTTGGCTTTAGCTATCTATGAAGCATGGTTAGTGAAGATTTAAAAGAAATAAAGAAAAAGCAAAAATAGAAGAAATATTACAATGAAGTTGATAACATATCAACATTTAACTGCATTGAACATTGGTTTAGCCATTTCATTCATTCAAAATTTTCTTGAGAGAATGATCTGAATTTAGGAAAGAAAGATGAAAGGTCTGTACAAAAAGAATTGTATCAGTTTTTTTTTTTCTAGTCAGTAAAATAATTTGGTTATTTTCCTTTGTTTTAGATAATTGTTTGCAGTATTGTGTTATGGAAAAGCAATTATGTTTACTGTATTAAAAACAGTGCAGTCTCACTGTTTTAAGTTAGTCTTTGGATTTAAACAACAGAAAAAAGGATGATTACCTTGTGAAAACACTTTTTGTTCATTAATTTTTAATATGTAGGTTTGTCATCTTTCCACATGAACATGAAAAATTTAAAAAGTTGACCTTGCATGATAGTAGGATGATTTTAATAGTACTAGGATTTGAGCTTCAGATATACTTGGGCTTCAAATATCCTGGCACCAACATAAAGTGTTACTTTATTTTGTATTCCATTATATTTATTTATGTTTAGTATTTAAATCTAAGCATTAATATTTATAACTTCTAGATATAATAAGGTCTCAGTGTTTTCTAAATTCAATGATCCTTTGAAAAACAGCTAAGCTGAAATTGATTTAGCACATTCTTACTTCATAGAGGCCAAATTAATAATGAAGAAAACTTTTGTAGAAATAATTAAGAATGTAAGAAATATACCCTAGAGCTACATGAGCACTTCAAAAGTACATAGTACATGGAACCGTAGAAAGCCCAATTATAATTTATTCTGATATAGTCATTAAAATAAAGTCCCCTGGAGGTTTCATAAAGTAACATTTTTATTGCTTGTACTCTAAATATAAAAGCAGCTTTTATTTTAAAATAATCATGATTTTAACCTTTTACTTATTTAAAATGATAAACTATTTTCTTTTATTAGTGATTCAACTTTCCAATTATTGAATGTTTCTCTACATTCCAGTTCACCTGTGAGTTATGCCATGCCATGCCATCTTGTAAGGTTACTTAGGATTTACCAAATTACACACACACATTTTTAAAAGTATTTGATTAGTGTTTATCTGCTCCTCTAGAACATAAGCTCCATGAGGGCGAGGTCATATTTATTTTACTGTTAACGTATCCCTAATCTACACAAAACTGACATGTATTGAAAATGTGCATTAAAAACATTTAATGGGGACACTTGAGTGGCTCAGTCAGTTAAGCATCTGCCTTCAGTTCAGGGCATGATCACAGGGTCTTGGGATCCAGCCCCACATTGGGCTCCCTGCTCAGCAAGGAGCTTGCTTCTCCCTATCCCTCTGCTGCTCTCCCTGGTTTTGCATGTGCATGCTCTCTCTCTCTCTCTTTCTCCCTCTCTCTCCCTCTTTCTCTGTCAAATAAATAATAATAATATATATATATAAATTTGATGAATTAGTGTTTAATGAGTGAAATAAGTAACACGACTGAGAATGCTTTCCATCAAATATGCCCCCTTTTAATGCAAAAGGGATTGGTTTAAGAATAAGAAGTTAGCAAAAGAGACTTGGAAAATGCAGTCAAAATGTAGGTGGGTAACCAGAAATATCCTGTTAGAGAAAAAAGTGAAGAAAATATTTTAAAAAGAAGAGAGTAGTTAGTTGGGAGATTAAGTGGGATGGAAAGAAGTTATTTGAATAAAAACTTTGGTAACAAAAAAGGAAATGGGTAACATCAACATGAGTGGTTGGAAAGGTAGAAAGCCTGATAACAATGAATTCAGGAGCAAATGGGAAAAGAGGGAGTAGAAGCAATGAGAAAACTCTGTAGTGGGTTGGTCAAGGTGATTAGGCTCTCTATGTTTGCTAATTAATGTTATGGAAGACGTTGGGCCCCTATCTTCCCACCCACAGAGACTCTGAGATAGGGGTGCGATCCTACTTGGTGATTGTATTTCCAAAGGGTAGCTCCTAGGTCCTTAGAAAGACATTCTTAGGTTCCAAAACTGGCAAGAAGCTGAGAGATTTACATCTCAGTGGGGCAGGAAAAGAATTTAAAATTGTGAATCTCTAAAGTAAATGCTTTATGAAAAGAGAGATTAGGGATCTATCTTCCAAAACAAACTTGGCTCAAGTATAGTCAGGTTGAGGGAAACATTAAGATTTCCTTGGTCACATACTATCTGAGATAGATAAGGAGGTATGTCCTAGTAGGATAATCAATGATAGTGGAAAAAAATATCAGGATCAGTAGCTCTTGATCTCTCTTGCCGTGAGAGGTGGGGGAAATGGTTTGCTTAGAGCCACTTTGTAATCTGTGGTACCAGCACATCATTCTTGATTTCATTTCATTAATGTAATTTCTTTGCCGTTGAGGACTTTGCCCAAAAACAGCACTAACACCATTTTGAAGAGCAAAGCTTATGAAAACTGCCTTGAATTGCAAGCTAATCATTCACTCTGTTATAACCATGCAAAATGAAAATTCAAGACTACTGTATCGGATGAGTAACTTTTGACAAGGATAATAAACACAATTTCAGAAAAAAAAATTACCGGCCATTACAATAAAAATGAATAATGGTAATTATTCATTAATTAATTATTTCAGGTTACTGCCTAAAATAAGCAAGAAAAATAAGAGCTGATAGAAGCAGAATACTTAAAAGCGAGTGTTTTTTTTTAATAGTATGAAGTTCTAAGTAGCAAAATATTCTAAGCTATAAACATGAAAGTGGGAAGCGGAGGTGAGAAATAGAAGGTATTTGAAGATGAGATTCAGATGTCACTAAAGTTGGAGGTTTTGTTAACGCGGTTGCTTAGGTAACCAAGAGTAATGATAGCCTCCCTTACTGAGAGATGTAGAGTGAGGAGTGAGCCTGGTGTTAAGATCTTAACAACTTGAGTGTTTTAGAATGACTGGGAAATTTATAGATGGTTGTCACAAGGAAGTGCTATGATCTGATGACCAACAAAAACAGCTTTCTTTCTTTTTGTTTTGTATTTTTCTAGAAGAGAGGAAGAAGCAATTGTTTGGAAGTGGAAAGGAGGAAGAAGCCACCTCTAGGGTTTGTACACAAAGTCGGAGTAAGAAATCAGTGTCCACTTGAGAGGCAAATAGAGGAGTGATGGCCTTTTTTTTTTTTTTTTTCCTTATATTTCAGTTGGATCAAGAAAGGTGTAAGGAATGTTTGGAGAAGTTTTTGAAGATATGCAAGATAAGGAGTTTCAAAATGGAAGTATTTGTGGGATTTGGGAAGATGGGAGATTAGGTCAGATTATGTAAAATACAGGGCCATTTGGATAAATGCCCTTATGATAATAGGTCATCTGAAAGTTTTGACTTAGGGTAAGAGCTGAATAAATAGGATTGAAACAAATGGTGGAATTAGTGCTGTTGTTCTCTTAGGGTAGTGGAAGTAATCACAGTAATCATTGCCTCCTTCTAGGAATTAATCTCTTGGGCAGAGTAAATCGTGAGACAGATGGTGTCATGGCAGAGGGAAATGACTTGCCAGGAACAAAAGAGAGGGCTCTGTAGGCTTCCTTTAAATCTCTCTGTCGGCAAGGTCGTGCTCGGGGAGAGGAGCTTTACCAGGGCCTCTTGATTATTGTTGTGATGGTGATTGCTCCCATTAAAATGAAAACTTTGAGTATTACAATTAAATGATTCATGATGTTATTACAGTAGCATTAAAAACACATAAATGCTTAGTCCTTCACTTACTATTTAACTAGAAAGATTAACCATTTGTGGATAATTACCACTGAGTAAAACACTACTGTTGACATTTACCCATGGATCAGTTTAAATTGTATTTTGGAATACTCATTTATTTTCCCACTTGAAGGTGAAAGAAGAGAAACTGATTTAATAAAAACATCTTCTTTGTGATATTTACCTGTAATCCCATACTTGTGAGCTTTTATGAACTATCATAGAAGGCAATGTGCTAACACAGAGATGGATGCTCTGCAGGGCAAATGGCTTTGTTTTCTGTTTTTGTTTTTGTTTTTGTTTTTGTTTTTGTTTTCACAGACTCTCCCTCACTCCTGTGCTGCATCCCCCCAAACCCTGTCAGGCCCCAATAACTGCAGTTATAACCCACTTTGGGACCTCCTATAAAGCAATGGATTCTATGAAATTATTTTCCTTTATACAGGCTTGCTATTTGGTCAATCCTGACAGATTCCTATAGCTAACAAGGCACTGTGTCAAAATGACATTTCTTATAACTTGTATTAATGTTTTAAGATCTAGACTCCTCAAGTACAGACTTCTTAATCAATTTTAGAGACCATGGACATTTCTCTAAAAACAATGCTAAATGTGAGCTTATATTTATTTTAAATGTACAGAAAGGAATGAAATTTCAAAACAATCCAATGAGTCATATATATATATATATATATATATATATATATATATATAAACATGTATTTTTATTTACAATGCAATTATTGTCTAAGAAGATTATATTTCTTGATATATAGCATCAGGAAAGCATCTTAAAGTACAGTAATACATCAGGCTTTTATTTCTTTACATTATGATTATGAATTGTTGCTTATATCAAAAGGGAAAGCAAAATTCATTGTGTGTGTGTGTGTGTATGCACACACCTGAAGACTTGACCCCCAAGGTATCTTTCAAAAACACATGAATGAGCTGAAAGATGGACCAACTTCCTTGGTGGCACGTGCATAGAAAGCAGACAAGTAGTTTAGGAAATTAAATCCTGTTTTAAGCTTGGCACATTAAGGGAAAGAGAACTTTGAAAATGTCATAAAACCACAGATAATGCTAGCATAAGCCAAGTAGTTTCCAATCTAACCATTGAAAGGGTTAGAAGCCATATTAGCTATTGATGTGTGACTATTTAATATGCAGACCTCTCACAACTTTGTATATATACAAAGGTTTTTTTTTTTTTTTTTTCCAGTCGTCCGACAAATATTGAATGACTACATAGTGCCAGGCACAATTCTAAGCATTTGAGATACATCAATAAACAAAACAAACTGAAATCCATGGCCTCAGGGAGCAATCTATTCTAGTCGGTGAGATATTAAATAAATACAGTAATAGAGCTAAGGGGAAGGACAGTATTGCCCCAGAATGAAGCTAGGGGTTGCAATTAGCAATAAGATTGTCAGGAAGACCTCACCGAGAAAGTGTTGGATGTTGGAGGCAGTCAAAATAAAAAAATCCACAAACCTAGATTGTCAGAGTTAAATGTTGAATATTAAGAATCTTTTAAATCTCCTCAATGCCTTGCATATAAAAATCAATCAAGAAATTGTTTAAGATTATATATAAATATTATACATATTTAAAAATGTGTATGTAGTTATAGATTTATACAGATATGTACACAGAAAGAAACATGGAAAATGATATAAAAGATACAAAGAACAAGAAGAGAGTTTAATAACCTTCATCACATGGTACCAAACACCCTTCACGATGCTTTACTAGTATTTATTTCTCCCAATGACACCATGAAACACCATAAAACAGATATTAGTATTCCTCTTTTACAAATGAGTTTCAGGGAAGTTTAATTGGACAAGCAACTTTTCCGCTGTCACACAGCTGTTACATGTTCTATCTGGCAAGACGTATGCTTTTCCAGTGCATCATATCATTTTCTTACAAGCAACATTCCCTACCCGTCTCATGGAGATGAGACCCAAAATAAATTTTCACAAGAAACACATTTTAAATGCAGGCAAAAAAAGAAGAATATGTGATGTGAGAAGAGAAACTGCAAAATCCTATGAGATGTCCTATGAAGTCAAGATGATTTCTGGAGAATTTACTAGGTTCTGTTTCATGAGTCAAGAAGGAAAGAAAAGAACAGAAAGCTAGGCCAGTTGAAGCTGAGCAAATTGAGTTACTGAGCTGAGCTGCACTTCATAGTTGCTTTGCTTCGTTTTTGTTTTCATAATGAAAGGGAGGATAAAATAACGTGCAGACAGAGAAGGATCCAGGCTCATCAGAAAGATGGAGGTGTCAAATGAAAGGGGATGATTGCTGAAGCCCTGTTCTAGATGCAGTAGGGCACATCGTCGCAACCACCATTTGTCATTGTTTTTACATTTCAACGCCTCTACTGTCAGAATGAATTTTACAATGGATACTGTAAGAAAGCATCATTATCAAATTCTAATGACAGCATTTTCCCTTTCTTAGTGATATGTAAAGTAATTGTGATTTATTCAAGGAATAGGTCTTCAATTTGACAGAACACAGCAGATATGAAAGATTTATGTGTTTTGTGATTTTCAGATTCTTAACTTTTAAAAAATATTTTTCTCTTCCTCTCTCCCATTTTCCCTAACTTATACTACAACATAATTCACATCTTCTTTGTTCTTAAAAACTCTTGAGTTTCAAACCATCATGTAAATAGTAGTGAGTACTAAGGGCTGTGCTCCTGACTCTGCGTATCCCTTACCCTCTGCTCTATCTCTGGGCCGTCTCCTCCGCCCATGTTTTCATCTCTAACAACTCCCTTTTTTACATTTTCTATCTCCACACCTCTTAAGAATTACGGGCTCCTATTCCCCACCACCTTTTGAACATACCCTGCTCATATATGTCTAAAAGAGGTGTATTGTCTCATGTTAGCCTCTCCCTTAAAAAATTACTACATAACACCCCTAACTTTGTATCCTTGACCTTGGTTAAAGCCATCAAATTCAGCATATTCATCCAAGTGAGAAATCTCAGTTTAGTACAGATATTTTATTCTATGCATTTGCTCCTCAAGCACACGTAATTAGTCTCCAAGTCCTATTGATTCTACTCATTAAATATCTCTCAGGTCATCTACTTATTTTCTTTCAAGAATTATCTTAATTTCGATAATTGAAATAAAAGAATCATTCATACTTATGCAACAATGCAGCAATACTGAAGTGTCCAAAGAAACATTGATAGACTTACTCTTCCCTCCTGATTACTAATTATTATTGATAATTTACTGTGCATCATTCTGTAATTATTCTATGCTTACACAAATATATGAATATATATAAATCTGTCTACTTATTTTTATTACCATTGTCACCAGTTAAGCTCTAATATTTTCCCCTTAAACTATTGAATAGTTTCCTCATTCTCTTTTTAAAAACTTTGAATGATTCTCCATCCATCTACTACTTGATAAAGCTGGACCTATCAGAATACAGAAAACTCATGGCCAAAAAATGATTTCTTTATCCTCAGATGCCTTTTTGAGGGTACTTTTTTGGATGCTTGTTTCATGGATTTTGGGTGAGAAAGTAGATATAAATGTTAGCTTGTGTATTTAAAATATTTGAATTTCCAACTTTTATAGAAATGGAACATAATGGAAAAATTTTACCACATGAAAGTTTTTACATAAGTAACAGTAAACTATATGTGTTTCTGTTATTAACATGGATATTATCAATGAAAATAATCTGTGGCATGAATTGCTAATACAGATTTTTAAAATTTTTTTTTCATCTAGATCCATTTAATACACTTTGTGATTTAAGTCATTTTTTTCTGTTATCCTAGGAAATTTGACTAATTATATTAGACTTGTCCTCAACTTCATTATTGCAAAATAAGGCTAACAAAACTAATTATAGCATTTTCAGATTTATACTTCTTATTCAGATGGGATGTGCATTTGCTCTTTTGAACTCAGAAACGGTGACAGATCATGCTTCACTTGTCTATTTTTCAGGTAAAGGTTGACATTTTATACAGATGATGGCTGTCAAAATAAGATGATTGCTACATGAGTCAACTTAGATGGTGTACTCTCCAAAATAGAATGAGTTTTTTTTTTTTCTGTGTGTATTGTTAGGTAGTGTGCATTTTAGAGCTTTCAGTATATTATTATAGTTTTTAAAAAACATTTTTATAAAAGAGGAAGAAAATATTTTTAGATTTGGTTGAAAATATTAAATTGCTATTGTTACATGGTCAGCAATTTTTGAGTAATTTTTAAATACAAATATTAAAATTATGAATATTATGAATAGTCAGACTTTGCTGACTATGTTCCTATTCCATAGAGTTCTTTCTTATTTCAAATGTAATTGTTACTAATTTAGAATGATTCTATAATCATATGTAATGTACAGCTCTTTTTTTGAGAGGAAGAAAGATTTTCAGAAAGTGTTCACTAATTTATCCAGTTACTAAAAATCACGTTTGTTATTTTTTAAAGCTTTTATTTATTTATTCATGAGAGACACAGAGAGAGAGGCAGAGACATAGAGGGAGAAAGCAGGCTCCCCATGGAGAGCTTGATGCGGGACTCAATTCCAGGACCCTGGGATCATGACCTAAGCCAAAGGCAGATGCTCAACCATTGAGCCACCCAGGCGTCCCCTAAATATCACGTTTAAAAAATATATTTTAAAATTATTTGAAAGCATATTGATTACTTTTAGTAGAACTTAAATTTTTAAAATTATTTTTATTCTTCTTAAAATCCTAGGAGATTTAGAGTCCCAGGAGATAAAACAAGGAAGCATTATCCAAAATTATAAAGGTCACCGAAAGGAAGTTTTTCCTGGGGCACCTGGGTAGCTCAGTCCTTTAAGTATCTGATTTTGACTCAGGTCATGATCTCAGCATCCTGGGATTGAGCTCTGTGCTGTCCTGGCTCCCTGATCAGCAGAGAATCTGCTTCTCCCTCCCCTCTACCCCTCCCTCTTCTCCTACTCTCTTTCTCAAAAAAAAAAAAAAAAAAAAAAAAATCTTAAGAAAAAAAGAAAAAAAAAAACACTTTTCATTGAGTTCCTGTCTCTTGAAGAAAATAGCTTGAAGAAGAAACATGACGAACTAGTTTTCTTCTCACATGGGCCTAGAAACTACCACCAACTTGCTCTCAGAATCCCATCCTGTTCTTCCTGGTCAAAGTGTCTCCCAAGGGGATCTCTATACTACAAAGATCAAAAGTAATAAAGAAGGCTGTGAAACTCAAGAATATTTAGGAGCTCAACATATACTGGATAAGCAAAGGGTTACTCCCCAGCCCCAGACAGAATGCCATAGACTAAAGAACCTTTGAGTATGTAATCCTTTTTTTTTTTCCTGTAAGAAGTTCCAAACTACTTAGTCTTAATATAATCTACTGGAAGAGAGGAAATAGAAACCAGGAAATCTGTAACTGTTGCCAAGTTATTTTATCTCCCTGTGCCTCACTTTCTTCAACTCTAAAATGGAATAATAATTATAACTACATCATAGGGTATGTACAGTATTTATAACAGCCTTGGAACATAGTAAGCATTATAAAGGATTAGCAATTATTATTATTACTACCTTAAAAGGGAATATTGATCTACTTCTAACCTGCCTAGGCTTTAGGTCATGGGCCATAATGGAGGACTTGTAATCATTGATAATTTTATATTTGTGTTTAAGGCAGCTCTGGATTTTCTTGAACATCTTGACAGAAGTACACATCTTTCCATTTATAGATATTATTTATATCTGAAACATGTGCAGGATCTTCTTGGACAAAATTAGAAATTACATCAAACCTGCTTCTATTTCCTATCTCTCTTCTCTATGTCTCTACCTCTCTGTCTCTGTCTCTGTTTCTCTCTCTTTCCCTCTCTCTCTCACACATACACACAAGGTTTGAGTCCAGAGAATTCCTAATAGTACATGTCTGTGGCTCATCTCTCATGTAAATCTTGCAAAAAGCTCACAAAAAAATCTAAAAACATTCATAGATGAGTAATAATGAGAACAAAAAGAACTTATATGAAATATATAAAAATTACTACAATAAAGAAGGAAAGAATTAAAAGTTTTAAGAATATTCTTAGAAAAATATATTTCTGTGGAACTTTGAAAGTTTTATTCAAATGTATTGCCAAGAATTAGAGGATAGCTCAAGGAATAAATTACCTCTCTAAAGTAAAAGCAAAAAGTACAGACAAGAGAATTTGTAAAATCTATGGCAAAACAGTAAAAATTGATGCAGCATGAGCTGGAAAAACCTAGCAATGTTGGAGAAGGAAAATAAATATATTATCCCAGAAATTATGGGAGATTTGAGGCAATGAATAATTTATTAGATGTTGTTAAAAACTTAGAACAAGACAAAAAAAATCTAACTGAAAAGGTAGTAAACTGAAGTGAAAATACCCATGAGATATAAAAAAACGTTATCCAAAAGTATAAAATTCATACAAAGAAAAATTCATGAAATACTATATTGATCTACTTTACTTTAAGATACAATGAAAAATTATGGTATCTGATAATTTACAAGATTAATTTATAAAACTTGTAATATTTTATGCAAAATGAGAGTCTATAATGTGATCCATTATAATATTTGAATATTATATGTTAAGTATATAGTTTATTTATAAATCTAAATTTGGCATTAAGACTTATGGACAATTTCAAGGGCTACTGCCTCAGTAGACAATAGCTTCTTCAGATTGACAGTAATAAAAAAATTAAGGAACTTTAATCAGAATTTGAAATTACCATAAATAAAACATGTAGTGTGAAGATGTTAATTATAAGAACATAATTCCGGTTCTACCTAAAATAAAGGCATAAGTTCAATACAATAAATATTTGGTAATTTAAAAATTATTTTTTTCTTTACACTATGAATTGCCCAAACTCTGTCATGCCAAAAGCAATATCTACAAAAATGCTTCTTAATGATTAAATTCAGTGGTTTTGATATGCTGCCAACTTTGAAACTAGAACGGTGGTGGTTCTTTTTTTTCTTCTCATAATTATATTTTCAAAGTAGGATGATAGCACTTTATTTAACATATGTGTTAACTTCTAGAAATGTATATTTTTGGTGTCTGGGGCTTAATTTTTATTCTTGCCTGGGAATTAAAAGTATTAAGGGAAGATTCTATAGGAATAAAATGAATATGGAAAAGTGAACCCTGCAACATGTCCATATAAAAGTACTATATTTTAGAGATAATGAAAAACTTTCACAAAAAGAAAAGTTTGGATGGTCTCAACTCTTACCAGGAATAATAGAAACAATGCATATTTTCTTCCTGCTTGTATTAATGTGACTCTCAGCAGATTCTTTCAGGTAAACAAAATGACTCAGGGGAAGGAGATAAAAGGTAGCTACATGGAAACTTGATAGACACAGATACTTATATCAAGTCTAAAGGGAGGGACGCCTGGGTGGCTCAGTGGATGAGTGCCTGCCTTTGACCCAGGAAGTGATCCTGGAGTCTGGGATCAAGCCTCACATCGGGCTCCCTACTCTCTGCCTATGTTTCTGCCTCTCTGTCTCTCACTAATAAATAAATAAATAAAAATCTAAAAAAAAAAAAAAAGTCTAAAGGAAAGATGCATATCTTATGGGTATGGCCACTTGCATTTAGAACTGAGTGGAATCAAATAGCAATCAAAGAAGGACTTAGTAATGTCATATTTTGAAATGAACCTGACCTGTGGATTAAAAGAGACCCTAATAGTTCAAGAACCAAAAACAGTTAGATATGCAAAATCCTATGGACAAAAAGCAGAACTTCTTCAGATATAACCAATGGAAAGGATCTCTCAGAATGCACATCTAAGAACCATGGATAAAAAGGGACTTGAGAGTCTCTATCAGGAGTAGAACTAAAATCTAAATAAAGAATATTCCCACTTTCTAAAAATAGAGTGCTTTGGTAGCTCAGTTAGTTAAGTGTCTGACTCTTGATCTCAGCTGAGGTCATGATCTCAGTCGTGAATTCGGGCACTGCATTGAGTTCCACACTGGGTGTGGCACCTGCTTGAGATTCTCTCTTCTTTCCCTCTTCTGCTGCCCCTTCACTCCCTAGAAAGAGAAAGAGAGAGACTCTGGCTTTCAAACCTAAGGTCATATGTGTCTGAACCATCTGTGGTAACTTTCTTAGGGAGGAGTGAGTATATTTTGTGTGAAGAAGGGATATAACTCAATTGTTGTGTTCAAGGAATATACTTGTTAGATTATAATATTGTCAGAGCCGTCCACTCTCTCTTCTCCAATACATTTCTATCTATGCCCTTTGCCATATGACTTCCTGCCACATGGGCTTCACCGTATGATCTACTTTAGCCAGTAAAATGTAAGCAAAAATGTCAGGATTCCAGTTCAACAGAGATTTCCAAGAAGAATTCTGTATTACCATCAGTTTTTTATATGCCCTCTTATCCTCCGTCATGAGAACAGCAAAACCAAGATAGTAGACTTTTCTTCAACCCATGTTCCACAATGAAAAAGTCATAAAGCCCTATTGAGCCAATTGAAGCCAGTGGAGCCCCGCAAATATGGAGCTGACATCTTAGAGCTGCTTGTTGCTGTAGCAAAAGTTGACTAATAAAATTGTTTTTAAAATAAATCAGAAAACACATTTGAACGTACAAAAAAATGAATATGTTCTATAAGCCCTTTCTAAAGAAACTACTAATTTAAAATCTTTAGTTGAACATAAAGTGAATTGAGAAATTAAAGCAAGATGACTTGTGACATGCAATTCAATTTATTTAATAACAACACTAAGAATAAAGCAGACTTTAATGTAAATGCAATCAATACAGATCCATAAGAAATATAATTAGTAATATTAAAGAGGAAGAGAAAAGTTATGAGGTTGTGAAATCACATTGATGATCTCATTTCAAACTGATAACCCAGTTAAAAAAAAATGAGAATATTCAAAGGCTTAAACAAGAGTAGAAAAAAGAAACGTAAAAAAGAGTATTAGAAAAAAATAATATAGTCCTCAAAACCAGGTGATACGCCACCTACGTAGCCTTTCAATGAAGGATTCACCCTTATTGAATGGCTGAGAGTATTACTGATTGATAACCTTTAGCCGTTTACTTTTTTCCAAGGTTGCTTCAACTGCAGAGGCTCATGTAGCCCAAGTCCCATTGCCACAAACAATGACTGAGGTAGTAAAGTATAAATGACTGCTCAGCTCAGCTCAGCTCAGCTCAACTCAGAACAGCCTTGCAGGACTAATGTAGCTCCCGAACTCCCAGAGTCATCAGACTAGGCTGTTCCACGGCTTACATTTCAGCTTGACTTCTCCCTCTACCCAGTCCTGTTTCCTAATCCTCCTGTTTACAAATTTGTATCCTAAGTGCACTTTCTTTTTCAACGATTCATTTATTTGTTGAGAGACTGAGAGTGCAAGTTTGGGAGGTGGGGGTGTAGAGGCAGAGGGAGGGAAAGAATCCCCAGCAGATTCCCTGCTGAGTACAAGACCTGAGATGGCAATCCATCCCATGACCCAGAGATCAGGACCAAACAGAAACCAAGACTCAAAAGCCTAACTGACCAAGCCCCCCACGCAGCCCATAGTGCACTGCTTAATACCTATCTTACATACCAATTTGTCTCAGAATCTGCTTTCTGGGAACCCAATCTACAACAAAAGTAAAGAGGAAAATACATGTCTTAGCTGAGGTTCCACCCAAATCAGACTCTAAGACTGTTAAGTAAATAATTTATTTAGGAGATGAACTAACACAAAGGTTCAGATGTAAAGCCAGATTCACAAAAATCAGTGCTTATTCATTAAAAAGCTTTGTGAAAAAGTTTAAGAATAAAAGCAATCGTCTACTACAGATGAATTAGGGAGAGGTCTAGGGGAGAGCTGCTTCCCAGGACCTTCTTTTGCATGTTGTACACATGCTGTGTAATCTAGAGCAATAAAGGAGATAACCTGTGAGTCATATGTGTTATATCACACAGTAGAAAGTGTTTAGTTTGTGAAATACAGCCATTTAGTAATGTAGGTTACTATAGAGTGTATGGGACATTTGCCAGGGAGTCAAAGCTCACAAAATCCACATAGATTCTAGGGACACCTGGGTGGTTCAGTCAGTTAAGTAACCAACTCTTAATTTCAGCGTGGGTCATGATCTCAGGGACCTGGGATCCAGCCTCAGGTTCGGAGGGTGGGGGTTCCATGCTCAGGGGGAAGTCTGCTTGAGTTTCTTATTTTCCCTCTCCCTCTGCCCCTCCCCCACTCGGTTTTTTTTTTCTCTCTCTCTCTTATCTTTCCCTGTCTTTCTTTCTCAAAAATAAATAAATGAATCTTAAATGGTCCTCTGCCTTAAAAAAAAAAAAAATTCACAGTTCACCATAAGAAGACCTAAACCATGGTCTACTTAACATTCTGCTTAAAGCATTTCATGCACAAGAGCTCTTCTCCCAGCAAACAGCGTTAGTGTGCTTTGTCAGGAAAGAGGTCTAGTTGTCATCGCATGTATAAAAGGATAAGGCTTGTGCAGCTGCCTTTTTTCTTTCCCTAAGACATCTCCCTTCAAAGATGAGCTGCTTTGGGATGCCTGGGTGGCTCAGCGGTTGGGCACCTGCCTTCGGCTCAGGTCATGATGCCAGGATCTGGGACTGAGTCCCGCAGCAGGTTTCCTGCAAGGAGCCTGCTTCTCCCTCTGCCTTTGTCTCTGCTTCTCTTTGTCAGTCTGTGTCTCTCATGAATAAATAAATAAATCTTTAAAAAAAAACACACACAAAGATGAGCTGCTTTAATTCCTCCCTCTTTAGAGGTCAGTAAAATCTAGGGAGGAGTAGGTGAAGAAATAAGAAATTAAAAGGAAAGTGAAAAAAAGCCAATAAAATGCCTACTAAGTAGAGGGGGACTCCTGTGGACAGTAAGAAACTTATTCAACTGAGGACCCTGAGATCATCTATAAAACAAAATTCAAAATTGTTCCCAAGAGGAGCAAAGTCGAGATATTTTTCTACCAATTCCACTGTAGAAATTGGTTGAAAGTCACTAGAGGAGAGGTTAAAAGGACACGCAGGCAGAGAATGCTCAAGTAAACCAGAGGATGTTCTCAGGTAGAGTCACAGGTGTTTGGTGTTGGGACCTCAGTGACAAGAATTGTTCACTATTCCACTCACACTGGGCTTTTATGATTCATTAAGGGAATATGGACACAGCAATGGCAGCACTGGTTATGCAAGCCTAAGGAGAGGAAATTGATATGCAGTAGTTTTGTTATTTTCATAGTACTCAATGTAAACTTTTTTAAATGAAAAAAATTGTCTAGCATATAATCAGTGAATAAAAATTAAATCTTCTTAAATATTGGAAGAAACAATAGCATAAAGTGAAACAAAGAGACCATGGTGTGACAAATATAAAGGGAAATTGAACCTTAAATTAGAGTAAAAGAACTAAAAGGAAAACGCATCTGCTATACCAATAAATGTAAAGGGTCATAGATTTAACTGTACACTATACATAGCAGATACAATCAAAACCAACTGATCATCAGTTTAGACATAAAGGTATAAGTAGAGTTTCTAGAAAGAATACAAACAAAAATAAAGCAGTTTCCAGTTTTTATATCAGACAGATATATTTTGGGATGAGAAGAATTAAACAAAATAAAAAGAGAACTTACAACAATCAGTTAATTCCTCAAATGAAAATCTAACAATTATAAATATCTGCACACTTAATAAAGACTAAGTACACATTCTTTAAAACTGGAAACATACATTTTATGCTAGGCCATAAAGCATTAAGCAGTTTCAAAAGAATTCAATCCTTCAAAGTGTGTTCACTGAGCATAGTAGAACTAAGTTAGGAATGAATAACAAAAGGATAAAATATAAACCACAACCTGTAGTAAATTAAGCAATACAATGCTGAATAATCCTTAAGTAAAATAAGAAATCTCAATGGAAATTTTAAAATGCTTTGAATTTAATGATAGCTAAAGATTTATATCACAACTCAAAATGGTTATACCCAAAGTAATCTATAGGCTTAATAGAATCCAAATAAAAAATCTCAACAGATTTGTTGTTTTTGAAGTTGAATTGAACATGCTTATTCTTCAAAGGACAAACACTAGTGAAGGCAATTTTGAAAAGGAAAAAAAATGGAGGACTTACCCTTTCAGATATTCAAATTATTATAAAGCTGTAATAGTTAAGATAGTTTGTATTCATTCAAATATACCCAAATGGACCATTGGAACAGAATAGAAAACAGAATAGATTTGAAACCTATATGCTTAGGTAGTGCTTTGCAATGCAATAATGAAAATATAGTCTCTTTCAACAATTTTGATGAATTATTGAAAACTACATCTGAAACGATGTACTATAATTCAGTTGGCTAACTGAATTTAAATTAAAAAAATATCAAAAGATAAACTTCAGGCAACAAAATAAATTCGCATAGGTAAATGCGAATGTTCCTTTTCTTTTTTCTTCTGATTCTCTTACTTTCTTTTGCCTCCTTCCCACAGTCACAACACGGTTTGTGTTGTGATTGAGTTAACCAGATATGATAAATATCAAACAACCTTAATTACTTTATCATCAATTAATTCATAAAATTTAATTAATAAATCTTTAGGGTCATCTAGTTAATGAACTATCAGAGATAGCTCAGGTGCAATGCAGGTATAATTTTGGCATTGACACTTTCCTGAGAATTTCTGTTTAAATAGCAAATTATTTTGTTTAAATAGCAAATTATTTTGTTTAAATAGCAAATTAAATTTCAAAAAAATTGAAAGTGAAAAAGCAATGAGATCTTCAGCCTTTTTGTGACTTCTGCTCCTTTAAAATATCTCATGTTTAATCTATCATTTCTCATGGAATGCATGGAAATAAAAATGAACACAAATATTCCCAAAGATTCCTAGAAATTTCTTCTGGCTAAACTCATAGCACACAGGAATATTCAAGGTAATTTACATAGGAAAACAAAAAACAGGACCTGAGTGTGATGTTTAAAATGAAATTGAAAAGAGGCAGAAAGACTATGAATAAATACAGTTGGGATTTTCCAAGGTTGTACAAGTCCCATGGTGTTCAAATAAAATATACACAGGTACCTTAGGCTCTCAGTAGAAATACTGATTCTTATGCCCTGTCCTCAGAGATTCTGTTCCAGGAGATTTGGTGCATATCCCAAGAATCCACACTTCCAGCATGGTGCTTCTAAGTGACTTGAACTACTCAATTCAAGAATTCCACTTTATTGATACTGAAATATGCCTGAAATCAGTGAGGCTGTGTGGTGTTTGGAGCATATGCAAAGAGCTTAGTTACCCTCTAAAGTACAACAAATGTTAACAATAGTAAAAGTTTTCCATATTTGAATTCAAATATTTAAAAGTAGAAAACTGAGTATATTGTGATATCGTGAAGATTGATAGGGACCCTGTGGTTGCCCTGCAGGGGACAGGATCAATGCTCCACTGGTTTGGATGTTAGTGATGAAACTACACAGACACTGAGAAGACATGAAATGACCCATTACTCACAAGAATGAAGTTTTCTGAGGAGAGCAGGGCTGGTTCCCAAGCTGGTTTGAAAATAACTTGAAAGACAGGGAGTAGCTGGTGGCTTGGTTAATAAGTGGGCATGGAATGAGAGTTCCTACTTCCTGGCCAGGACTTACCTGGTTTGAAGTTCTTACTGGGGTCAAAGGAAGAAATGCATGGTCTTTGCTCTCACATGTGGGGTGAGATTGAAAGAGGGAAGGGTGGGGCTTGAAAGCTGTCAGCAAACATCAAAAGTAGAATCAAACTTTTTATTAAAATACCTGAAAAGAGGGACGCCTAGGTATCTCAGTGGTTGAACATCTGCCCATCTGCCTTCAGCTAAGGGTGTGATCCCAGGTCCAGAGATTGAGTCCACCTCAGGCTCCCAATGAGGAGCCTGCTTCTCCCACTGTCTATGACTCTGCCTCTCTCTCTGTATCTTTCATGAATAAATAAATAAAATCTTAAAAAAAATACCTGGAAAAAAAACCCCTGAAAATATAAGGTCATTAAGACTTAGTTGAAAGTTCTGACTAGCTAGCCATCAGTGAGGTCTATAGTATTATCCCAAACATTCTGCAAAGCAGAAATGGTTATTTGAAATATGAAACCATTATTTGGAAGACACTGTTCTATTCCAAACCCTTTTTAATTATATTATTTGAGTTTTGTCAGTTTAATCAAATAAATTTAAAATAAACATTCCACAGGTAAAAGTCCATGGGTTTACTAAATCACACAACAAAATAGTCTAACATTTATAACCGACGAGTATATGCAATCTGGTAGGTCTTTCTATTAAAAAAAAAATCAAAAGTAGTCTCGTAGTGGGGTTGTTATAGTTGGAAATACTCTATTGTAACCAAATTCCTTCAGAAAGTGGATTTCACAGCAAGACTATAGAAGTTAACTTAACGATAAGAAGCCAAATAATGACTTCCACTCATATGTATTTTTGTGTTTTGAAGGTTTTAGGGTACCATCCTCAAAATGGGAGAAAATGTTGAGATATAAACATCCAGCCTAGTACTAATGTTTAGCAAAACCAAAGATAACCCTTAGATAAATACACAGAAATTGCTCTTAAAAATACTTTCTGAAGATTATAATTCTAGATATGGGAAAAATCAAAGTGATTTCTTTTAAAGAATAAAGTAAGTTAAAACTGGCACCAAAAAAAGCCTTACCACCTACCTATGAAAACAAGTTTTAACTGCAGGTGAGTAAGTAAACAAGACTTAAAAAGCTTTCAGAGGAATAAAACAACAAGGAATAAAAATGGAAAAAAAAATGTCTCCTAGGGAACAAAAAAAGCCAATCATTGCTATAACTCTGCAGGGATGGCTTATGATTATGTCTGTGAATACAGCATCCACTGAAAAGTTAAGCTTTCTCATTTCATTTTACAGGAAAGGGGAATGCTTAGATGATTGCTCCCACCAACGTTTAGGGGGAGGAATTCTTTTTTTCTTTCTTTAATAATGACTATGGGATACTCCTTTTTTTAAAAGGAAAACCCTGTTGTCAGTGTTATTTTATGCAAAAAATTCGATGGTATACCAAACCATCAAATAGGCAATAAAGTATCAATAGTTGAGTCCCATTTTGGAACGAATAAATTTATCTACTGAGCTATAGAAAGACCATTTATCATCTGAGTTATTAAAAAGTTCTGTTTCAGCCTGATATGAGAATAAATTGAATGAACTAGTAAATTAGAAGTTTAAACAAATCGAAATAGAATAGATGACAAAAAAAAAAAAACAAAAAAAAAACAACAACACATGATACCACAGAAACATTATGGTCTTTGAAGTCACAGAGACCTGTGTTAAAATTTTAGTTAGAAACCTAACCACTGTATAACTTTGTAAAAGATACTTAATAGATCTGGAGCTTCAGCTTCTTCATATAAAAAATTTGCAAAATGTCATGATTTGAATTGATACATGTGAATTACAGGGCCTGGGAACAGTGTCAGCCATGTAGTATGTTCTCAAACATTAGTATATATTATAGAATTATAGAATGAGTAATTAGTAAAATGTCAGCAATTCCTAAAGTAATCTCTGGCTTAATTCTTGTCCCTTGAGGTTTATAAGAAAAAGAAAAGATTTTATGTTAAAGTAAGATTGAAGAGCAGTATATAGTAGAACACTCAAGGGAAGGAATAAAAGAATGTCATCATAGAGACATTTATGCACAATCTATACCCCAATGTATATGGAAGTCACCTTTGCTAATGTCCCTTTGGAAATTCATAATTATTTTTTTAAGATTTTTTGAAATTTATGTATTCATGAGAGACACAGAGCAAGAGAGAGAGGCAGAGACACAGGCAGAGGGAGAAGCAGGCTCCATGCTGAGAGCCCGATGTGGGACTTGATCCTGGGTCTCCAGGATCACAACCCGGGCTGAAGGCAGGCGCTAAACCGATGAGCCACCCGGGCTGCCCCATAATTATTGTTAGCATATCAGAAAGTCTAAGAAATCTTGTTATCAGAATTTATCTGGAGTTACATTAAAATCCTTTAGCAAACCTTGAAAAAAATAGATTTGAAAAAAAAATAACATGGCTTCCCACACATTTGACCTTATAGTGTGTGTGTGCATTATGCACAGCTGTATCTTATAGAACTGGTTGGTTTTCTTTAAACCAACTTTGAGGGGGATCCCTGAGTGGCCTGCCTTCGGCCCAGGTGGTTTAGCGCCTGCCTTCAGCCCAGGGCGTGATCCTGGAGACCCCGGATCGAGTCCCACATCGGGCTTCCTTCATGGAGCCTGCTTCTCCCTCTGCCTGTGTCTCTGCTTCTCTCCCTCTCTCTGTGTCTCTCATGAATGGATAAAATCTTAAAAACGAACTTTTAGAAAAAAAATGTTAATATTCACATAATTATCAGGTGCATTGAAGAGGTTAGATTATATTAGTCTTTATGTAAAGATGGAATATAGATATCTTATTCAGCTTAGGGTACTATAACAAAAATACCATAAACTGTGTGGCTTGAACAGCAGAAATGTATTTCTTGTAGTCCTGGGACCTGAAAGATCAGGGTGCTAGCCTGGTAGGGTTCTGGTTGCGGGCTTCCTTTGGTTTGCAGATGGGGCCCTTCCTGCTGTATCTTCACCTGGTGGAGAGAGAAAGTTATCTCTTTGGTCTCTTCTTATATAGTGAATAAACACACTGTGAGGACTCTACTCTCATGACCTCATCTAAACTGAATTACCTCCCAGAGTCTACTGCCCCAACCAAATACCATCAATTGGGGGTTAGAGTTTCAACATATGAATTGTGGGAGATATAAACATTCCATCTGTAGTGACAAAATGTCAAAGAATTTAATGCTGTACATATTTTACTTGATTTCTATGTGCCTCAGTTTGTTCATGTGTGAATGAAAATAACATTTTTTAAAGATTGATTGATTGATTTAGAAAGAGAGGGAGCACAAGAGGAGGGCAGAGAGAGAGAGAGAGAGTCTTAAGCAGACTCCTCATTGAGCGTGGAGCCTGATGCAGGAGCTCGATTTCACAACCCTGAGATCATGACCCAAGTCAGAGCAAGAGTTAGCCACTTGATTTATGGCACCGCCCCGATGTCCCTGAAAATAACATTTTTGAAAGGCCACCATGAAGTTTAGAGATATGATTCATGAAACATCTCTGTGACCATAGAAAAGTAAGCACTTAAAAAACGATAGTGAATAATAATACTTATTTTGATAGCGCTATAATGAAATATTTCATTATTCTCTTAAATTATTTTGGAGCCTCTATAATGTGTCCCTTTCAAAGACTTATGTTAACTTCTCTGGTTCTATGCATAGAATGATATGATCAGTTTTTCTCTAATAGATTACTTTGAATTATAAATATCCTTTATCTCCTGTTCTAAAACATGTATTTTCCCTTTTCCTTATTGCCATCAGCTACTGTTCACTTCTCTACTTTCTTTTACAGCCCATCCCTAAAAGAGCTGCTTGTTCTGCCTCATTCTCAATTTACTCTTGACCCTAATGCATTTCAGTCCCGACCCATCTCACTCCACCAGGAAGTGTGCGTGTGTGTGTGTGTAGTGGATAAACATTACCAATGAGCTAAATTTTCTGAAGTAAAGTAATTTGTCCATTCTCATTGTACCCACCGTCTCAGAGAATTTGATCCAGTTGACAACTTTTTTGTTTCTGGGAATAGTTTCTTTAATGAGTTTAAAATTCTCTTTCACAATTTGTTCCCTATTGTTTCCTTTTATGGTTGCTTCTCCTTTGCTCAACATCTAAGTGATGGATTACCTTAGGACTCAATCCTGGATCTTTTTTTCTCTTGCTTTCTCTTCCATATGATCGTATTCAAGTTCATGGTCTTAAAACCCATCTATATGCTGTTGGCCTATCATTGTACTTCTGTAGCCCAAACCCTCCTCTGATATTCAAACTTATACTTTCAAATGCCTGTTTAACAGCTTCCTTTGAAAACCTACAAGGCATTCCAAAAATCATGAAGCCAGAATGGAACTTTTTAAATCTACCACACTATCACCATCAATATTTTCAAGACATACAGCCTTTCCAAATCTACCAACCAATTCTCAGCATCCACCCACACTACTGTTTAATATGAAACTGCCTCTCGTCTGTTAACTACCTCACTCTCAATCGCCTCCACCCAATACTTTCCATCAGAAAGTTCTATCATTTCCACCTCATAAATGTATTTGCTGTACACCTGTATTTTCTTTATTTGTACTGCATTCACATCAGTTTCTTTGCATGTCCAAAGATGACCAAAAGTTCCATGAATAATAACTCTAATTAAATATAATTGGTTTTCTTTAAAATGTTAAATAATTTATTTATACATTTTAAAGACATTATTCTGAGAAGTAATCTATTGGTTTGAGCAGACTACCACTGGGATCCTAACTCATCCTGAATGTTCAGATTCTTCTAGCCTGTGATTCATTCTAATAGACCTTTTGCATAATAAGAGTATGGTTATTTTTTTATTTTGCTTTTCTTTCATTGTGTTGTTGTGATTATTAACTTTTTGTTCATGTTTCTGCATCACTTCTGGTGGTTTTCGGCTGGCAGTTACAAAGTATACAAAAAGATGCTAAGATTGAGATAAAATCCTGTTTTATTTAAAGTAGGATACAGGAGGGATCCCTGGGTGGCTCAGTGGTTTAGTGCCTGCCTTCAGCCCAGGGCGTGATCCTGGAGTCCTGGAATCGAGTCCCACATCAGGCTCCCTGCATGGAGCCTGCTTCTCCCTCTGCCTGTGTTTCTGCCTCTCTCTGTGTGTGTCTCTCATGAATAAATAAATAAAATCTTAAAAAAAATAAATTAAGATACAGGGATGTATTTAATGTGAAATTGAAGCAAAGAGCAGGAGGGGATCTAGTATAGCATAGCAGTACTTCTCTTATACCTATGTTCCCTAATTTTGGGAAGAATATGTATCAGATTTACCACCGATATTGTTTATACAAGGTAGTTCTCTGTATTATGCAAGAGGTTCAACATTTTCTGTGCCCTAGGATTTTGTATTAAGAATTACATCCCTTTTTAAGAATCACTCAACTCAATTTCTGTGCCTTGTATGCTCTTAAAACAAACTTGAGGTCTGTAAGACCATTATTTGGGTAAGAGCAGTTACAGAAATCTGAAGCAAGGCTGTCACTGGAAACCAACTGCATGCTCACTTCTTTTTTTAAATTTAATTTAATTTCATTTAAATTCAGTCAATTAACATGTGGTGTGTTAGTTTCAGAGGTAGAGTCTAGTGATTCATCAGTTTCATCCAGTGCTCATCGCATCAAGTGCCCTCTTTAATGCCCAACACCCAATTACCATAACTCCCCACCCCCCTGCACTCCAGCGATTCCCAGTTTGTTTCCTATGGTTACGAGTTACTTATGGTTTCTCCTCTCTCTCTGATTTCATCTTATTTTTCCCTCCTGTCCCCTACAATTCCCTGTTCTGTTTATTAAATTCCACATATGAGTGAAATCGTATGTGCATGTTTACTTCCTGAGGAGTAAACTCATGGATGCAGGATTGCAGGCAAATGTATTTCTAAAACCATTGTTTACCATAGTAACAAAATCCATAATCTGTGTGTATGTATGTGTCTATGTGCATTGCAAAAACTACTTCCTTAAAGCTGAATTAAAACTTCCAGGTCTGATACAAGCAGTAGATATTTAAAGTTAATCAGTTTAAAATCTGAAATGTGCTTCAAAACCTGTGTGTGTTTATCCAAGTCCCACAGATCCCTACAGTTATTCCACTGATTAGATATTAGGAGAAGAGACATAAAAGATGAATCTAATGGCAATAGTGTAAAGTTAGTTATTAATTATATAAAGTTATTTTTGGAATAATTAACTCAAATGATCTGTATCAAAAAGAACAGGTATTACTTCCTCAATTTTATATCACAGTGGACTCCGGGATATTTTCAATAAAATGAACAGAAATTTAGTCAATTTTTTATTTTCTACATCCAAGAATAGGAAATATGGGCTTAGCATTTGAGGGAGTAACATGCACTACCCTGGTATGATTTCTTTTACCTTTGTGAATAAGTCACAATTTCTGTTCATTATAATTATAAATCACTTAATTGTCGGCTTTCAAATGCCATTTAAAAGATTAAGCCACTTGTTACCATTATAATACTTGAATGAGAAATTAACAGCATCTGAATATATTAATGATAATATAACCTTTATATTTCTGTTCCAGTTGCTCAGCTCAAGTGTAAGGATTTGGCTGAGTGATGTGTTTCTTTTACAGAAAATATTTTCAAGTTTAAATGAAATGTTTTTTAATCCAATAAAGATATCTTCCAAGAAATAATGCTTACATTAAAATAAAAAGATATGCTAATACCAGAACTCAATACTTTTGTATGCCAAGTGTTCTTCCATCTTCTGTATACCAATATGTCTATATTTATGCAAAGCATCTTTGATATCGGCCATTCTATACTTAGATCCAACGAAGTTGGCTTGACTTGAAGTCCTTTGATGTAGCTCTTATCACAAGCCCTGATTATCCTGAATATTTTTAGAATAGGAATCATTCCAGCTCAGAGTGGTTTTAGGACTTTGGTTCCTGATATTAATGAGGCAGATCATTAGTTGGTGGAAGCTTCCTTCCAGATGGTAGGTGATAATAGTGCATTTAGGGAGATGTGCTGAGTTAGGAGAAAAGTTTGTTTGACACTTGGCCAACTCTTTCATCAAAGAAGATATTTTCATACTCTGAATTCAGATTTGGTATCAATTACAAGAGCAAGCCCTAAAGAAAAGTAGGAGTCCTTAACACCATATATACAAGTTCTTGCCATCCTTTCATTTTTCTCCTTTTAAATATTGTCTTTTCTTGGATAATTTCTCTCTGAATCATAACCTTGTCAACAGTTGCATGTTATATATAAAGATATCTCTGTCATACTCTATGTAACATCAGTTTTTGGTGCTCAGATAAAGTATTGCCAATGATAACATTTCTTAAAATGAATGTCTTGACTTTAGGGGGGAGGATGATCTGAAACTTTGCTTCCATCGCTATTACCCTCTACTTGGCGCTTCTATCAGTTTTTGCATGTGTGGTGGTCGATTTGCTTTCCATTCCTGTGTTGATCATTTTATGCCTGAAGCAGAACTCTCTTCAGGATTAGCTTATTTAGGATGAATAGGTCAAGCTGAGTATGAAAACGAGAACAATGAAATTCCTTATCTTCAGTAGCACAGAAGGCCACAAATCCTTCTAAAAAATAGGTGCTTAGGGATACGATGGGAGCATCTTCCACAGCCTTAAAATAGTGCTTTTTAATGCATGGCAAACAGTGAAATTCAAACAAGAACCTTATATGTTATATAGTACATGTGGATTTTAAATTAAATTGTTCATTTAACCTCGGTTTCAGTAATTCCTGGGAAAAAGGAGATTCAAATCAATGAAATATCAAGTATTTTATTGTTTCAATTTTACAGATAACCAGAGGAACAAGAAATTATAAAAAGGGATTTTAATCTGTTTACCAAAACAAATACCTAAATTATGAATAGAATCGTTGCTAGATTGTTTGTCTACAATAAATTCTTTTGCAAACATTTCTTAATGTTGTTAAATTCATCCCTTTCTGTTTATTTTATTAGATTTTAACTCACACATTAAAGGTTTTAGAATAATATGTACAAATACATATATATAGGCATTTCTAAACAAATATTGTGTATCTGTCATTATAAAATCTGTCAGTGCAGAAGCACTCCAATGAACATTTAATAATATTGTGTTCTTATACTTTATAGTTCAAGTGAGTTATATCATGCAACTAAGCAAAATGCAAGATAAACATATTTATTTTAAAATTATCTTGAATTATTATTCATGTGTCCATTATCCATGATTCTCAAATAAGAAAATTCTCTTTTAAAAATAATGTTCCAAATTACCAGCATTTTTTAGGAGAGTTATTTGATGAAATGAATATCTGTGAGTATATTTACAACTATGCCAATTGATTATTTTTCTTCTTTTGCTAAGTGTAAGTCTAACAGCAACTTTTTAAAATCATTTTGGGTAAATTATCAGCTTAAAATATCTAAGCACAGATACTTTTAAGGTATATTTAAAGAATATATATACTGTAATACCAGTTCTCAAGTCTTTTGCAAACCTTTTGAAGAACAAAAAAATTAGCATTACAATAATTAATGAACTATATAATATATATGATCATATAATCAATGAATAGAGAGAGAGGATGTTAGGAAAATCCTAAACTGGAAATGTAACAACCTTAAGCTAATTTTAAACTGTAACAAGTTAGATGTCTAATCACAACCACCCTGAAAGGGAAGAGTGTTTGGAAAGGGGATCCGCCTCACTGGGAGAAAAGTGCACACATTCTAGGCAGTATGTGCTAGGCTTTAAGAGAATTATATAATGACATACCGTGAATTTTAAGATGAGAAGCTTGGACTATACCTAATATTGCATAAAAACCCACGAGGCAGGCTGAAGTATGGAATTGGCATCCTGAAATATGCCTTTATGACTTACAATTCAGGATGAGCTGGGAGGTGGAGATAAGAAAGAATGTCCGTCAGGAGGTCATTGTATTTATCCAAGAATAAAGTAATGCAAGCTTAGAGGGTTGGCAGTAGAAAAAAGGACAGGGCAAATTCAGCAGGCACTTTAAAGAAAAATTCAGAAAATTTGGAGGTGATTGAAGTTATAGAAAAAGCACAATATACATGAAAATCTGCATGCCTATCTAATTGGACTCTATCCAATTCTATAGTTATTACTTCCTTTCATTACACAATACTCATATCTTGTCACTGTTTTCATAATTTTCTTCATATTGGAAAAATTTTCCTTAAAAAAGAGTATCTCTTTCTATTTAGCATCTTTTTTTTCTGCTTAGAAATATGCTACTGAGACCAAACTGAGATATGAAACAACATTGGAGTAAGTAAGACCTATGTGAGTTTAACATAAGCCCACAAATTACTAACTGATATTCCTTGTATGCCTCATATATTCACACTTATATCCATTGTTGCTAGAAAATTCTCCAGCACAAAATAAGTACCCAATGAATACTGACTCAATGGTTAACTACATGAATGAATGTTTAATGTTTTAAGCTCAAGTTTCATCATCCGTTGATTGATAGTGCTAGTAATTGTATTTTTAAAAAGTGAGATGATTAAATTAGATAGTGTAATAAGTACTTTACAAAAGTTAGTTCTATCACTAGACAAAAATGCAGACTAAAGTTTCAAGTGTTTTATTCCATAAATATTTGACTGGGTGAATAGTTTAAATGTTTCTTTGTGTATGTTTTCATTTTGTGACAGCTAGTGTTTCATTGTCATATTTTACAGATAAGACACTGAGGCACAGAAAAGTTAAATGATCTACTCAATGTGATGTGGTTTGCTAATGACAACTCTGTGGTTAATCTCTGTGGTTACAGTTTCCAGTCTACTGCTCATCTATTACTATTACACGGCATTTTACTAAACATGTATTTTTATGTTTATGCCATGCATTTTGGTAGTGATAGAATATTAGCAAAGGGAGATGTCACAAATCTCATAAAAGACCATGGCAAAGGACTCATACTATAGGAGAAGTCAAGGAACCACTGAAGAGTTTTAAATCTGGAGATTTGACTTAGTTTGATTTTGTTCGTGTTACTTAGGTCTGCAGTGTATGTGAATAAATAAATGATAGAAGGTCCAGTTAGCATCGAGTGCAGAAGTCTACCTAAAGGATAATATGGGGAAAGGGAGATGGAAAGAAGAAGTGAGGAGGAAGAAAGGCATTCAGCAGGGCTCAGCTGTATGTGTAATATTTATTTTTAATTTTTTTAATTTTTTAAAATGTTTAATTTAAATTCAGTTTGCCAACATACCGTATAATACCCAGTGCTCATCTCATCCAGTGTCTTTCTTAGTGCCCGTCACCCAGTGTAATATTTATTTTTAAAAAAGAATTTATTTATTTTGGAGAGAGAGAGAGAACACAAGTAGGGGGAAGAGGCAGAGGGAGAGGGAGAAGCAGACTCTCCACTGAGAAGGGAAGCCTGATGCAAGGCTTGATCCCAGGACCCTGAGATCATGACCTAAGCCAAAGGCAGATGCTTAACTGAGCCACAGGTGCCCCTGTATGTGTAATGTTTTATTTTGGTTTACTCTGATACAATTGTGGGAAAATATGAGGCTTTGACATTAGATTTGGCATCATTTGATACAGATGCTTTGTAATATTTTATGTTCTTTATAGGCCTAGAATATGTAATTCATAATGAAATATAGAGATAATATGTTTTGAGTTTAGGCTGTGATAGTGGGCATGTAAAGAGAGAGGAATGATTCTTTAAATGTTTAGAAGTGCAATAAGGAAGTAAGGGGGGCAGAATTAAGGATAATTCTTAGGTTTACAGAATGAGTTTATAGGTACATGATAAAAATGATAGGGAAGTGAGATTTAGAGTGATGTATAATTACGTATAAGAAAAATATGTATTTTGTAAATGAAGGATCTAGAGAATACAGGAAGACATTGTATCTAGGGCAAAGAGGGAGTAGATAGAGATATACCGGAAAAGTAATGTTGGACACTTTGATAATGGAAAAAAGAAAGAAGAAAGGAGTACGATGATGAAGATATCTCTCCCTGACATCATAAACCCCAAGACAGCAAGAACCTCTCAAAATATCTCATCACTTTCATTTTACTTCTTTCTTTCTTGCTAATTGGATTTTGTACCTAGAAATAATTTCCTATTGTTTCTCACCTGCATATATATTTTAGAAAATTATCACCCAAAACCTGTCATATCCTCTACTTTTGCAGATTTCTTTTTTTTTTTTAATCAGCCGAAATATGACATTTTAGTCTACCTTCCACTCAGTCAGTTTTCTAATTTTCATCATCCTAATGCAATGACCTGGTTTAAGAAAGAAGGCTAACAGAAGGTGGGTATTGTGAAGTCGTTCAATTTTTTAAAATAAAGATAAATATTGATGAAATTTGCTGTTTCAAAGTCCAATCAGCGAAAGAACATCAACACCAGATATTTTAATAAAGATGGGAAGGAAAAATGGATTCCTTTTAGCCAACTGCTGGGAGCTGGCCATATATATCCCTCATGACATAAACAATTTCACAGAACATCAATAAAAAATGACTGTAATTGAGAAAGACCAAAAGAAGACCATCCTGCAACCATGTCTGAGCACAGACAAAACAAGAATACTGTGCCACAACAAAAGGACCACCATACTTCTTTCCCAGCAAAAGAGAGTGATGGCTGCTTTTTCACCAGTTACAGCTGTACCCTTGCTCTGTTCTGTGCTCATCCTGAATGAAAGACATTAAAGTAACCAATAACATAATTAACAGCATCTTTCAATTGCACCCATTTCAGAGCAAAGAAACTTCACTTCCTTGTATTCTTCTCAAAATCAGCTAATACAAACTCAAATTTGTTAATGAAGTCATGCTATCACCATCTTCCTGAGATGCACATTATTTTCTTGTGTGTTTTCCCTGGTTGCAGCAAGTAAACCCAAACTTTGACTAAAAAAAATCGTAAAGTAGATTCAGCTTTGACTAAAGGAGTGTCAGGATTCTGAGTAACAAAATGCTGTCATCCCCTGTTAGTCAAAGGGTCACTGAGGAATATAAATGGACAGATGTGCACAATATGTGGCTGAGCAAAGGCATATGTAGCAATTACTTGCTGGTATTACTGAAAACATATAGGCTTGATGATATTGGGTGGACCATGTAAAGCTACAAAAATTTGTCTTGCCAAGGCATAGGTAGATCTAAGACTAGAACTGAAACATATCTTGTAGCTTCCATTTCTATGTATTTTCCTAAACTGAAATCTACTTGCTATTCTTTTGTATTGTATTCTTTGAACTTCAAGGAATGGGGTAGGGTACACAAAAGAGAGGAAGGTGAGGATTTCCTTTAAAATCTATGCTAATTTCCTTTAAAATCTATGCTAAATCCAATTTATTCATCCTACGCCTTTAAAAGGACACAAGGCCACCTGGGTGGCTCAGTCAGTTAAACATCTGACTCTTGATTTCAGCTCAGGTCATAAGGGTTGTGAGATTGAGCCCTGTGTTGGGCTCCATGCTGGGCATAGAGCCTGCTTAAGATTCTCTCACTCTCTTTCCTTCTGCCTCTCATCCCTCTTTCTCTCTAAAATAAACAAACAAAAGCAAATAAAACAAAAGGACCCTAATACTTTATGCTCAATACCAATGCCTAGGAAACACCTTAGATCTTGATCTGCAATTATCAACACTCTTTTAAGTACTTGTTTTCGGGGGTGGATGTGTGAGGTCATTGGAGGGAGCTTCTCATATCTTTCAACACAATTTCTGTCAATATTAGCTGCTTGTAAGAATTTTAAAAATAACATCATCAGTGCTCCACCTGAGAATAAGTGAATTATAATCTCAGTGGCTAGGATCTGAGCAATGTCCTTTTTTAAGGGCTACCTTGTGAGGGAAAGTTGATAATCACTGAGGACATAATGGGCTTGACTCACATCAGTCAACAGAACTGTTCCCTTCCTTGAAGGAAGGTGAAAAATATCAATCAGATAAGTTTCTACTCACCCCTACATGGGGCCACTTCACAATCTGTACCAATGCTAAACAACTATCTAAAACCATGAGATAAGGAGTTAAATCTCCCAATGTCTATAATAATAAATCTTAGGTGCTATCTCCCCAAAGCCCTGAAATGGTCAAAACATTATAAAATACATATGTAAAAATAAATAGTGCCTGTAAAGGTAAAACATAAGTACATATAAAAGACGATACAAATTTATTTTTCTTTTATAATTTTTCTCTTCTATCAGATTTAAAAGAAAATGATAACCTAAAAATTAAAAATCTGTATTAATAGGCACACAATGGATAAAGATAAAATCTGTATAACAACAGAACAAAGGAAGAAGAACGATACAAATTTATTTTTCTTTTATAATTTTTCTCTTCTATCAGATTTAAAAGAAAATGATAACCTAAAAATTAAAAATCTGTATTGATAGGCACACAATGGATAAAGATAAAATTTGTATAACAACAGAACAAAGGAAGAAGAATGGAACTGAGCTAGCTACATACTTACAAAGTTTATATACAATTGAAATTAAATTGGCATTGATCCAAACTTGATTGCTATAAATTAAGATCATAACTTTAATCTCCAGAACTTCCACTAAGAAAATAACTAAAACAATATACTGAAGTATGACAACGGGATTAAAATGTAACACTATAGTACTTAGTTTCATGGCCTTGTATGAGCCATTCTTGTTCCCATTAGTGAAATTATTCTCAGTAATATGGGATCCTGATAATTCCATGTGGAAACTTGTGGCTTGTAAACATGCTACAGGATAATACAATTCATTATCTGTTTTTAGAAAGAAGTTTACCTGATAAATTTTAGTCCCCCAGCCATAACTTATTGACAAATCCATGTCAAGACCAGCCAGCTTTGAAATAAAAGACAGAAGCAATAGGAGACATTACCCAAATTTGGATTAAATGCTATTAATTCTTTTTCATGATATTTCAAACCTTCACAGCTGTGACCCAATAGGCTTGATGTTGACCCAGCATAATCTCTAATTCCCACACTGATGGTAAAGAAAAAAAAAAAACAAAAAAAAAACAAGGTCGAGGGAGTAATGTGAAAACCATGAGCTATTCTTAGGGACTTACAAGCATCAGTTCTCATTTTTCAATAAATGACAATTATTGATGCATGGATAATCAAACTGTGAATTGTTTACTATATTTGGCTCTTTCATTGGTCACCTGCAGCTCTTCAAAACTTATTATTTGTACTAGCAGCAGATGTGGGATCTTTTGTTGATTACAAAATCCAGGGCTACTCCACAAGCATAGGTATGGTGATTGGAATGTGTTACTAGTGACTTATTATTATACATATGTGCTGAGTATCCTATCTGTTTTCTTTTTGCTCTAAGTATTACTGGAGTTTGAATTTATTAACTGGTTTCAACAGTAAAAGTGAAGCTAATAATTGCAGAAAATATGAAACTGAACATTTGCCCTGAAGACAGGTTTTATCTTTTACAGAAACAGAATTTTGGAAGTAAAAAGAAAAATGAAAAAGTTAATGGTCTTCTTGTGGTTTGTAGGAAACATAAGTGGGAAAGATGGCACTGTATCCTAAGTTCTCTGAGGCCCAATTAAGTTTCTTTTACTTCCAGCTAACCAGCATAGATAATAAAATCAACACAAAAAGTTACCAAATATATGAATTATAAAATCTTTTGCTGCTTCCCATTATCTGAAAAATATTGCTACATATTAGGAATACTAAAAGATCAGATATGATGAAGATAAAAAAAAGTATAGCATTGCTCTTACAGTTTTTCCCATTGATTTCAATAAAATGAATGGAATCCCTACTAAGTGCCTAACTCTATAAAAGGCATTGGGGAAGCAAATGTAATTAAGATATTGGCTCTATCTGTATCATTCAGGTAGCTTACAGACCAGTGGGGAAACTGAATCCATAATATAATAAGTGCACTGTAGAGCTATCTTGCACAGAACAAAAGATGCTTTTCCATTTGGTTTCTATATATCACTTAGAAAGATGAGTGCATTATTTTTTGTGTTGGTATCTTATCCTTGCTTAGTATCTCTGAAACCACAACTTCTTCCACCAATTCATAAATCTCATGCTATCACATAATTTTACCTTGCTAGTATATTTATCACTTATAATTTTTAAATATATTTCCATCACTTGTGTTCTTTATTCTTGCTAGACATCCTGCTCATGCAATCTTCTAGTTCTAATTTTCAAAAAAAGTCTCTATTGAATATTTATTTCTTTCTCATATTGAGTGACATATAATTCCTTTTGTCAAGTCTTATTTCATATTTTAAATCATTTTATTATCCTCCATGCTTTGCAAAATATAAATGGCATTACAAGTATTAAGATCACTACCACTAGATTTCAGTGTGAATATGACAAATGGTAACAGGAGCAAGATTACAAAATTGAGTATGTATTTTGCTTCTTCACATTCAAGTTAGATCATGTGGACTGGACACTGTGTATTTGAGCATTTCAGTAGCTTCTTTGCTGTTCAGTATTCAATAGGTACAGCTACAAAACTATCCAAAAATTCTTTAGGAACTTTCCTCCACTTACTTTCTGTTCTTAGAGATCTTGAAATCATTAAGGGAGATGAATGAAATGTTAGCTCATTCTATTTCTTTCCCAAAAGGAAGAAGAATATCTAATAAGGAGTTCTTAAATAAGCTCTATTAAAATTTCAGTACTCAAAAGCTTTTGAAACATATTCTAGAGTATATTGTCACAATTTTTGACAGAATGACATAATCAGGTTTAATAAGCTACTGAAGTCCACAGAGGTATATAAGAAATGAAACAATTTTGATAGAGAAAACAAAAGCTATACAAATCTTCCTTGACTTACAATGGGGTTATGTCCTGGTAAACCCATTGTAGTTGAAAATAGTCCAAGTTGAAAATGCCTTCATATACTTAATCTACTTAAACATTGTAGCTTCACCTAAGCTACCTTAAACATGCTCAGAAAAATTACATTTGCTTATAGTTGGGCAAAATCATCTAACATAAAACTTAGTTTATAATAAAGTGCTGAATATCTCATGTAATTTATTGAATATTATAAAAACTGAATGTGAAAAACAATGTTGTATGGGTACAGAATGGTTGTAAGTGTAGTAGGTTGTTTACATTCATGGTCACAGGGCTGACTGGGAGCTATGGCTTGCTGCTGTCCAGCATCATGAGAGAGTATGATACAACATGGCACTAGCCCAGGAAAGATCAAAATTCAAAATTTGAGGTATAATTTCCACTGAAGACATATTGCTTCTATACCATCATAAAATTGAAAATTATAAGTCAAACCATTATAAGTAAGGGATCATTCCTTGCTGGCTGTTACTGATCGCTAATCAAATACTAATATTAATTTTATTTGTTAAATATTTTTTATATTTACAGAAATAATGTAAATAAAATATTATATATTGGTCTTCTATCAAAGCAAAAATATGCCTTATGGTTTTAAAATACAACCTGTGAAACCTGTGCTGCAGGTTTTCATTAACTACACCTCCTTATCTGAAATTTAAGATCTCTGTATTTTTATGTAAACAATAATGAGAATAACTTTCATAGGCATACAATTTTTGAAACATCTTTTATTAATTCATGTATTATTTTTTCTGAAAGATGCCCATGGGCCAAAAAATGATAATAATGACTGTTTGCCTGTCCATAAAAAAACCCACAATTTTGTTTTTAGGTTCATAAGAAAACTTATTATTAAAATTTTCTGTCAGTATGTTGTGGGCATATTATCTATGCCATACTTTTTTTTATAGAAACACAATTCTGGCAAAGGCACATTGAGAAAATGATACTTAAATGTAATTTCTGTAAGCAATTTTCTAGCAATATGTGTTAAGTACTGGGAGTAAAAGTGACTCAAATGTGCATTTTGAAAAACCACTTTAAGGTGCCAACTTTGATTCCTATCTTTAAAATCAGGTATGCTTGAAATTTAAATATTTTCTCAAATTCTTTAACATATTTAAAATATTTTAAATAATGGCCTTAAGGTTTGAAATACTTTATTAACATTTAGAATGTCCAGAATCCTTCTATTTTAAAGTATTACATTTCAATTTTTTCTTCTTACATTTCTTTATGGGAGACAGGGAATCCTGTAAATTTGAAGATTTCTCATACTTAGCAGTTATTTATGAAACTTAATGCTTTGGATCCCCAAAATACAAATATATTTTGCTAATAATGCATATTTTTACTTCATAAATACATCTTATCTCTCTTACCATATTTTATATTGTTTTAAATTAAAACTATTTATGCTAGCAACATTAAATTATCAAAAGGTATAGCTATTCAGCAAATAGTTGAAGAGTTGGAATCATTCTTCATAAGGATATAGACAATCAGAAGCTTGGACCAGGCTGATTAAAGAGGTTCATCTTGTACACAGGATCAGTCTGTCAAAACTGGAAAAGGTGGCTATTTTTTCTAGTGTGTAGGAAACAATACAAAGCTTTAAGGAAAATAAAGAAACAGGGGACTATGTTCCAAGTGAAAGACAAAGATGAATCTCCAGAAGCTGATCTTAATGAAATAAAAATAGGTGATTTACTGGATATAGAATTCAAAATAATTGTCATAAAGTTGCTCACTAAACCCAAGATAGCAATTCATGAACTAAAATAATTCAGTGAAGAGATAGAAAATATAATAAAGTAACAAAAATCATAGAGCTGAAGAATATAATAATATAAATAGAGGGAATCAACAACAAACTAGGTCAATCAGAAGAATGGATCAGTGAACTTGAAGATAGGACAGTGGAATTCATCTAATCAGAGGAGCAAAAACAAATGCCAATAGAAAAGAGCAATGATAGCTTAAGGTACTTATGTACACCATCAAACAGACCAATATATGCATGATAGATATTTGAAAGGAGAAGAGTGAGAAAAAGGTGGAAAGCTCATTTAAAGTAATAATGGCTGAACGCTTCCCTAATCTGGGAAAAGAAATAAACATCCAGTTCCATGAAGCCAGAGGGTATCAAATAAGATGAATGCAAAAAGACCATTGAGACAATATAATTAACTCTCAAAAGTTATGGACATAAAAGAATTTAAAAGCAGCAAGAGAAAAGCAATGTGTTACATACAAGGAAAACTTATAAAAAAAACAATAAGCAGATGTTTTAGCAGAAATTCTGTAGGCCAGAATAGAGTAGGATGATATATTCAAAATACTGAGAAAAGAAAAAAAAAAAATCCTGAGAAATAGAAACTTCCCACCAAGAATACTCAACCTGGCAAAGTCATCCTTCAGATGTGAAGAAGAGATAGAGTTTTCAAAACAAAACAAAACAAAACAAAAAGCTGAGAGAGTTTATCACTAGGTCAGCCTTATATGAAATGAGAAAGGGAGTACTTTGAGCTGAAATGAAGTATGTTATTTAGTAACATGAACACATATGAAAGCATAAAACTCGCTGGTAGAGGTAAGCATATAGATAAATTCAGAAAACTAGAGTATTGTAATGATGGTGAGTAAATCACTTATAATTTAATATGAAGATTAAGAGCCAAAAGAAGTAAAAATATAACTACAATCATTTATTAATGGATACACAATAGAAGAGGATGTAAATTGTGACATCAAAATGATTAAATGTGGAGAGAAAGGAGAGTTAAAGTGTTGAGCTTTCGTGTACATTCAAAGTGAAGTTGTTTTCAGCTTAAAATAGTTTTATAAATATTAGATAGTTTATGTGAGCCTCATGGTATTTACAAAATAAGAACCTGCAATCTATATATAAAAAATTAAGAGAGGGGAGTCAAAGGATACTACTATAGGAAAATCGTCAAATCATAAAGACAGAAAACAAGAGGTGAAGAATGAAACAAAACACAAAACAGCCAGAAAACAATTCACAACATAGCAATAGTAAATAGGCCAAACTTACCAATAATTACTTTAAACCTAAATGCTTAAAATCATCAATCAAAATACATAGAGTGGCTGAATAGATTAAAAACAACAACAACATTTGTGGGGTGCCTGGTGGCTTGGTTAGTTAAGCATCTGAGTCTTTGCCTCAGCTCAGGTTGTGATCTCAGGGTTGTGAGTTTAAGGCCCATGTTGGGTTCCACGCTGGTCATGGAAACTAGTTTGAAAACAACAACAACAACAACAACAACAACAACAACAACAACAAAGAACTCCATGAAAAAAAAAACCTGAACATTTGATTTTAAATTTGATACTAAAGCAAAAATCAAAAACTGTGACATTAAACTCGAAAGCTTTTGCACAGCAAAACAAACCCATCAACAAAACCAAAGGTGACCTGTGGAATAGGAGAAAATATCTGCAAATCATGTTTCTTATAAGGAGCTAATATCTAAAACATACAAATAACATACAACTCGATAGCAAAAAAAAAAAAAAAAAAAAAAAAATCCAATTTAAAAATAGCCAAAAGCCAGAATAGGTATTTTTCCAAAGAAGAAATATGAATGGCCAACAGATGCATGCAAAGGTGTGTGACGTCACTAATCGTTGGAGAAATGGAAATTAAAGTCACAATGAGATGTCACCTTACACCAATTAGGATGTCTCTTATCAAAAGGCAAGAGATAACAAAGGCTGGTGAAGTTTGGGGAGAAGGAAGCTCCTGTGCACTGTTGGTGGAAATATAAATCAATGCAGCCAGGATGGAAAACAATATGGAGGTTCCAAAGAAAACTAAAAATAAAACAACCACATGATCTAGCAATCCCACTTCTGGGTATATATTCAAAGGAAATGAAATCAGTATATCAAAGTAGCATCTATTCTTTCATGTTCAATCCAGCATTTTAGCCAAGTATGGAAACAGCCTAATGTCTGTTGACAGATAGATAAAGACATTGTGGTATATGTACACAACAGAATATTATTCAGCCTTGCAAGAGAAGGAATTCCTTCCATTTGTGGCAGCATGAATAAAACAGAAGGGCAATTAAATGAAAAAGCCAGACAGAGAAAGACAAATACTGTATGGTATCGCTTATATGTGGAATCTGGGGAAAAAAATTAAGCTAAGTACATGAAGTGATGAATGTGTTAATTAACTTGATGTCAGGAATTCTTTCACAATGCATATGTAGTTCAAATCATCAGGTACAATTTAAATATCTTACAGTTTGGCAATTATACCTCAATAAAGCAGAAAAATGTTTAAAAACCACGTTCTTTTAAAAATATAGCCTTTATGGCCCTCAAAAATTATGTTAGCACTGGGTATTTTTTTATGAAATAAAAATATAACATAAATTTTAAATAGACATATTAGAATGCTACTGAAAGTAAATGAAAACAACTTTGATTTATTTTATTAAGGATATTTTTGGGCAGCCCTGGTGGCTCGGTGGTTTAGTGCTGCCTTCAGTCCAGGGTGTGATCCTGGAGACCAGGAATCGAGTCCCGTGTCAGGTTTCCTGCATGGAGCCTGCTTCTCCCTCTGCCTGTTTTTCCCTCTGCCTGTGTCCCTGTCTCTCTCTCATGAGTAAATAAAAATAAAATCTTTAAAAAAAAAGAATATTTTCAAGTTTATAAAAGTGTCATTTTTTCATTCAAAACAGATCATTATCGTGACTTACATTAAAAACAGTCTTAAATTTGACAGAACAGTGTCAGCAATGCAGCTACTTACTGCTGGTATGGCTACCACAAGAGGGATGAAATACTAGAAAGTTGTATTTTAGATGTGGTTTAATTTTTATAAAACAAGTGAAAATCTGCCAATATTTTTTTTTCCATTCATGTCTTCAAATTAATAACATCAATGAATGAATTTGGACAGCTCTTGACATTTGAATGTGATCACAATAAGGATTAGTTGTGAAGTCCTACTCGTCACATATAAATTGATAATCTTACAGCTCAGTCCTTTTTTGTCTGTGGTGTGAGGCCTACTTACTCTCATTTCTTTTTTCTTTTTTTTCTTTTTTTAAGATTTTATTTATTTATTCATGAGACACACAGAGAGAGAGGCAGAGACACAGGCAGAGGGAGAAGCAGGCTCCATGCAGGGAGCCTGACGTGGGACTCGATCCCAGGTCTCCAGGATCACACCCTGGGCTGAAGGCGGCGCTAAACCGCTGAGCCACCCGGGCTGCCCACTCTCTTATTTACTTTTATTTCTTCCTCTCTTACTTATTCTCTAATTACTCTCTCTAGGCATCAGTTTCTTTCTCTGAAAATGAGGATAATGATACCTGTTCTTCAGAGTGTTTTTGAATATTAGTTGAGATAACATATGCGAAGTGTAAATTGTACATTATAAACACTAAGTAAGTGGCAGTAATGGGAGTTAGAGAAAGAAGACTAATAGGTGGAATCAATCAATTGGTTGGATCAGTAGATTGATGATTGCTTTAATAATTTAAGCATCTAATTGCATAGACTCTACAGTGGACGCAAAAGCAGTAAAAACAACTCATTCATTCCACAATTATTTAAGATTTTAATTGTGTGAAATCTAGTGCTAGATTCATTAGAAAATAGGAAGAAACATGTTTCTGTTGTTAAGAATATTGCCTGCCGCTAAGGAAGCGGGCAAGTATTAAGAATTCAGGCATAACACACTTGAAAGCAATGAATGACCAACAGCATGGAATTTTTGAAAAGTTCAATAGGTGCCAGAGAAAGAAGAGAGTTGGGTATACGGCAAGACTTGAACTAGGATTTAAAGAGTGAGTGAAGTCTAATTAGGTGGAATGGAAAATAAAGTCATTTTGAAAGGAGTATGGAGAAAAGAAAGGTCAAGGACTTTGAAGTCAGCATAGAACTGGGTGTACCTTCTGTTGCATCCATCGAATAGCTGTACTATCTGAAGCAGTAATTAAATGTTTCATTATAATGCCATGTGCATAATAACACTATGTGGCGGTATCAAATGGTGTTTGTACCATGAGGCAACGATTCGGAAAGACCCAGAGCACAGAAATAAATACCTTGGCTACCACAGGAAATTGACTTATGGTAATTGTTACACCTTTGAGTGCTAATGTGTCCCCCTCATTCAGCTTAATGGTGTAGAAATCAATGAGCCCATGGTTCTTTACCTGCCCCTCTCTGGGTGAATTTGTCTTTCTGTGCATTTCACTTAACAGTGAACACAAGGAGAGCCTTGGTGAGGAGCTAAGGAAGCACTGAGGGGACTCTGTGCTCTTTCACTGGCATCTTCTTTAATAAGTCTTTACATTGCTTATGTTGTTAATGTGTTAGAAAACCCAGAAGAAGGCAATTTGATCTATCATAGAGTCACCATTTTTTTAAGAATGTTTGTTTCAAGTTTTTATTTAAATTCTAATTAGCTGACGTATAGGATAATATTAGTTTCAAGAATAGAACTTAGGGTTGTTTTTTTTGTTTTTGTTTTTTTGTTTTTTTACAGATTTTATTCATTTATTCATGAGACACAGAATGAAAGGCAGAAACATAGGCAGAGGGAGAAGCAGGCTCTCCGTGGGGAGCCGGATGTGGGACTCGATCCCAGAACCCCGGGATCATGCCCTGAGCCAAAGGCAGATGCTCAACCACTGAGCCACCTAGATGCCCCAGATATTTTTTTTTAGTATCTTTAAACCATCGCTTTTTGGTCTGCTCCAGCTAATGGTTTGGGGTGTTTGTTTATTTGTTAGAGAGGAAGGGAGAGAGAAGGGGTGGGTGGGAAGGAGCAGAGGGAGAGATATCTCAAGCAGTTTCCATGCCCAGCGGTCATGGACCCCCAAGCAGTCCTACATGGGGCTCAATCTCACAACCCTGTGATTGTGACCTGAGCTGAAATCAAGAGTCAGATGCTTAACCAACTGAGTAACCCAGGTGCCCCAGGCCTAGCTAGTTATTGTCATATCAGCAAAAGGCAAGGGAAAGCTCTTGCTTTTTGTACACACACACACACACACACACACACACACACACACTTGTCAATAAACTAAGAATAACCGAGAGCCTTAAACCACTGAAAGAGTGGGGAATGATTTTCTATCTCTTTGGTTGGGTAAAGAACGTGGGCTGGTACCCTGTCAGGGGACAAGAAGTATCTGCCTGATTTTTGTCTGCTGTATGACCCCAAAAGGTGGTGGGTGGGCATGGAGGTGGTAGATGAGTGATTCACTATAGTTGTCTCCCTTCTCCTGAACAAACTATGGTGCCATTTCAGATAGGGGCTCAACACTTGGCAGGATGGGAAAGAGGCTGCAGGTGCTGGTAATAAAGTGCCCTACCGGCAGGGTTCTGGCCTTACCTGTATTTGACTTAGCCTGAGGCTTAAATGGCTTTCTTCCTCCGCCTGCCATTCTGGTTTGCTTTGCTGGCTTCCTGTCATTCACTTCTCAGGGCTAATTTGAGGGAAAGCAACTGAGCCAGTGAGGAGCCCAATCATATCTCATGAAATGAACACTAGTATGGCTACTTAGTGAAATGAGTGACTGCTACTGTCCTCTCCTGTGCAGCTTCATCTAAAAAAAATTGTAAAATGAAATACATCTATAGAAATAAATAACAAAGTAATATAAAAGCTTAATGAATTACTATAAAGTCTAGGCTTTTATTACAACAGCCCATGTCAAAAAACAGAACACTGTCTAGACCACTAGGTAGGTGCCCCATTCCAATCACAAGCCCCCTTCTTTCTCTAGAAAGACCACCATCCCCAACTCATAATAATCTTTCTCTGTGTTTCTTTAATGATGTCACCTAAGTGTGTGTCCCTACACAATATGGTTTCATCTTGAAATTTTTCTCTATTTGATATATATTAAATCTCTTTAGTCTATAGGCTTTCTGTCTACCTTTTTTTCTTTCTTTTCTGTGAAAGACTTGGGGCATATGACTTGTATCCTGTCACTCGGCCAATTGATTGTATAGTCTTAGAGTAGATCCACATGTTCCTGTGTCCTCTGTATCTCCTGCAATATGGCAGCTGGATCAAACCCAGGTTTGGTCACTTTATCAGGACTCTAGAAAGTATTATTTTCTTCTTTCAGAAGACCTGTGACATCTAGATTTCCCCTTTTTGCATCATATTAGAAGTCATTGTTGTTCAAGGCTTAGATTCATTAATTCGCTGGGATTGCAAAATTGTGGTATTCTAAGTATTTCATTTATTTTTTATACTTAGTTGGAATACTTTTTATAAAAAGACATCCCTCCTTCACCTCCTACTGGGCTTCCTGGTTATAGAGCTCATATAGGAAAGGCAAAATAAATGAATGATTCATTTATTTACTAGTTTTATTATAATGAATAGATTTACTATAACTTTCCAAAAATAAACAATTATTTTAAACATACTTATAAACTCAGATATAAGTTTATTTCTTGAATTTGATCCAATGTAATTATTATCCTTACTGAAGATCATATTATCCCATCTTAGCCCAGAGTAACCCCTCAAGTAGGCTAAGTCCTTTTATCATAACATATTTACTTTTACTGCCTTCTTCCTATATATAGAAAAGTCCTAGGCTCCTCTGATGCCTGTCCCAGACCTGGAATCAGCCATTTATTCAAGCAAGTGGTTTTTTTTGTTATAAGCAAATTATATTACCAGGTTAATATGTATAACAAGGATGTTCCTTGTACCTGGATTAGTTAGGCTGTTTGTTTCAAAGGAGCTAGAAGATCTCCATCTAGATTTTTTTTAAGATAAAATATTTCATATATGCCTACTGTTATTTTCTATTAAATCAGGTCTTTAGGATTTTGTTGTTTAATCTTTTCTCTGTTGCATCTGTATCTTTCTTCTTTCTTTCAAACCAAGAATCTTAGTTCTCAAAGACCCAGGAAGCGATAAATTAGAATATCTTAAAAGAATTAATTTATGTTATAGCACATTATAAACACAGCCGTCTCAAAATAACACTACAGCATTACTAATATTGATTACTAAAACTCATTTTTATTTATGTTCTCCTATTCTTTCCACATTTTAAAAAAATATACCATATCTCCATTATCATGTACACTTAGTTCTGTAAGCAGCCACATACTTACTATTTATTATCCATCTTTATGTCAATGTCCTTCTAGTCATGTTAGTTCTGGAAATATTATTATGCAATGGAGCTATTATATTTTTGCATGTTGATAATGGTTTATTTTTGTCCTTAGTAAATTGAAAGTTATTTTGCATCTTTTGAAGTGATTTATTTTTCTTCTTAAGGACTCCTATCATTCATATGTTGGATTTTATTATTAACCTTTGAAAATTTCACTCAAATCTTTTAAAGACTTTTCTTTCATTCTTTTTTTTTATTTCAGTTTTTGGATTGGCATCCCTTTTATCTGTTTGTCTCATGGCAGTATCTATTGTGTTTATTTGCTTTTGGAATTCCTCTAATTTCATTTCTTGTATTTGCAACTCTTCTGAATTGTGACTATTTGCGTCTGATTTATGTTATCATTTCATTTATTATATGTATTTCCTAATGTCCTTTGGTTCGGTATGAAGCAGGAGATTTTATTTTCATCTGTTTTATGAGTATTCTGTCTAGAGACCTAGCATTATCTGTGTAATGCTATTCTTTTTATTCTCTTTTTTTTTTTTACCTTTGTAACAATTTTGTATGAGATATAACCTGGATCATTTTTGGTTGCCTATTTTTTTAAATATTAGTTTTCCTCACCTTCAGAAGAAACTGTGGTTCAAAAGTTTTTCTAGCTGTCTAATACTGCCTCATGTTGTTTTGGAGTAGTGTTTAAAATATGGTGACTTTCTGACTTACCCTGACTCTGTTTCTCTTCAACACTTTTACCTGAGATCTTTCTTTCTTCTCCATTAGTCCTATCCTGTTCAATTTTATCTTATTTTATTTTTTTAAAGATTTATTTATTCATGAGAGACACAGAGAGAGAGGCAGAGACCCAGGCAGAGGGAGAAGCAGGCTCCCTGTAGGGAGCCCGATGTGGGATGTGGGACTCGATCTGGGATCCTGGGATAACGGACACCCAACCACTGAGCCACCCAGGTGTCCCAGTATCCTGTTCAGTTTTAAACCCTCCTGAAAGTTACCTCTTAATCAGAGGCCAAGGGAACTGGGAATGTTATTTCAAGAGGTTTCAGCAATTTCTGCCTTAGTGTTTCCAGGCCTTACCAGAGAACCCTTGCACTCACTCACTGTTGGACTGGAAAAAAAAAAAAGTCCTCACAGTTCAGGTAATGGTCTCAAATTGACCTTCTGTCCTATCTAATGAATATTTGACAGTCATTTTGAGTTTTTCTGATTCTCAGAACTAGCAGAGTCTCTGCTTCGTCCTTCTGCTTCTTCCCACATCAGTGTTGACATCTCACAAACTATTATGCTAGTGTTTTAGCCCCACCTGTCAGTATTTGATGGTGGACATTTTGAAATCCCAATTGATACTATTTGGAGGAGGAGTTTTTGGGAGGTAACAAAGTCATTAGCAAGTAGCTCTCATGAACAAGATCAGTGCCCTTACAAAAGACACCCCGGAAAGATCCCTTGCCCCTTCTGCCATGTGAAAAACACCAAGAAAAGAAAGAGAGACATTTATGATCCGGGAAGCAGGCCTTCCCGAGACACTGAATCTGTTGGGACTTTGATGTTGGACTTTCCAGCCTTTGAAACTGTGAGAAATAATCGTTTGTTGTTTGAGCCCCCCAGCCTATAGTGGTTTGTTCTAGCAGCCTAATTGGACTATGACAAGGGTTTCCCACAATTTATCACCACCCTGAGGTGCAAAATAAGTCTCCCTGAATAAGTCTGAATGCAGACTACAAACAATGGACACACTGTGTAGTAAGAAGAATCAGATGTCCTACAGACCTCAGAGAGTCGCCTCAAGATTTGTGTAATTTTAGACAATTCAAGGTGGAGGGTTACATAGTGATTTGTATCACCCATTTATTATGGGGTCTGTATACAGGACTGAAAAGTTTACATCTGTTCACATTGTCCATGACTGTTGAATATTTCCTGGGAATAAGTAATGAGGCCAGAAACAAAAAAGTGAATTAATGGTGGGTCATGTCCAGGTCTGCTGTATGTCTAAGGTTCTTGCAAAAAATGGTCCATTGACATGTGCCTCTAGTACACAAGGAATTCATTTATATGGTATTTATAGATACTTGATTATTTATGTGTCACTTCCTGTAGTCTAATGATATAAAAGGTACGAGTCCATGGGTTTCTTTGCTCATTCAGCCTTGATTGAGTGGATTAACTAAAGTAACGAGAGAAATACTGGGAGCTGTTTGCTTACTTTTAATTGACTTCTTATATCACAAGTCCTTTGCAATTTTGTTTTCATGATAGGCAGTAAAACAAAGTGAAAGCTATTTAATCTGATTCTGATTCACCGTTCTTGCTGGGCTCTGAACTCTGACGAGCTTCTGTAGTGTAGCCTAGTTTAATTGGCATTAACTGTTCACTTGCCTATGTATCCCACAATACAAATTCTACTCAGGAATCACTTTTGGTTCATTCATTATTGTATCCTGAGAGGCTTGCATTGCCCTCAATAAGTGTGGAATAAATCAATACATGTGTCTATTAGATGCATATGAAATGGGTTTATAGATGAAGAACTCCAAATACCCAATATTATATATCCCAATAATACATTATCAATAAAGTAGTAAGCGAAATGTACATGAAATAAGATTGCTGCAATGGGAAATTTGAGGTATGTTTCCAGAAAGAAACAAGTGTTTCTGTAGATTGTGTGTATTGTATAGAAAACCATGGAGTCAAGGCACTTGAGTGGGCTCAGTAGTTAAACATCTGCCTTTGGCTCAGGTCTCAATCCCGGGGTCCTGGCATTGAGTCCCTTGTCAGGCTCCTGGCAGCTTGCTTTTCCCTCTGCCTGTGTCTCTGCCTCTGTCTCTCATGAATAAATAAATAAAATCAAAAAAAAAAAAAAAAAAAGAAAAAGAAAACCATGGAATCATGAAATTTGTGAATTGAAAAAACTTTGGAAATAAGGAACCAATATAATTTCCCAAAGCTATGAAGTGGTGTATTTCTCAGTACTACATATATAGTATGTATGAGAAGAGAAAAATCCATGCTTCTAGATTTCTAATTTAAAATAAGTAATGGAAGCCCCTAATCTACAAAAGCTATGAGTCTACTGAAAAGATGTACTCAGACTGCAATATTCATAGTAGCCTATGAAACTGATGCACATCGGTTTAAAAATGTCTTTGTGATAATTATTATTATGGAAATGTAATAGGAGACAAAAAGTGAATTTGGGCTATACTAATTATTTTATCAACTAGCTTAAAGCTTTAGAATGATGATTAAAATGTTTTATTTTTTCTCTGTATGTACTCTCTGAATGCACCTCTCAATGCAACTTTTTTTTTTTAAATTTCTAGTCTTTTGTATTAGTTTAATGAAAGTAAAAGTCTTGAATCCATACAAATGTTTTGTAGTTGGTCTCTTTCTGAATTAAATAGCATTTCATCAATTTTGGATATAGGTGAATAAAATATTTGAAAATCATTTAGAGTAATTCTGAAGAAATGCTCAAGTGAATTTTATACCCACAACAGAACAGAAATGATAAGTTAAAATTTATACCGGGCCAAATGCTTTTAATTACCTTCCAGATGTAATTATGCATATACACAGATGGCAGGTAAAGAAGCTCTGTTATATAAAAGAAGGTGCATGAATAATTGCTATAGTTTAAACAACAAAAGTAAGTTGTTTTACATATAAAATGATAGGATAAAAGATGTAGTGAATTCCATACCTAGTTTAGAAGGAGGGGGTCTGATTGCCATTGTAGCTTCAAACACAAAATGGTGAGAAACAATCGTGAATGTATGGTGGAGAGCACATCTAAATAGCAGCTTGTAATTGCAGAGTGCTGCAACCTGTCTTATTGAAGGTCTTAGAAAACAGCTGAAACATTCAGATAAACAGTGTTTAGATGATGGAAAAGCTGGACAACTAGCAAGCAAGTATTCAGAAATGGATGCTGTTCTAAAGAGGAGCAGCCATGAGAACCTGTAATGAAAACAAGGAACTATTTTATTTGGCATCTATTTTTTTTTTTTTCAGGACAGAGAAGACCATAAAATAAGGAATAATGCTTTATGTTTTCCTACTCAACATGTTTGTTTTCCTACCACGTTTCCATTTTTACTTATCTTGGATTATCCTTAACCAAGAGATTTGATTTTTTTTTTCTTAATTTGAGTTACTCTAGGGGAGTCTGGGTAGCTCACTTGGTTGAGTGTCCAACTCTTTGTTTTGGTTCAGGTCATGATCTCATGGGTCATGAGATGGACCCCATGCTGGCCTCTGTGCTCAGCCAGGTGTCTGCCTGAAGATGCTCTCCCTCTGCACTTCCCCCACTCTCTCACATGCACATGCTCTCTCTCTCAAATAAATAAATATATCTTTAACAAATTTGATTTAGTTTATTTGAAAAATACAAAAAATTTGAGTTATAATGTATTTGAATGCTGATGGCATGCCAAGAAAAAGATTAAAAATCAATTAAGAACACTTTCAAAATAAAACCTTTTTAATGTTAAGGTAATAATGTTAATTATGAACATAAATAATGTTACTGCTCTCTATAAGAATGTTAACATTAATTATTAATGTTAACTATTAACATTAATAATGCTAACGTTCTTAATAAGAATGTTTTTTAAAGGCTAAGAATGCACACTCTACTTATAATGGATGAAAATTTCTCCTAATTTAAAAATGTCTCCAAATTTTCATAAATGTGTCAGAATTTCAGTTACATAGGGAAGTGAAAGATTACCTTGAGCAAGGATCAGATATGACCAAATCTTTGCAATACAATTTAATGTGATTTAGTTGATCATCTAATTACTTAATGAACAAAATACTAATTATTAGGGGGATCCCTGGGTGGCTCAGGGGTTTGGCATCTGCCTTTGGCCCAGGGTGTGATCCTGGAGTCCTGAGATCGAGTCCCACATCAGGCTCCTTGCATGGAGCCTGCCTGTGTCTCTGTCTCTCTGTCTCTCTGTTTCTCTCTCTCTCTCTCTCTCTCTGTGTCTCTCATGAATAAATAAATAAAATCTTTTAAAAAATAATAATTATTAAAAACAGTTTAGTGACAGTCATCAAATATTTCTACTTAAATTATTAGGACTATATGATATGTAAGCAAGCCTTTTAAACCTAAATCATACTTACTCATACCGAAAGAATTATATTATCTATAGTATTATACTTAAGAATGTTTCCATCTTCTCGAATCAGAATACAGACTAAAAAGGATGTCACATCACTGACAGATGTATAGAGTGTTGAATGTCAGACATTTTTTATAATCTCCTGTATTAAGTACAATAAGTGGGGGATCCCTGGGTGGCTCAGCGGTTTAGCACCTGCCTTTGGCCCAGATCGTGATCCTGGAGACCCAGGATCGAGTCCCACATCAGGCTCCCTGCATGGAGCCTGCTTCTCCCTCTGCCTGTGTCTTTGCCTCTCTCTCTATATCTCATGAATAAATAATTAAAATCTTTTAAAAAATAAGTACAATAAGCATGAGAGAGTGAATGACGGGAGGGATTGAGGGAGAGAGAGAGGGAGAATCTCAAGCAGATTCTGTGCTGAGTACAGAGCCCAACACTGGACTCATTCTCAGGACCCTCAGATCATGACCTGAGCCAAAAGAAGAGTCATATTTTTAACCAACTGAGCCACCCAGGTGCCCCAAGGAGAATAAACTTTTAACATATTATTATTAAAGTCCATGGTGATTTTTAAATTTATCTAACTTAGTTTTCTTACACAACCTACAATTTCCTCCACCACTTTTCTAATCCTCTTTTATTTTTTCAGGTAGTTCAGGAATTGGCAAACTTTTTTTTTTTCTCTAAAGAGCGAGACAGTCAATATTTTAGGCTTTGTAGGCCATAAGTTTTCAGATTCAACTACAGTCAAACCTCCTTATTTGCTGATTCTGTATTCACAAATTTGTCTATTTACTCATACTTACTTATAACCCTCAGATCAATATTTGCCCACTTTGCAGACAACATACATTCCTGACTGTAGTTGACAAGGTAGTTCTCTGCCTTTTGGTTTCAACTCTCGTGCATCAACAAGTGTCCTTTGTGCAATATATTTAGTGTTATGTTTTTTTTTGCTTTTTTGTGACTTTTGTTGGTGAGTTTGTTGCTTAAGTTGGCCCCTATACACACTGCTGAATTGCTGTCTGGTGTTCTGCAGCAAAAGAGGACTGTGATGTGTTAGGGAAAAATATATGTGTTAGATAAGTTTCTTTCAGGCATGAGCTATAGTGCTGTTGGCCAAGAGCTCAATGTTAACGAATCAACAATCCATACTAAATATGGTATCTTTAACAGAAACACATGTAAAACATGGTTATTTATTAATCAGTTAATGGAAATGTGTGACCAGAGGCCTGCAGGAAACTAACTCCGTCTTCCGGAAGAAATAGTTCAGTATTGGCTAGTTTGGGGTCTGTAGTGAAGGACAACATCTCTGGTGTTGTAATGGGAAGGTGACCACAGATAATCCTTAAGCAAATTGGTGTGTCTATGGTCCAATACAACTTTATTTATAAAAGCAGGCAGCCTGCTGAATTTGGCCATGGGCTATGGTTTCCCAACCTATGAATAAATACAAAGAATTCTTCAATGTTAATTATATAAGGCCTTGTACCAGGCACAATGAATTGTATAATGTTAAAACAGATGTATTTTTATGAATTATTAGAAATGACAAACCATATACCCACATTTCTCTAGAACAAAAGTGCTACTAGAATGGTGCACATAGAGAAAAGTAATATAACTTTTGACTGAAGGAGATTGAAGTAGATTCTCTTTCAATCTAATACTTAAATTTGAAAGAGGGTACAAAGTGAGAACAGACTAGAGGCCAAGAATTATTGCGTTTATTAGATGAATGATTTTTATGTTATTCTGAGTGCTAACAGCATGTGCCCAGACAGAATTCAGTGTATAAGGGTTTTATACTAGTGACAAAAGACTTGAGAGAAAATATGGAGGGGTCTGGAGCAGTCAGGGAGGGCAAATCCAACGCTGAGCGATGGAGGAGAGGAAAATCACTATGCACTCTGTGGCCAGTATCAACCTCAGAGGAATCTTGTGTCTCCCAGGAACAAGGTGCCATGCTCAGTGATTGGCTGAGAGCAGTCCCTGGGGACTTGGCCTTAGCACCAAGGATGGCAGAGGGCAGCAGCTGGGACCCATGTGCAGTTACCCTCCTGAAGGGGAAGCTCTCATGGCCCCCAGAGATTGTGAGCTCAACATTTTATTTTTAATTAGGCTTACAATATGTATTAGAATATTCATTTATGAAAATTACAAAATTTAGCTATATTAGTTGTCACTATTAGTTATGCTGGATTTTGGAGTTGAGGAAAAAGTTTGAATCCTCGATAACCCCGTGTATTGTCTTATGTAAGATATTTAATGTCTCTGAGTCATGCAATCTTAATTTGTAAAATGATAAGTATCTCAACCTTGTATATTGATTATAAGGAATAAACATGACAATGTGTGGAAATTTCAGCACTATGTGTGCCCAGCACATAGAGGAGAAAAAAAAAAAGAAAAGATAATACTCTCTAGATTTTAAATTTAACAATAACTGCATTCTAAAGATTTTGGAAGATTTTTCTATTCTCAATAAGGGAAACATATTTAACTTTAGGTAATCAATGTTACTTCATTTTTACTAATATCAATATCCATGGAATATTATATCCTGATCTCTGTTACCAAGGTTTGCTGAATGATTTGTAAAAGTAATTTAAAAAGCAAGCAATTATGAAGTCATCTGTCACAGAAGTTCATTTTGTCTGCATAACTCATAAAAGTTAGTATGGCTTCATCATGGAGTTGTTCCACGGGCAATATGAAAGCATTTTCATTTTGTCAACAGAATAACTGTTGCATGAGAAATTATTACTTAGCATACCTATCTATTAACTAAAGTGTACACCTAAAAACCATTAGGATATGAAGGGAATGTAACAAAGTCTTACTAAATTGATTTTTAATCTGGTTAGATTCTTAGGTTATTATTCTTTACAATTACAGTTACTAAATTGCATATTCCAGTAATTTTTCATTAGTATATTCAAAACGTGCCATGCATAAAAATGTTGACTATACATACTGCATATATGTATACAATTTAAATTAAATATATGCATTCTTAAAAAATAAGAATTTCCTTTGGTAATTTAAAACATATTTTTTACATAGTGAAAACAAAATAATGGATAAAGAACCTATTCGACTGAATATGGCCAGAAAAGTTTCTTTCAATGTTCTACTTGAATACAATATGACAAAACTATATGCTTGATTATTTTATGTTTTATCACCCTTACTTTGGGAGTGAGAGAACATAGATACAATTCTAAGTATAGTTAGGATGCATCCTTATAAACATGTTTCCTTGTCTGGTAACTACTCTTTGAGATTTCTTTATCCTGAGTAATACCTTCTTCCAGATAAATCTATCCATTTGTGTACAGAACAAGACTAATTTATCACATCATGTACAAAGATTTGTGATAACCAACAGAGAACATTAGGAATGTGTTCAGTTTAAAACAACTGACCTTATAGTTGAAGATATAACTAAAATTCAAGCTAAAATTAACCAGGGGTGTCAGCAAACCCATCTATTTAGTTAGAGGAATAGTGTGAATGATGACGCAGAATCATCCATCAGTAAATATTTATTGATAATCTCTTGTGAGCCGGGAGTGGTCTAAGAACTGGGATATGGTAGTTAATAAAATCATAGATCTCTGCCTTCGAGGTTTTCCTTCTTGCAAGAGAACACAAACCATAAACAAATCAATAGAATTATCTAGAAGAGTGTCTATAATATGAGTCACTTTCACATACTGAAAAAAAGCACAGAAACTGGAGACAGACTGTGAGGGTTTGAATCTCAGCCCTGCCACTTTATAGCTTTGTAATCTACAGCGAATTCTAGATATCACCATGCCTTGAATTTCCCGTGTATAGAATGGAATAATAAAACTGTCCCTTAGTGTTGTTATAAGGATTAAATGAATTCCTGGAATAATGTGTGGAACATAATGTTAAAGCAATACCTGCTATGATTATTAACACAATTTATTATATAGATATAAGAACTGGGGGGTAAGGGTTTAAGGGGTTTAAGGCAAGTAATGAGGAGTATGTGAATATTTGGTAGAGGATGGCCAGGGAAGATTTCTATGATTAGATGATATTTAAGTGGAAATCTAAAAAAGATCATGAAGGAAGGCTTGCTGATATCTAGGAGGAAAGTGTTCAGAGGGGACAGCACATGCAAAGGTCTGTAGATCATTGTAAGGGATTTGGCTTTTACTGTCATTGATAAAACAGCAGAGGGATTTTGGCAGAGTATGACATGATTCAACTTTTATTTTTTTTAAGATTTTATTTATTTATTCATGAGAGACAGAGAGAGAGAAAGAGAGAGACAAAGACACAGGCAGAGAGAGAAGCAGGCTCCATGCAGGGAGCCTGATGTGGGACTCAATCCCGGAACTCCAGGATCACGCCGTGGGCTGAAGGCAGGTGCTAAACCGCTGAGCCACCCAGGGATCCCTCAACTTCTATTTTAAATGGATCACACTGGTCTCTGAGAGTAGGATCTCAAGGGTCAAAAGATTAAGGCCTACTAAGAAGCTATTGCAGTCACCTGGGAGAAAGAACAGTGGATTGAACCAGAGTGGTACACCAGTCATGATACAAAAAAGAAAAAAAAGTTGAAGTTTAAATATATTTCATAGGTAGATTTGATGGGACTTTCAGACAAACAGAATCTGTGTTATAAAAGAGAAGTCAAGGTGTCTTTCAGATTTTTATCTTAAACTACAGAACAGGATTACCATTTACCAGGAAAGGAAGACTGGTGGATGGACAATGCTTTTGAGCCCTGAGAAAATATAAATTAGGAACAAGAATATATCTCACTTTTTTTTTTTTTTTTTTTTAGCGAAAACATGGACTGAAAAATGAAGGCATACCATCTATGTATGGCCAAGTTCATGAAATCTTAAGGTTAAGCCAAGGATTTTATTTTGTAGGACAATAGAAGACTTTCAGTTATCCTTCCTCCCTCATCCCTCCTTCCCTCCTTTCTTTCTTTCAAAAGAAAATAATGTTTATTAATCTTCTCTCAGGCCTTTTAAATTGGATATTTTGAACTTATAACAAAACCGAATCTGACTTTCCATCGGAAGTAAAATTTGCCACTTAAACAAAACAGGAGCTATTATAATATAAAAATAGGCTTTGTGAAAACCCACTTGGGTTTTCTTCTTTGTTCTTCTCTGGTCAAGTGTACAAAACACAGTGAAGAGGCCCTCTCTTCTACCACTTGTATCTTTCCACACACCTAGCGTCTACTTCTTCTGATCTCTTAGAGTATCACAGAAAGCATCTGAAAAATTTGCAAAGTATGTTGATTCCAATTCTCCATGAAGTATGTGCTCAGAAATATGTTATTCCTGAGTTTTTGGGATCTTTCCATTTAACATTTCATTAAAATGATTTCAAAACATTTCAGTAAAACTTATTTTCATTTTAATATATAAAATTAAGTTTCCTTGTGATTTTCTCATGAGATACATATCTAAAAGTTATTGCTGGAAGTCACAGGAACCTAATTTTAAATCCTTTGAAAAATTAAAATCAGTTTATCATCAAGTAGGAAAGGCAATGATATAATTTGCCACACTATTTTTAGAAAATGTGTGTCTTTGCTGGTTATATCTTCTAGAGAAAAAAAAAAAGACTTTAGAAACACAGGTAAAATGCTTTGTAAAAACAGTACTAATAAAAAAAGTAATATAAAAGGTTGATATTACATATAGATTGATAGTACCATTTTACAAGTTCACATAAATGTGGAATAAAATGAAATCCTAAGTGGTGCAGTCCATTATTTTGTGAAAGAAATCTAGATTCTTGATAGCTTTAAGAAAATTAAATTTACAATTACTATATTGCTGTGTATTTTTATTTAGATGGCATTTTTCTTTATTGTCCCCTCTTTACAAAACTTTTTTTTTCTTTCTGTTAAATATAATGCTTTCTCTATTACTTAAACAGTTGGTGAAATAAGTGGAATGATTGTGTGACAAAGAGCTCTCTGAATATCAATAACTCTATTTAGAAAGTTAAAGGTTAAATTGATTGGCAAAACATAGAGCCATAGTACATGTAATGATGTTACACATCGAATATAATTGCTCTATATTTAGTTACCAAAAAATGGTTTCAGCTTGGACATAGTGCTACTATCAAGTAAATTTGATAGTTAGTTGGATTCAAGTCCCTCTCCTGTTACCATACTAAGCCAGAGCAAAAAGCTCTCCAATTAGGATGAATCAAAACAGTTTATAATATTATACAGTGTGCAAATGGAGCCATTCCTAAATAACACAGAACTAGTTACAGAATGTTAGAAAGGGGAAATATAATTTAGAAAAATCATTAAGTATAATGACAAAGGATAATGACTACCACAGATTCAGCTATTCATAAGTAATCCCAAAGGATCAGAACATGTAACATTTTGACTCATTTGTTGTCTAGTGAACCAAATTCAAATAACTGCGAAGAAATTGCAATGAATAATTTCATAAAATAACATCAGTTGATAAGTGGACAGTGATAAATGTAAAGTGGGTTTTGAAACTGCAAACAATGATAATACTAGTAGGTCATTTTGCAGTGAGAAGAAACAGGTCTGACCCCTGGTGATTACATATATTTTTTTCACTTATTTCATCTATTGTGTATGCCTACATATTATATTTGTTATGTATTTAATATGTATAATCACAGAGAGATGGAAAGATTGAAAATGGAAGGACAAGTGACCGATGAATTTCCTGGTTACCCTCCCCATAAAACTCGTTAAAACTCTGGATTGTGTGCTAGAGAAGATAGAGAGGGAAAGATCTGAGAGATTTTCAGAACTAGAGATAGAATAGAGTTTCTTATTACTCTTGCTTAACCAAAGCCAAACAAACAAACAAAAACAAACAAACAAAAAAACAAGAGACAACAGCAAAAACAAAAACAAGTCATTAGGGAATCTTTTGCCAAGACAGAGAAGAATGGCTACAGTAAATTATAAATGGTGAATCACATCATTGGGCAATAATATGACCTGGGACAGAAACTCGCTTATTTCTAATCTAGTGGCTGGTGTGGTTAATATAAGAGGTGAAATCTCCACCAGTACCCCAGGGGCAGATGTAAAGCAACTTGTTATTAAGAGTCAGTCTGCCTTCCAGAGAGGTGAATTGGTGAGAGGCAAGCAGTGTGTAGCAGAAACAGCAGGGTGAACATCCCCAAGGCACTGATGGCTGATTTTCAGTGGGTGAGAAGATCAGTAAACTTCCAGGAGGGGACCCTGGTCAGCAGAGGAGGACTGTTGAACTTCTTTGGGAACAACCAATGAGCATTGCCTGTACTGAGAGGACAGTTGGTGGGTTACTTGAGTAAAAGAAGTGAAGGAAAAAGTTCTGACATTAGAGAAGAGACAGCAAAGCATCAAAAGGAGCCAGCAAAGGTTGTGCCAAAAAGCTAAGCATCTGAGGACTAAGGAGAGTGTGTTGAGAAAAAAAAATCTTGAAGGATGGAGTAGTTAAAAAAAACAGGAGGTACAAAAATGAGCCTAAATACACACACACACACACACACACACACACACACACAGATTGTTTCAATAGAAAGAAGAGCTGAATTACCTTGAAGGGACATATTTAAGTGCTCTTCCAACCTCTAACCCCATCAGTGAGAATGGAGCTCCAGCAGTGGATGCAATCAGTTCTAAAAACCAAGGGGCACATTTGAGTTGCAATGCATAGACTTTGACAAACCCCATGCATGTAGCAGGCTCCCTTTGGAAAAACTAAAGTCAATTGAAAAATAAATTCTGACACAATTTTATCTTTCACAAGACTAATAGCAGTACTCCTACTTATTTAGTTCAAGGATAGTTTAGAGTTTCATTCAAAATAAATTTCTTCAATCTTTGCTCCTTAACCATATTCTGTGTCGACAACTGTCATTTAAGTTTTTGGCGGTGGAGCTGTTACTGCAAATTGACCTTCAGTAAGTCATACTATCTTATCCAAGTAGATTATAAGGCTTTGAACAAGTGGTGCTACTTTTTCCAGGAAATATTTTTGGTCCAATAGTACCATGCATTTTGCTCCATCATGAGATAGAGCACTGGAATTTCCTATAGAGTTACTTTTCATACTATTTAGTTAAATCACCCTATTTTTCTTCATGGTACACATTAGGCTACTTAAATCTCTTGTGCCATATTTTAAATTTACTTTCAGAACATTTATGATGATCTGAAATTATTGAGGTGATATTTCTGAATTTTAATTTACCACATTTTCCCTTGCCTGGATTTTATGCAAAATGTCTCAATTTCTTTTTTCTCTAAACTTGCCAAAGTTAAAAAGAAATATCAAAATGAAGAGGAGAAGAATTTCTAAAATATTCTCAAGTAGCACTATAAAATGATTATCCTTTTTTCTCAATACATGACTCATCTGCTGGACACAAAATATAGAGTTCACAATATTCAACTTGCCTTCAATAACATCCCTAGAGCCTTAATCTACTACTTGCATACTATTAAAAACTTGTGAGGGTGCATGGGTGCATGGGTGGCTCCGTTGGTTAAGCATCTGACTCAATTTCTTTCTTTTTTTTTTTAATCTGACTCAATTTCAACTTTGCTCATGATCTCAGGGTCATGAGATCAAGCCCTGCATTGGGCTCTACATGCTAAGCACAGAGTCTGCTTGAGATTCTCCCTCTTTCCCTCTGCCCCTCCCTAGCTCATGCTCTCTCTCTCACTCTCTCTCTCAAATAAATAAATAAATAAATAAATAAATAAATAAATAAATAAATATTTTTAAAAACCTTGTGAAATTTATGAATTACATTTATAGTCTCTTATCTCAATATATAGCTTATAAGACAAAATGAAATAGAAACTGAACTCAGTAAATTAACAGATTGGTTCAAATGTTCTATAATCATTACTCTAAACTTAAACATTGTGTTGATTTACCTCAAAACATTCAAATTGAATTATATGCTGCTTTGCAGACCTAGCAGACATACCAAAGAGGTCCCACTCTCCTGAGTAAGGTTACAACTCTTTGAATGTAGATCAAATGATAATGGAGGAAGGGGACAATTACATGAGCTCACAAAATCGTTAGTAAAATTTAAATGCGATTCATCGTCAACAATGCTGTGTAATCTGAAAATGAAGTTTTCAAATTAATTTTGTCAATACTGGCAAGGCTTAACATAATTATTTGAAATTATAATGTTTGTGTGTGCATGTGTCTATTGGTGAAAATCTTGGAAAATTGCCTTTTGGACAATTTCCAAAGAGGATTTACATTGGACATACCATAAGGAGCTTTTCTTCTTCCAGCCACTATATTATGCCCTAACTTAGGTGAAACCAGTAAACCTTTTATTAAAATTAAGTAAATAATATCTGATTGGCATCTAAGAATAAATGCTATGTTTGAAGCAAAAAAGATGAACAGCTTTTGACCATATACTATGTATGAGTGGCTTATTTTTCATGGACAACTAGCCTTTTTAAATGTCTACAGCATCCAGTTAGTCTACTAAAAAAAAAGTTCCCCTTCGTGGCTCTTTCTTAGGGAAGCCATCCCATGTCATTCCTGGGGCCTTTCCTATTCTTCCTACATAGGGCAGACCCAGCTTTTCAAGAACAGACAGACAGCAGAATAGTTCAATCTCCCTTGCTCTATCACCAACATCATGAATCCTATTCCAACAAAGTTGGTAAGAAACTGGAAACTTTCCCCCAACTTGACCATAATTTTCTCTGTCACCTTTCTATATTCCCACTTTAGAGCTATGATTGGCATGAATGGCATCCCATGTAAATTGGTTCACTGTGAAAAGTCTGTTCATTTAGAAATAAAATAAAAATGTGTTTCAGTCCCATCTTAATAATTAGAAAATTAAACTAATAAATTTGACTTAATTACACTAAGAAAATGTGTGTGTGCACCTATGTGTGTGTGCTGGTATAGCTTGACCATTTCAGAGGACTAGGAAGTCAGAGATATCTGTGCTCAAAAAAAAAAAAAAAAAAAAAAAAAAGTTCAGTTACTTACCAGATATGGAAAAGTAGCAAATGATCTGAGTTTCAATTACCTAATCTATTATATAAATACCTGTTTAGGGATGTCTGGGTGGCTCAGTGGTTGAACATCTGCCTTCGGCTTACGGTATGGTACTAGGGTCCTGGGATGAAGTCCTGCATCAGGTTCCTCATGAAGAGCCTGTTTCTCCTTCTGCCTATGTCTCTGCCTCTCTCAAGAATAAATAAAATCTTTAAAAAATAAATTAAATAAATAAATAAATATCCATTCAGTGTAAACATTTTAGGTGGTTGTATTAAACAGTATTATAATAATAATTAATATTTATTGAACACATACTACATGCTGGACACAGGGTTAAGTGCATTATGTTGAGCATCTCATTTTACTTCAAAATAAAATTCATACTGAATAAGAAAAAAAATGAGCAACTTTTAGTAACCTAAAACTCAATCTTTGTGCAAGTTAGACTGAATTCTGATCTACTGAACACACACAAGTAAATCAGTGACCAAAGAATATTTTAGAGTTTTCAGCAAGTGCCACTGGATGTTATCTTGGACATGCAGTTCAATAACATATTTCAAGTCAACCAATATTCTTGACAGTTATCCTTCATGAAGTCTGTGACTATACCAACAAGATTTGCAAAAGCAGAGAGCATAGCAAATTGAAAAAAGAGATTCATTTTTATGGTTCAGACATATTACAAAACCTTGACCAGAAGGTCTCAAGAAAGTAAGGGAGGATTTGTAGTTTTAGAGTTTATTATCCAATTGAGAATCCTGTCGAGTATTTGATTACGGAGAGAAGGCTATGTCTGAAAGGCAGAAAGTCTAGTGAAACAAACAGAAGGCTTCCAGTGTCACCATATGCATTGTAAATAATACTCTTTCATAGTTTCTTGTATGGCTTAGAGGATTAAGGCTTTATATTTCAACATAATTACCATATCCCCATTATATTTAACAACTATTTCAATCTAAATTTCTAAAAGTTAATCAGCAAAACTCTCATGGGAAAATAAAAAATACATATTTTGGTATGAAAATCTATTAAAGTGATTTTCTAGTACCCACAAAGATTAGCCAGTTCATCAAAACTAAAATACTTTCTCTGCTAACCATCAACTCCCAAAATGGAAAACTTGGCTTTTTCAATATAAATTTGACATGTGATCAATTACCAGAACATAAATATTAAATGAATTTAAATAAGAATTTTGGAAAGAGGGATGATTCAATACAGCTTGTAGCTTTTTAATTTTTTTTTTAAAGAATGGATATAAACATTCTCTTACATAGCACATTAGTAGGAAAAGCTCCAAATGTCCCTACAATGAAAGAACAGCCTTATTTTTTTTGTTTTTTTTTTATTTCTTTACTACATACATCCTCAAATCCAAGCAATACTATTTTAAGTTTGATGATTTTCTTAGGAAATGGTACAAAAATGCAACCTTCAGCCCAGTTCTCTTTCTTAAAGGGAAATTACAATCTTTAGCCATTATCTTTAAACACAAAACACAATCGGTTTGGCATGATAAACAAGGCAGGCCAGCATGATGGTAGCTCCTCACTCCATGAGAAGCAGTGTGATCATCTACTAATTGTCTAATCCGTTTACATTTTACATAAATCAGTTATCTTCAGTTAAAGACTCTAGGGTTCCCTTGTGAGCTCTCCACGTGCTGGAGCTTATATACATGTTATCTTGGAAGATCATCTTATTGAGACACTTAATTTAACTGACATTGATGACATTAATTTCAAATATAAGCAGCTTTCACAGACTAAGAAAATTCTAAGTACTGTGTATGTTTTTCTGAGTACAGATAATTGTGTCATTGTCCATGGAGAGAAACGTAGGTGAGCATGTGGTCATATACAGCTCTAACAAAATGAATGCCTTTTATAGCTATAATTTAATATATTTTAATCATATATGTTCAGTAATTGTAAAACTATATTTTAGAGGAAATACAATCTTGGCTCAATTCTTTTCAGTGGCAGCAAGACTATCCTTTTAGGCATATTTACATTCTTTTATTTTCTAATTTCTCATACCTTCTGATAAATTTTATTTCAAGGAATGGAGAAAGGTTAAAGATATTATTAAAATGTTCACTGAACATATAGATGTTCCTAAGGCTTTACTTGAAATAATTAATGTTCGCTTCAGCTACAGTAGAGATACAACTGAAAATTTAGTATAATAGGGAGCAATCGAAATATGCATATAAAAATATAGTGCATAAATATGTATGTATTTCCTTACTTTGTCAGCTGAGAGGGTCCAGAAGCAATGACACCCCAGTAACAGTGAACACATTTAGTACCCAGATCTTGGATTATAATACCATTCTCCATTAAAAAAGAGCTTGGGCTTCTCAGAGAAATGGTTGATTCAGGGCACAGAGAAATGTCCAAAATGAATCTGAAGCATCTCAGAGGCAGTGCCAGAAAGTAAACAAGGATTTAAAAATAAGTAAATAAAAATTTTAAAGATATTCAATGGGACAACTATAAGCTCCCAATGTCCAAAGCTGAAGAAATTTGAGCAATAAACTAAATTAAGTTACTGGGTTATAATCCAAAGAAAAATAAACATCCATGAATCCATAATATAAACAAATGATTGAATAAATAGGTAAGTAAGTAAATAAATAAATAAATATGAAGTGACAAATCTCTCATGAAGAAAAATTTAAAATAATATATATTATATATAGTATATATATATATTACATATATATATTACATTTTACATAAATAAGTTATGTAGCTATGTACACTCCCTACTCTTTACCTGAGGAGTGTACATAGGGCCTTCATTCCAAAGAATACAGTGTAAAATTGAGAGAGGAAATGCAGCTTTACAGTGGTGAAACCTGACAAATGTTACCTCAGCCAGGGGATCAATAGCAACAGTGATAAGTCATACGGATAATATGTACCCTTGGTATGATGTAATGAGAACGACCCTTTCCCTTTGTGGTTTTCTTCCTCAAAACTCATAATCCCAGTCTGATCCTGAGAAAAACATCGCACAAATTTTCATTGAGAGATATTTTTAGGAACACCTGACAAGAATGCCTAAAACATTTCACAGGTGTCAAATAATAAGAATTCTGATAAACTGTCACAGCCAAAAGAAGCCAAGGAAATGTAGTCATTGAAATGTAGTGTAGCATCATGAATGGGAACAGGAAAAGAATATTAGGTAAAATTAAGAAAACCTGAATTAAGTATGGACTTTAGTTAAAATATATTAATACTGGTTCATTAATTATAGTAAAGGTAACATCCTAATATAAGATGTTAATAACAGAAATCGGATGTGTGGAAATACCAGAACTCTTTGTAGAACCCCTGTAATATTTCTGTAAATTTAAATTATATTGAAGTAAAAAATATATTTTTAAAAGAGGATATGGCTCGTATCTTCTGTGAACAATAAGTAGTTTAGGTTAAGTGAAATGCAGCTCTGCTCTTTTTTGTAAAAACATTTTTAAGTATTGATCCAACCAGGGTCCTGGCTTAAGTATCCTCCTCTCTAGGTTCTTCTCTTTAATGTTTTTTCTGTTACTTCCACAATTTTTTGCATATACTCCTGCTAAAAAAATGTATAACCTGACTAATGACATACATTTACCTTTATCTCCCCCTATCGATTTGACCACTTTAGGGAGTCAATTGAATTGATTCATCTTTACACCACAGGCTTTAGCACAGTGCTTAGCATACAAGAGAACTAACACATTTGTTGAATGCCTGCACATATATGTAAATAAATGAATAAACACAATGCCCTATATCCAAATATACTCATGGAAATCAAAGACTTGTTATCATTCACCAATATGTATTAAATTGCTATAGTGAGACATATTACAGAGCTTCAAACTACTAATAATTTTTGGCAATAGAAGTATAATTGTGACTTGAATCTATGAGTGTTTTTATTGTCTGTGGGTGAAGCATACTGCAAATCTTAGTTGTTATGCACAATTACAAAATTACTGAGAGTGACATCGATGTATATAAGATAGTTTGTTTTGGCAAAATGTCTTTTTATAATTTGGCTATGATTGCCTTTTTTGCTTCATCTGCAGTTGCTCCAATAAACCCGATTTTCCAGATATATGTAACTGCCCTTTCCTTAAAACTGAATTCTTTTTTTTTTCTAAGATTTATGGGCACCTGGGTGGCTCAGTTGGTCAGATCAGATCATGATCTCAGGGTCCAGGGATTGAGCTTCACATCGGGCTCCCTGCTCAGCAGTGTATTTGTTTCTCTCCCTCTGCCCTTCTGTCTGCTTGTGCTCTATCTCAAATAAATAAAATGTTTTTTTTTTTTAAAGTTTTATTTATTTATTCCAGAGAGAAAGAGAGCACACACAAGAACACAAATGTGGGGCAGGTGTGAGGGGGAAGCAGTGAGAGAGGGATAGAGAAACTCAAGCGGACTCCACAGGGAGTGCAGAACCCAACGGGGGCTTGATCTTAACCCTGATATCAAGACCTGAGCAGAAACCAGGAGTCTGACACATTAACTGACTGCACCACCCAGGTGCCCCAAAACTGCATTCTATCTCAGAGAATACACATACACTCTTCCCTCTGCCTCAGATGCTCTTCCCATCTTCCCAGTTTGGGAATTTCCTATTCACTTTCAAAACTAATCTTGAATTGATGAATGTAAAAAAAAAAAACACAATATGAGCTCTGACAAAACCATGTAGTACTTATCAAACATTTGTAAACTTATTTCTAAGTGCAAATTATGAAAGTCTAGCTGTATCTTTTGAGTCAAAAATTTGAGATGAAAGGGTTCAGAAATCCCCTAAGTTTCATTCTTCTGCATGTGGATGTCCAATTTTCCCAGCACCATTTATTGAAGAGACTGTCTTTCTTCCAATGGATAGTCTTTCCTCCTTTATTGAGTATTAGTTGACCATAAAGTTCAGGGTCCACTTCTGGGTTCTCTATTCTGTTCCATTGATCTATGTGTCTGTTTTTGTGCCAGTACCACACTGTCTTGATGACCACAGCTTTGTAGTACAACCTGAAATCTGGCATTGTGATGCCCCCAGATATGGTTTTCTTTTTTTAAAATTCCCCTGGCTATTCGGGGTCTTTGCTGATTCCACACAAATCTTAAAATAATTTGTTCTAACTCTCTGAAGAAAGTCCATGGTATTTTGATAGGGATTGCATTAAATGTGTACATTGCCCTGGGTAACTGACATTTTCACAATATTAATTCTGCCAATCCATGAGCATGGAATATTTTTCCATCTCTTTGTGTCTTCCTCAATTTCTTTCAGAAGTGTTCTGCAGTTTTTAGGGTATAGATCCTTTACCTCTTTGGTGAGGTTTATTCCTAGGTATCTTATGCTTTTGGGTGCAATTGTAAATGGGATTGACTCCTTAATTTCTCTTTCTTCAGTCTCATTGTTAGTGTATAGAAATGCCACTGACTTCTGGGCATTGATTTTGTATCCTGCCACGCTACCGAATTGCTGTATGAGTTCTAGCAATCTTGGGGTGGAGACTTTTGGGTTTTCTATGTAGAGTATCATGTCATCGGTGAAGAGGGAGAGTTTGACTTCTTCTTTGCCAATTTGAATGCCTTTAATGTCTTTTTGTTGTCTGATTGCTGAGGCTAGGACTTCCAGTACTATGTTGAATAGCAGTGGTGAGAGTGGACATCCCTGTCTTGTTCCTGATCTTAGGGGAAAGGCTCCCAGTGCTTCCCCATTGAGAATGATATTTGCTGTGGGCTTTTCGTAGATGGCTTTTAAGATGTTGAGGAATGTTCCCTCTATCCCTACACTCTGAAGAGTTTTGATCAGGAATGGATGCTGTATTTTGTCAAATGCTTTCTCTGCATCTAATGAGAGGATCATATGGTTCTTGGTTTTTCTCTTGCTGATATGATGAATCCCATTGATTGTTTTACGAGTGTTGAACCAGCCTTGTGTCCCGGGGATAAATCCTACTTGGTCATGGTGAGTAATTTTCTTAATGTACTGTTGGATCCTATTGGCTAGTATCTTGTTGAGAATTTTTGCATCCATGTTCATCAGGGATATTGGTCTGTAATTCTCCTTTTTGGTGGGGTCTTTGTCTGGTTTTGGAATTAAGGTGATGCTGGCCTCATAGAATGAATTTGGAAGTACTCCATCTCTTTCTATCTTTCCAAACAGCTAGACCACTCTCTTTCACTATACACAAAGATAAACTCAAAATGGATGAAAGATCTAAATGTGAGACAAGATTCCATCAAAATCCTAGAGGAGAACACAGGCAACACCCTTTTTGAACTCAGCCACAGTAATTTCTTGCAAGATACATCCACAAAAGTAAATGAAACAAAAGCAAAAATGAGCTATTGGGACTTCATCAAGATAAGAAGCTTTTGCACAGCAAAGGATATAGTCAACAAAACTAAAAGACAACCTACAGAATGGGAGAAGATATTTGCAAATGATGTATCAGATAAAGGGCTAGTTTCCAAGATCTATAAATAACTTCTTAAACTCAACAGCAAAGAAACAAACAATCCAATCATGAAATGGGCAAAAGACATGAAGAGAAATCTCACAGAGGAAGACATAGACATGGCCAACATGCACATGAGAAAATGCTCTGCATCACTTGCCATCAGGGAAATACAAATCAAAACTACAATGAGATACCACCTCACACCAGTGAGAATGGGGAAAATTAACAAGGCAGGAAACCACAAATGTTGGAGAGGATGCAGAGAAAGGGAACCCTCTTACACTGTTGGTGGGAATGTGACCTGGTGCAGCCACTCTGGAAAACTGTGTGGAGGTTCCTCAAAGAGTTAAAAATAGACCTGCCCTACGACCCAGCAATTGCACTGTTGGGGATTTACCCCAAAGATACAGATGCAATGAAACGCCGGGACAACTGCACCCCGATGTTTCTAGCAGCAATGGCCACGATAGCCAAACTGTGGAAGGAGCCTCGGTGTCCATCGAAAGATGAATGGATAAAGAAGATGTGGTCTGTGTATACAATGGAATATTACTCAGCCATTAGAAATGACAAATACCCACAATTTGCTTCGGGGTGGATGGACCTGGAGGGTATCATGCTGAGTGAAGTAAGTCAATCGGAGAAGGACAAACATTATATGTTCTCATTCATTTGGGGAATATAAATAATAGTGAAAGGGAATAGAAGGGAAGGGAGAAGAAATGTGTGGGAAATATCAGAAAGGGAGACAGAACATAAAGACTCCTAACTCTGGGAAATGAACTAGGGGTGGTGGAAGGGGAGGAGAGCGGAGGGTGGGGGTGAATGGGTGATGGGCACTGGGGGTGTCACTTGACGGGATGAGCACTGGGTGTTATTCTGTATGTTGGTAAATTGAACACCAATAAAAAATAAATTTATTTTTTAAAAAGTGAAAAAAAAAGAAATCCCCTAAGTTCTCTAATAAAATACATTATAAAATAATCACTATGACCAAGAGATCCTTAGAACCAAATTGCAAATTGTTCGTTTCTATTAAAAAAAAGTCTTATCTGTATTTTGGGGGTTACAAATAAGCTATTAAGAATATGGTGAGCATGAATATAAATTTATACTTTTTAATTTTCTTATATTGATTTAAGAAGAGTTCTTATTGAAAATGAATTTCTCAATGCTCAAGATTTCAATTGCTTTCTTTTTTTCCATGCAGTCAGTTTACAATGTTTTTCTTTGAAGAGCCAAAGTTTGAATTGCGCTTGTCTCTGCTCTGGTCTATATAGCAAAAACATATCTCTTCTGATCAAAATCCACATAATTTTCTCAAATCTAACATTGTATTGAAATTTTTTCTTGAACTTTATCTGACCTTCAACATTTCCAAACCTGTTTGCTTATATACCAAGTTTGAAGAGTCAAATTGAAGTTTAGAGAATAGGGAATCTAAAATAAAATTAAAATCTCATAGTACATTGATTCTTTTTCTTTTTAAGATTTTATGTATTTATTCATGAGAGACACACACAGAGAGAGAGGGAGAGGCAGAGACATAGGCAGAGGGAGAAGCAGGCTCCCTACAGGAAGAGCCCAGTGGGGAACTTGGTCCCAAGACCCCAAAATCACTACCCGAGCTGAAGGCAGATGTTCAATCACTGAGCCACCCAGGTTGCCCTACATTGATTCTTTATAAACATTTTTATATCTGGTAGTATTTTACATACTTTTTTTTTTTTTGAGAAAATAGTTGTCATTCACTTACTTTGAAATCACTTATTCTGAAAGCATAGATTGGTCATAAGATTGGCCATACCTGTAAATATCCAGAGAAATACACTCTGTCTTACGTTGAATAGAACACCATAAAGCCAAAATCATATTTTAAAGCTCTTCAGATAGCATTATAAATAGTAAAATAATGAAAGCTTTTTAAAATATTACTTATAATAACTAATAAAACTGAGTGTGTGTGTGTGTGTGTGTGTGTGTGTATCTGGAGAACATATTATGGCTAAATATTGAGGAAACTTTTACCTTATATCATGATATTAACAAATTAAAAGAGAAAACATTTTATTTCAATAACAACAGAAAACCATTTATTAAAATTTAACAGAATAATTCATTTTTATGGGTGTCCAAGTTATATTTTTAATTTAAATTTACCGAAATAGGGATGCCTGGGTGACTCAGCAGTTTGGTGCCTGCCTTTGGCTCAGGGCATAATCCTGGAGTCCCAGATCAAGTCCCATGTCCGGCTTCCTGCATGGAGCCTACTTCTCCTTCTACCTATGTCTCTGCCTCTTTCTCTGTGTCTCTCATGGATAAATAAATAAAATCTTAAAAAATAAAAAAATATAAAAAAGTAAATTTACCAAATATTATAAAGATTTGCATAACCTCCAAAAAATGTATCTTTAATTCTTTAAAAGGAGATAAAAATTCCATTCAGAAAATTAGAAGAAAATGACCTCTTCCATATGCTGCTAAAAATATTAAAATATGCAGAAAACATTATGCTTCATTGTGAAACTGTAGAATTTTATTCTATTTAAAGCAAAGAAAATTTAAAATTTCCACTTTACTAACAGGCAGAGCCAGCAAATGAGGATATGAGAGAAAAATAAAAGTACAAAGATCGGAAACAGGAAGAAATGGATCTGGATAAATTTTAGAGGACATAATAGTCTATGTAGAAAATGAAAGAAAATCTACAAATTGATGGAATTAGAGAAAAATTAAAACAGTTACTGAATGCGAACATTAATATATAGAAATTGAAAGTATTTTTATCTACCACAAAGAAATATAAAATGCAATTTTATGTACACCATTCATGTATGACTCATTTGCCCTGCAGTGTGTGCTGACCAAAGTGATTTCCTTCCAAAGTCTACTTTATGAAAAGGTTAAAAAAGAGAGAAAAAAAAAAAAAGAGGAAAAAAAGAACTTTGCAATGGAGAAGCATGACAAACACTACCTCAAGCCGTGGTTAATGTCGATCAGTAATGATTGTCATATTGATAGTAGGTGCCCTGGATAGGATCTGATGAAATGGCACTGTGTCTCTCTGATCTTCCTCCTCCAAACCCGTAACTGTGTAGTCATTAGAAAAACATCAAACAGATTTCACTTGAAAGATATTCTAAAAATACCTGACTAGTACTGCTCAAAACATTTAAGATGATCAAAAACAAGGAAGTCTGAGAAACCAACCAGAGATGGCTAAGGAGTTATTAGGATTAAATGCAATATGGTGTCCCTGATATGATACCAGAACAGAAAAAATTACTTTAGGGGAAACTAATGAAATCCAAATAATGTATAGGCACTTAGTTAATGACAACATGTTAAATATTGATTCATTAAATATTCATTCATTAATTGTGACAATTGTACCATAATAAATATTACCTGGATTCAGGGTGTAAGAGAACTCAGTTACAACTATAATATTTTAAAATGCCATGTATAATAATATCAAAAGATATAATTCACCAAAAAGCAAAGCTAATGAAAATGTGTTGGTGTTTTACTAAGACTATTGAAGAAAAGGAAAGAAATAAAGTAAGAACTTAAAAGGATATGCAAATGAAAACTAAATATTGTAAAAATAGATATTTCTCAAATTACTTTGATCTACATACAAAGTTGCAATTGCATTTTCTTCAAAAAATGGATAGAATTTATACTATAATTCATATGGAAAAATGAAAACTAAGAATAGAGGCTGAGCAAGCAAACAGAACAAATTGGTTCTAACATACCTACAGCTGTTTGGGTTCTCGATGTATGTCAGAAGTGGCATTTAGGAGCAGGGATATCTATCTTGGTTATTCACTATATTGTCTGAGGTAATTGCCTACCCACATGGGGAGGGAGCAGTGATACATAAAACTATGCCTCACATCAAACTGGAAATAAGTTCCAGGTAAATCAAACAAGTAGAAATGTGGATATCAAAACTGTAAAATAATTGAAAAGAAAATAAGAATTGCTTCAATCATATTGGATAATTACCAACACACGAAGTGAGAAAACCTTTTCACCTGTAGGTGAATGGAAACATTGCAAGGGAAACTAAAAGAGTCCACTCGACTGGAATTTCTGAGACACAGTCCCACAATGAGTTAGAAATGTAGCACTCTTTCACAAAAATGCTCAGATAGAGTGATGTTTTCAAATTTTGGATTGACTTCAAGGATATTGGATTTTCTTGCACTGTTAGGCCAGTTGTTAAATATTATCCAGGTTTCAAACCCACTTTCTATATTACTGGGTTTGTGATCAGGGGCTGGGTCTCTACGGACAATGGTGCACACTGGAGATTGACTTCCGAAGGAAAAAGGAACACACAGCATCTTCCTGTTCTTGTCAGCATCCTTCTCTGAAGCATGTTTTTTATGTTTTCCTTCCCCACTCTTACATCAGTAGTTTATTCCCATTTTCATTTTGCTAACAATTGCTGAACGAGCTTTGGGCGAGCTCTCGGGATAGCACCAGGAGGCTGTGTGAGGTCTGGGTCCCAACTCCCAGGGGCCCCTCTCTCAACCTGTAAACATCAGTAATTCTAACACTTCTTTGTGGCAGCTGCTTCCCATTGTTTCTACATGTTAGTATTTCTGTTTCCCATTTTCCCCTTTTTAATTATTCTACAGCTGGCAAATGATTCTTTATGCTGGAGCATGCCAGTTAAAATCATGGGGGTAGTTTTCCCTCTCCATACTGTGAACTGATCAAAGAGAATTAACTTTCAAAGTTTGGTTTGGGGATCCCTGGGTGGCTCAGAGTTTAGCGCCTGCCTTTGACCCAGGGTGTGATCCTGGAGTCCCGGGATTGAGTCCCGCATCGGGCTCCCTGCATGGAGCCTGCTTCTCCCTCTGCCTGTGTCTCTGCCTCTCTCTCTCTGTGTCTCTCATGAATAAATAAATAAAAGCTTTAAAAAACAAAAAAGAAACAAAGTTTGGTTTAGTTTTAAGAATATTTTTTCCTGCGTTAATCTTTTTTTTTTTCTGTATCTATTCCTAGAACCTTAAAGTCATATAGGATACTTGTTGCTATTTTTACCTTAAACCTAAAAAATAATTCAAAGACATGGGAGACTTTTAGTATTGAACAACAACAACAAAAAATCTATTTATTCTAGGAACCTACTTGCCAGCAAGCTAAACTGTTGCCATATGAAGCTTTTTGTCAAGAAGGAAAGTTTAGACCCAGAAACAGTGGGAGGATCAAGTTCAAGTTCAGTGCGAGTATGATTCATCAATGTCTTGATTATCAGAAAGAAGCTTGACTAATTACTTATCACATAATTGAATACATACAACATACCGCCAGTTTCCTAGCCTATACTTTTAAATTACATTTATTTATTTAGGACCTTTGCAACATGGATTTTTTTTCATGCTTTGTGAGCAGATATGATATTTTAAATTGCATATTTAAAATAGTTTAGGGGTGCCTGGGTGGCTCTGTCAGTTAAGCATCTGCCTTCTGCTTAGATCATGATCTCGGGGTCCTGGGATATAGCTTCCCATCAGACCTCCTGCTTAGTGGGGAGTGCTTCTCCCTCTCCCTCTGCCCCTCCCCCCCTTGTGCACACATTCTGTCTCTCTCTCAAATAAATAAATCTTAAAAAAAAAAAAAAAACAGCCTGAAGACCTCTTGTGAGATTATCATATTGACTTCTTGATTTTCCTGCATGGATTGTGTTAATTAACTGTTAGTCTTTCAAGCATATGTTATAATTTAGCTCAGTAGCATATAAAACCTTGTGTAGGATTCAGTGTTCATAATATTCTCATAGGATCCACTGTACCACCGAATTTGAACTAATAATACTGAAAAGGATGTTTACCTTCAAGATCCCTGTGGCACTTTAAAAGATCAATCAACTTGGCACTTTTGAAAATTTAAATTAAATTGACGATGTCTCATTACACTCTCTTTGATGATTATGATTGCATAGAAGTAGAATATAAATCTTAAAGAAACTAGCTCTGAAAGACTAATAGAAAACATGATAGATGCTGAATGTAGACATTGTGACTTTTGTTTTTCTCTGATAGAGCAATTAATCATTTTAATTTTCTCTGCATTGATATCTAAAGTACACCTTGTGAACTAGAAAAATACTAAAAATAAGATTGAAAGAAATGCAGCTGGATTTTAAATATCCAAATTATATATTTACTTATAATATGAATTTATTCAAAAATATAATTTTCAGGATAATCCCCAAATTAACTTTTAGATAATAAACTACGTTAATATATATCCATATTGTCTATATGTCAGACAATAAGTGTTGCTTCTAAAACTATATTAAAAAATAAAAACCAAATGTACAATTTAAACAACCCACTTAATGGTAATTTCTTTTCCTTAAAGTTAGATATACAGTTTGAGGGAGAAAAAAAAATGGGAATATCTTAATTGATGCAAAAGGACATTTTCTAAAAGTCAGGATTCACGATTGATTTTTTAACCTTTGTAAATTCAGATTAGAATATTTTCTGTAAAAAAAAAAGAATATTTTCTGTACCTAAGATATATATTTTCAAATTACATTCTATATCTTAATCACTATGAGAGGGATGACAACCCTACAATTTGAAGCTGTAGCGATTTCAAAAAATAAGATAAAATTATGAAGTAAAAATGAATGGATAAGGCATAGCAATCATTTGCATCTAGTCCCTATTGTGCATCTTTTGGCAATAAGCAGTTAAAACTGTATTTTAAAAGGGATCATATTAAGAATTGCAAGAAGAAAAAATATATATTTAAAAGGAAAGTTGTCAGGAAATAAGCCACATCAATATGAAGAAATATATAATAATTTATTGAAACAAAAGCTATAAAAGACAAAGAAAATAGAGGAATAAAAGGACTGTAAATTCTTAAATTATATTAGGACCTGAATGGGATTTTGGGATGCCTGGGTGGTTCAGTGGTTGAGTGTCTGCCTTTGACTCAGGGCATGATCCTGGGGTTCTGCATTTGAATCCCATATCAGGCTCTCCACAGGGAGCCTGCTTCTCCCTCTGCTTATGTCTCTGCCTCTCTCCAGTGTGTCTCTCATGAATAAATAAATAAAATCTTAAAAAAAAAAAAGAATCTGAATGGGATTTAAAAAATTATTTGGCAAAAAAACACTGGAAAAATAAGTGATTCCTGCAGCACGCACAGCTTCCCCAGTACCCAGCTCCTATAGCAAGATGGGCTTCCCTGGCACCAGGCTCTGGGTAGCATTCAGCAGCTGAAAGCTCCTCCAGCATCCACTCTCCCCCATAAGTTGTTCTGTGGCTGAGCACCTCCAGTGAGACATCAACTTTTGAACCCAAATCCCTGATATCATAGTGTAGGGGTTGGAAGACTATGGCTCACATGCCAAATCGAGCCCACCAGGTGTTTCTGTTAATAAAGTTTCATTGGAACCTAGCCATGCCTATTCCTTTAAATTACGTACTACAACTGCAGAGCTGACTGTTGTCACAGTCTGTGAGGCCCACAAAGCCTAAAATATTTACTTTATGGCCTGTATAGAAAAGATTGCCAACTCTTGCCTTAGAAGATGAATTTCTAGCAAAATTGAGCAGTCAGATTTCTAACAAATTCTGCTGGCTGTGCTCTTTCCTACAAGGTCTGGATCTAACCTTTGGCAGGAGGGGGTTCCTCCTCATGTGGTCTAGCTCAGCCTCTAGCGGTGGTAGCCGTTCTTCATATCTGTGATTCCTGCATTCTCTAGAGTTCCCTGTATTTACTAGCCAATTCCTCCTTACTCTAATTCCCTTTTATCATCATTCCTTATACTAAAAATTTTCTGTTCAAATTACTCTATGGGGATCCCTGAGTGGCGCAGCGGTTTGGCGCCTGCCTTTGGCCTGGGGCTGATCCTGGAGACCCGGGATCGAATCCCACATCGGGCTCCCGGTGCATGGAGTCTGCTTCTCCCTCTGCCTGTGTCTCTGCCTCTCTGTCTCTCTCTGTGTGACTATCATGAATAAATAAATAAAATCTTAAAAAAAAAAAATTACTCTATGGTGTCTGTTTCCTCACTGGGCCCTTATTGATACATAATGAGCATCATTTTTTTCCTTCTTCCAGTTTTAATCTATATGTTCCATTTATTTAAAGTGAGTTTCTCATAGACAGCATATAGTATGTTATTCATTCATTCTTTTTTAAATGCAATCTAACCGTCTGTATTTTACATGAAGTATTTGACCGTTTATTTTTAGTGTAATGTATTAATATGATTGGATTCAAGTCTATCATCTTGCCTTCATTTTCTCTTTTCTACGTGTGTTTTTTGTTGTTGTTTCATGTCTTCCTCATTTTATGCCTTCTTTTGGATTAGTTGAAGATTTTTAGGATTTCTTTTGGCTTATTAATGTTTAATAATGAGCATTTTATATATTTTGTCTAGTTTTCTTGTTGTTTATGACAGGAAGAGAAATCTGATCCATATACTATATCATGGCTAGAAGCTCAAGTCCATAAGGGGTATATATATACATATATATAATAAATATTAAATAAACAATAAATATATAAATAAATAATAAATATAAAATATAAAAATATATAAATATATATATTTATATATAAAACTGGATATAATTTGGCTTATAAAATAAAATTTAAATAATAAGTATAAAATATATAAATAAATATATATATATATAAAACTTCTGGATATAATTTGAATATTTTATATATATAACATACATATTTCTGTATTTGTGTGAAATGACTTAGGTTTCACATTAAAGAATAAATATCTAAAATAAGAATAATGATAAATGGATGAATAAATGCCAAAATTTTGTGGGGGAAAATCTCTGAGATCAGTTTCTTGATATAGCAAGTGATTTTCCATTGAAACCTGAATGTGTTGAGTATTGTTTTAAAAGACTCAGGATCCTGTTGAATCTCATGATTCAGTAGGCCTCCTCTTCTATCACTTATTACTTCTACTACTTTTACTACATCTTATTACTCTTATGGATGAAGATGGATGCCAGCTGATTACTGCCACATGGTCATGGATGTAGGCTTCCATGTGGTCTCCAGTGACATTGGTGGAGCAAGAGGTAGGACATCACTTGTTCCTACCTGGAGATGGTGACTGCCTAGGTTCCACTGTCGTGAGCTCTAGCTCACTCAACTCCTAGAGGTGATAGCTGCTACTCTACCTTCTCTAGCAACACCCTGGCGGAGTGTTGGGGCACTTCAACTATCTAGCAAAGGTGGACATCTAAACTTGCCACCCAGGCTTTGCTGTCAGGGCTGAGAGAAGGTTACAGATTTTGTTTCTTTGTGTTTGTTTTGTGTATTTGTTTGGAGTAGAGTGGTTATTGTTCAAGGTTTTCTGCTTTGCTAGGCTCTTTCTTTCCTGGGTTTTTGGCCAGAGAGGTGAGTCTTTTGTGAGTCTTTTTTCTCGTCTACACCTGTTAGCATTTCTGGGTGTCTAACCTCTCTAGTTATTGGTCTGGATGTATGAGGAGAAAGGAAAACCTAAGGAACTTAACACCATATCAGTCCCGAGGTATTGAGGTTCCTTTCCATTGCATCACCCTCTGTCCCCTTCACAGACCTTTCATCTTTGTGTTTTGTGAAATGTCTATAAGGTTTAGTTGTAACTAGCTGGAGGGATGGGAAAAAAATCTAGAAATTGGAACTCTACTGTTTTGAAAGAAATATAGCCATTCTTTTCTCTTTAAGATGGCAAGGACAAATGAGAAAAAAACATATCAAGAAAACTGAGAACTCCACTGTACCGCTTTTGCTTGTTTTTCTGCCTGTAGAGAATCTGCAACCTAATTATCTTTAGAATTACACAGGAGGTTTTTCTAGAAGTTGCATCACTGCTGTGTTATGTGACTACTCATTGCTGTCTCCAGCATGCCGCTGTTCATAGTCTGCCATTAGAACAAGGGTAAAAATGAACAGGTCACATCCAGGCCAGGGGCAGTCTAGGCAAAATCAGAGGATTGGCAATTGTGCTTTTGTTTTTCCTCTGTGGCGACTTTGGCCTTTGCTGTTATCTTTTCTTTCTGTAGGTTTCTCCTTAGTAGATACTCTAAATCCTTCTGAGGTTCCTGCTTTCTGTGTGCTACTAGTACAGATGGCAGCATGGCTGTGATATGTGAAAATCCTTCCATGTCTATTCATTCTTCTGCTCAATTAAATGTACTTAACCTGTTTCTCTCTCAAGGGGCTCTTATGACAGCTAATTATCTAATTCAAACTGATAAGACACCGGGTTGTTAAACCTCCCAAGTCATATACTTTGATTTAACAAAGATTTTTCTGAAGGTCACATCATAACTCAAAGGAGTTTCTGAAATGGGGTTGTTAGGCCTGGTCCTGGGCCCATAGGGATGGTGGGTTATTCGAGAGATTGATTTTGTGCTTAAAGGGTACAGTGTCTCCTGACTTACAACTCGTATGTGGTGCTCTGGGTCTGATGGAAGAATGCTTGCCACTGTCACATACCAGGTAACTGGAATGCTTCTGGGGGAAATCAGCCTCCTCACCCCATCTATGTATTGGAAGTGCTTAGAAAACAGGACATCACTGGCAAATAGAAATTTACCCCCTGCATGCACTGTACCTTCTCCCTCTTCTCTATTTTGAATTGGCACTGAAGCTTATTTTAAGTAAAATTTTGGTAGGGCAAAAGGAAGATAGGTTTTGTTTTTCGGTAGTCTATTAAAATCAGTACTATAATCCACTCCCTTGGAGTTACTTTTGCTGGAAGGGACCATAAAGTCTAAATCCTAGAAAAATCAAAGCAACAAATTGCTTTTGTAGAGCATAGACTTAAGATATTAAATGAATTAGTCAAATTATATTTCTCTTTATGCTCACTTGCTCTTTCAGCTAATGCTTTTCCTTCTTTTATTCCTTCCTCTTTTTCTGCCTCCTTCTCTAACATGCCTTTGCTCTTCCCTCTCATGCCCTCCTTCTCACTTCCACAAATGCTTTCTCTAAAACAAGATGACCTTAGCCATTGATCATCCTATTACTCTTATATTTACCTATAAGAGAGGAGTGAGTTATAAACCATGGACTTCAGATAATTCATGATAGGGCATTGGCATTCCTGCTCTGGACATTGCCCCATCCTGCATAGGACCAGGGTTTAGGTCCTGCAAGCATCATTTAACTGAATAGAATAGTTCTTGATTCTTGTACTTAGACCATAATCTTAGTCCAAGTTCCTTTTTGTCCAACAGATTTGTTTTGTAGCGCTTGCTACATCTATTGAAGCAGACAGATATGTTAAACTATTTCCAATAAGAAAGCATAGTTCACAAAAAGTCTTATAAATAGGGTTCCCTGGGTGGCTCAGTGGGTTGAACGTCCAACTCTTGGTTTCAGCTGTGGTCATGATCTTGGATCTTGAGATCACAGGCGTGGACCTCCAGATTCAGCCAGCAGTCTGCCTGAGATTCTCTCTCTGCCCCTCCCCCCCACTTGTGAGCATGGTCTCTCTCTCTCTCTCTCCAAAATAAATAAATAAATCTCTTTTAAAAAGGCTTACAGGGATCCCTGGGTGGCGCAGCGGTTTGGTGCCTGCCTTTGGCCCAGGGCACGATCCTGGAGATCCGGGATCGAATCCCACATTGGGCTCCCGGTGCATGGAGCCTGCTTCTCCCTCTGCCTGTGTCTCTGTGCCTCTCTCTCTCTGTGACTATCATAAATAAATAAAAATAAAATAAAGATTTAAAAAAAAATAAAAATAAAAATAAAAAGGCTTACAAATATATTTTTAACAGTTGTGGGTCTCTTTCTTTCTTTCTTTCTTTCTTTCTTTCTTTCTTTTTTTTTTTTTTTTTTTTGGAAAGAAGTCACTAGTGGACATGTTTTAGAACTGGGAAATACTTTCCTCCCCTCTTTTATAATTGGGAAAATAGCCCATTATTGTTAAAGGAAGACTAAATTCATCCTTTTTTTTTAAGATTTATTTATTTGAGGGGGGTAGGGACAGGGGGAAAGGGAGGGAAGGAGAACCCAAAGCAGACCCTGCACAGAGCACGTAGCCTCATGCAGGGCTTGATCTCAACCCTGAGATCATGACCTGAGGAGAAACCAAGAATCGGAGCTCACTCCCCAGGTGCCCCAGACTAAATTCATCTTAACTCGATCATTCTTATGGTATTGGGCACTTTCATTGCTCCCCTTCTATGTCTAAGCCACCGTGTCAGGAAAAGCACACAGGCTGTAATCCAAACAACAAACTTACTGAGGTAGATTTTAGAAGCTCCTTTAAAGTACTGAGGAAACCAAGGTTGACAGGATTGAAGGTACTTGTCCATAAGTGATGGCTACAAATGGCAAAGCTTGAATGCCAACAGAATTCTGTGTGAATTGTTCCACACGTTCAGCTGCTTCTCCAATCATGAAACACAGTCAAGTATCAGTTGTGGCGGCCCTTCAAGGGCCATCAAAGTCCTGTTTTAGGTTTCCAATCACAAAGTAAACTTGATGCCTAGAACTACCCATATGTGCCTAGCAACGCAAGAGGCAGCCATTCAGAATGGCAGGTCTAAATTGTCTTGTGAATAATGAAGACAGAGACCTTCCTTTCTTTGCTGTCAGCCTCCCTCCATTTGCCCTCCTCCTTAAAGTGGTCTAAGAGAAAGGAGAAACAAGGTTATTCTCTTCGGCTGATGTGACGTCTGATCAGCTCTGCTGAAAGTTTTAGCAAGGCAGCAGCAGATCGAATGTAACTGCAGAAAGCAGATTTGAGGATTAACTATGGATTTCATTTTCTATCTCCTCCCAAGATAATAAAAAAATTGGCCATAACTGTAGCAAATATATCATCTTTCTTAACTAATTTATTTAGTTACTAGGATTTCTGTAGTACTTCTAGTTATGTCAGAATATTTTAGAATGTAAATTCTTAAAATGTGGGATTTCTATTTAAATGGCTCCCTATAAAATGTGTTTACATGATCGTGTATAAGGTGATCAAAAGGATCTAAAAGATTAGCTAACACATTCAATAATTGAATGTTTATCTTTAAATGTGACATCATTATATTTAAAAGTACCTTAAGATGTACGAGTATACTAAATATAACTTTACTTGTATTTCCTTTTTTTTCTATTTCTAATTTTGTATCTTTGGAATTAGCTGCAGAATTCACATTTATTGCTGACAGGTTTTATAGATATGTATTTTTTAAGAAAACTAATTTATAAGTACACGTTCATCTATGTGGTAAGTCCAATATCATACCGATTATATGATTTCTTTTTTTTTTTTTTAATTTTTATCTATTTATGATAGTCACACACAGAGAGAGAGAGAGAGAGAGAGAGAGGCAGAGACACAGGCAGAGGGAGAAGCAGGCTCCATGCACCGGGAGCCCGATGTGGGATTCGATCCCGGATCTCCAGGATCGCGCCCTGGGCCAAAGGCAGGCGCCAAACCGCTGCGCCACCCAGGGATCCCGATTATATGATTTCTAACACAAAGTAAGAAATTTGACAAATAGACTGTAAACTGAAAGACCTTTAAAATAATCACAAGAAAGATTGAGTAAAGAAAAAAGTGCTGTTGTTTTGATTATTTTAGATAATATTCATTTTCAAGAGAACAATACACATACTTTCTTAATTTTACTCTCAAGTTTGCTCACATAAACATACAATAGAACAAAACATTAGCATTCAGTTTATAGATCAAATTAAATTATAAACATATTGCTGTCCTTGAATCCTGTCTATAAAAAAATATACATCTACTGTGGCCCTTCTTTACAATAGAACAAAACATTAGCATTCAGTTTATAGATCAAATTAAATTATAAACATATTGCTGTCCTTGAATCCTGTCTATAAAAAAATATACATCTACTGTGGCCCTTCTTTTTAAGAGCACTCTGTATCCATGGGAACGTCGTTTAAACTCTCTGAACTTCTGCTTCCTCTTTTTTTTTTTTTTTTTTTTGCTTCCTCTTTTTAAAAAAATGATAATAATCACCAGTCTGGTAAATCTCAAAGGTAGTTTCAGGACAAAAGATGCTGATTTAATTAAAAACTCCTTGAAGAACTATACATAACACCATGCAAGTGGGGGTTATTACAGTAAATATGCAAACTGAATTGTTAGTCATTTTATAATTTCTGAGCAGTCACCGGAATTGAATTCCAAATAAATGATTGTATTTTTGTTTGTTTGTTTCAAGTTTTTATTTAAATTCCAGTTAGTTAACTTATAGTGTAATATTAGTTTCAGGAGCAGAATTTAGTTATTCATCATTTATATATAACATCCAGGGCTCATCACAACAAATGCCCTTTTTAATGTCCGTCACCCATTTAACTCATCCCTACCTCCCCCAGCAACCCTCAGTTTGTTTCCTATAGTTAAGAGTCTGTTTTCTGGTTTGCCTCACTCTCTCCCCCCCACCATGTTCATCTGTTTTGTTTCTTAAATTCCATATATGAATGAAATATTATGGTATTTGTCTTTTTCTGACTTATTCTGCTTAGCATAATATACTCTAGCTCCATTCATGTCATTGCAAATGGCAAATCTTTCATTCTTTTATTTATCTGAATAATATTCCATTATATATATGTATTTTATATGTATTATATGTGTGTATATATACACATATATACATACATATATAAATATACATATTTTATATATATATATATAATATTCTTTATCCATTCATCAGCAAATGGACATTTGGGCTCTTTCCATAATTTGGAAATTACTGTTGATAAGGCTGCTATAAACATTGGAGTGCAGGTTCATATTTTTGTGTCCTTTGGGTAAATACCTAGTAGGGCAATTGCTGGATCATAGGGTAGTTCTATTTTTAAATTTTTAAGGAACCTCCACAATGTTTTCCAGAGTGGTTGCACCAGCTTACACTCCCACTAATGGTCTAAGAGGGTTCCCCTTTCTCTTCACCCTCTCCAGAGGGTGTTCCTGTTGTTAATTTTAGCCATTCTGAGAGGTATGATGTGATAACCTCTTTGTAGTTTTGATTTGTATTTCTCTGATGATGAGTGATGTTGAGCATCTTTTCATGTGGCTGTTAGCCAATTGGATGTTCTCCTCTGGAAAAACATCTAGTCATGTCTCCTGCCCATTTCTTAACTGGATTATTTGTTTTTTGGGTGTTGAGCTTGATAAATTCTTTATAGATTTTTGGATACTAACCCTTTATCAGATATGTCATTTGCAAATATCTTTTCCCATTCTGTGGGTTGCCTTTTAGTTTCATTGAATGTCTACTTCACTGTGCAGATACTTTTTATCTTGACAAAGTTTCAATAGTTTGTGGGGTTTTTTGGGGTTGTTTTTTGTTCGTTTATTTTTCTTTTGTTTCCCGTGCCTCTGGAGACAGGTCTAGTAAGAATTTGCTATGGCCAAGTTCAGAGAGGTTGCTGCCTGTCTTCTCTACTAGGATTTTGATGATTTTCTTTCTCACATTTAGATCTTTCATCCATTTTGAATTTATTTTTGAAGAAAGTGGCCCAGTTTCATTCCTTTGCATGTGGCTTTCCAGTTTTCTCAGCACCATTTGTTGTAGTGACTATCTTTTTTCCATTGGATTTTTTTTCCTGCTTTGTCAAAGATTAGTTGAGCATTAGAGTTGTGGGTCTATTTCTGGGTTCTCTATTCTGTTCCATTGATCTGTGCCTGTTTTTGTACTGGAACCATACTGTCTTCATGATTACAACTTTGCAATACGGCTTGAAATCTGGAATTGTGATGTCTCCAGCTTTGGTTTTCTTTTTCAACATTGCTTTGGCTATCCGGGGATTTTTGTGGTTCTATAAAAATTTTAGGATTGTTTGTTCTAGCTCTGTGAAAAACACTGGTGGTATTTTGATAAGGATTGTGTAAATATGTAGGTTGCTTCAGGTAGCATGGACATTTTAACAATATCTGTTCTTTCATTCCATGAGCATAGAACGTTTTTTCTATTTCTTTGTGTCATCTTCAATTGTAATTTTTTTTTGGGGGGGTACTCTTCAACTATTGAAATACATCACACATTTTTGTGTGTATTTCTATAAAACAGTAACACAATGCTGGCATTACTCAATGTTATGATAAATCACAGTGTGGAATACACATTTCTATTCATACAATTCATGAGTAGAGCAACCAGTATTTAAAATAAAAAGTTAAAAGAATGATTTCTGAGAGATAGACAGTTATCAATGCAGGTAAAGTAGATATAGATATTTCTTTTTATATTTATGAACAAAAACAAAAAGGTTACTTCTCTTATAAATTTTATATGAAAGTATGATGTATATCTCCATAGGTAGATTGATAGATAAACATAGATATTAAATAAGCACATAATTTACATTATTTGTATTAATATTTTGTTTATATCTAATTCAGGCATGTAATGAAGGTTTGTATCTGGGAAAATAAAGCATGAAAAAGATACATTAAGATATATTAATTTTACTTATTTTATGAGTACAGATAACATCTATTGTGGCTTTAAAAAGTCAATAGCTACTATATACATACATATTTTTTACTTTGATGATTATGCATACCACTTTTATGATACATTTCTAATATGCTTTCAAAAAATTACTCTCTCTCGCCTCTGCGTTTTTTTTTTAATGTATTGTAACATTTATCAGAGGAATGTAATTGTTTGTATATATACCGTTCACTTCAAACTGATTGGATTCTTTCAGAGCATGAAATGTGATTTTTTTTTTTAAATCATTAAAAGCTACTCCACTTTTTAGGTGCATAGGTACTTAAAAATATTTTTATGTTGTGAAATTAGACAAAAGTAGCAAGCAGAATCAATATGGAATTAAACATATGTGGCATAAAAATGGATAATCTCCAGCAAGAAAAAAACAGAAATACTGATAAATAAAAAGAACCAAAGGTACAGAATTTTTTTAGAGCCACATAGTGATACATATTTTGCTTCCTAAATATTACTAATTCACAAGGCAATACAATAAATCATGGTAGGTTTTGATGACTCAGCAAAATTAGAAAGCTGAAAATCTATTCAAAAAAATTGTTTTATAGAGACAAGTATACTTGTGTCTATAAAATAGACTGTGATAGACTGAAGTATGTACTACAATAAAAAAGCCCTTTAAAATGTTATTAAAATACATGTGTTGAAAATAAGAAATTATTTTTATTTTCTTCTAATATTTTCTAGAGTGATTTTTATCTATATGATTGATTTTAAAAATCTATTCATATTTTACTATTTGCTTATAGTGTGTAGTTTGGTAGCTTACAAAATAAGGACTCAGTTATCTAGTAAATCTACTTATGTGGTGCTCAACAAATGCAAAGGTGTGTAGGAGTGTGTGTGCTCACGTGTGATAACACCTAGCAGTCTTTTCTGAATATATAAAGAAAAAACAGTCATTAGTAAATGCTTATAAATTGAAAGAAAAATTAGTCATCTTTTTAAAAAATGGTTTATGTGTAAGAAACTAAAATATAAAAATTCAGGTTCTGTGATACATACAGACATACAAACATTTAGAAAACTACTTTATTAGCTAATTGATGTATTTAATAAATGATTTTCATTCTTATTCAGTCATCTTTTCATTAATATGAAAATGTGAGCACTTTGAAGCTTGATGAGTGGGCTTAAAGAAAATAAAGTTACCTTTTTAATCTCAGAGTTAACTGTGAGGCAGAATGAATGTTCTAATTACCTAAGGGTTTGAAATTATTCATGCATGACAAAGATTTAATTGATCCAGATGCAACCTATAAGTAGAAGACAAAACCAGCTCGAAGGGAGTCTTTCCTCTGAAGAGCTAATGGAATTCTGTGTTTGCAATAGGGAAAATAAAGAACTTTACTTTTCTAATAATGTCCTAATTTGTTCAGTAATGCTTAATAAATTGTATCTATCTCAAGGGTTGATTCCGCAGCCTCAAGTCATTGGTATGAACTCATATATTATATTTTCACATATTTCGATTTATCCTCTTGGAGTTATAGCAAACTTTTTCTGTAAAGGATAGAGGAGCAAATATTTTAGGCTCTGGACCACATGATCTCTGCTGCAATTGCTCAATTTACTGTTGTATAGAAAGCAATCACAGTACTTAAAGGAATGGGTTAGCTGTATTACAATAACACTTTATTTATAAAACAAGAAACCTGCACACAGAACATCAGTGACAACTCACTGGATTAGAGCATTAGAGCATGTCTCTGTTAACATAACTTAGAAAGTTTTCGGTTTTGAAATATTTTTTTCATCAACTCATTGACCTCCTTCTTTTTAACATCAAAGATATAAAGTTCTTTTTCTTTTTTTAAAGATTTTGTTTATTTATTCATGAGAAACACAGAGAGAGAGAGGAAGAGACACAGGCAGAGGGAGAGGGAAAAGCAGACTCCATTGCAGGGAGCCCGATGCGGGACTGGATCCCAGGTCTCCAGGATCGTGCCCTGGGCTGAAGGTGGGGTTAAACTGCTGGGCCGCTGGGGCTGCGCATAAAGATATAAAGTTTTAATGAAATGTTGTTCATAAAATTTCAGTATAGGCAACATTGAATATGTTGAATAAATTCTCACATGGCTTTTCATAATAGGGAGCATTATTTTTAAAAAGAGTAGATATTTTTGGTAAGACTGTTCTTTAATCCATATAATTTCTAAGTAAACCAGATTTTCTAAATGCACTGCATATTTCCAAGCAATGATTTAGAGGATTTAAGCGTGTTCAGCCAGTCATTCTTGAACAAATAATGAATACCTTAAAGAATGCATGCAACTACCAAAATGCTAGATTCCATTAAAACACTGGAGAAAAGTGATTTATTTCAACTTATTGAACGACCAAGTATACAAAAGGACAATATCCAGGCTCTAAGGATAGTAGAACTCTGACCCACAATCTCTACCACAACCAACCCTGAGAAGCGAAACCACAGCTTCTGCAGCAAATGGTACAGAAAGGTCAGAACTGAGCAATGATGACTAGCTTCCCTACTTTTTGCCCCTCATTGCAACACAGGACTAACCAGAAATAAATCAAAATTATATATGGTCCCATACTGTTTTGAAAATGGACATAATAAATATATTAGAAATTATCTTTCTCATTTTAGCTCTTGATACCAAAGAAATTTCTAAGCAACAAGTCTTGAAAATCACTTCAAGAAGCACCTGGGTGGCTCAGTCAGTTAAGCGTCGGCCTTTGATTCAGATCATGATCCCAGGATCCTGGGATGGAGCCCCAAGTTGGGCTCTTTGCTCAGAAGGGAGCCTGCCTTTCCCTCTTCTCCCTCTTTGTGCTCTTTCTCACCATCTCTGTCACTATCTCTGTCAGTCTCTTTCAAATAAGCAAATAAAATCCTCATATTTTCAAATAAAAATATATGTACATATTCATCTTTCTGTATATAAAGAATATTGGATAACTTCAGTAGAACTTTAAGGAATTATTTTGTGAGAAGCAACTACGCTAAGGGTTGGAAATTCACTGAAAATTTTTATCAGAAAGGAAAGAATTTGAGGCACCTGGGTGGCTCCAGTGGATGAGCATCCGCCTTTGGTTCAGGTCAAGTCTGGCATTAGACTCCTTGTGAAGAGCCTGCTTCTCCCTCTGTCTATGTCTCTGCCTCTCTCTCTCTGTGTCTCTCATGAATAAATAAATAAAATCTTTAAAAACAACAAAAAAAAGAATTTAAGTTTATATATTTACTGATTACATTTTTATCAGTTTACTATATCATTTGTGAGCAATGGAGGAATTGAGAATATTAGTGATAACAGTAGATACAGATTTTGTAACTCATTTTGTGTCTATAATATAAGGATGAAATAAGAATACACTCTGATTTTAGGGGCACCTGGGTGGCTTAGTCAGTTAAGCCTCCAACTCATAATTTTGAGTCAGGTCATGATTTCATGGGAGTTCCAGGCCCAGCAGGGAATCTGCTTCAAATTCTCTCCCTCTGCCCCTCCTCCAACTTGCATGTGTACACTCCTGCTCACTCTCTAAAATAAATGAATCCTTTTAAAAAAGAATACACTGATTTTAATTTTGTCTCAGAATCTGTCCTTTAATAATATGATGTACTAGATTTACCCACTTCTTTATGTTGAAAACCATAATGTCGCATGTATTTAACCCCATAAAATATTTTTCTTTTGGAAAATAACAAAGTGTATGTATTTTCAGCAAAAATAAAACTGAAAAATCATAGAACTATCAAAGCAACAAAAGGAATATTTTTCTATGAAAACAAATCACTGATTTATTTGAATCATGTTTAAGACTTAAAACGTCCAACATTTTGGTGACTATAATGTGAAGATTTAGACAATAAGAAATTATAAAATTATAGTCCTGGTGGAGACTAGAATTAGTCTTACTCCATTTTGCCAATAATTAAACTGAAAGCCTGAGAAAAGGAGTGACCTGACAAAGGTCAGAAATCCAGTTATCAGTAGACTTTAGATGGAAAACCATGATTTGCATATTTTTTGTCTTATAATCTGTTGTTCCTGAAATAGATCAAATAACGAGTGTGGAAGATACAATAGGAGACATTTAATTATCAAGAGGAAATGAAAGCTAACCCTTACTAAGACTTTCCAAAAAAAAAAAGGCTTTCCATAAGTCAGACACAATACAGAACTCAACACGGACCATCTTTTTTAATCTTCCCAATAGCCATACTAGGTAGGCATTATTATTATTACCACCTCACTGTCAATAACACTGAGACCTCAAAAGATTATTTAAATTTTCCTATGTCCCATAGCTAATAAGCATCAGATACAAAACTGGAAGCTAGGCAGTTAGGACAGAGACCAAATACTCTTAGACTCCATCCCATTTGTCATCTATTAACCAGCCTCAAATTGGTCCACTTGGCATATCAGCAAATGTATTGCCCTCCTTTTCAAACATACTATACTGTCCAATGCCCAGTTCTATCAAATATGCCACTGTTAAGGCTACATATATGTAAGTACTGACACACAGCAAACATAGGGTAAAATCCTCTATTTTCCATGTTCACAAACTTTTCTAGGTCATCAAACACCCATGAGCAGATCACAATTGACTAGTGAAGTGGTATCTAGTGCATTCATTTCCACAATGAAAGAGTAAGAATGACTTAAGCTTTCTGCCACACAAGGACTGGATATGCATGAAAGTATTATTTATAATTTCTCCATTTTGGAAACTCTCCTTCAGGATGAAGTTAAAGCATAATTAGTTAGGGAGAGTAGCAGCAACAATTAAAAAAAAAAAGTCCTTCCATTTCATTCTGTGAAAAAACATAAAAGCCTGTCAGATGGCCAATGAGTAGTTAGTCCATGACTAAGTTCATATCTGTAGAATAAGAACCAAAGATGTCATTATCCATATTCTCCAAATTAGTGATTTTTCTATTTTTGGCTCCAAGAAAATATGTACTCCCCTCCCCCAAGAATGAAAAGAAGTCAATGGATTTAGAGCCTAATCATTTTTACATTGGGACCAGAAAGCATGTGCTCAAATCCCAAAAGCTATATGATCCTACATGAGGAACTTTATATCTTTGCCTCATTTCCTCATTAGAAAGCAGGAATAAAAATGGTAGCTATTTCACAGAGTTGTTCTTGAAATTAGTTGACTTTATAAATGTACTTAGAACAGAGATAGGTGCAGTATAGGTGCTACTTAGATATAACTTCTCTCTTTGTTTTTTTCTTTTTTCTTCTCTCTCTCCCTTTCTTTCTTTTATGTTTTTAAGACTTTGAATAAAAGTTACTATTTTAAGTGTTAATATATATTAAAATATATATTATATGTATTATATTAATTATATATTAATAACCCCAATTCCATGACTTCAAAAGCTTATTTTTCAATGACATCAGGAACCTTGAAAAATATAGCTTACGCTTACTTTTCAGGAACATGCCAGTAAAAGGGTAAGACCTACTATTGACAGTCTTGGTACTGTCTTACAGTCCAATGTGTAGTATGATATCTATGCCTTAGAAGTCAGAACCACCATTTGGTAATAATATTGTATTTCTAGAATGAGCATTCGAACTATAATATTAATCCTTGGATATTCCCCACCATATCAATATGGCTTTAATGTCAGTATAACTGAAATTTTCAAGCAAACAAGAAATATTACAATATTAGAGAGCAATCTTGACTTTTTTTTAAATCTGAATTTGTTTTTTGGATTTCACGTTAGCTTAAAAGAATGATTTCATCATTCCTGAGCATGTTTATAGCAGAAGAGAGAGTGACTGACAGGGCCTCCTAAGATTTATTTAACTCAGTCAATGATGGTAAAAGTCCGATGTACTAGGATGGCTCAAGGTCAGAGTTTGCGCTGCTTGAATTGTTCTTTGGCTTCTTCCATGTATCTAGGGTCATGTACAATAAGACTGGAGAGCAAAGAAGTGAACACTTTAAGAAATTGTCTTACTAAAAGATCTAGGAATCTGAGCACATGAGACTGCATGCAGGCTTTGTGGCCTGATCACCAAAACGTAGGTTTATAGGAGGGGAAGATGATTTCTCTCATTCAAGTGAGGACACTGTGAATCACTCAAGGGCTGTTGGAGACTCACAGTAAAGCACCTAAAGCAGAACAGCAGAGGGACCCACTCTTGAGCAGGACATTGGATTAGTCTGCCTTTGGAATGAAGAACAAAAAATGAGCAGATACTGAGGCAGAAGCCCGTATAGCAGAGGAGGGGTCATATGTGGGAGCAAATGCTGCCAGAGGAAGTGGAAGGCTCCTTCTGAAAACCAAGAGATTAAATTCCCCATCACATTTAATTTCTACCTTCTCAATCAGATGGAATAGAATTAAAATGGGTTTGCTGTGAGCTGGTGTAACATAATGGTTAAGAACCCAAGCAAGGATCAAACTGGATAGGTTCAAAGCCTGACTTGCTCATTATAAATGTCTGTGATGATAAAACTGACCTCAAAGGATTTGGGGGAGGACTAAGTTAATTTTTGAGTGCAACTGAAGTTTTCAAGTATCTCTAGGATTGAAAATGTGACAACCTGTTTGGAAATTAATCTGTCAATTTCTCATAAGGTAAATATCCATCCATTATATGAATCTTCTAAGTATTTACTCAAGAAAATTAAAATACATATATACAGAAATAAAAGCTGCTAGAATGTATCTTACTGAAAGTATATAAAAAATGTTTAATATTAGTGGTGGTGTTTCTCTGAATTGTAGAATTATGAATGATTCTTTTTCCCCTCTGGCCTAATAATAATAATAATAATAATTTTTATGGTATTTCTCTAATTGTTATCTGACTGGAGATATGAGAAATATGGTAGAGACGTTATGTGTCTCTCAATGATTGGGCATTAATAATTGGCTCCCCAAAATGTTCTTTTGTACACTTTCCACAATGTTGTGCTGTGTGAGCATAACAAATATTGAGAAACTATTAGGTTCTGAGAAACCTCTGGGCAGAGATGTTAATCCTCTAAAAAAAAAAAGAGAAAGAAGGAAAGAAAGAAAGAAAGAAAGAAGAAAGAAAGAAAGAAAGAAAGAAAGAAAGAAAGAAAGAAAGAAAGAAAGAAACCCTGTGAATTAAGTGCTATTATTTCAATTAAAGAAAGAGAAAATTCCAAATCAAAGAAACTCAATATCTTGCCCAGTTACAGAGTAGATGCTGGAGTCAAGAGTAACAACCACAATGAAACTAAGTACCCGAATGAACCCTAAAATCCACATTTCTTTTGTTATGCCATACTCTTTCACTAGTTTATGCTATTTTTTTAAATCATAAGCCATATTAAAAATTCTAAATCATGGGGTGCCTGAGTGGCTCAGGGCATGATCCTGGTGTTCTGGGGTCCAGTCTTGCATTGGGCTCCCCAGAGGGAGGTTGCTTCTCCCTCTGCCTGTGTCTCTGCCTCTCTCTGTGTCTCTCATGAATAAATAAATAAGATCTTTAAAAAAATTCTAAATCATATTTCCTTAAAAATTCCCACTTATTGGGACATAGAGGTGGGGAGAGAGAACTAATTTTAGTCAATTCAATTTTAAAGCTTCTGATATCACATCATCTAAACATTTGTTCCTTGTTACAGACTGACCGTTTGCACCTTCTGCCCTCCCTCCCCCTCCCAGTTCATATGTTTTAGCTTTATCCCCCAAAGTGACAGTACTTGGAATTGGGATCTTTGGGGAGTAATTAAGAAGGAAGGGAGAAACCTCTCTTTCTATTTATGCACAAATAAGAGGTCATATGAGCACACAGCTAGATGGTAGCTGTTTGCAAGCCAAGAGGATGCTTACAAAGAACTGAGTCTGCTAGCCCCTTGATGGTGGGGTTCTCAGCCTCCAGACTGTGAGAAATAAATCTGCTGTTTAAGCACCCTGTCTCTTGTATTTTTTTATTGCAGCTGACTGAGACATTAATACAGTTTTTAAGTTGAATTTCTCTGTTTGTTATTGTTGTTATTGGTTCAAAAAATAACATTTTTCCCCTACTTTTCATATGGCAGGGGAAGGGTCATGCAGTAGAAAAGGTATCCACTAGGGAATCCTGGGTGGCTCAGTAGTTGAGAGTCTGCCCTTGACTCAGGGCGTGATCCTAGGATCCTGGGATTGAGTCCCGCATTGGGCTCCCTCCAGGGAGCCTGCTTCTCCCTCTGCCTACATCTCTGCCTCTCTCTGTGTCTCTCCTGAAAAAATAAATACAATCTTAAAAAAAAAAAGTATCCACTAGAGCCCAAAGGATCTTCACTAATCCTTGCTTTTGGTCACTAACTCCATCTCATGTCTGGCCTATGAAATGGGGGTCACACTTGGCTCATAGCCCCAGACATGTTCTAGGTATCCAAGTAGCAGTGCTTGACGACCCAATGGTCTTGCTTGCTCTTCTGTGCTTCTCACCACACACCAGAAATTGTCCTGGCCATGGGGATCCAGGAAATTGATACAGACACATCTATTTAGCCATAATGACTGTCTGTACACCATTACCGCACCACTTATAGCAATTGCCAACATCAAGGTCTCCACCCAAAAGATACAGCTGGATTCTACCTTACTCACCTAGACTCTATTATATGCTTCTCTCTTACTGCATGGACCCCAAAGGGCAGGGAAATGCACTTTTAAGCCTTTATTCCCCTCTACTGTCCATCTTCCTCATTTCCCTGATTTACCAAAAAAAAAAAAAAAAAAAATTTCCCTCAGTCTGAAAAGAGCACTTTTATTTACTTGCCCGATGCAATAACATTTTAAATGATAAAGGAACTCAACATATACTTTTTCCTCAATAGTTTCATTTTAAGACTGTTAACCCTCTGCAAAATTTATATTTTTACTCTCAGAATCTAAATTTTAATTTGTTTGTATTTGCATTCTTTCCAGATTAATTGTAAAATACACGCCCCTCCCTCTACCATTGGGAATTGGAAGCCTTGGGTTAACTGAGGAGAAAGCCTTACTTGTGAAGACAAGAAATAAATAAATCCACATGAATATTTCATAAAAATAAATGCCAATTACAAAATGGGTCTCTAACCTTTCAGAAATATGACTGGGACTTCCTTCTAAATGCTCTAAGTGCTATGTGTTCTATACCTTAGTGACTTTGCATTATTCTTCTTCCCAGAAATGCCACAGCATCTTGCTTTTTTTAACCTATATATCCAATGCATATATCTGAATGTTGAGTATAAATCTTACATCCTATGTGAAATTGTCTTCAATACTTTTTAGATCTGAATGATCTCTTCCTTATTCAATAAGTAACTGGCACATGCTCCTATGTGGAGCATACAGTTCGGTCCTTAAGAAATTTATAGACAAACTTTTACAAACTTTATATATAAAGGGTCAGATAGTAAATATTTTATGCTTTGTAAGCCATACAAAGATTCTGACACATTTCTTCTCCTCTTTCTCCTTTTTCTCCTCCACCCTTTATAACCTTTTAAAAATGTAAAAGATATATATATCTATATAATGGTATATATATATATACCATTCTTAGCTCACAGGCTCTGCTGCAATTTGCCCAAAGTGCTATAGTTGGTTGATTCCTGTCTTAGACCAAGATCTTAAAAAGAAGGGCAATATCAAAACAAACATGTATGCTCATAATTCACTAAAGTTGTATAAATTAATGATTCAGAGAAGTGATGAAAGGCTGTATTATTTTTACAGCTTTGTGTTATCCTCTCATTTAAAAGGGTAATTTCTCCTCAAAAAGAAAGGGTGGGGGGGGGTGAAATTTTACTATCTTCTTCTTTTGGAAACATTTTATTTGGGAATAACTAAAAAATTGCAGAAAAGTAATGAGAATAGGAGGAGAAAAAATGATGATGCTTTATACAAATTGACCTACAGTTAACATTTAACTTCATTGTCTTTATCATTGATTCATTTATTTACTTAACCTTTTTTCTGAACCATTTGGAAGTGAGTGGCATGCATCCCAGACCTTATCTTTTAATATTTCAGGACATATTTCCTACAAGTAAGGAATTCTCTTATCTCACCATATTAGAGCTACCAACTTTAGCAAATTTATTAAAGGAATATTTTTATCTAATCTACTAACCTAATTGCAATTTTGTCAATAAACCCACTCTAGTCTCCCCCCACCCCCCCACCCCCGCTTTTTTTCTGCCAGTACAAGATTCAGTATGGGATTGGGTATTGAGTTCATCCCTCAATTCTCCTTTACTCTGGATTAACGAAAACTGTATTTTACCACTTAACATAATCACCAATAAATGATCCATCTATACATAGCTGGCTAATGCACTTATAATTCAAGAAACAATTTTCCTCAGCCGCCACTAGGGTCCTCAGTCCTTCCAAGGAGCTAACGTGACGCTGGAATGAAGTTCTCACTTCCTCGAATGACAAGCCTCCAGCTGCCTCCTGCACCGTGGCCTCGCAGCACCTACTTGCCTTCATCAGCACAATGATGACGTGACCATCGCGGGGGATGAGATCAACGCTCTTTGAAAGCAGCCAGTACAAATGTTGAGGCTTTCTAGCCAGGCTGGTTTGAAAAGGCAAAAGGGATCTCATGTGCAGCACTGGGGCCGCTGGATGCATGATGCAATTTACCTTCCCTAGTAAGTCATAATGACAACTAAAAGTTTTTGAGATATCTTAGTAGGAACACATTTCATAATCAGAATATTGGTCCATTGGCTTAAGAGGGTAATGATCACAATGAATTTTGTGCAGGTGTTCTCTGATAAGCCTGGGGAATATCTTGACCTGAGACTCAACTTATGAAGCCAGTTCCTGGTATTCAAATACGTGCAGCAAGTTGGTTGTTCTGTGGAGAATGAGGAGTTTACATGCTTAGAACAAGTGTTTAATTATGAGTCAAGAGTAATTTAGTGATCCTTGGGTGGCGCAGCGTTTTGGCGCCTGCCTTTGGCCCAGGGCGCGATCCTGGAGACCCGGGATCGAGTCCCACATCGGGCTCCCGGTGCATGGAGCCTGCTTCTCCCTCTGCCTGTGTCTCTGCCTCTCTCTCTCTCTCTCTCTGACTATCATAAAATAAAAAAAAAAAAAAAAATTAAAAAAATTTAAGAGTAATTTAGTGGTGAGTGAGTATAGAACTTAATAGTGTCACACCAATTTGCATTGAAATATTGACAAGCTCATTGCATTATGAGAAAATCTATTAGTTATAAAACAAGGTTTTTGAAGAAATGTGCATGGTTGATTAGTAACTGGAAATCATCTGAATAGTTACACAGATAAACTGTTGACCCTACTTCACATGAAATTATACAAAAGTTACTCTGTCAATGCAATTTTCACCTACCAAAATACATAATTCAGAAAAACTCATAAATACAATATCAAGAATTTTTATCAGAATAATAAAACTTCCATACAAAAATATCTATATTGTTGAAATCTTAAACATATCACAATACATTAAAACATAAATGCATGCCAATTGAACTAGAAACTTTTTTCTACTCTTCTAGAAGACATTGCTTACCTATGATGTAACAGAGAAGGGGACACACTACATTTTACCCTTCGTTTTTTATGAGAAATACAAAGAGCAAAACTTCTTTGTTTAAAACTAGCTAAGTGTATAAACTAATTTACTGCACTGATGGTTATAATTGATGTTTTCTACTCATTTTGTATCTTCTGTAAGTACAATACATCTGTAATTTTCTTGAGGCTATCTTAGGAATGAAAAATCATATTTTTCTCGACAAAAGCAAAAACTGTGATTTGTGCAATCCAATGACTTCTATGCTATGAATACAGATTTGTAAAAACACTATCTCTAAAGCTTTCATAATGATTTGTAAAAAAATCAGCATAAACTTTAAAAAATATTGATATTATGGACAAAAATCTAGTGATCTGTAGCTCAGACCAGCTTCCTTTCTTAAAATGAGAAATACACTTATGTGGGTCTATTTAAAACCCTACAATTAGTGTTAGTTTTCTTCCAAATTTACTTGCTAAAACTTAAACCACTTTTCTTCTAGCCTGTTGAAAATTGTAAAGATTGAGAAAAGATACATTACCTAGAGTTGAGTTGAGGAAAGAGTAATCTCTATATATATTTTTTATTTAAAAAAATAAGTATTCCTTTCTTATTTTTGTAGAATAAGTGTTATTTACCTGTCTCTGATTCATCCACTAAAATGCATCTGCCCACTGCATCCATCAGATATAATTGTCCATAACCAGTACCTGATGTGGTGGGTGCCATTATCTTTGCAGTATTTAAATGGGAGTGAGGTGACAAAGTGACCATCTCTCAGCTCTGTATTGATTATACATTTATTATTTTTATCATGAGTGAATTGCAGTGCCACCTGGTGATATCTCTATCTTTATACTTCTGTGTACCAGAAATATAATATTTTGCTTCTGAATAAATCAGTCTCTTTCTTCAAGATTTTATTTAGATTCAAGTTAGTTAGCATATAGTATAGTATTAGTTTGAGGAGTAGAATTTAGTGCTCCATCACTTGCATGTAACACCTAGTGGTCATTACAAGTGCCCTCCTTAATGCTCAATCACCCAGTTATACCATCCCCCTGACCCACTTCCACTCCAACAAACTTTAGTTTGTTCCTTATAGTTAAGAGTCTCTTATGATTTGCTTCCATCTCTGTTTTTTACCTTATTTTACCTTCACTTCCCCTATGTTCATCTTTGTTTTTTAAATTTCACAGATGAGTGAAATCATATGGTATTTATCTTTTTCTGACTGACTTATTTCACTTAGCATAATATACTCCATAATATACTCCATCCATGTCATTGCAAATGGCAAGATTTCATTCTTTTTGATGGCTGCATAATATTCCATTATGTGTGTATGTTTGTTCACATACATACATACATACGTTCATCGCTTGATGAATATATGGCCTCTTCCTATAATTTGGCTATTGTTGGTAATGCTGCTATAAATATTGGGTCAATGTGCCCCTTCGAATCAGTATTTTTGTACTTTTTAGATAAATACCTAGTGGTGCAATTGCTGGGTTGTAGAGTAGTTCTATTTTTAACTTTTTCAGGAACCTCCATATTGTTTTCCAAAGTGGCTGCACCGGTTTGCATTCCCATCAACAGTGTAAGAGGGTTCCCTTTTCTCCACATTCTCACCAACATCTGTCATTTCCTGACTTGTTAATTTTAGCCATTCTGATAGGTATGAGGTGATATCTTGTGGTTTCAATTTGTATTTTCTTGATGATGAATGATGAGAATTTTTTTCATGTGTCTTTTTGCCATTTGTATGTCTTCTTTGGAGAAATGGATATTCATGTCTTCTGACCATTTCTTTGGATTATTTGGTCTTTGGGTTTTGAGTTTGATAAATTCTTTATAGACTTTAGATACTAGCCCCTTTTCAGGTAGATGGTTTATGAATATCTTCTCCCATTCCATTGGTTGCCTTTACTTTTGCTTCCTTTGCTGTGCAGAAGATTTTTATCTTGATGAAGTCCCAATAGTTCATTTTTGTTTCCCTTGTCTCTGGAGATGTGTCAAGTAAGAAGTTGCTAATACCTGAGGCCAAGAGGTTGCTATCTGTGTTCTCCTCTAGGGTTTCAGTGGTTTCCTGTCTCATATTTAGGTCTTTCATCCATTTTGAATTTCTTCTTATGTATAAGAAAGTAGTCCAGTTTCATTCTTCTGCATGTTGCTGTTCAGTTTTCCCAATACCATTTATTGAAAAGACTGTTCTTTTTTTAATTGGAAATTCTTTCTTGCTTTGTTGATGATTCGTTGAACATACAGTTTTGGGTCTGTTGCTGGGATCTCTATTCTGTTTCATTGATCTGCTTCTGGTTTTTGTGCCAGTACCACACTATCTTGATGATTGCAACTTTGTAATACAGCTTGAAATCTGGAATTGTGATGTCTCCAGGTTTTCTTTTTTTTTTTTAAGATTTTATTTATTTATTCATGAGAAACATACATAGAGAGGCAGAGACACAGGCAGAGGGAGAAGCAGGCTCCCCACCGAGACCCTGGAATCACACCCTTAGCCAAAGGCAGACACTCAACTGGCTTTATTGCCTGAAATATGCATGGTATGATCTCAATCATTTTGTACTGGTTGAGGCCTGATTTGTGACCCAGCATGTGATCTATTCTGAGAATGTTCCATGTGCACTTGAAAGCAATGTGTATTCTGCTGCTTTAGCATGAAATGCTCTGAATCTATCTGTTAAGTCGATCTGTTCCAGTGTCATTCAAAGTCCTTGTTTCCTGTTGATCTTCTGCTTAGATGATCTGTCTGTTGCTGTGTGGGATGTTAAAGTCCCCTGCTATTTTTGTATTATTACCTGTAAGATTATTTATGTTTATTATTAAGTAATTTATATATTTGGCTGTTCTCAAGTTAGGGACATAAATATTTACAATTGTTAGATCTTCTTATTGGATAGACTTCTTTATTACAGATAGTGGCCTTCTTTATCAATCAGTTTCTATTTGAATTCTGTGTGCAGACTCAAATCTAAGGTAAGGGACCAAAATACATATTTTTTTGATTTTCAATTTTTAATTATTTTGTTTTGCTGTTTATATTTTATTTCACCTGAGCATTGAGCTTTTATCTAGATCAAGTAAGGAATTGTAAAGACATAAAGACATGTTCCTTGACTTCCAAATCTAACCCTTAAAAGTGTAAATCGTACACTTGATTCTAACTCATGAAGCATCAGAAATGACTTTTCCTTTGGCATATCTGACTTCTTTGAAAAAAAAAAATGAATCCTCATCAGTTCTAGTCTTGGTATATAAAACTTGTCAGATAACAAGTCAGTTTAACTATATGTAATTGTCAACAAATGATTAAAGTTTATTATTCTAGACCAATACCATCTTGGTATTGATATTTGGAGAGACATTAAAAAGGTTATCTTCTCAAAACATCCTATAAATCTAAAAAAGTTGAATTCATGACAACAGAGAGTGGGTTAGTGGTTTCCAGGGCTGAAGGGGTTGGCAAATGAGAGGATGTTAGCCAAAGGGACAAACTTTTGATTATCAGATGAATAAGTTCTGAGAATGTAATATACAGTATGATGACTATAGTTAATAATACTGTATTGTACACTTGAAATTTGCCAGGAGAGTAGATCTTATTCTTATCACACACACCTCTCCACATTGGCCCCTCTACACACATGCACACACACACACACGCACACAATAAATATGTGAGGTGATCAGTGTGTTGGCTTACCTTATTGTGGTAATCATTTTACATTCTATATGTATACAAAATCATCATGGTATACATTAAACTTATACAATATTATTCATTATATTTCAACAAAGCTGGAAAACAAAAAGCCTCCTAGACTTCAAGATTCTCTTTGTCATCATCAACACAGCCATCTCAATAGGGAAACAATTCCAAAATTTTTCATTTCAAGCCACGATGCAATAGTGAAGGAAATAAAATTCTTTGTGACCTTGCATTCCTCGTTTTGTTTTGGAGCCCTACAGGTATGAATATATGCTGATAACATAAAAGATTTGTGTTTAAATTATAATAACCAATTGCTGTGAAATAGATCCTTTGCCAATCCTGTTAACAGATGAATCAGATAAAACAATAGTCCCAATTAATTATTAACAAGGAACATGTTTACTTCAAAGAATCAGTTATACATATAAATAGTAATCAAAAATTATTATTATACTTCAGGCTAAATGCAACCAGTTCTCACCCATTTATTCATTTAATGAACAAGTCAAGTTCAAGCTAAGAGCACAAGTACAGAGCTTTCTTTGAACTTTGTCTAATGGTGCTAAAAACCAAAGCAATCAGCAAGTAGCATGTGGGCTTTTATTAGGGAAGAGTGATTCAAAGTACATTATATGCACAATTTGCAGAATGATAGTGAAATGAAAAATTCTTAGTTATATGATTGCAGAGATGCGTGAGAATATTTGTGGATATTTTATAAAGTGATATACTTCACTTCTTTCTTAAAATTAATTTAAGCATGCGCATATTTACAGTAATATGTAAAATTTTAAAAGTAGGATCTTTAATGGATAGAAGCCTTTGACAGTCCATGGAAAATTAATTTTAATTTATTAGCGACTTCTGCTTTCTCTTTTAAAAAATCTTGTTCCAAATGCTAGTTAGACCTAATTTCTGTAAATGTTTCAGAGACTTTTTATGATGCATTTTTATAAATAATGAATTATTTGAAATTTTAAAAAAGAGAAAATATTAAATTGTTAATAATACCACCTCTCAAAGATAATTTTAACTTCTCAGTACATTTAGTAATCTTAGTACATCTTAGTACATTTAGTAAAAATAAATTGTATATTATTTTTGAATCAAATATAGATATGTTACTCTGAAGTATCTTTGTAAATCAGTTAATACAATTAATTATACTTTAAAGGCCAAACTATTCTTATATAGCCATACTAATTTTAAATGTTATACAATCTGAAATAATCTTATAAAAGTCTGTTGTGTATCAAGAAAAGAATTTTCAGAGAAGAATACAGCAATAGCAGAAAGATTTTAGTGGGTATGAAGAAATAATTGAGTGCTTGACATCTAACTTTTTAGGTCAAAACCTGAAAAGGCAATATCTGAAAATAAACTGATATAAAATTGTGGTTGGTGGTTTCATAAAACAAATTGAGTATGTGACCTGGATTTCAGAAGGTGCACAGAACAAAGGAAGAGTTAGTGAAGATGTAGAAGCCAGTTTAGTCCATGGAATCATGAAACAGTTGATGGATACAATGAAAGTCACCTATGGACACAATCCAAATGGCCAGGAAGTAGGTAAAAACATGAAACAAATTAAATTCTTATTTTCTAGTTATAAGGAATGGATATTGGGGGCATTCAGGTCTTTCAGAGGTAAAACCAAATAAGAAGTTTAAGCCCATGAACTGATTAACTATAACATGATATATAAAATGTATTACCTTGCCGTAATAAATGATCAATAGCCTTATTTTTATTTTTATCCCACTTAAAAATGTACTGCCTGTTAATAATGCTATACATGAAGTCAAAATTAAGAAGGTTGTTTCCATCTCAAATGGATTGATTATCTGTCATAAATTACTTCTGAAAAACTAACTTCTTTAATTTGTATTTTTAGATTTTATACAAAGAAAAATTTGTAACAAATAAAAAATGTATTTGTAAAACCTAATGTAACATCAAAGAAAGAAAGTTATATATATATTGGTTGTAATTAGCAGTGATCTTTTCCATCTGTATTTCTTGGCTTATGGCTCCATACTACTCTCAACTCTCATTTCATTGTTATATTACCTTTTCTCCCTCTGCTTCCAACATCTCATTGCCTTCTCTGACTCTGATCCTCCTGCATCCCTTTTATGTGGACTTTTTTTTTTTTTTTTGTATTGGGCCCACTTGAAGAGCCCAAGACAATCTCCCAAATTCAAGATCCTTAACTAAACCATGTGCAAAATCTCTTTGTTATGTGAAGTAATATATTCACAGAGCTCTTGGGATTAGGACGTGTATATCTTGGGGAGAGGAATATTATTCCACCTACCACAGATCCAAACAAGCCAAGCCCACGTCTATCTTCACTGCTGTGTTCTCGGTGCTGAACATTGCACTTTGAACAGGCTATATATAATTGATATTTTTAAATGAATGAATTAGTCAGTGGTGAAATGATAAAGAGCTTAGCAAGCTTTATACAGTCCATCACCCATTTTTGTATGTTGGTTACTAAAAATCTGTCAGGTTTTATCAATAGTTTTATCATTGAAACCAAATCCTATTTTAGAGTCCAAGCATAGATTTGATGTTGTAAGAAAAGAAACTGTAAAACCCCTTGTATAATCCTGTTTTTATGTGACTATTTCTAGGAAGATAATTCACTGCATTGGGGAAAGCTAATATTGAGATGATTCTTTATGTTGAACTGTTATGGATATTCAGGTTTTAGCCTTCTGGAGAAACAAAACAAGACAAGTCAGTCCTTTCATTTAATGTGCCTTCAAACACTGTGGGTCACTTATTCATTTCATTAAATTATTTTCTATGACAAGATCTTCAGAATTCTTATATTAGGGTTGATTTTTGGATTTTCTTGTTTCTAAAGAACTACTTTAATAGAAACATAATGTTTCAGGTTTTGTGTGATCAATGCAGTGCATAATTATAGTGCTATTATTTTTATCAGAGAAAAACTATACAATAGGTGTACTTAGTCATATTTTGTTTAAAAATACATTTTATCTTGATTGGAGTCCATGATGGTGGGAGAATAGGAGACCTTAGTTTTGTCTGGTACCAGAAATTTAACTAGAGAGCTATTAAATCATTTTGAACACCTTCAAACTCAACTGGAGATCTTAGAAAAGAATAGCTGCAATTCTACAAATAGAAAAGTGACCATTTTCTGCAAGAATGACAAGATGGAAAAATTCACTTCAAAAAAAGAGAACAAGAGACTATACTGACCACCAGAGACTTACTTGGTGTGGACATAAGTAAGATGTTGGAACTATAGTTCAGAATAACAATTATAAAGATACTAGCTGGGCTTGAAAAAGATATAAACAACACCAGAGAATCCCCTTCTGGAGAAATAAAAGAACTAAAATCAAATCAAGTCAAAATAAAAAAGGTTATTAATGAAATCCAATAAAAATGGAAGCTAAATGAGGAAGAAGAGAGAATTAGTGATATTGAAGAAAAAATGATGGAGAATAAAAGAGCTGAGAAATACTACTGGATCACGAGGAGAGAATTAAAATATAAATGATACCGTACAGTGAAGAATATTAGAATAATTGGGATCCCAGAAGAAGGAAAGAAGGAAAAGGAGAGGGAGACAGAAGGTATATTGGAGCAAATTAGAGTGGAGAACTTCCCTAATCTGGGGGAAGAAACATACATCCAAGTCCAGGAGGCATAGAGAATCCCCTCCCCCATCAATAAAAAATAAGTCAACACCCTGACATATAATAGTGAAACTTGTAAATTTCAGAGACAAAGAAAAAATCTTGAAAGCAACTTGGGACAAGAGATCTATAACCTACAAGGGTAGAAACATTAGACTGGTGGCAGATCTATCCTTAGAGACCTAGCAGTCCAAAAAGGACTGGCATGATATATCAAGGGTGCTTAACAAGAAAAATATGCAGCCACAAATACTTTATCCAGCTAGGATGTTATTCAAAATAGAAGAACAAATAAAAATCTTCTGAGAAAAACTGAAACTAAAAGCATTTGATATCACCAAACCAAACCTACAAAAAATATTAAAAGGGATCCATTAAGCAAAGAAAGACCCCAAAAGTAACATAGTTCAGAAAGGAGCAGCATGAACCAGTGACTCCACAGGAAATACAATAGCTAAATTCATACCTTTCAATAGTTACTCTGAATGTAAATGGGCTAATCAAAAGACATAGGATAACAGATTGTATAATAAAGGAAGATCTGTTGATATGCTTTCTGCAAGAGACTTATTTTAGCACCAAAGACAGCTTCAGATTTAAAGTAAGGGTGTGGAAAACCATTTATCATGCTAATGGACATCAAAAGAAAGCTGAGGTGGCAATCCTTATATCAGATAAATTAGATTTTAAACCAAAGACTGTAATAAGAGTTAAGGAAGGACACCATATCACAATTAAAGGGGATATCCAACAAAAAGACCTAACAGTTGCAAATGTTTATGCCTCTAACATGGGAGCAGCCAATTATATAGGCCAGTTAATAACAAAATTAAAGAAATATATCAATAACAATACAATAATAGTGGGGACTTTAACACACCACTCACTGCAGTGGACAGATCATCTAAGCAGAGAAACAAGGGCTTTGAATAACACACTGGATCAGATGGACATCACAGATGCATTCAGAACACTCCATCCTAAAGCAACAGAATATACATTCTTCTTGAATGCACATGAAATAGTCTCCAGAATAGATCACATACTGGGTCACAAATCAGGTCTCAACTGGTACCAAAGGACTGGGATTATTCCCTGCATATTTTCAGACCACAATGCTTTGAAAATGGAATTAAATCACAAGAGGAAGTTTGGAAAGAACTCAAATACATGGAGGCTAAAGAGCATCCTACAAAAGAATGAATGGGTCAACCAGGAAATTAAAGAATAATTTTAAAAATTCATGGAAACAAATGAAAATGAAAACACAACTGTTTAAAAGTTTTGGGATATAGCAAAGGTGGTCCTAAGAGGGAAGTATATAACAATACAAGCCTTCCCCAGTAAACAAGAAAGGTCTCAATTACACAACCTAACCTTACACCTAAAGAAGCTGGAGAAAGAACAGCAAATAAAGCATAAATCCAGCAGGAGAAAAGAAATAATAAAGATTAGAGCAGAAATCAATGATATAGAAATTAAAAAATAAAACCACTAGTAGAACAGATCAATAAAATTAGGAATTCGTTCCTTGAAAAAACTAACAAAAGTGATAAAACCCTAGCCAGACTTATCAAAAATAACAGAGAAAGGACCCAAATACATAAAATCATGAATGAAAGATGAGAGATCACTACCAACACCCCAGAAATACAAGCAAGTGTAAGAACATATTATGAGCAACTATATGTAAACAAATTAGACAATCTGAAAGAAATGGATGCACTCCTAGAGTCATATAAATCACCAAAACTAAAACAGGAAGAAACAGGAAATCTGAACAGACCCATAACCAACAAGGAAACTGAAGCAGTAATCAAAAATCTTCCAACAAAAAAGAGTCCAGGGCCAGATGGCTTTCCAGAGGAATTCTACAAAACAAAGGGGAATTAATACCTATTCTTCTGAAGCTGTTTCAGAAAATAGAAATGGAAGGAAAACTTTCGAACTCATTCTATGAGGCCTGCATTACCTTGATTCCAAAACCAAAGACCCCGATAAAAAGGAGAATTACAGACCAATATCCATGATGAATATGGATGTAAAAATTCTCAACAAGATACTAGGTAATTGAATCTAATAGTACATAAAAAGAATCATTCATCACAACCAAGTGGGATTTATTCCTGGGCTGCAGGGGTGGTTCAATATCTGCAAATCAGTCAACATGATATACCATGTTAATAAAAGAAAAGACAAGAACTACAGGATTCTCTCAGTAGGTGCAGAAAAAGCATTTGACAAAGTGCAGCATCCTTTCTTGATAAAAATTCTTCACAGTGTAGGGAGAGAGGAAACATGCCTCAATATCATAAAAGCCATATATGAAAAGCCCACAGATAATATCATCTGAAATTTAGAAAAACAGAGTTTTTCCTCTAAGGTCAGAAACATGGCAGGGATGTCCAATATCACCACTTTTGTTCAACATAGTAGTAGAAGTTCTAGCTTCAGCAATCAGACAACAAAAAGAAATAAAAGGAATCCAAATAGACAAGGAAGAAGTCAAACTTTCACTCTTCACAGATGACATGATACTCTATATGGAAAACCCAAAAGACTCCACTCCAAAGTTGCTAGAACTGATACAAGAATTCAGCAAAGTGGCAGGCAGGATATAAAATCAATATACAGAAATCAGCTGCATTTCTATACACTAACAATGAGACAGAAGAAAGAGAAATTAAGGAGTCAATCCCATTTACAATTGCACCCCAAATCATAAGATACCTAGGAATAAGCCTAACCAAAGAGGGAAAGGATTTGTATTCAGAAAACTATAGAATACTCATGAAGGAGATTGAAGAAGACACAAAGGAATGGAAAAACATTCCATGCTCATAGATTGGAAGAACAAATATTGTTAAAATGTTTCCTGTGCTACCTAGAGCAATCTATACATTCAATGCAAACCTTATCAAAATACCATCACCTTTGTTTCACAGGATTGGAACAAATAATCCTAAAATTTATATGGAACCACAAAAGACCCCAACTAGCCAAAGGATTGTTGAGAAAGAAAACCAGGGACGCCTGGGTGCTCAGTGGTTGAGTGTTTGCCTTTGGTTCAGGTCATGATCCTGGAGTACTGGGATCAAATCCTGAATCAGGCTCTGAGCAGGAGATTGCTTCTCTCAGCCTATATATCTGCCTCTCTCTCTGTGTGTTCCTCATGAATAAAAAATTAAAATCTTAAAAAAAGAAAAAAGAAAACCAAAGCTGGTGGCATCAAAACTCTGGACCTTGTGCTCTATTGCAAAGCTGTAATCATCAAGACAGTGTGGTACTATCACAAAAACAGACACATAGATCAATGGAACAGAATAGAGAATCCAGAAATGGGACCTCAACTATGGCTATAATAATGAGCCAAAAGCAGCATGATAACATTCACATAGTTAAATGTAAAGATCTGCATTAAGATTTTTTAAATTGCTTGAAACTATTTTCTATCAAAATAACACGTTGCTTTCCATCACTAAGGAGTTATTATGAGATAAAATGTATTTTTAAATTTTTATTTTATTTAAATTCAATTAGTTAACATATTATATATTATTGTTTCAGATGTAGAGTTTAATGATTCATCAGTCTTATGTAATACCCAGTGCTCATTACATCATGTTTCCTCCTTAATGTCCATCACTCAGATACTCCATCCATCATTATGTGATCGTTAAAATATAAAACAAATCGCATTTCAGTATAGAATTAATATCACAGAAAAATGTAAAATAACTTTTTGAAAAAAAACCTAAGATGGATTCCAAAATGATTCAAAATAAAGAAAATTAATGAAGTTGAAATAATGTGAAAAATAAAAGTTATGAGAATAAAAAGGAACTATTATGTCAATTATGTACGCCAAAATAGAACACAGGGACAAATTAATAGAAACTATGCCCCAAAACTTAATTGAAGTGAAAAGTTTCCTCATATGACAAGTTTCTGCTGATTACAAAATTAAAAATCTTGGAATTTGGAAATAAAGAATGATACAGATACCCGGGGGAGGGGGGCGGGGAACAATGGCTAAATAAAAGAAACATACATTAAAAAATAAGGGGGGGCAGCCCCGGTGGCTCAGCAGTTTAGCGCCGCCCTTAGCCCAGGCCCTGATCCTGGAGACCCAGGATCAAGTCCCATGTCGGGCTCTCTGCATGGAGCCTGCTTCTCCCTCTGCCTGTGTCTCTGCCTCCCTCTCTCTCTCTGTCTCTCATGAATAAATAAGTAAAATATTAAAAAATAAAAATAAAAATAAATAAAAAATAAGGGAAGATTTTTTTTAAAACTATGATCAGGTATGTTTACTGCAAAAACTAAATGAAGCAGGGGTCCTGGGTGGCTCTATTGGTTAAGCATCTGACTTGTTTTTGCCTCAGGTCATGAACCCAGGGTCATTAGCTGAGCCCTGTGTTTGGCCCCTTGTGGGGCTCCATGCTGGGTGGGAAGCCTGCTTGTGATTCTCTCTCCCTCTTCCTCTGTCCCTCTCCATACTCTCTCTCTAAAAAATAAACTAAATGAAGCAAATTTAGCATTTTCATAATAAGAAAAAAAAAGATCAATAAACCATCAACTGTTGCCAGGTGTCTTATGTTTAAGACACAAAAAACCCTCTTAGGTATGTAAGTACTCAGAATATATAGCTTTCTGAAAACAGTTACCAGAATTTGCTTGTATCACAGTCAATCAGAGGCAGATCAAAACAGAATGCAAGATTGAGGAAAAACACAAGTAGATTTGCATCAGTTAATTTCTTTTCATAAGTGTCATGTATAGATTCCAAGGCAAACTTTAAGGTTAGAAGTATCCTGATAATAAAATACACATAATAAAAACACATAGCAATTTAGTCATTTAAAAATAACCAGAGTAATGGAAAAGTCATGTGTAGAAATAAAAAGTTAATTTTCTTATGTTATATGAGGATAAAAGCTACTTCAATCTTGATCTGATAATTAGAAAAACATTTTCCTTAAACATAGCAACTACAGTAATATAAAAATTAAATGCATTGTTGAAAGTTACTAAAAAAAACTAATAGAAATATGGTTTATAGAGTAAAAAGAGGAAGGCAGAAGAAAGCTTGATATCATGAACATAAAGTTTGATCTATGGCTAAGCTCCTGTATTACAGTAAAAGCAAAGCTTTAAAGTTGGTTCAAAGAATAAAATATAATTGTATGAGTATTAAAGAGATGAAAAGAAAATTAAAAAGATCAGAGGATGGGAGATAAAAAACTGGCAGAAGAAGAAAGCTAAAATTTTGGGGTTCTCAATATTCGTCAGGCATTTTGAAACACCTTACATGCAACAATTTTCAGAAGTAATGAGTAGTGTCAGCATAATTATTAACATCATATTATAAAATATAAAAATTAAAACTTGGGAAAGTGTAATAATAGTAAAAACTGCCATTTATTAAATGACTCATTATGTTCTAAGTCCAGAAACATTAGATAGGGAAACATATAATTTACATTTTTTATATTAAATCCATGATTAAAATATAATAATCATGTATCTTTCTGCATGAGTAATAACTAAATTGTAACTAAATGAGTTACATCTAGTTTTAACTAAACTAGAAGAAATTCTGAAATTAAAATATATTAATAGAAAATGATAAAAATGGATCAGCCTTTGACAAATCAAGTTGGGAAGAAATGAATGAGTATATAATTGCTCTAAATAATATGATTAATGCGTTTGGCTTAATAAATAATAACTATGAGGGGTACAACATGGAACTTTTACAATGTTTACAAATTGAATTATAGGTGAACTAAATGAATTATAAATGAAATATCCAAAATAAAGAATATACAATAATAATCATTATAAAAGAAAAGGGGGGAAAAGGACCTATGATATGACATTTTAGAAGAAAGGAAAATTATGTTCTCAGTAGTCTCTTGTGCACTCAAGTATTAACACATATAACATCCAGTTAGCCAAAGTTACAATTACTGGTAGACTCAGTATTAGAAATGTATGTTGTGTTAAAAAAAGAAAAAAATCAAACTTAAACAGACCTTATCTAATCCAATAAAAATATAAAAATAAAACCCTTATAAATTAAGAGGGAACATGAACACAGATACAAAAGAAACTAAAATTCAGCACCAAATCATGTTTCATTCTGTGGCAGTGCAAATTAAAGTCATGATATAATTGAAAATAATTGAGGAAAATACAAGTTATCAGACTTGGCTTTATAGAAAAGAGAAATCAGCAAATTTTTTTAGGCAATTCAGTCAATAAAATGATAGATTTTTTTTTCAATAAAATGATAGATTAACCAACTGTTTAAATCCACCAATCAAGAATGCAAGAGTAGATGATAGGAGATGAATGATGTCAACATTTTGAGAAAGAGTAAACAGATGGATAATGGCAACTGACTCAACAAAAGAGGTTCTGGCCTAATCCCTACAGAGAACAAGTTATAACAAGAGTTAGCAATTCCATTGCTATAAAATCTTAGAGACACAAAAGTGGTAGATACCATCTAGTGGGTAACCATATAGTAAAAAGCAGGAAGACTGGTTGAAAGTATGTGTGATAGCACTAGAATGTGGGCAGCGAGGCATAGTTCTCTCCTCTGTACACCTCACCCCACAAACACCTCAGCCAATATGTTAGAGAACTTCAGCTTGAGAAATTGGACTCTTTGAGAATTTATAGATCATGATATTTGGGACTTCCCAACAAAAAAGTTGTATAACTAATCATTCTCTGTTAATGTATGTTAATTCTTGTCATAGTTTTACGTTAGCTTACCCTCTATATAAGAGACCTATGAACTCAGTTTTTTTTTTTTTTTAAACTCAGTTTTAAATTAGCTTTTAGAGACTCCATTTTAACCAGGAGTGGAGAATCAATAACCATGGGACCTAGAAAAACCTCCAAGATGAAAGACAGATGGAAACATCAACAATAAAACAATGGCAATGTCAACATCAACCAAAAAGAGATTTAACAAAAGAGAGAGGGCAGCCCAGGTGGCTCAGCGATTTAGTGCCGCCTTCAGTCCAGGGCCTGATCTTGGAGACCCAGGATCAAGTCCCACATCAGGCTCCCTGCATGGAGCCTGCTTCTCCCTCTGCCTGTGTCTCTGCCTCTCTCTCTCTCTCTCTCTCTCTCTGTGTGTGTGTGTGTCTCATGAATAAATAAATAAAATCTTAAAAAATAAATAACAAAAGAGAGTGTAGGAAGTTTTCAAATGGTCACTGATATCACTTCAAATTACGAGGTAATATTATATTTGTGAAGCTAGAACACTGTGATATATAAACATGCATTATAGTAACAACAGTTAGCTTTTAGAATTTAAATATGTTAAAGAAAAAAATAATGGCAAAACCATAAAAGCAATGGAAAAGTTGGAAGATAAAGTCAGGGAAATTACTCTGAAAATAGTAAAAAAGATCAACAGATGAAATTTAGAAAAGAAAGTTTAGACATTCCAACCTCTGACACTAAGAACATGTGGTGAAAAGGGGGAAAAAAAAAAGAATGAAAAAGAAGTGAGAACATAAAGGAAGTAATTATAAAATAAAAATATAAAAATATTCCCCAGATTTTAGTCCTTAGATGGTTAAATGGGCCTGCTATATGTACTACATGATGAATTACACATATATATGCACACATACATATCACGTTTTTGTGAAATTTCAGAACACCTTGGTTTAGAGGAAACTTCTTAAAAGATTTTTGGAATTGAAGAATGGCATCCATCTTCTCAGCAATAAGCCTGAAAATTAAGATGTAATATATCCAGTATTTCAAAGGAAACTGCTTGTTAGCCTAAGAATCCCGTGACCTATCAAACTATAACTCAAAGATGAGGGCAAATAAAGGAATTTTCAGCAATGAATCATAAAAATGTCTTTTTGTTTTTAAATCTGTCATTGTTTCCCATTATTTATAAAATTGTGAAAGGTAGGCACCACTAAAGTGAGGCAGTAAAGTAAAAATAAGATTATGGGATACAGGACATGGAGGAAGGAGAGTCCCCAGATGGCATTAGATGTCAGTACTTACAGTGAATCACTCCTTATTACGTGGAAAGAGAGAGCTGTGGGAAGAGGTTCTCAGAAAAGAAAAGGGAAGAGGAAGTGCAGGTGGAGAAGAAATAAAAGGACAAAGAGAATTTTAAAAGAGAAATCATAAATATTTTGAGTGTTTGAAAGACATTTGAGTATTTTCAAAAATTAGTGATTAGTATGTCACCCAACTGTAAGAATGCTTGAAATAATTAGAAAACTAAGCAAATAAAAACTAAGACAATTAGGGGCACCTGGGTGGCCCAGTGGGTTAAGCATCTGACTCTTGATTTTGGCTCAGGTCATGATCTCAATGTAGGAAGAGCGAGGGGCAGATGGGGCTAGGCAGGGAAAGATAAGGGAAAGGTCCCAGAGTCAGGCCCCTACCCATCCCAGGAAAACAGAGATAAGACAGTAAAAACAGAAAAAACCAAACCAAAACAAACAAACAAACAAACAAAACCTGGTTCCCTAGCTCCAAAGTGTTAGGGAGTATCCCCCTTTAATTACTACTAATCACAGAAACTCACCAGACCACAAAGAAATATGTGATTAACGTGTTATCTATAGTCCCTGCTCAAACCAAGATGGCACAAGAATCTCAAGGCCATGGGCTCCCTGACTAGGCTCACAGAAATCCCAAATGTAGAGAAATATTATGGAGGTGATATTAACCAGAGATAAGGGAATATCTTGTTTGGGCTCATGATATTTACAAAAACATCTTGATTGTTATTAGGATAGCTACAAGCCCACCATGTTTGTTCTAAATAACCAACATGGTATTGACAAGAAATTTACCAAGTTCTCTGGTCAGTTTCCTATAAGAGGCCATAAAAGCCCTCAATGGCAACCCTGTCGGGACCTCTCTCACTTTTGAGAGCTTTCTCTGTATCTCTGCTTAATAAATTTGTATCGCTTTGCTCACTCTCTGTGGTCCAGGAGATTCATTCTTCGACTCTGTGAGACAAGAACCAAGCTCTCCTGTATCAGTCTCAGGGTCCTACAATTGAGCTCCACATGGGGCTCCCCAGTCAGTGGGGAGTTTGCTTGTTCCTCTGCACTTCTCCCCACTGGTGCTCTCTTTCTCTTTCTCAAATAAATAAAATCTTTTAAAAAACAGACAACTTATAAGTCCAAGAAAAATAAGTGTCATGAGAAAGAGCCATAATCAATTTATTACTTGACTTTGCGTATATTTATATAGTCATAGTAGTGTAAAAATTGTACTCTTCTGTGACTAGTGATATGAAGGCTAGAAGATGGAAAGTCAGTAGTTAATATCAACATATTCAGAAGACATGCATAAATCCTAGCTTATTTTTAAAAGAACTTTACAACTGGGAAATTCGATTTTGAGATTCTACTAAATTGGTTAAAATTTGAATTAAAATAAAACCTTGTAGAAAATAAGTTAAAAAGTAACTGGAGGCTAACAGTGAGCCCCAAGTCCTCACAGATCTTTGTTTTCTGTTGTCATTGTATATGTAGCCAGGTTTCTATTTTTTTTTTTCTTTGTAAGGTTTAGAAGCTACAAGTTCAGCTATAAAGACTTAGATTTTCAAAAGCTTTGTGTATGATCCAATCTCATGTGCCCACACGATAAATATGTGATAAAGTTTTAATCTTTATTATCATCATCATCACCGTCTGCATCAACATCCCCACAGTCATGTCTTAATCTTCTGCCAGAAGGTATTGCATGAGAATGGTGACATCAGTTAATTGCTGCCCTTTGTTCGCTATCGGCTGCATGAAGGCATAGTTGGTTGGAGGAACTCAGAGAAATATGGTATTTGTATTTAAGATTGAATTTACCCATTCTTGAGGGCTTTCATATCAATATAGTTGTCATTTGGCAATCATTAACTTTACTAATGTCTCCTTAGTATTGCCAGGGGCAGTAGGTAGTAATAATTGAAATTCAAACACATATTTTGAAAGAAGCATACAATAGCATTCTTTCTTGGAAATAAATGACTTTTTTTTTAGGTAGATACTGGGAGAGCGTCTGTACTAAGTAACTCTGAAGAGAAAATAGTTCAACCCATACCTGGCTAGGTCTAGAAAATGTCATGGTCCATTCTAAAAAACTCATTGTTTTTTGTTTGTTTGTTTAATAGTGAATGAGTGCTATGACTGTCCAAGTTAAGTTCCATGTTGAAAGGGTTTTCTCCAACAGTTTTCTTTTTCTTTTTCTGCCCTCCATGTCAGCCTTTGCAAAAGATTGAAATGATTTGTAGAAGTGGACATACTTCGTAGTACAGACAGTGCAAGGGCCTTTAGCAACATTTTTCATCAGACTAAGTGAGCATCAGTGTTCAGAAGAATGAAATTTATTAGAAAATCAATGAATGCAACTGCAAAAAGAGCAGACTGCATTTTAGATAACTACTAAAAGGAGTTTAAAAGATTCAAATTGAAGTATTCACCATGCAATTCACCAAATTAAGAATTTAAATATTTGCCTTATATGATTTAGTCATGTGTCAATTTAAACATTCAAAGAAAAACATATTTTATAAGTAGAGCAATAAAATGTCAGTTTAAAACAATATATTTTCAAAATTTTATTAACTTTCAACACTCTAAAACAATATTTTGTTATTATTTGAATAATAATCTTTTGTTGTTTGAAGCATGACCTTTTAAATTTCAAATATTAAGGTATTTTTTAAAGACTTTATCTATTTATTTGAGAGAAAAAAAGCATGAGCACATAGAGGGAGAAAGAGAAGCAGCCTCCCCTGATAAACAGAGAGCCTGATGCGGGACTCAATCCCAGGACCCTGAGATCATGCCCTGAGTTGAAGGCAGGTGTTTAACCAACTGAGCCACCCAGGTGCCCCAAATATTAAGATATTCTAATAAACATGCATTTACACATAGCCATATTTTACTGAATTTGTTGATTTTTTTTTATCAATAGTTAACTTTTCAAAATGATGACAAAAGTAAGTGGAAATGTTTACACTTGGGAAAGTTTTCTTAGGCTTTCAATATCATGGAGAGTTTCTACTTCAGCAATTGTTGGCACCTTTTTAAGATTGTCAGGAGGGAATTCATTAACATATATAACCAAATTTAATCTTTTATCGAAATACCATATAACCTGCATTCTTTGACAGATTAAAGAAAGCTATGTCATAAATTTTGCAAATTGAGCCTCTGTTACGTAGCTTACCCAAATCATAGGTCTGCCATTTGCCTCTATGACAGGATAAAAATAAGAGTCTCATAAAAACAAAATAAAGAAGACGGTCTGTCATTCTTTCCTAAGAAAACATTTGTCAGGAACCCTTCAAAAATAATTGGGAAGAAAATGTGTTGGTTTCCACAGCCCAGTGAGTCATTGTAAGGTACATCTGAGCATGTTAAAGAATCATATTTTTTTATGATCAACCTAGTTGTAAAATGATGTATTCCCAGAGTTTTCTCAAACTTACTTTAAAATAATTATTTTGCCTGATTTGAAACTAAAGCATTTATTCCATTTAAAAAATAAACTTTAAAATTTTCCCTAGACTGACTCCCAGTGTTTTATACTAGACATATCTTATTGCTAAGTTCATTGTGCTGTGATTTACTCTGACAAATATTGCTTGGAGCCCTAAATGTTTTAGAAAAATATAGTTTAGATTGTCTTTTTTTTAATTTAGCAGCAAAGTATATTCATATTTTCCTCTGAGAATGGGATTCTAAGATGCATAATTTGTCAAAGAAATGATCATATTTCAATTAAACAATAACAATCATCAGTTTATCTTGTCTCTATGTTTGTTAATTTCTTCTAATCACTTATGATCCATAGCAGAGCAGAGGCAATGCCTTTTCATCTTTCTATCTCCTATAGTGCCTTGCATACAGCTCAGCATAAGTTTATTAAATTTAAATGTCTGTATAAAATTGTTTTCATAAAGCTGTTGCTCAAAGATAAGACAGGCAGCAGCATTATTAGCCATTCATATTCTATCAAGATTATAGTAGCCTGTTAAATTTTAGCTACCTTCTTTAACCTAATTTATTAAAACATTTTAACGTGAAATTTCATTATAAAGAAGGCTAATTTTGTTAATTTCTTCCCTTGCACTTGCAAGATTAGATTTTTGACACCATCTAATTTTACAATTGCCTTCCTTGAGCCACTGTTGATAATTCCAAGTAAAGTGCATCTAGGAGTGATGATATAGCTGCCTATGCATGACTCATACCTGCATGATTCTGTTAACCTCTTATCCACTCCTAACTCCCTCGATTCACTTATTCTGACCCACCTGCTATGAATCCTGCTCTATCAACATGTATAAACTGCTTTATATATGGGTATAAAATATTCTACTACTTAGGAGAAGCAAGGGGAGATGATATAAAAGAATGAGTGAGACAGGTTCCTCTCAGCTATATATTTTCACATTATTCTGCCTCTCATATATTGAGTCCAAAACATACTAGGCAATGATCATTTAGCAAAAAGCAATTTTTCCTCCCAAATCAACTTGAATCAATGTGATTCCAGGCTAACCTAATTTGTCTGAATAGAAGTGTACTCCCTGTGGTTACTTGAATGGCACAGTAAATAGTACACACTAGCTATTTAGTGAATATTCATTGAACGAACACATTTGTTTGTTTTACTTATAACCCCACTACAAAAAAATAGAGTTATTAGTAGCCTAAGCACTAGACTAATAGCCAAAATGTCCTATAATGTAATTCTCCTCTCTAATTACATTGCATTTTCAGAGACTTTTTTTTATGATAGTTTTCTCTGTTTTGTTGGTATTGATTTACAAAAAGCTTTTGCAACACTGAGATCCATAAATACAGTAGTGCAAACAAGATAGATTCCTATTTCTCCGTCATGTAGCAATCCAGACGTAAACATTGCAGGACTGGCAAAATGACACCAGCATCGTCTGCATGTGGATTTCATCTCTGCACCCGGAGTGGTTGATCCATCTCTCACTTTCCCAGTCAACAGGACCAAGAAACACAGAGGGCACTCATAATACATATATTTGAAGGGCATGGTTGGAAATACAGAGTTCACATCTGCTCACATTGCACTGGCCAGAATTTTCATCACTTAACCATACCTCCTGCAAGGTAAGCAGGGAAAAAGAGCCTAGTTGGGGACAGGGAAGGGGCATTTGTGCTCAGCTAAAAGCCAGTAGTTCTAGTGTGCAAAGGAATAGCAAAAAGACAAATGAACGTAGACAAGTGAAAATCTTTACTACATTGTGCCTCTTCCTTTGTGTAAAGTAGATCATAATAATACTTTGCATAGATATTAGCTTCTCATTGAGCTTCATTAAAGTAGATTAAATGATAAAAAGCATAGTTAAAAATGCCCTTTTTTGGATACTACTGGTTACTTTGAGTATCATTTTAGTGAAGATACTGTTTCTATAAATGTCTCAAATGCTTCCCTGGGACCTATTTCTTATCAAATGATGAGGGTTCTTGAGATTTTCTTCCCCTTAGAAGATAAAAATATAAATCTTCTTTATTTAAATTTTTTTTTTTTGTAAATTATCAAGAATAGACCAGACAGGCTGAAATACAGTGATAAAATCAGGCATAATGAAGTTTCCTTACCAACTCATGCTTTCAATCATATTTAATTAATACATTTTTAGAAATTTGGTCATCCAATTCTTAAGCAACATTTATTGATTACCTATTCCGTTTTGTGTGTAATGTCAGATGGATCTGTCACTGTAAGACAATGACGAAAGCAGGGATTAATTACCTTAGGGTAGCACAGCAGGCCTCCTATAAGAGCAAGTTTTAAGATGCAACATAAGTTTTAAGTGCCTCTCCTATAAGAGGCACATTTTAAGGCCCCAAAAATAAGATTCAAAGGTGAATATATGTTTGACAAGTGAATGAAGGTGTATCTAAAAAGTATGTGGCAGGAAGAAGACACTCTCAGCCAAAGAGGCCACATTTGCGATTGTATTCTGGGTTGAAATCTCATTATTTGTGTAGGAAGTTATGAGTTTAATGTACGATTTATGTACAGAATGTATAGTAATTAGAGGATGCTGAAGAAGGAAAATCTTCTATACCTACAATAACAATCCCCTTATATACACAGGCTCTTGCACTGTATCCAGTGGAGAGGCCACCAAACAGGACAGACCTCCATGCAGGACAAAAAGGTGGAGTTAAGGCAGATTAATGACTTTCATATTCTTTCTCCCTTTCAGCTCCTTCTGAGTCAAATATTTGTTGCTTTTCACAGGAAGAACTGTCATAAATTTGTGAGGTTTGTTTCTGTATCTCTGTTTTGCACACGGATAAAGTCCAAAGTACTTTTTTTTTTTTTTTAAGATTTTTATTTATTTATTCATGAGACACAGAGAGGGGGGCGGACAGAGACACAGGCAGAGGGAGAAGCAGGCTCCATCCCGGCAGAGCACGTGGGACTGGATCCCGGGTCTCCAGGATCAGCCCTGGGCCGAACGTGGAGTTAAGCCACTGAGCCACCCAGGCTGCTCCCAAGGTATTTTTTAAGGCATAAAAATCTTTCCATGTTCTCACAGTTGCTTGCCTCTACAACCTGATTTCTAATGCTCCCTTAACTCCTATATTATGATCTCACAGCATTTTTCTCCTAAGATAAATTATTTAATGCATTCAACGTGTTTCCCCTAAATTTTTCCCTATTGGCTAAATACTACTCATTATTTACAGATGCTCCCCTTTATTCTATGTTATTCCATGCTAGCCATTTCTGTATTGGACAATGTAATTTAAACCAATAAAAGAGTTGAGTGGTAAGGCCAATCGATTAATGTTCCAATTTTGTGAGTCAAAACATATTACTCAAACTTGATAGAACAAAAATACATATCTGTGTTTTCTTTAAATATATAAAGGTAATCAAGATAAAAACCAAAAGTATTAATGAAACTTAACAATGAGACAAAGGAGGAAAATGGAAAAGTAGAGTGAGACAATATATAAGCTGTTTTTACATTTTATGATAGGTAAACAAATTGTACTAAGTTTTGTCATCAATCTAGAAAGCAGTCTAGTTTATTTTTAGAGTTTGGAGAAAACTACCTAAAGCCAAAATTGGAGTTATGAGAACTTGCCTCTTGAAGGTATGATTGGACATGCTGGGAAGCAGGGCCTGTGGTTTTTACTTTCGCGGTTGCCAAACTGCAATGGTTGATTTATTTGCATCGTATTCACATTTAATTTTGATAATTTTAAGTACCTATCATGAAGTGTGAACAAAAAACTTAAGGGTTAGAGATCTGTGTCAGTGAAAAATATTTAATGAAAGCTCAGATCCTGACCTACTACTCTGTAGGAGTACCGACAACACTGGCCCTCCTGTGTTCATGTCTGTGCAGTGACTTCCCTTCGAGCTATTATATGTTCCAAGCCCCTTGAAGGTTAAGGTATGCCCAGGCTGGAATGCAGGAAGGCTTGCTCTGAGCTTCCCTAAAGCACACAGAAGGCGCCACTTGAGCTAATTAGTAGAGATGACCAGCACACAGGTGGCAACATTTCCGATCAGTAGCAGCTATCCTCCCACACACAGAATGTGCCTGTTTAGATGACTACCCTTAGACCTCACTACAAATACCACACCAACCCTTGCCCTATAAAAGCTGTGGATTAAGGTCTGGACATTGGGGAGGATGGTTTTGGAGCATTGATCGTCTGTTGGCCTGATTCCCTCTACCTGTAAGTTACCCTCGATAGAGCTGTGTAAATGCTATGGAGTAGCCTGCATCATTTTTCAGTCTTCATATGCCTTCTCCATCTAGAGGATACTTTACCGACCCTACTCCATTTTTAAGGATGTCCCAGTAGTCTTTTGACTCAATCTTTTTCATTTTTGTGTCCTATTTAAATACAGAAGACTTCTGTTGTAAACTCACAAGTCTGCCTGTTGTAGTGTAAGAGTACTACATGTCAACAGTGTGTTTTTTGATAAGATTCAACTATTTGGTCAATTTATGATGTCTTAATCTTTTCATACCTTCTCTTTTTGAGTGTTTCTAATAGTGCCACATTGCAATATGGCAATAAAAATGTAATAAAAAAAAACAAGAGGAAGAGGACCTAATATTCAACAGATGTTAGGTTCCAAATTCATATTCTTTCCAACTCCCACCAGTGGTCTTTTTTATGCCCAAACGTTGCTTTTTTTTTTTTTTTTTTGGTAACTTCTGTTTTTTTGCATCCCAGAAAAGAGATCTTTCCCCATAGCCATCTTCATTTTGCTGTTGTAAAGGTTTTGTTTCTTGGGCTTGTTTGTTTGCTTTTTTAGAGACTTATTTCTAGGAAACAGTGTATAAATATTAAACAATGGCATGTTCAGTGAAAATGAACTATCAAGTTTCACTACTAGAAAATGAGTCAAACTTTATTTTCACCTTTGTTCTTAGGCTAATGTGATCTATTTTAGAGAAGTCTTTCATGAAGTTTAACAGAACTTTATGACACGACGGTTCTCATAGCATTGAAGTACACACGCAGATATTTGCAGACCTAGTTACAATACCCCATGGCCTGTGAAACTATGTACTGCTAGATATGTTAATAACAACAACAACAAAAATCAGAAGTATTTACTTTCAAGTTAAAATATAGAGACAAGAAACTGTGAATATGTTTTTCTTCAGAATGTTATGCTAATGAGGCAAATGTAATAAAATGGGAGAGGTAAATAGTGTTTTTATAGGAAGAAGGAAATGGAAAAATGTATTAAGAAAAAACAAATCTCTATAACATTTTTAACATTCCATGTTATCTCATGTATAATTTTTTTTTTAATTTTTATTTATTTATGATAGTCACACAGAGAGAGGGAGAGAGAGGCAGAGACACAGGCAGAGGGAGAAGCAGGCTCCATGCACCGGGAGCCCAACGTGGGATTCGATCCCAGGTCTCCAGGATCACACCCTGGGCCAAAGGCAGGCGCCATACCGCTGTGCCACCCAGGGATCCCTATCTCATGTATAATTAAGTATAAGATAGTAATCTCGGAAAACCTAAGAAAAATAGTTTCAAACGTGGAGTTCTATGGAATAGGTCTGATTTTGAAATATATCTACACATGTTATAGACAAAAATATTTTGTCTATTGCAGTGAAGTAATGCATAAATATATTCTCATTTGGGCCAAAAATGTTAATTGCTAAAATATATATTACAATTTTAGTTTTTACTCATGATAAATTTTACTTTTCAGAGACACTAGATATGTTGCATAAAATAATTTGGTAACCAAAGATCTTCGGTACTAATTTTTGTTACTTGATTTTTTTTTTTTTTCTGTAGAATCTATGCAGTCTGTGTGCTGCTGATGCTACCAACATCTATTAATGTAAAGCTTGAAAACTCTGCATCTGAAGATATTATGAGTCTATGGAGAAACATATAAATAATGGATTTTGCTGCCTCATCTCATTGAAAACAATTATTACAAAGCAAGTTCAAATACAGTTAAATCTCAATAGTTACAAAGAATGAGCATGGTAATTGCAAGAAAAGGCAATAAAGCTAGTTTTTACAGTGTTGCTTCACTGTGATATTTTGTATCTGATAGAAAGTATGTCTGAGTTGATAGCTGCAGGCAAGTCAGGCAATTTAAAATGTATATCAATTGTGAGATAAGGCCCCATGCTTGACAGGCTTTAACAAGGAGGAAATGCTGGCATACTACACAGTATGCTTGAAAGAAAATGATGTAAGTTTTATTCATGATTAAGAAATCAAAAAGATTTTTTGTCTATGTACTAAGAGTCCTAGAAGCAGATAAGAACAAGCTCTTCAGACATGAAAACTGATTTAATCGCATTTGACTATGTATAGATATGTTTTGATTCCTATCCCACCCTCAGGCTAGGTCTCTTTGGTGCCCTGTGAAGTCATATACTTGGCAGAAAGTTCCTGATAAAAGCTCCAAAATGTACAGATGCACTTTATTTAAAGTAGTATATTCATTATGTAAGTATTCACTATTTTTTATATAGAGAGACATGTTAAATATCAATTAAGTTTTATAAGTATGTATAAGATTTTCTCTTCAAACAATACTCAGAAATAAATTATAATAAAGTCCAGTATAACAATTATACCTGCCTTAATAGCATTATTATTTTCCATTTAGTGGTCTGTTAATGTAGTCTATTAATATTTGAGGTGGCATTCATAGTGTTTTTTTTTTTTTTCAAAATAGAAAAATTTTCAATTTTACTGATGATTTGGGTTTTGAAATTAATTTAAAATTGTAATTCTAGTATGGTTAACATACAATGTTATATATTAGTCTCAGGTATAAAATAGACTGATTCAACAATTCTATGCATTACTCAGTGCTCATCATGATCAATGTACTCTTAATCACCTTTATCTATCTCTCCCCATCCCTCCACCCAACCTCCCCTCTGGTAACCAAGAGTTTGTTCTCTATAATTAAGTCTGTTTTTTTCCTTTGTCTCTTTTTTTCCCCTTTATTTTATTTTTTTAAATTCCACACATGAATGAAATCATATGGCATTTATCTTTCTCTGTCTTATTTTGCTTAGCATTATACTCTCTACCTCCATCCATATGGCAAGATTTTATTCTTTTTTATGGCTGAATAATATTTCATTGCATACACATCACCTTTATCCATTCATATTGTTGAACACTTGGGCTGCTTCCTTAATTTGACTATTGAAAATAATGATGCAATAAAGATAGGGGTGCATATAGCCTTTTGAATTAGTGTTTTTATATTTTGTGGGTAAATACCTAGTAGTGTGAATACCAATTAATAGAGTAGTTCTATTTTCAATTTTTTGAGGAATCTCCATAGCGTTTTCCACAGTGGTTGCACAAGTTTGCATCCCCACCAACAGTGCATTAAGGTTCCTCTTTCTCCATATCCTTTTCAATACTTGTTGACATTTGTGTTTTTTATTTTAGCCATTTTGACAGGTATGAGGTGATATTTCATTGTAGTTTTGATTTGCATTTACCTGATGATGAATGATGTTGAGTATCTTTTCATGTGTCTGTTGGCCATCTGGATGTCTTCTTTGGAGAAATGTCTGTTCGTGTCCTCTGATTTGTAATTAGATTATTTGTTTTTTGGGTGTTGAGTTGTATCAGTTCTTTATGTATTTTGGATGCTGACTCTTTATCAGATATGTCATATCTTCTCCCACTGTAGGTTTCCTTTTAGTTTTGTTGATTGTTTCCTTTGTCGTGCAGAAGCTTTTCATTTTGATATAGTCCCAATAGTTTATTTTTGCTTTTATTTCTCTTTCCTCAGGAGACGTAGCTAGGAAAATGTTGCTGTGGCTGATATCAAAGATATTATCGCCTGTACTCTCTTCTAGGATTTTTATGTTTTCCTGTGTCACAGTTAGGTCTTTGATCCATTTTGAGTTTATTCTTGTATATGATATATGAATGTGGTTGGTTTCTTTTTGCTTTTTTTTTTTCTTCATGTAGCTGTTCAGCTTTCCCAATGCCAATATTTTAAGGAGATTTTTTTCACATGGAAATTCTTGCCTCTTTTGCCAGACTAATTGACCTTTTTAAAATATATTTATTTATTTATTTATTTATATGAGAGAGTGTGTGTGTACACATGCGTGGAGGAAGGGGCAGTTAGATAGGTAGAAGCAGGATCCCACTGAGCAGGGAGCCTGCAGAGGGACTGGATCCCAGGGCCCTAGGATCACGGGATCATGACCTGGGCTGAAGCAAGATGTTTAACCAACTGAACCACCCAGGTGCCCCAGTTGACTTTAATCATTGGTTTGTTTCTTTCTATTCTGGTTCATTGATCTACGTGTCTATTTTTGTGCCAATACCATACCACATTGTTTTAATTACTACAGCTTTAAGGATAACTTGAAATCTGGAATTGTGGTAATTCCAGTTTTGTTTTTCAATCTTTTTCAAGATTGTTTTTGCTGTTTGGGGTCTTTTGTGGTTCCATACAAATTTTAGGATTCTAGTTCTTTGAAAAATGCTGTAGGTATTTTGATAGAGATTATATTAAATCTGTGGTTTGCTTTGGACAGTATGGACATTTTAACAAAGTTTGTTCTTCCAATCCATGAGCATGGAATCTTTACATTTGTTTGTGTCATCTTCAATTTATTTTGTTAATGTTTTATAGTTTTGAGAGTATATGTCTTTTACCTCCTTTGTTAAGCTTATTCCTAGGTATTTTGTTTTTTTGGGGACAACAATTTGTTTTTACTATTTGATAGGAGTGAGAGAAAGAAATGATCAATGATTACCTAATAAAAAATATAAGAAATAATCAGTAGGATATATGAATAACACAATATATTATTGCAGAATATAACTAATTATGATATTAAAATTGATATATAACTCAATATTCACTGATAAGACACTTATGGTGTACAATTTTTCCCATACCAGTGTTCATAAGAATAATACACTAATAATAACATACTATAGTTTTCTAATAATGTATTTGAAATGTAACCCTATATGGATACTTGCCATAAAATGATATGTTTCTTTAATACTTGTACTGTGTACAGCTATTCATCATTTTAAGAAAAAAAAAAAAACAGTTTTGAAGGCATAATATGTGACAAGCAGTATTCTAATCTGTGGGAATAAAGTAGTGATAAAGACTCTTAAAGTTAACTTTTTCATGAAGAAGACAATAAAATGATAAATATGTAACATGAGAAAGAAGTCAATGATATTAAAAAAAAATAAGGTAGGGTAAGAGAATAGACAATAGAAAAAGAATCCTAGGAGTTTAAGGAAAGTCTTTTCTGAGGTTGTATTTGAGCAATGGCCATCTATTACATTATGAAGATGAGAGAGGTGACAATTCCTTTGGAAAGCAATGAGGATTTTCAAGCAGGTATACCTAGCATAAAAGTCCAGGTGAGAGCATTACAAGAAATGAGAACTTGAAATGCAGTCATCATAGCATAGAAATTATTGATTAAATTATATCTTTATTATATAAGAGCTTACCACTTGGTATTTCTAAGAATTTTGATAAATAAGATTAGAAAGGAAGCTTGTGAGCAGGAGTTGTTGAGGTGAAGGGCATTGTATGCTTTTCTAATGATTTTTTGTTTGTGTAGCTGTGTGATCAATGTTAGGAACACTATTTTAGCAGCTTAATTCTAGGGGAAAAGATGACTCATTGTTGGAAAATGCAGAAAGATCATTTGTGAAGTTATTTTAGGGTCATGAAAAGTTGATGATTAGGATCTGATATTGGTTAGTGATAATGGGAATAAAGAAGAGCAACAGATTCAGGAGAAATTTCATAAATAAGTCATATATGACTCTATAATTGACCTGATATGGAAACTAATAAGTGGGAAGGTAAAAAGATAACTGGGGGCTTATTATAAGACTGATTATGCAGATAATGTAATCATGTAACCTGATTATATGATTTGTGCTTTCTAACTATCTTTAGACATATATTTATTCCTAGAATAAATATATTTTACTTATGGCTTGGTGTTTTTTTACTTGAAAGATTCTAAAGGATAATTCTGACCTATGTATGTTAGTATCACATTAAAAATAATATATTCACCAATAACTTTATGTAACTATAAAGTGTAAGGAAGAACAATACGAAATACAAATTCAGAGAGAGAGGAAAAATTTCTGAAACAGAAGTCACAGGGCAGGTTTCTTAATAAAAACGAGAGAATGACAAACCCTTAGTAACTGCTCATCGCTTTGTACTTAATATTCATTGAAACTTTAACACAAAAACCTTATGATATGAGAGACATGAGAGACACTTAGCCACTACATGTTATACAGAAGTGTCTATCACCAACTTCTGGGTTGTCACGCTTTCCTCATTCAGAAAGTTGAATTTAAAAACCTGTCAGTAGCTGAGTCTGATACATCAGGGCTTCCATGATCCAATCCCAATAGGTGATTTCTATACATTTATGAATTTTTATAACCAGGGATAACAACAAAAACATGGAATAGAATGTTCTGCAGGTATTTTTAATATCAGGATGATTTTTGCATCCATGATAGAATGTTTTTATCATGGTAGCAAGAGAACTCAAATCTTAATGCTCCAAATAAAAAAAGGAACAATTATTCAGGATCATTTTCAATCATCTCAGGTATAAAAGAGCCTAGGATAACGTTGATGGTCAGAAGAAATTGTTAGCAAGTATACATTCAGACGTATTGATAAATATATAATGGACACAATCATGAATAAATCTAGTAAGAATGTGTATTTCCATTTTAACTTCCATTCATTGAATACAATGAATCATATTGTGCCCCTACTTAAAACTTTGAAGTTTAAACATAAAAGCAAAATGGAAGGAAAACACACATATAAAAATGGACATTTATGTGTAAAGAAGGAGAAGAGTTTAAATGGATAAAGTGATTTTCATTTACAACCTCAAAATCAATTTTACTATTGATTTTTTCAAACATATATATTGGAATTTCAGATAATTAGCATTTAAGCCTTTTTGAAAAGAAAAATGCAATTAAAATAGGCCATAATTTGATGTAAGCAGTATTTTAAAATTGCGAAATTGTTGACTTCATTTAAATTACATTGGAATAAAAAAAGAATAAAAAAAATTACATTGGAATAAATCCAACTCTTTTCTTAATTGCAATTTTCTCATCAGCATACACTATTGATCTTTGAAATGAACGAAGCAAATTTTATTAAGGCAATTGTTTTGTGTAGTATCATAAACAATAAAAAAAAAAACATGGCAAAAGCATAGAGGCTTGTTGCCATTAGAGTCCAACAACACATGAACAAAGTGATAATATTCACCTCCCTTCTCCATGATGCTCAGTGTCTGAAAAGGAATTTTGGGAGAATGTTCACTTGGGTTTCTAGTTAAGTCAAAGGCAGAAAGGGATAAAGAACAATACATTTGTATGGTTAATAATCCTACCTTAGAAATTTAAAAATAAATACATTTTATGTGATCATCTACTCCCTTACTCTTCAATTATATAATCTCATTGAAGAGAATAAAGATTTTCTCAATTTAGGATGTGGTATAATAAAATTATGTGATCATCTACTCCTTTACTCTTCAATTATATAATCTCATTGAAGTGAATAAAGATTTTCTCAATTTAGGATGTGGCATAATAAGCAGATCAACAATATGATATTCACTTGAAAGGCTATCAATCCAAGCCTTATTACTGGACCCCCAGCAAACCATCTCATCACAAGTGATAACAGGGCCATTGTCCAACAAAGTTCTCCCCCTCTTGATTTATCTTGGCATCTTAGCATTATTGGCCACTATTAACCAGTCCCTTCTCTCTTTTCTCTTCAGTCAATGGGACACATTTATTTGGATTTCCAGTTACCCCATCAGGCATTTCTTGGCATCACTTGCTGGTTCTTCTTCCTTTATTTGGACTCTGAATATTGAGATGTTGGAAGATTTTTTTTTTTCTCACTATGTTCTTTCTTCAGATGATTTCATTCAGCACAAATGTTTCAAATACTAAATCAAAACCTTTATTTTTCTCATTTTCCTAGTACTTTGTGAATTAGTTTCATGAATTTTTTTCAAAACATGTATTTAATTTCTCTGCTTTTCATAATGGCAGTAACCTAGTTCAACTATAATCATCTTTCACCTTAATGTATGTAAAAGCCTTTCAAATCATCCCTCTGCTTTTACTTCTCCACCCCTAACCATTCTCAATCTACCAACCAAAGTGATCTAAAATAGAATGATTTTAAACCAGAATAATTTAAAAACATAGATCACCTCATTTTTTATAGAAAATGCCTCAGTTAATGAAAATTCAAAATTTATATCTTAGCCAAGTAAAGAAGTAAATCATAATACTATTATCTGATTTTTTACACTCTTTATCTTTCTGAATCGAGTCACCATATTGAATTCTTTTCTCATATGTGGACCTGCCAATCTCATTTCTTCTTTAGGCAGGTTTGGTCATTATTTTTTGGGGGGTGGAGTGCTCTTCCATATGCTCTTTATCTAGCTGCCCATTTCTCATTATCTGAACCTCAGGTGTGCAGATAGGCCTTCTCTGCCAAATCTATCTGAAATTATGATCAGGCTTCTGCTTCTCTCATTCTCTAATTCCTCATCTGATTATTTCTTCATTAAATATTTTATAATCTGTAATTATTTTATTCATATTCTTGAACTTTAAATCCTCTTTCTCCTACCATTATAATGTGTGCCCCATGAGTGTTCCTATTTATTTTACTTGTGGTTGTGTTTCCAATGCTTCTTGCCTGCTTTTCAATTGGTGCTCAATAACTGTTGAATTAATGTATGTGAAGATAAAAGACAAAGAAAACAATGGCAATGTTACATTAATTAAAATCATTTCTAACCCTCAATATATTTTTTTTCAAGTCTGAGTGGAAAAATGAAGGCAGTGATATCAAGTAATATATTTAGACACAGTAAGGAAAGGTGTCCATATTTGCCATTGATGATTCAAAGAGATCTAAAAGTCCATCCTTCACAAATCATTCTGTTTGTCTCAGCTAAGGAAGTAAAGATTGTTAAGGGACTGTGTTCACCAATACGGTTTTAAATTCAATACATAACAAAGAGGTGTATATATTACAAAATCTATGTTGATTCATGTCATCAAATTGAATGATGCCTGGGAATTCATTATCATTAGAAACAAAGGATTTAAAATTTTTAAAAACAAAGAACTAAAGTAATTATAAAGTAATTATACTGAAACAGAAAACGTGAAATATCTTTACAATTTTAACTGCCTAAGTCAGCTATCTCTTAAAGTTTTGGATACTTGATAAATCATTGAAATAAGTTTCTAATCTCTTTCATATTGTTCAGTCCTGCTACAGGGACAGTGTTTAGTCTTAGCTGTGGATTGGGAAACAATTCAAAAATGCGAAGATGTCACTTAATTTAGCTTTTATGTGTATGTGTGTGTGTGTTTCCATAAGAGTTAAAAGGAGTCATTAATGAGATGACACTGGGGATGGACATTAACTACTCTTTCAAATAAGCCCCAAATGCTTTACAAATATAGAAAATAAGCAAGCTGTCATTCCACAGACCAATTAAGTTTACTCTAAGTGGGTTAGCATTGTTATATTGGTGTTATGTTCTAAATGCCAGTCATAGAAAAGTAATTGGCAGTGATTACATTTTAAAAGTTACATTATTAAGGGTTCTTATGCTATCTGCACTAGCGTTTTCCATCTGCTCTTTCTGCAGGCTATGTAACTCTGTTCAAGCTAACCTGATTGTACAATAGCTAGACATGGAAGTAATGGGTTCATTGCACCATAATTTAATAGCAGGATGGGCCAGTATCTTATGCCTTTGATCAATTGGACACTATTTTTCTCTAAGGAATAGAAAACTATTTCACTAAGAATTAGTCAAAGTTTACAGAGCAACTGAACTTAAGGAAGTTTCTTTTTTTAAAATGGCTTAATGAAGAACAAATCAAGGTTTTTATTTCACATAACAAATCCTTATTACAGACTGAATTAATTACATGTAAAAAAAAGAAGGGCAATCTCTATCAAAATATAAAGACCTAATTAAACTGTTTATACAATATACTTCTTTCTGCAAAAGTGTGTTAGTTTTCTATTGCTGATGTAAAAAAGTTACAACAGTGGCTTAAAACTACACAAATTTGTTATGTTACAGTTTTGGACAGGCTCTCACTTGCCTAAAATAAAGCTTTCAATATTATCTGCTCCTTCTAAAGGCTCTATGGGATAATGCATTTCCTTGCCCTTTGCAAGGAAATGTTCATTCCTTGGCCCATAGCCCCATTTATCCCTTGTTAAAGTCACCAAGGGCTCGTAGAGTCTTTCTCCCAGTGTATCCTCTGATTCTCGACTTTGGTTGTCATATCCCCGACACTGTGATTACATTCAGCCTACATGGAAAATTCAAAATAATCTTCCTATTTGAAGATCTTTAAGTTAATCTGCAAAATATCTTTTGCCACGTTAAGGCAACATATTCACAGGTTCTGGAGATTAAGACATGAACATCTTGGTACCTATTATTCTTACCACAAATAGCATTCAAGTATGTTAGTTTCCCATACATTATTGGAATCAATAGGAAGTCAATCAAGGGTTTTAGGCAGAGAGAAATATAACTAATTTTATATTTTATAAAGATCATGTTGGTTGCAATGCTAACGAACAAAGAGTGGGCAACAGTTAGGGACCATTCCAGTCATCCAGGTGACACATTACTGTAGTTTACACTAGAGGGATGATGTTGAAAATGGATTATAGGACAGTAGTTAAAGATTTAGGGGGGTATTTGGGAGTTAAGTGTGAGAATTTGTTACAAGACTGGATGAGGCACAAGAATAAGGTGAAGATACCTGGTACGACGAGGAGATTTCTAGTTTTAGTAAATGGATGGTGATATCATTCAGTAAGAGAGAGAACATTGAAGAAGACCGCTCAGAGAGATCTTGAATTCTATTTAACAATGAGTTGTCTTCCAAACATCCAAGCAGAGATGTTGACAACATTGAAGTGCTCAGGACAGATCAGGAATAAAGATGTGTATTTGGTAGCCATCAAAAACCTGTCCAAGAATGAAAATTGCTTTAAAAGAGAAAATACACTAAAAATATATGAAGGCATAGGACAAAATCTGTAGGAAACTGAGCTTTAAATGGAGTAGAGATCTGGGCAGCAAGAGAATATGGGTAAGAGCTCAGACTGGGAGGAAGAGACCTAGATATGTGTTGTCATGGAAACAAGAACAGAGGTTACTAAAGAAGAAGTCAAAAATCTTGAAAGTTGCTGAAAACTACTATAACATGATGGAAAAATTTTCACTGGATTTGGGGGTACTTAGATTATTATTGGCCTAAAGAGAGTCTTGAAACCATATTGGATTGGAGCAAAAATGGTATAGTTTGAGGAAATGAAAAAGGTGTAAGCAAATTTTTGATATTTGGGTTTTGGGAAGTGATAAAAGGGATGGTGGAGGGAGCAGGGAGTGATATTGAAGTTTTTGTTTTTTGTTTTTTTTTTTTTTTTAATGCATTGGAGAGATTTGAGTACAACTAAATACCAAGAGGACCTATACCATGAGCATGGGAACTGTGCATTTACATGAGGCCCAGGCTCAGAAATACCTGACCCTGGTTAAATGCTCTGCTATTCCTGTCTTGAAATTACTAACAATTTAATCATAGAATTATGGTTTGTAGGTAAACTCTGCTAGAGAAAAGAGTGTGTGACAGGGACTTGAAGACTAGTCCTGCCTCCTGGTGGCTCCCCACCATCTGGAAATGGTTTGACTACGTAATCTCTCACCTCCTGCAATTCCTCCTGGCCCTGCCTTGGGGCAAGTGACCAGGTGACATTTGAAAGGAAAGGAGGCCATCATTCTGCTGTCAACCTCCACCTGCATGAATACTAGGGCCAGGGTGTGCACTCTGGAGCATCTTGGGTGGAGTCTGGCAGCAGCAGGATCAGCGGGTGACCTGCTAGGCTTGGTGGAGGCAACTCTCGTGCCCATTCTTAACTGTAGTATAGTGCATCTAGGCATGAAAGTTTAAAGGCAGGCCCATCATAGATTATGATGGCAGAGCCACAGGAAGGGGAGATGCCTGGCTCTGAAGCACGTGGGTCCTGAGGCTGGAGAGAAGGGGAATCTGGCAGCTGATTATTCTCAGCAAGGAGGAGGCCTGAATCCTGGGACAGGACATCTACATGACTGTGAGGGTCTGTACTCACCTGTCCAGTGAGTATCCCCATGTCTGCAGAGTATCCCCGTGTCTGCAGAGTATCTCTATGCCAAGGGAGCCTTTCCTGGACAAGCCCCATGCCTCGGAGGATTGTCTCTTCCTCCTTTCGACCTTCCTGAATCTGGAGGTATTTGTCAGCTCTGACCTGCCAGAGCATGAGAAGCTTGTTTGTAAACAAGCTGCGAAATACAAATTATATAATTTGGAAAACCATATAATTTAAATAACTCTATACACAGTCAAATCCAGCATCGCATGGAAAAGTTTATGATAATTTAAATTTTTAACTTGCTTAAATCAACCTTAAATAGCAAATATCATAAGAGATTGAGAGAAAGACTAAAAGAAGGAGATAACCTTTGTATCTTAGTACTTTAGTACACCTGCTCCCCACTCCCATTTTTAACAAGGAACTCTCCTTTTCACTTTGTATGGAACCCTGCAAATTATGTCATGGTAAGAATCAATAGTGAGCAAGAGGTTGAAGAGATGGTAGAGGGGAACATTTATTCATTGTGTAAATTTTCTGTAACAGTTGGGGGGTGGGAGGGGGTGGGTCTAAGGCAAAAGTGAAGAGGTAGCTTTATAGATGCCCACAACTGAAGGGCTGAGCCAGGGATTGGATTTTGAGGCTTTCCATGGAAGTCATTTAGAAAATAGAAAATAAAATTCTCAGACCTAAAACAAACAGGAAATTATTTTTTTAAATATAGAATTATGATTTTTCTATTGGAAAGCTGAAGAAGGAAATACTGTCTTCTGAAGACTTAAAAGGTTGTTCTTCCATTGACCAGAGATAGAATATTAAATGAAGTATTTGCTCATGTTTACCTATCTTTTTAATTGAGGAATGTGCCACAAAATTAAAAATAGCTTAAAGTAAAACAATTAAGATGCAAACAGAACAAAGAGAATCTAGAAGGAACTTAGGGATTACACCTTACAAGGCATTTAGATGGACTAATTACTCATTAGCTTACTCTATTTAAGTTAGATAGAAGGAAGCATTCCCAAGAGTCCGATTCATTAATTACTAAAATTAGACACTATCAAATGAAGTAAAATTTGTTTTAATCCAGCTAGTCTCAAAGGGAATTGATATATTTTCATCTGACTGGGATGATTCCACAATTCCATTTAATTGAATCTTTAGACCATGGTTAATTATGTTTATTAATTGTGCTTATTTTAGTTACCAACTGATTGCTTTTAAGAACATTATGATTTTAGAGGGGCTTTTTATCAATTGTCATCCCATCATGCCATTGACCTTATTATGAAGGCCCCTTAAAGGATTCTTTATCCCTAATAAAATATAACAATTCAGAAAGCTGTATCTCTTTATTCGACAAGAACACGTCTTCATTTTGCAGTTTACTAAAACCAGAGATGCTTTCACTACTGAGCTTCAAATACCTATATATGGATAAGAAGCCAGAAATGAACATTTCATAAAGCATGTTAGATGCATGCAGGCAACATGCAAAACATTCTTTAAGATATATCGAGGCAACTAATCCCTATTAGGTGTTTAGTAATCTATGCATCAATATGTAGATTTTAGTATGTAGATTCTTCCGGACTAGTATTTTTTAGCTTCTCTTAGTAGGGATCTTGGACAAAGATAAATGAGTTGTAAAGTTCCACCTGTTTTTATTGTTATAGAAAACTTTCAGAAACATACACACGTACCACAGACATATTAAAAGTATGAAAATTTTGATGTTTTTGTAAACAGAGATTTGTAAAGTATATATGTATAAAAGTATAAATATAAGTATGATAGAGTTCATAATAAAAATGTGTTCACCTTTACAGAAACAAAGATAGAGTAATAATCACATGATAAACAGGAAACATTTTTCCCAGATACTTATGAAATCTCGCAGGAGGCTTAGATGTATAATTCCTCATTCCTCAGACTCCACCTGTTTGTGTGACTCTTTCATTAGCAATGGGATTTGTTCAAATGGCAGGCTTCCCATTATCTTGTCTGTGATTTGCAATTTGTGCAGAGCAGACCACTGTCTTTACAGTTATATTTAGACCCAAATATTCTATCACACAGGGAAGCTATCGCTGATATAACTGTCAGTCCTCTCCTCCTGTTTCAGGACCAACCATTCATTCATTCATTCATTCATTCATTTATGGAACATTTACTCTAGGCAAATGAGGATAAGAATGTTTCCCTCCTCATAGGAATGATATTCCAGTGGGGGAGATATATATATATATATATATTTACTTATTCTTATTTACTATATATATATATATAGTAAATGAGTAAATACTTGATATACATAAGTAGAAAGTAATATATAAGTAAGCACTACAGAACTATAGGGATGTTGTGAGCTCTTGTAGACTCTGTGGACTTAAGTTCTTGCTGATGAAATTATATTCAAGGAAAGACTGGAATGAAATGGGGAAGAAGGACAGAATGCCACATAAGTGGAATTAACTCACACAGCATTTTGACTTATTTTGTTATTTCATTAGCATTCTGCATTTCAAGTTCATTCATATGGTGTTAGTAACTAATCCTATCTGTGTGATTGCTGAGTAGTATTCCATTGATCAGAGATCTCACAGTTTATTTTTTTGTTCCATAACCATGGGACAGGGGATTCGTTCTTCTTTGGGTAATTATGAGTAAAGCTGCTATATACAACCACAGATAGGTTTTTGGGTGAACATAAAGTTTTTATTCTACTTGGGTGAACTGCTATGAGTGGGATTACTGGGAATAGGGTAAGCCTATGTTTAACTTTATAAGAAACTGCCATACTATTCAGTGTGACTGTGCCAATTGTCATACTCACCAGCAGTATATGAATTTGAGTTGCTCTGTATATTTTTCAGATCTTATATTTTCCATTTTTTACTTTAACCATTCTAATAATTGTGCAGTGATATCTTACTGGGTTTTCAGTTGCACTTTCTGAATGACTAATGATAGGCCTCCTTTCATGTCACATCTTTTTACCTTTTTGGGGGAAGGGTCTCCTTAAGTCCTTACCCATTTTTTTTTAGTATTTTTTTTCTTATTAGTGATGTTTAAGAGCTAGTAATATTCTAGATTTTTTTCACCCAATAGATTTTTTTTTTGTATTTTTTCCCAGTCTTTAGTTTTGTCTTTACTTCACTTAACAGTGCCTTTCATGAAGTTCATTTTTTTTCTTTTTTTCACAGACAGGAGTCTGTTGATGAGCCTGTTGAAAGCATTCTTGTCTTTATTATCATGTTATTTATTTCTATTATTTCTGTTATTGTTTCTTATTTCTATATATCTCTGTTGAAATTACCCATGCACATTGTTCACTTTTTACACTGAAGTATCTAACATATTAATCATAACTGTTTTAGCTATTTTTATATTCCTTGTCTGATAGTTCCAACTTCTGGGTCTCTGAGACTGATGCTGTCACTTGATTTGTTTTTTGAGAATGTATTGCTTTTGCTTGCTTATTGGGTGTCTCAATTTCTTTGTTGAAAGCTGAAGTCCTCTATAGAGCGGTAGAGATTGTGATAAATCGTAATTATTTCTGTGGGCACACCTCTTTTATGGTATGTCTTTAGGGTGGACAGTTCTCTCAATCAGAAATAATGGGATCTGTTGTTTCTATGACTATTATCAGTTCTTCCCTAGGCCTATATTCCTCTAGTTACTTTGTGCTTAGTATGGGAGCTGATTTGCCAGAGAATTTTTCATAGTATTTACCCCACCCTCAGCATAAAGTCTTCCTTTCTATGCCTGCTCCTTAGAGAGTTGCTTTCTCCATGCTTCTGACCCATCCCAGGAGAAAACCTCCCTTACTTGTTACTGGACACCAGCTGGCCCCATAGTGGTGATGGTGCATATGAATGGGAGAGCCATTATCTGTTATTTTGATTTATTACCTGTTTTAGGTGTGCTATGTCCCAGTATCGAGGGGCGGGGCTTCTTCTTTAGCTTGTCCCTTGCCCAGAAGTAGGAATTCTACAATATCTGCTCCCTCCTGTTATCTCAAATACAGTTTTTTTCTTGGCTTTTATCCTAATGTTGACTGGATTTGCTGTTTTCCCATCCGTTGACAACTTTAAGTAGAGATAACAGAGGAGCATCCAGGCGAGGTGCTCATCTCTCCTGCTGTGGCTGCTGCAGCTCATTTCTCCCACAATCAAACCACAAGAGGAAGGCTTTCCCAGTGCCCTGCTATGCCCTAGATCTTTCCCATAACCACTCTATTGGTTCACTGGTAAGAGTCTGAAAGTCACTGTGAATTTCCACTGTGGGGTACAGTTCCCGTGGGTTCTATTCTCTCACAGTAGCCACTGTCAGGCTTTATAAATTCTCTAGATAAATTTAGCAGAATTGCTTTACTAATTCATATGGCAACTGCTTACTATTTGCCCCAAGAAATTGAGTGTTTGCTTCCTGTCTCTTTTTGGTGTCTTTTCTTAGACTTTTGAGCCTTACAAACTTAGTGGTTTGATGGATTTAAAAGAAGTTATAATTTTGTGGATTATCAGACTTTTTGTTACTGTAAGCATGAGAATAATGTACTTCCTACCTTTCTATATCTGTACTAGTTTCCTAAAGCTATTGCAAGAAATCACCCCAAACTTGGTGCTTTAGAAACCATAACAACAACAGCATTTTTTTCCCCTTTCATAGTGCTAGAGAACAGAAGTCCAAAATCAAGGTGTCAGCTTGGTCATGTTACCATGCAGTTTTTCTTTATTTTTACTATTTATTTTTAAAATATATTATTTATTTATTTGAGACAGAGAGACAGAGCATGAGCAGGGGGAAAGGGAGAGTGAGAGGGGCAAGCAGACTCCCTGAAGAGCATGGAGCCCAACGCCCTGCTAGATTTACCAGAGGCTCAATCCTAGGACCCTAACATCATAACCTGAGCTAAGTCAGACGCTAAACTGACTGAGCTACACAGGTGTCCCAGCAACATCTGCAGTTTCTGGAGAAAACCCTTCCTTGTCTTTTCCAGCATTCCGTATTTCTGGTGTTCCATGGTTTATGGCAGCATAACTACAATTTCTGCCCCCATCTCCACATGGCTTTTCCTTTTGTGTCTCTCTCTGCCCTCTCTCCTTCTTTTAAAGATACAGTCATTGGATTTAGGGCCCAACCTAAATCCAGGATGATATCATCTCAAGATTCTTAATTATACTTGCAAGGATACCTAATTTTTTTTTAAAGTTCACCTTGTGGGCAGCCCCGGTGGCGCAGCAGTTTAGTGCCGCCTGCAGCCCGGGGTGTGATCCTGGAGACCGGGGATCGAGTCCCACATCAGGCTTCCTGCATGGGGACTGCTTCTCCCTCTGCCTGTGTCTCTGCCTGTCTCTCTCTCGGTCTGTGTCTCTCATGAATAAATAAAAAATAAAATCTTTAAAATAAATAAATAAATAAATAAATAAATAAATAAATAAATAAGTTCACCTTGTGAGAGTCTAGGGGTCATGAAGTTAGGGTAGACACTACCCATCCCACTACATCATTATAAGCAGAAACTTGATATAAGTACTGAATATTAGTAAATAATTATAGTTTCATAAGATAAGAATTTATTTAAAACTAATTAGTTCCATGATTAAGTTCTTTATGTTAGAAATCTCTGATGCTGCTTTATTTTTAAATTTATTCAACAAATATAGATTAAGGAGGTTTGACATAGCAGGTCCTATGCTAATAAACAGACAAAATGATATATAAAATATATACTGCTCATTTTATTAGCGATAAACAAAACAGACAAAATATCTGCTCTCACACAGCTTAGATTTTCTCAAGAAAAAGTTTCTCTTATCAAATTACATTTATTTTCTATAGCTTTGTTTGGAATGTAAGATGATTCAATGATATTTCTTTTCGAGGGAAGATCTGTCTTTTCATAATAAGCATAGAAAAAGATTAGCCTTTCTCAATTTTTTGTTGTTCTGATTTTAGAAATGGATTATACTAACTTCAATTACTTAACCGAGTGATGGAATGAAACTTTTGTTTTCATCTATCCCAAATTAAATGGCCTCAACATAGACAATTATCTGCTATGAAACTAAGTAACACGCTTCCTATGAAATTGCCATTTTAATTATCTTCACATTGACTTGGTTCCCAATCAATTTTGAGAGTATTTTCTATACCAATATAAAATACTACAACAAGATGATATACTTTGCTGAAACAAAGAGAAAAACATACCATGCCTGATAAATATGGAAATAAAGACAAAATTAGTTGGTTGACATGTGGAATATTAATGAAATATTGATCTTGGCATTTATACTAAATGCAAATTTTATCAAAATCACAATGTTTTGTCAGTCTAGTGTGTAATACCTAAAGCAGGTATTATGTTAAAAACATTCAATTCATTTAAAAAATAAGGTTTATACAAAACTAATCTGTTAGAGTGTAATGATTTCTTCATGCACAGCTCATATTTCTTGTAACAGTGAAAATTCAAAAGAACAATAAATTAAGTGCATGAATGACCCATGTGTCAAAGTGAGGTATGATTCACATGATTGACTTCTAAAAGAATTTAATTTCCAGATTTGTGATTTTTAGGTTTTAAAGTACCTTATTCCATGTGATGGCTGATATGTACCTGTGTCTCTACTTTCTCCCACTTACCTATTTTAGGATCAGCATTATCCTTCTTTTTTTTTTTCTTTTAATTCTAGTATACTTAACATACAGCGGTGTATTAGTTCCCCATTTACAATATAGTGATTCAACAATTCTATACATCACCCAATGCTAATCACGAGTGTACTCCTTAGCCCCCATCACCAATTTCATCAGCATTTGAAGGCAGAATATAACTGGTTATATTTTTCAGGGACTACCTTCTTCTCTATTGGAATAGACAAGGGAGCCCATAAATAATCACTGTTACATGGGACTGGATTTTTTTCCTGTATTCCTAGAGAGGGTGAACTAAGCTCTCTTAATGCTGTCAGAGCTGGTTTCATAATAACTGTGGTAAATAATTCAAGATCCAAAGGACAAAAGTGCATCTCTTCTTTAAACTATAAAGATACTGCCAATTATGTTTCATAATGTTTAAATTGTCTGCACAGACGGTGATCGCATGAGGAAGTGCAGATATATTTTCTTTGAGTCTTTTCATTTGCTCTCACATTATCCATTACACAGCTCTAAAGTATTATCAGAAGTAGCTATCAGAGAGTAACTCAGTCATACAGCAGGGTAGTTAGACCCTTTACAGATGCTTGGAAATATAATGTTGCCATACAAAGGCCTTAGGGTGTTTTAGGTCTTAAATAGTAGCCTTGAAGATATCTGTTTTTATATCAAAATTCTGATCTGAATTATTGATCCAAATTCCTAATTAAAGTAACTGATTTAAAAAAAATAAATAAATAAAAATAAAAAATAAAAAAAAATAAAGTAACTGATTTTGGTTTTAGATTTAAAAATATAGACTTGGGACGCCTGGGTGGTTCAGCGGTTTGACGCCTGCCTTTGATTCAAGGCATGATCCCAGAGTCTTGGGATCGAGTCCCACATCAGGTTTCCTTAATGGAGCCTGTTTCTCCCTCTGCCTATGTCTGTGCCTCTCTCTCTGTATGTCTCTCATGAATAAATAAAATCTTAAAAAAATTAGTTAAAAAATAAAAATAAAAATATAGTACACTGTCCTATTTTAGAATCGTAAAACATACTGTTCTTGGAAGATAGCTAATATATATTTGAAAGCTTTTTAAACTTTGTATTCTCCATACATATTAATGCTGGGCTAGCATATTAGTATTGAAAAATGCATCAAAAAATGGCACAAAAACTTGTTCTTGAGAAGGCTAAGAAGAGATTTGTAGGAACTTTCTTAAATAAATCAAAGGATTTTGCCTGGTCACGCTCACCTATTACAAGGAAATTAAAATATTAACTATATGTTCAAAAGTTAGGAGATAATTTAATAATTCTCCCAAAGACAAAACCCTCCTATTCAATATTGATTATCAGTCCTATGTTGCTCATCATAAGTTAGTTACAGAAGGCCCAGGTTGAGATGAATCTATAGACCATTCATTTTACCTATTACCACACATATAGCTGTAACACTGTACTTAATGTCATAAGGGACGTGAGAGATCAATAACTAATTTCTTGGTCAATTCTATGGGTACAGTGATTAGGTTGCATCCACTTCACTACTGGGGGAAAATTATCCTACTTTAATTGAATACATTTGAATAGTAAACTAGTAAGCAAATACTGAGAATAGTATGTGAGGATAAAGAGTTCAGTAAAAAGTAAAATGACATTTTATCCCTAATTTCAGATTTCCTGTCACCTTTACCATTCTTATCCTCGAGGCAACCACTGTTGTAGTTACACACTTTACAAGTACACATATTCATCTAGTAAGACATCATTTTAACAACAAACATTGGCACATCCAATACTTTTCTGATATTGTCTCTCTTCTTAAAAAAAAAAGAAATTCTTTGAGAACGAGAGCATGAGCAAGGGACTGGGGTGGCAGAAAAGGCAGAGGGAGCAGCAGACTCTTGGCTGAGCAGGGAGCCTGATGCAGGGGTTGATCCCAGGACCCTGGGATCATGACCTGAGCCAGAGGCAGATACTTAATCAACTGAGCCACCCAGGTGCCCCATCTCTTTTCTTAATATAATGTGAAGATTATAATATATTTTGAGAAATGTTCTTTTTATTCATAATTTTACCTAGATACTTCTATCTCACATTTTTAATAGCTACATAGTATTCTCTTGCCTGAGTTCACAAAACTTGGTTAAATCAATCCCTAGTAATGGATATTTGGGTAGCTTGTAGACACGTGCTACTATAAACAGTGCTGAAGTTCATCTTCAGGCCTATAATATAGTACGTTTTTGTGAGTGTACAGCTAAGATATATTTTTGGAAGAGAAAAGAGATCAAAATATGTGAGTATTTAAATGTTTGATAGATATTACTAAATTGCTTATAAAAATAATGTACAATTCACAGTCCTAAAATATGACCACGAATGTGATTTCTTATCCATACTTGAATATCGTCAACATTTTTTTATCTTTGCCAAAGTTACATTACTATGATATTTTCTATTTATTTCATTTACAAGTGGTAGGAACATCTTTTAAGTTTTTAAAAACCGGGGCAGCCCGGGTGGCTCAGCGGTTTAGTGCTGCCTTGGGCCCAGGGCCTGATCCTGGAGACCTGGGATCGAGTCCCACATTGGGCTCCCTGCACATGGAGCCTGCCTCTGCCTGTGTCTCTGCTCTCTCTCTCTCTCTCTCCCTCTCTCTTTCTCTCTCTCTCTCTCGTAAATAAATAAAATCTTTAAAAAAATAAGTTTTTAAAAACCATCTGAGAGTAGTTTAATTTCTGGCTGTGGAGGATTCATTTGTATAAGACATACTCTAAAAGAGCTAAGAAAAATATTTAAAATTATAAGCTTGATGGGGTCAGATCTACCAAAACAGTGAAGAAATGAAGATACAGGAGAAAAAAAGGGACATGAAGAGATGTGAGCCAAACATTTTTCCACCTGAGGCACTTGTCAAAGCAGCACAGAGTCCAAAAACCTAAGCAAAGCTTTCATTAGTCTCCAAGGTCAGAAAGAAAGAAGTTAGTTTCAGATCCTGCAGTGGTGGAAGGGATTTGGCAAATGCTCCAGACTTTTGGTTGTGACCAATTACACACCAGGAGTAATGATGCATCAAAATAGACAAGCCCTCACAACTGAAGCAGAGTTCAAAGGAAGCTCCATTCCTGACGGGAATAAACTACAGTTTCCTCTGGAGAATGTTGTATTACTATTCAGAGCCACAGATTCTCTCTACTTTTTTTTTTTTATACTTACAAAAATTGGCATTCATAAAAAGTTAATAGTCATACCATGATTTAAACTTAAATTACTAATGAAAAGAAAAATGAGAGACAGTAGAAAAGACCCGCTGCAGGGGAGTCTTATATTACATTTTGGTAGACAAAAAGTAATAAAACAATATATAATGTGTTCAAAACAATAAAGGACAAGATGGAGACTTTCGTTAGAGGAACTGAAATCTAGAAAAAACACAAATAGAAACTTCAGAAATGCCTTATGTTGTAGTTAAGATTAATGTAGTGAGTCCATATGTACCAATTTGGAAAGATCTCATACACAGCGCTCAGAAAGAAAAAAAAAAGAAGAAATACAATTTATTTACAGAAAAACAGACACAACACTATTATATGTTTTGGGCTAGTACATGATTTATAAAAGTAAATGTTTAGAAATAGGTCTGTAGGAACATACACACCACAAGCCACTAACAAAATAGCAAGTACGGGGAAGGGCCTTCCTTCAGCCCATGTGGTCTCCTTATCTGTATTATTGATTCATTTACCAAGTGAACACATTCACTTATCAATATGCAATTAAAGAGTAATTGCTATAGTAAAGGAACACTAGAATATAGGCTTCTTGTACCTTAATTCAGTTCCTGTGTTTTCTTCTTTAGGAAAAATAAAATCTACTATAACTGAGGTCAGGAGCTGTTCATGTTCTCATCTCTCACACAACCACAGAAAAAGATCTATGAGGTGAGAAAGGCTTATTAAGTTTTATACCTATGGTTCTAGGTGAAGTCCTTTTTCCAAAAATGACTCTCTGATTTAAATAGAATTAAGAGGACTAAATTTTGCCGAAGATGGTGGCTGTAGAAGACCTACCTAGAAAGAGAGTAGATACATTTCCAAGACTTAAGTAACCTGCCTGTGATAGAGGTCTCTGGTATTTGAGAACTAATGGGTTTCTGTAGAAACCGATGGGAGTTAAATCTGAGGAAAGAAAGTAGTGCATGGCAGTCAGGTGCCCTGGGCAATAGGGCCGCCTAGGGAAGCAAAAGGCTTACATTCTGGGCATTTATCCATCTTTGAGTCTATTTCTTGCTGTTGGATAAGAAAAGTAATCATTCTGGGCATTATTTATTTGTTTATGAAAAGAGAGATGGTTTGTGCTAATTGAGATAAAGTGGAATTTGGAACTGAGAGGAAGAAGTTTGGTAAACTAATTACAGAATTGTAATTTGCTGTGTTATTTTGTTATATGTAAGAAAACAATTATAAGACCTTGGCTTGCATTCCTTCCCACTGAGAACAAAGGAACGAGGATTTTGATGTGGGTTTTGCAGGCCTTAGCTTTTTCTATTTTCCTGCTGTGTTCTGATATCAAGATAGCTTGTGCAGAACTAATATGATAAGCCTGTGTTTAAGAAATGTGTCTCAAAAAATATCCTAGACTCACATTTTCCAGAAAATGTATTGTCAGATACTTGTACCTAAAGGTGGAATTAGATGAAAAAGAAGGGAATCCCATTTAAAATGAACTTAGATACGTTTCATAATACATTCCCCTTAGCCGTAATACATGATCATAGAAAAAGAAAAAAAAAAAAACTAGAAAAATTTACATAGAGAACATTCATTTAACAGTGTGGGGCCCATCATTTTCTAAACATTTTAACAACGACCTTTCCTCATTAACTTTTGTTGATATGTAATCTGCAAACCTAGTACTTCACAGAATGTACTTCGTGAAATATTTTCCAAGCATGAGGCTTAAGAATGCAGTTTTCCCATTTTAAGTGGACCTGCACATGTTGGATTGGCTAAGCCATTCTAGCTGAGACTCCTGAGTTACCCTAAACTTCTGAAACTATATGTATATAGAAGATGGGACCTAAGAGTCTATTAATTTAATCCACAAATGTAAATTGAAGGAAAAAATTAAAAATAACAATTCCTCTCTTGCAGAAAGTCACATTTTCTTGTAGGAAAAAAATTATAAGAAAACAACTGTAAACATAAAAATGGTAAAAACATGAAACTTGAGAATTTCTCCCGAAGATTTTGAACATCCTTTTCCTGGCAGTTCCACTTGCCCCATCCTCTTGCATTTGACATTGACTTCTAACTGTCCATCTTCACCCCTCTAGATAAATCCAGACTGTCCAAACAATGCCTGCTAACTCTCAAAAAACTTTTCTCAATTAAGTCCAGATTCTCCAAATAGTACTGCTAATCAACCATAACCATCTATTTAATCCCATTCCCAAATTTCTATACTTCAGCTGACAGTTCTCTGGTTAAACTTTAGACAGCCTCCTGCTGCTAACCCCCTCACCACTTACCCCCACTCTCCCCCCAAAAAAACATTTCACCCTCTTTTCTCAAGTTAGATGTTCTTCTGAAACTTTTCATGTTTAGCATTCTAGAATAAAGGCTTATGCCAAGGCTGCTCTGGTTGATTTTCTTCCGTTAATGCTAGCAACATACTTAGCTTGCAACCGTTATATTATCAGGGTATTATCAGACTTTTACATTTTTTTAAAATTTTATTTATTTATTCATGACAGAGAGAAAAAGAGAGAGAGACACAGGCAGAGGGAGAAGCAGGCTCCATGCTGGGAGCCCAACGTGGGACTCAATCCTGGGGCTCCAGGATCACACCCCAGGCTGAAGGCAGCGCTAAACCGCTGAGCCACCAGAGCTACCTTATTATCAGACTTCTAACTGAGCTGGGGAATTGGAAGTCTTGCCAGAAAGATAATGTTCGAGCACAACAGGAAAAACAGCTAGACTTTGACTGTTGCAATTGTTCTCAGTGCTGGTTTTCCAGAGGACGGTGTATGCTAATTATTTTAGATGATTTAATTAATTTAGTTTTTACAACAGCTCTTTGAGATAGATTTCTTAAAGAAATGTGGGCACCATAAGTTCAATTAACTTGTCCAAGATCACACAGGAAGTAAAAAGTCACAGAAAGAGTAAACAGCGGAAATTATCTCAGATTTCTTGTAATGACTAAATCAGTGCAATTTATATATATATATATAAATATTATATGTATTTTATAATTATATAAATTATGTTATATAATTATATAAAATAATTATATATTATATATTGATATAAGCTGCTCAATACAATTTATTTATCATCATAAATTATAAGACTCCAATGGGATACATAATTATCAATAAATTGATTCAAACACAGGATATAGGAAATGAAGATGAAATAATTTTTGTTGTCCATGTCTTTGAAGTGGTCTATTTTCAGAAGGTGGTGAATTTAGCCATATCTAGCATTCTAAGTAATATTTTAATAATAGGTGATACCAGTTCTCTGTGTCAGTAGTAGCCCTGGAAAAATGTCTTGAACTACATGAGATTCAGGTTTTTTTCTTTGCAAAATGCTGATAACAATAACAATAATCATCATTTGCAACGGATCATCAGGAAGAAACACTGAGTGTGCCTAATACAGTTCTTATAGTCAGTACTCAGTAAGTAGTAGTTATGATGATAATCATGTTCAGAAAAACAACAACTGTAAATAGTTTACCCATCTCTATATCATATGTTCCAAATTTTTTTTTTCCATTTCAAGAAAACATTTTCACAAAGCAAGTGTCTCCTTTAATATGTTCAATAAAAAAGCATTTAATTGGGCTTCTCTAGGAGCAGTTTAATCTAGGGGCAATCTGAAATGCCTATAAGTTCTGTAAGGTTAACAATCGTCATGTGTCTTTTGTGCATCAAATCTTGAGACCCTGATGAAAACATCTACAAATGCATGGAGAGTGAAGGAAATTCAACACTATTAGTTTCAAAAGTAATCAAAACATTTAGCATCACCGTTATTTTCCTCTATTAAAGACCAATTCTACTTTTGTGTGACATATGTCTTCTATAAGGTTTAAAACCATCAATAGTAAAATAATAAAATAAAATAAAATAAAACCATCAATAGCGAAGTGCTAAAGAATTTATTAATTGATTTATATATTATTCAATATATATTTATTAGGATGTATAAAAACATTCAATTCCATTTAAAATGTGGTGAGGTTTATACCAACCAAATCTGCTAAGCATGTCACATATGACAAAAAATATGAGAAACAACTACCTCAAAGATGGTTAAATAAATTTTGGATCAAAAATCAAATTCTATATAATCATAAAACTGATGTTTCAGATGATTTAATGGCATGTAGAAGGACTCAATGGTGGATTTCATGTGGATGGTGAAGATCAGAGAATTGCCATAAGTAATTCCTAACTTATGAATTTGCAAATTAAATGGATTTGGGTTGGAGGTCAAGAGTTCTATTTTGGACATATATGTGTAGCTAAAAAATTACTCAGGAACCAGAGAAAAGAGCTGTTCTGGGGAAGAAATTCATGTTTTACTCATGCAAAGGATAACTAAAAATATAGACACGGTTGAAAAAAAGTAGAAAAGTGGGTGTCAGGTCACCATGAGAAGGCCAAGAAGGCTTTTAAAAAACCCTTTAATTTATGGAGAAGTTGAAGAAAAGTACGTTTATTTTGATTAACTTGGCATGTTATTCACAAAATAAAATGCAGCTAGTGTACAGGATAGTTATCTACAAGTATTGGAGTCTTTCCCTTGTCCCTCTCTGGTATGAGTTTAATAGTTTGCTTCAAATGGGATTTGGGAACTTGATATATGTTGACATATGTTTCATATATGTCTTTAACACCTTCTCCAATCATGACAGTGGTCTAGGCAGTATGGAAAGAAAGAGACAAATAACAAATACATGCTATGCTCAAAGGTCTCCTATTCTCTACATATCTTGTATTGTTTGAAACATTTTGCCCAGGACTGGGTGCTTATGTTCCCTATCTGTTGTTTTACACAAGGACTCTTTATCTGTGCTGAGCCCAGGGGTCAAAGCTTCACTTAAATTGTCTACCTGATTGTTGCTGCTTTTGCTTCCCTTAGACACTCATTTCCCAAAACAAATGATCTCATCTTTCCAAAGTGAGCTTCTAGATCAAAAATCCCATTGTTTAAAAATATTTTTAAAATATTTGTAAAAAGCTGAAGACAAAGCACTGGGATTTAAAAAAAATACTAAAGGCAGGGAGGAAAAAAGAGATGAAAGGTCCCTATTGTTATAGACTGCCCTCCTATAATTCTGTATTCGTTCTTCTTCATAATTCAGATGTAGTCTTGATTTCTCTTGAGACTTAATTAGGCTCTGAGCTCCCTATGCCTGCCACCTCCCATATTTTGACCACACCTCATTGCTCTAAGGAGCATAGAGGAGTTCCAGGCTCTTCCTTCTTACTACTTTCTTTTCATACATCTCTTCAAGAAATCTCGAACATTCTTGATTACATCTAAGGGCATTTTTTTTTTTTTTACCATTAATTTCAGGAGAAAAGGCATTAAAAAGAAGAAAATAAAGACACATTGGGGAAATGTTATAAAAATACAAAATAATAACATCAGATTTTGTTTGTCCTTATCATTTTGCTCCCTTAGTAATGAATCTCTTGTTTTTATTTTGAAAGGGGATGTATCCATTCACTGCATCCCATTTACTCTTTGGGCTGATGGCATTTACTTATTTTTTTATACGCTGCTGGATTTCTACTCCTCCTCTGTAGCTTTACTATTTAAAGAGGGGAATAGATATTACCAGCTACACTTAATGAATGCTTACTATGTGCTATACACATAAGAACTTTATGTCCATCAACCAATTTAATCTTCATAACAAACAGATCTTGCAAAGAGGAAGCTTAGGCCCAGATAAAATTGTTCCCATTCGTGCAAGTATAGTGATAAAATCGAGATTCAATTCCTAGCCTCTGACACCAGTGACTAGAGGTGAACCACTATTTGCTGTTGCAAAAGCAAATACAGCCAGTAAAATTTGGTAATCAGTTTGCATGGTGGGCTCATGTGAGGCTAAATTTCATTTCAGAGTAAATTATAGCCAACATTTCTAGTATATTTCTCGGAGCACATTCCCATGGGCTATTAACAGGTATTACAAGGGGAAAAGAATTGCCTTGTCAAGTAAGTTTGAAAAACATGGGATTAATAAATACTAAGCAGTATGTTTTCGGGTCTTTTAACACCTTTAATGTGATAAAGTGCACTGTGACTCTAGCCATGGGATACTTTATATGTTGTTTTCTAAATATATTTGACAATGAAACACATTTTTGGAAGAACATATATTTAGTAAGATTTCAGGCACATATTTTCAAAAACTTTGATGTAAATTGTTTCTCCCTTTCTATCTCCAGAAACTGCTTCACTCTAGAATAGTTTGAATACTTTTTAAAGTCATCTCTTCACATCAAAACGTTTGATCCAAGATTTGAGACTTAGTTAATTTGAATAAGAATAAAAACTTGACTGTTAGTGCTTCTTATCTTTACAATATATGGCAAGAGTGTCTTAGTGTAACAGCAGCTGTTATGATATGTAGGCTCTAATACGTCAGGAAAAAACAAAAATATTTCTTGCTTACATCAGACATCAAAGCATTGTTCCCCATGGGCAGATCACTCCTTCCATGTTGTGATGCAGATGCCAGGCTTCCTCCATCTGTGGTCACATCTAATTTAACTATAGCTGGTAAAAAGAAGAATATGGGGAATAAACACTAGTTTCTTAAAACCTTGGTCTAGAAATGACTCCTATCACTTCTGTTTACATTTCATTGGCAGAGAAAAACCAGTCATATGCCCACTCCTAGATGCACCAAAGCTGGGGAATGTACTGGGTAGGAAGCTATTTTCTGGGATATTTCTCTAATATGTAAATGGAAATGTAAAACTGGGGTTATTGTTAGTCATCTCTACCAGAAGGATTGCGAATATTGACCAATATTGCTTCAATTTCTATATTCCTGTTGAAAATACAAGATTCCTAAAGTGGTGCAGCAATTCACAAAATGTATTTAATAAAATTTTCAAATTCTTGCTGCATGTAAAGTTACTACTGTAATATTTTTTGCCAGTAATAGATTGCTAAAAGATCACTTCCATTGTATAGGATTTTCTGTACACACACACACACACACACACATCTACATCTACATCTACATCTACATCTAATATATTTTTTCTCCATTATCTTTGGCTATGTTTAAGTTTCCCAAAACTTTCTTTACTCTTTCAGATTTACTTTTCACTTTTAAGAGATTAGTGAAACTCTATTTCTGGAGGTTACTAGTAACATCAAATTAGTATATGACATGAAGAGATTCACCAGAACATACATAATTGGTCACCTATTGGGGTAGAGTGGAAGTTAGAATGAGTAGGTAAAAACTGTAGTCCCATGTAGTCAGGGGTAAGAAAGCAGACTGTGGAATAGCCAGGGCTGGATACTTTCCCTCCAAAAAAAAAAAATCAATCTAAAGAGTTAGATTCAATTTATGGATAGATAGATAAATAAGAGTTCAACATAACCAGAGTAATTTCCTTGTCCACCTCTCACATACTAACCTGTCCTTTCTCATCATATAAGTTAATGATACTTTGTGTTTTAGCTAAGGCAGGGATCGTATTTAGTTTGTCATCACTAGACCTAAGACCTGGCATAGAGTGGCTGACATAAAGTAGAATCTTAATATTCAAGTGAGATATAATATGACTTAAGAATAAATTAATGAGCGGCTCCATTGACTTTTGATATTTAGTTGGCAAAGAGAACACACAACCAAAAATCTGAAGAAGGCTACATTCGTTGTCCTGAGGAGGAGGATGGTCGGAGTGGACTCACAATATCCCATCATTCTCTTAAATAGCATCTATCATAACCTGATTTTGTGTAACTGGCTTTCATCTCACCTTCTTTTTTTTCTTCTTTTTAATATTTTATTTATTTACTAATGAAAGACACACAGAGAGAGAGAGAGAGAGAGAGAGAGGCAGAGACACAGGCAGAGGGAGAAGCAGGCTCCATGCAGGGAGCCAGACGTGGGACTCAATCCCGGGACTCCAGGATCATGCCCTGGGCCGAAGGCAGGCACTAAACTGATGAGCCACCCAGGGATCCCCTTCATCTCACATTCTTTGACTTAAATAACAGTGGAGTCATATTTGCCTTATTTAAAGTTACATTTACAGAAACTAACAGTTTAACACAACAAACCTATTATTTATTTATTATTTATTTGTTTATTTATTTAAAAAGATTTTATTTATTTATTAATGAGAGTTAGAAAGAGCGAGAGAGCAAGAGAGGCAGAGAAATATGCAGAGGGATAAGCAGGCTCCATGCAGGGAATCTGATGTGGGGACTCGATCCTGTGACTCCAGGGTCACGCCCTGAGCCGAAGGCAGGTGCTAAACCACCCAGGCGTCCCCAAACCTATTTATTAAATAAATTCTACCTTGAGGTGGAAGGCTCTTCTCCCAGTATTAAGACTATGGGTTAGTTTCTGTTCTCTGGGGCAGGGATTGCATGAGCCCATGCTTGGCTTTTAACCTGGAAACAGAAGTCTAACACTAAAATGGCAAAGAAGAAAAGAAGGATTAAGGATGAGATTCAGAAACACTGTTGTGCATCAGGAGGCCAGGAACTTAGACTCAAGACTTTGGAGCAATTAGCAGAACCTGGGGCTCCATGCTAGAGTCAGACTGGCCTCGGGTTTGGCTTGATGCTCAGGTCCTATCAAGTGAAGACTCTTGAAGTTGTTACTAATGCAGATCAAAATCAACCATGAGATATGAAAGTGAAGCTGAGCCTGAATATACGTATCAAATAGTCTTTAGCTATTGGCCTTAAATCTTAAATATCATAAACAGTGCCAAAGAGTATTAGTCATTTAAATTATTTTATCAAGATGGAGACCCAACTCAGAGCTTTGAAGAGTATTGTTTTGGTTTAGAATACATTGTTTTCCCAGATGCTAATCCTCATGGATATGTGACCATGGATACTGAAAGTGCTTCTGTGGGGCTTCTTTAAGCAAACTATAAATTCGGAGACAAGTCTAGAAATGCAAGGAAATAAAAACATGAAATGAAAAAAATTACTTGGAACAGAGAAAAGAAAGTGAATGTAACTTGGGTTTTTTTGTTTTTTTTTGTTTTTTTTTTTTTGTACAAAATTGTTAAGACTTGTCTAGAGAAGATGGATAATTTTGCCATCTCCATGGGTTGGAGGCAACCACTACGTTAGCAGTCCAAATTAGAGTACACAGTTTGGAAATGATATGCCATGTACTTCTGTTCTCGAGCTAAATTAATACCTCAAAATTCATTTTCTCAAGACTGTTCTATTAGAAGAGGAGGAGAAGATGGGAAGGGAGAGTGCATCGAGGCAAAAAAAAATTCACTGTGATTATTATTTGACTTCTCAGAGCTTCAAAATTCTCATTAAAGATTATTGGGATTTTGAGGGAGGCTGATGAATATTTCCTCTCCTTAGTTCTGAACACACATATATAATTAAAAATTTGTCTTATTACCACAATGGGCCCAGTTACACAGTATGGGGCTCTTTGCCAAGTGAATATGCAAAAGTTCTGATATCCAGTAGTCAGTGAAGCCAGCAATCATAGACAATGCTGCACCAAGGGATAATAACTTGGTTCCCATAGGCATGTGGCTTCTTTTAGCCTTAGGTTGACATTATAGAAATTCAAATTAAACTGAAGTTTTCCAATCCCCCATCTATAGTATACATTCTGATTTTTATCAAACACCAACTGCTTTGTATAGAGATTTTTAATTAAAGTTATTATATACCCATTATAGCTTTTGATAGTAATATAAATGATTAAACCTAAGATACAAATCTATAAGTATTATCACATCTAAAACTTTAATAATTTCATATAATTTTATTTTGTAATTGTACATTTTTAATGAGGTATTTAACTTTTTTTTGTCCTTGGTTAATGGAATTTAAAAGTTACTGATGCATCATAGTATCATTAGCCTCTAGGTGCTGGCTAGATCATTGCCCTATTGATGAAATCACCCTAGGACAAGGTCTCCATAACTATACCTCATTGGACACCTACAGGATAAGTCTGTCTTTTTCCCAATTTGAATACATAGCAGATTGTTTTATAACACATCTCCTGCCTGTATCTCATTAAGGTTAAGTATTCTTTTATAACAAGCCAATTTTACAACATATTTTGGCTTATGTTGTATCACAGGAATAACTTTGCTGTTTGGCAATGAATATTTTCCATTTTCGCAGTACATTTTGTCTTTTCTTAAAATCTTATGTTGAAAAGTGAAATGCTACAAATTTGCCGTTGCCTCAGCAATCATGTATTGATCTATTTGTTCTCTCTGTTCATTTTCTGTGAGTCCAAATTACTTAAGTACTGAAAGCTCTCAAGGTAGTGACCTGAAATATTAACAGGTTACATTAGCTCATTAAGCAAAGGAAACTGCTTTTATTCAAAGTCTGTAGATGCTGACATTGCATTTATCCAAAAAATTATTAATGTTTGCATGGAATTGTAGTAGGAAAGATATTCTGTACTTCCAGACTGAGGATTCTCTAACTTTTCATGGGTTATAACAATTTCACCCATTAGTTATTGCCTTTTCCTTGAAAAGTAAAGATTAATGATGCTAAAATGATATACTTTAATACAATCAAGTTACACTTCTTTCTGACACTACCTCAGATGTTGATGATCTGGCACTTTTTTTTTTTTTTAAGAAATAGTACAAGTTCATTTGAAGGAGAAAGACAACCTTTAAATAATAAGGCAATTATTATTTTAATCAATAGCAGTATTATATTTTAAATTAATCTTCAAAAGTCCCTGAAGCTAAAATTTCAAAAGTCATTAATCAATTAAGCAAAATAATACACAGTCTTTCAAAGCAATCTATCTCCTGAAGGTTGCTCAAATTGTTTTCTGAGAATGAAATGAAAAGTTAGCACTTTTTATTTACTTTAATTGAGTAGTTTTATTTTTCTAATAAGTGTGATTGCTCAATATGTAAAAATAATATAGTTTAAACCTGAGCATTCTAGTGTATTTAAATAAATAGTTCTACTTTCTTTTTTTTAAATAGTTCTACTTTCATCAGAATAAAATTGTACATCTTTTGTTTATCAACATGAAGAACACAGTGCTTAAAAATCCTTGCTTTCTAAAACCAAAGACTCTCAGAAACTTTGCTATGAAGTCATAGCAGAGAGAATGGAATATGTCCTTCTTGTCTGAAGGATCTGGGCCAAGTGGGTCACACAGAGAAGCATCCTTGGATACCAACCTACATCCAAAGCTTCAGCTAGAGCTTTCTTCAGATATATATGTTTATTTCCAAAACTCTTAACACATTAAGTCTGTGTCTCAGCTCTGCTAGTAGTCAGACTATGGTATTCTTATTAGAAACTAAAATATTGATAATGGGACACAATCAAGGTCACACAACCCTTTATCTTTTTGCTATTTTCTTAACAATAATTTACTCACATCTGATACTCAATCCAGAGTTAATCCTTGCCTTCTTGGAATCCCACTTTGGAGTTACTCAGTGTACACCCAAATCCTATGAAACGCCTCTCTCCCTTCTTACTAAGATATCCAATCCATAGTTTCTCATGGTATTTTCTCTCCTTTGCTGCAGGAAGTTATAAATCTAATAAACTTTGTTTATTACACTACAGTTATATTCCTGGTGGCCTTTATCTGATGAACTGTCAAAATACTTAAGTGAGCTTTCTGAGAAAGAATTCAAAAGCATCCTGGAGCCTTAGCCATAGCTAAACAGCAACAAAATGTAGAAACATGGATTAAATAATTATTATATTATACTTATTTCTATTACTCATATATAATTCATATAATAAAAATATTCTAATATAAATATAAAATTTAATTGGAGGAGGCAGAAAAGCTGAGTACTTAGCAACTAACTGTGTAGCATCTAATGATCTTTGATTTGTTTCAGAATATAACTAAATTTGATATTTATCATGTGTATCCATTCATTTCATTTCAGAAAGTTAAACCGTTCCTTTATTTCTAAATATTTTACATTTACAATTTTAATAGTGTTTTGCAAGCTAAGGACTCACTTAGGCAACTTGACAGTCCATCAGATAAAGACCACATGAACTCACTCCTCTCAGAGAGCATATTTTTGCTCTAAAAGTTCTCCAATTTTTTCCATATTCAAATATGCTTATATTACCTTATTCTTCCAAAATATTCTTCTTAACACAAATTAATTGAGTTGATGTTCCAATTTGGAACATTTTTTTTCAAGATTTTGTCTCTTTATTCATGAGAGACCTAGGAAAAGAGGCAGAGACACAGGCAAGAAGCAGACTCCTCACAGGGAACCCAATGCGGGACTCGATCCCAGAGCTGGGATCGTGCCCTGAGCTGAAGGCAGATGTTCAACTGCTGAGCCACCCAGTGTCCCTCAATTTAGAACATTTTAAGTGTCACAAAATGGGAAACCTGGATCATTTATTATAAATAGGATTTTATCAAGGGAGAAATGATGTCGTTTTAGAACTACCCAATGAATAGCATGAAGTTGTTTTTTGAGGCATATTTGAGATAATACCAGTTTTAAATACTTTCCAATATTCCTTGGAAAGAGTACATGTAGACCAAAAAAACAGATTGTTACCTACTGTTGCTGAAATGTGATATGCAGGGAAGAAGTAGCTGGTAAGTAGATTAGAAAAACATATAGACCATGCCAAAAGAATTTGAACTTGACTTACAGGCACAGAAAAATTCTCCTCATATCTATAATGTGGAGAAAGATATAAATCTGTTTTATGCTGCTGCAATGAATGGAAGTATGACTAATGGATAGCAGTTACAGTTGAATTTCTGCTCAATATAAGAAATATTTTTATAATAACGAGAACTGTCCAGAAAATAGCATGGGTAAGTTAGGCTGAGTACCTCTTACTTCCTAGAAGTAACTAAGTAACTAAATGCCCATGTCTCTGGAATGTCTTAAAAAATAATTTTTGTTTTCAACAGAAGATTAAGTTTTACTTTTGATTCTATGATATTCTCTGTTGGGATTCTAACAAACTAACCAATGTGAACATTGAGATGGAGACAATCGCACTACTTCACTAAGCAATTAATTGATACATAGCATAAGCATTTTAGAATCACCAAAATAGTGACTGTGAGAATGTCTGCTGCCATGCCATAGTGGCAAGACAATAGGAAAAAGATTTAACATCACTGATATTTTTTAGATGTGATATTGGCATCCCTTAGAAGATTTCTTACTTTGCAGGATTATAGAACAAAGTACAAATTATGTTAATCATAATAACGTATTAAAAAATAAGCATTCTATTGTAATCCAACCACTGACTAATCTGTCATAGAATATCATCCATAGCAAAAATTTTCTCTTTTTTTTAGTTAAAACCAATTAAATAACTTATAGTGTATTATTAGTTTCAGAGGTAGAGTTTAGTGATTCATCGATTATATATAACACCCAGTGCTCATTCCATCTAGTGCCCTCCTCAATGCCTACCACCCAGTTAACCCATTCCTCCAGAAATCCTGTTTGTTTCCTATACTTAAGAGTCTCTTATGGTTTCTCTCCCTTTATAATTTCATCACATTTTATTTTTCCTTTCTTTCCCCTATGCTCATCAGCTTTGTTTCTTAATTCCACATATGAGCGATATAATATATTTGTCTTTTTCTGACTTATTTCACTTAGCATAATACCCTCTAGTTCCATCCACATTGCTGAAAATGGCAAGGTTTCTTTTTTTTTGAAGACTAACATTCCATATAAAATATATACACACATATATATACACATATATGTGTATATATATATATATATGAATATAAATATATTCCTCACATCTTCTTTATCCGTTCATCTGTCTTTGGACATCTGGACTCTATATTTTGGCTATTGTGGACACTGCTTTTATAAACATTGGGGTGATGTGCCCCTTCAAATCACTATGTCTGCATCCTTTGGATAAATACCTTCTAGTGCATTTGCTGGGTCATAGAGTAGCTCCATTTTTAAAGAATCTCCATACTGTTTTCCAGAGTCGCTATACCAGTTTGCATTCTCACCAGCAATGTAAGAGGGTTCCCTTTTCTCCATATTCTTGCCAACATTTGTTGTTTCCTGAGTCATATCAAACATTTTCAATGCCTACTAGAAAGTAGGCACTCAGATATTTTGCACATATTATCTCTAATCCACCAACTAACCTAAAAGACAGATATTATCTTCATTTTACAGATCGTAAAATCAAGACTCAAAAAGATTAGGATAATCATAAAACTAATAAATGGCAGATTAAGAGCTCTGTCTCCTAGCCCTAATAGTTTTAAAAGTGTAACTTATTTTTTCAAGACGTTAACATATTTGCCAAAGAAGATGTTAAGCTTAGCCTCTTAGTATCATCAAAGAAGAGTATTTTTTGTTTAATACTCCTGTCTAGTTACAAAATGGGAACATCCTAAACTCTAAGCTCAATCAAATGTAAATTGATACCTATGTTTGGAAATAAATATCAATAAGAAAACAGTGGAAAAGAGGCATAGGTTAATAAAACTTGAAATAAAAATTTAAAATAATTTTATTCAATAGATTGAAGTAACTTTGAAATCTTACAAAACTGGAATAAAGATGTTAAAAATCTTGATCATTTGTTATAGACTTCTTAAAATGGCATCTCTTGTCACTTCCAGTGTTATAGGCAGCATATCTCTCATTTTTCCTTGTAGTCACAGCTTATGCTATCATCCCATCCTAAATTCTTCAATTAGCATCTGCTTTTACTATTCCTATGAAAAATTTGGGTTTCTTATAACCCTTTTTAGATATTGAAATGATATATCCTGGCTTCCATTGTAATTTAGCTACCTATACCATTTCTCAGTGTGACTAAAAAATTAAGAAATTGTATGAGAAATAATTAACAGTAAAAGGTAAATGAAGAAACAGAGCTGATTTCACAGCGTTATATACTATTCACCTGCAGAAATAGCAAGAATTATTTTAAATAAGGGTGAAAGGATAAAAGCTTTTCCTCTAAGACCAGGAACAAGAAAAGAATGCCTACTCTTTCCATTCCTATTCATCACAGTACTGAAAATCCTAACAAAAGCAATTAGGCAAGAAAAAATAAAGGTATCAGATTTGGAAAGGAAGAAGTAAAGTCATCTCTATTTGCAGATGCCATGATTTTATGTTTAAAAATCCTTATGATTCAACCAAAGAACCATTCAATGAATTGAGTAAATTTGCGAGATTATAAAATTAATATACAAAAATCAGTAGTGTGCAATCACTAACAATGACATTGCTGAAAAATAAATAAATAAATAAATAAATAAATAAATAAATAAATAAATCCAATTTACAATAGTATCAAAAACAATAAAATACTTAGGAATGAATTTATGAAGGGGTTGAAGATCTTTATGCTAAAAACTAGAAAAAAATTGATGAAAGAAATTGAAGAAGAAACAAATAAATGGAAAAGTACACCATAATGCTCATGGATTGAATAATTGATATTGTGAAAATGTCGGTACTATCAAGCCATCTCTAGATTTAATGCAGTCCTTATCAGGATTCCAATGGCTTCTAATACAGAAGTTAAAAAAAAATTTAAAATACTTCTCAAATTTATATGGAAGAGCACACACAAAAACTCTGACTAACCAAAGAAATGCTGAGAAAGAAAAACAGGCAGGAGGTATCACACTTCCTGACTTCAAGCTATACTATAAAGCTATAGTCATTAAAACTGTATGATACTGGCATAAAAAAAAAAAAAACAGACAAATAGATCAGTAGAACTAAATTGAGAGCTCAAAAATAAACCCAAGAATAAATGACCAATTGATATTTGACATGGGAGCCAATAATACTCAATAAAGAAAAAAATAAGTCTCTTCAATAAATGGTGCTGGGATAGTTGGGTATTCACATGTAAAAGAATAAAACTGGACCCATGTCTTACACCACTAAAAACAATTAACTCAAAATGTAAAACCTGAAACCTTGAAACTCCTAGAAGAAAATATAGAACAAAGATCCTTGATCCTAGTAATGATTTTTTTGTATGTGACCCTTAAAGCATAAGCAACAAAATAAAAAATTAACAAGTGGGACCAAACTACATCAAATTAAAAAGCTTCTGTACAGCATAAGTAGCTATTCACAAAGTGAAAAGACAACCTACACAATAGGAAAAATATTCGCAGACCACATATCTGATGAGGAATTGATATCCAAAATATATAAAATATTACTGATGAATAAAATTAAGTCGAATGCAAAAAAAAGCAAAATATATAAAATATGTATACAATTCAGTGGCAAAAAAAAAAAGTATAGAATGCAATTTAAAAATGAGCAGAGGACCTGAAGAGAACTTTTCTTTTTTTTTAAGACTTTATTTTTTTATTTATTCATGAGAAAGAGAGAGAGGCAGAGATGTAGGCAGAGGGAAAGCAGGCTCCATGCAGGGAGCCCAATGTAGGACTCAATCCCAGGACTGCAGGATCTTGCCCTGAGCCAAAGGCAGACGCTCAACCATTGAGCCACCCAGGCATCCCTGAAGAGAATTTTTCTAAAGAAGATCTACAAAAAGCCAACAGGTATGTAAAAAGATACTCAACATCACTAGTCATTAGAAAATGCAAATTGGAACCATGATGAGATATTACCTCATGCCTATTAGAATGGCCATCATCAAAAAAGACAAGAGATAATAAATGCTAGCAAGGATGTGGAAAAAGAAAACCCTTATACACTGTTGGGAATGTAAATTGGTGCAGCCACAATGGAAATAAGTATGGAGTTTCCTTGAGAACTTAAAAAAAGAACTTCCACATGATACAGAAATTCCACTTCTGGAAATATACCCAAAGGAAATGAAAGGACTAACTTGAAAAGGTGGTTGCACCTGCCATGTTCATAGCAGCTTTTACACAGTTACTAAAACATGGAAACAACCTGGGTATTCATTCAATGATGAGTAAACAGATAAACAAGCTGCAGTATATTCATTTAATCAAGTATTATTCAGCCATAAAAAATGAACAAACAAGGATATCCTAACATTTGCGACAATTTGGATGGATCTTGAAGTCATGAGGCTAAGTGAAATAAGCCAAAGACAAATATTCTATGACCTCACTTATATGTGGAATCTTATACAAACAAACTCATACAAAAAGGGATCAAACTTGTGATTATCCAATGTGGAAGTATTAATTGAAAGAGAATTGGGGAGGTTGGTCAAAGATACAAACTTCCAGTTATAAGATAAATAAATACTAGGGAGGGAAGGTACAACATGACTAAAGCTAACGTAGCTGTATCTCTTACAGGAAAGTTGTTAAGAAACTAAATCTTGGGGCAGCCCTGGTGGCCAAGCAATTTGACGCCGACTTCGGCCCAGAACGTGATCCTGGAGAACTGGGATCAAGTCCCACGTCCCTGCATGGAGCCTGCTTCTCCCTCTGCCTGCGTATCTGCCTCAATCTCTCTCTCTCTGTGTCTCTCATGAATGAATAAATAAAATCTTAAAAAAAAAAAAGTAAATCCTGAGTTCTCATCACATAAAAATTGTTTTTTCCCCTTTTTTGTTCTTTCTTTTCACTTTATTGAATCTATATGAGAGGATGGATGTTAGCTGAACCTTTTGTGGTAAGTGTTGCACAGTATACGTACACCAAACCATCGTGCTGTGTGCCTTAAACTTATACAGTATTGTATGGCAATTACTTTTCAACAAAACTGGAAGAAAATAATAACATAAATTTTATAAAAGTTAATACTGAAAATGGAATTAGGAAACAATTGAGGACTAAGTAGCACACTTTTCACCACCCACATTTTTAACCTAAGAGAAAGGTTACCAGATAGGCAAAGTAATCGATGTAATGATAGGGGAAATGATTCCTAAAGAACAGTCTATTATGTATTTATAAACAATCAATAACTGGGTAGTCTAGGTGCTATCCAAAGAGATGGATAGCTCTGTTTGTGAAAAATAAGAAGCAGTTATAGATTTTCAACTGAGGGTTGCTAAAATAATACATTATTAACCCCAAGACAATTTATTGTAAAATTAATACAACTGATTGTTCATATCTTCTACCTAGAAAAAAGAAAAAGAAAGGTCTTGGGCAGGGCTAAATATAATCTTATAATTCGTGGCTAAATGAAAGAACAGGGTTAGGAGGAAAGAAACGTACATGCAGTGAAACACAAATATTTTCAACTCCTCAGTCAATTCCAAATAACATTGGGGAAAGAGGGTTATTTACAAGAGGGAAATATAGAATGAGGCAAAAATGAGAGAAACTGCTGCAATCTTCAGGAGACAGAGCAAAACCTTTGCCTTACTTCCCTGTTCTAGCTGCCACAGAACATGTTTTATGTAGTTATTTATCTGCAGTTATTCATAAAGGTATAGTACATGTCCTTTTGATAGGCTTCACAATTAAATACCATTTTTTTCAAGCTAGATTTAGTGGCCTATGACCTTATAACCCAAAGAACCTGTACTACACTATCTCATCTATCACACCATCCTGTTTCACGACTTAATATCAGAAACTTACATACTGTCTTCATAATCATATTTCTGTACTTTATAATTTAACTCTAAATTACAAATTGTGAATATAAAGAATGATTTTACTGTTTCTGATAATGAAGAGATGGTCTCTTTCTCAGGGCTGCTATGAATTTTAAACCCAACAACATAGGAGAATTTCTTTAAATGGAGAACTTTTTATTTTTTTATTTTTCTACTGTTATGTATTCTGTGTTTTCCTCAAGGCAAATATGTAGTGCTGTTAGGAAACATTAGGAGAACTATCTCACAAATTTTAAATGCCTCTACTTGTTATGAGAAAAAAGTAGAAGCAGAAATAGGACTAGAACAAGACATCAAGATATAATGATTAAGTAAATTGTGATATATATTCACAATAGAAGATTGTATATATCCATAAAAATGAATAAATTACCCCTATATAAAATGGCATGGATGAATGTTAACAACATAATGTTGACATTACGAATGCGTATAATATGATCTATTTGCATATGTTCAAAAATAGACGGAATTAAATCACATTGTGTAGAGAGAACATAGAGAAGTGGCACAGCTATGGAAAAGGAAGGGAATTCTTCTCATAAATATTAGCATGTAAGACTTCTGGCAAGGACGAAAGACAAATGATGAAAAAGAGAGAGCTGGAGCTTCCGGCTGCAGACAATTTTCTATTTCTCAACCTGGTGTTCACTGGATACTTACCTGGATGTTTGCTTTAGAAGCATTCGTCAGAGTGTAAGTGCATGTTTTCTGCTATTTTCTGCATATGTTTTAAATGCTAATTAAAAAGAAAAGAAAAAGAACCCTGAGGAATTGGAGCTCTTGATTCCAAAGACATCTCAGATATGTTAAATCCTATAGTGAGGTTTGTGAAAGTGAATTGTTTCAGCCCAAATTTCAACTGCAGTGTCTTTTTTTAATTCTTCTTCTTTTTTTTTTTTTTTAAAAAAAGATTCTCAATACCCTTCCATCGCCTCTGCCCTGCCCTGTGCCCTATCATACAGATCTCCATTTTCATCATTCCCTGCTTTGGGGACATAGTTTCCGCACCTATTAGAATGTCTGTCTCCCACAGCTTCTCCTTCCTACATCACTCTGCCTTTGGTCAAGGCCAATCCCTCAGCTGAGAGGCTGTGTTACAGACAGTAGAGAGGCATTTCTTCTTTAGCTCTACCCGCCCCTTTCTAGGAGTTGAGCTGGGTCTCTACTATACTACTCTCTCATTCTGTGATCGGATCATCAGATCTGCCTTTGAGCACTAAATATCTCAGAATTAGACATGTATAACACAGAACCTTTCCAAAATCCTGAAGTATGTGTCAATTCTTGGCATCGTTTATCATTTAATACAAAAAATGATTGTGTCTAGCAGCTACTTTTTTCAAAATAATGTGATGAGGCAATGAGATAATTTCCTTGTTTCGTTGGAAGTTGTCCTTCTCCTTTCTCTTTCTCCCTCTCTTCCATTCTCTTAATCTCTTGATCATTCTAGTTGTTTTTGTTGTATTCTGAGGGGCAGAAGGAATGAAAATAACTTTATGGCAACAAATTTAACTGAAAATCTCAACACCTGAGATAGAATTATCATTTCCCTTTTATTCATGAGGAAATGGATGCTTAGAGTTTGAATAATTTAATTAACATCACAGTCAATAAGTGGAAGAATTAAGAGTTCAAGACCTGACTGTGTTCACAGCCTGCGCTTTTTACAGCTCTACCACAGAGTCACCAGGAATTCAATTAGTATATTAGAATTCAAGGATCTACATACATCTTCTTCAACATACTGGCACATCAAAAGCTTTTTTGGTCACTCACTGCTACATCCCCAGTGCACTTAGTGGTAAGGCTTAGGAGGTATTTGTAGACTAAAGAAGGAATGTAGTACCTTGATCTATGTGAATAAATCTGTATAATGCCAGTAAACTTAAAAGAAGAGATTATGCACATGCTATTTGCACTGCATAAGTAAATATTTTGGTTGATTAGAAATCTGAGTGTCATCTGGTCTCCGCCCCCCTCCACCACTCACCCCTCGGCAATCTATCATCAAGTAGTTCTCCTATCCCCCCCTCAGCCCTCTAGGTCTTTAAGTTCCTGTCGCCATCTCTCTCAAGCAGGTGACATCCATTTCTAGCCTGAATTCTTGCAACTGCCTGCAGCATCTCCTTTTGTTTCTCGTTCCTATTCCCTCCCAACCTAGTTCCACATTGTAGCCAGAGGGGACCTTCCTAAAACACAGAAATCACATGTCCCTCCCTCATGTAACATCTGTGAATAGGTACCGCTTGCCCAAATGGGACAGTTCAAATACACCTTTGGCTCGTAAGACTCTTCATCACCTGGCCATGATTTCATGCTTTGGCTTCCTCCCATTTCGGCCCCACTACTTACACCTTCTCACATGCCCAGAGGGGCTGCACTCCATTTCATTTTCTGAAATCAGCCAAGCACAGTGTAGCCTTGACACATGCTGTTTCCCTGACAGGAATAGTTCATGTGCTCTCTCAGAGGCCTAATGCTCTGTAATACAATGGCTTGTTTAATTATGCCTCTGCCAGGGGCCTCGTCTGTTTTATTACCCATCTTCTCTCCATTGCTACCAACAGGCCTGGAACAAAGTAGGGCCTTAGTGAATGTCTGAATTAAAACAGATAACATTTTGTATTCCTTCAAAAAAATAGGATTTTCATCTATCCCTCAAGTCCATAAATAGAAGGTGTTTCCATAATACAGGCAGTAACTCATTTTAAAATGTTATTGTACATTTTCATTTTTATAAATGAAAATAACAAAAATTGCTATTAATTTGTGCTCTGTTTCTATATTTATAGAAGCCCCAGGCCTCTTATTTAAACATCCCAAGTGCCAATCATTTGAAAAGTGTGACCTGAAAAAGAAACATTACATACATATACGTATATAAATATATATAAATTTCACAAATAAAGCTTTAGATCTAAACCATTCATCATCACTGTATGAAGGGGGGAAAAAGCTAATGGAAGGAAGGCTTTATGAATTTTTATTTTTATGAAACTACAAAAAGTATTATAAACATATATAGAGGTATAGTGTATTTTCAAAACAAAAATATTTGAAATAGTAGTAACCAAAAGCAAATAACTAGAAAGTGTCTTTATCTTACTGTAGTCACGGCAAATGAATGATTGTCTACTGTGTTAATGGAACTGAATGCACTTAATCTAGTGACCTGTCCCCTGCATTGCAGCCCAAACAGGAGAGTCCTTGTACTCTTTATAAGCTGAACTAGATTTCAAGTCCCTCTGCTGACAAAGTCCACACATTAGTCACCTTCAAGATCTTCAGAGTGCCGGGGAGAGCTCACTGCTTATACAGTCTGGCAGCATCCACACTAACGGGCTAGTTGCTTATCCCAGAATTCAGGAGGCACATTTACTGTCTGTGTTTCCTTCCCCTGTGGTCTTCTAAGTCACTGAGTTATGCTGATTCTACCTTTAATGCTTCTTGATTCCAGACACTTCTCTTCATCCTCACTGCTGCAGTCATCCCTAGGTTGGACGTCTACAGTGACCTCTGAAGTGCTTCTTTTTCATCTACGTTTAATACCCTCTCGTCTATAATCTTCAGGGAAAGGATAGTAGTATTTTAGAAACACAAATATTATCTACTTGGCTATTTTTCTACAGTCATATATGTGTTTATTTTCATTGATGCTGCATGAAGCGCACCATTATTTTTAGTTTTGACTGGCAGATAGCTGAATGTTCAATTACGCTCAGATTGACATTTACTATTAACTATGACATAGAGTCTATGTTTCCCAGAATTTTATTAAATTAATTTTTGGAAATAGTCATATTTGACCTAACCACAACATTAGATTGTAGATCATTCATCACTCACAGATAATTTATATTGTATGTGTAATGTGACATAGGTTAATCAGCGGTTAAAAAGTGTTACCCTATTTAATGTTTGAGCAACATATCAAGTGGTTATAAGATAGTCATGTTACATATTCTGGCATTTAATTTTTAGCCTAATTGCATATCTTCTTCAATCAATGTGACTTGTTACAGTTGTTTATACCTTACTAGCTTAATTAAATAATACGATATCTCTTCAATTGCTTGATCTGGTTTCTTCCTGTGGTCATTGCTCCACTGATTTGAAGATTTGTTTCTCTTTAACAGATTCCTAGTATTTCCTCCTGGTTCATAACATTTTTCTTACTCCTGCTAGTATCAGTCACATTTCACTATCTGTGCAAAGATCTTCTCATCACCAAACGTTTATTAGGCCCCTATGTGTGGCCTTGCCTATAAAGTACCTAAGGACATTTACCCCGATATCTTTCACTATTTATACTTGGTAGAGTAATTTAATAACACAATGTTTTACCCCCAAAATTATGTTTTATGGATAATCATCCAGTTTCCCATAAGACTTAATGTCTCTTCTATCTCTTAGTGAGTTCCCTGGCTAAGAGCACTTGCTCAGGAGATTTGGGAGTTATTCTTTGTAATATTAATGTCTGTTTACTATTTCTAGTAATTGGAATTTTAAGAGGCAAGATGCTCATTTATGAAGTGTGCATTTTGGACCTACAATGCCTACATTCAAATCCTCATTCAGCCATTTTGTGGTTATTGTGGGATGTAAGCAAGCCACTTAATCCCTCTGTGATTCTCTTTTCTCATCTATAAAAACCGTAGATGGTAAGTAGTACCTAACTCACAGATTTGTTGTGATTCCTAAATGTGTTAATATAGCAATGTATTTAGAAGAGTGTTTGGCATATACAAAGTGCTCAGTGTTTTATTAACTATGATTATTATTATTAATGGCATTTTCATTATTTTAGTACTTCTACTGTGATTATAAATGCAAGTGGGCAATCAGACTTATAAGACACAAATAGTTTTAATCTAATATTGTTCACTTCATTTACCTAATTTTATAGAAGAATGCAAGACAGTAGATACAGTAAGTACATCATCATTTCATCAGGATTCCTGGTACCTACCCACGTACACAGTTTCCTTTGCCTTCCCCTCGAATGAGCTATGTACAACCTCATGGACAAGAGCAATATGATAGAAGCTGTGTCCTCTATTTCCCACCAATCATTAATACTTTTTCAGTCATGCAAGCCTCAGGCCTGGATGCCAATTCATATTTTCCCTAATGCAGGTGTAGTTTTGCTTGATGAATGAGGCTGATATTACATTCTCATTTATTTGAGCTCTGTTGTTTCCAAGGAAACGGTGCTATGGGAGTTTAAGATCATTCTAGAAAGGCCTTTATCAGCCCCAACCAGCCCAGACGTTAATTATTTACTCAAAATGTGTTATTTTATTTCGGAAAGAAATTCCAGTGACTATAGAAAATATGCTCTTGCGGAAGTAGAATAGGTGTTCTTTGAATTTAGTTAAAAATTTAATCCTAGATGTATACAAGTTTGGACAAATTCATTTACTAGTCTTTTTAAGGATTCACTAGAATGTTCTGCCTCAAACCCTTCTCTGTTTCTCCAATTCTGATGGCTATACTATGTTCATTAGAAGTATGTAACTAGACTACAGATATTTATCCATTTTCATATATGGATGATTTTGAGGGATGGAAATATATTAAAATTGTATCACCAACAATTAATATCTGATTAGATGTTTTATGATATGGGTATGCAAGTAACATTCTTCCAACTAAAAAGCTGAGAGCTAATTAAATGGATCATAAATCAAGGAAGGTTTGATAGGAAGCATTTCGGTTATCTAATGCTGCATAAGAAACTACTCCAAACTTAGTGGTTTAAAAGAGCAATTATCTTATTAAATCACATCTTTTTGCACATCAGAAATTCAGAGAAATCTGGAAGGGATAATTCATGTGATCTATGTGGCGTTGATGGAGGTCAGCGGTGTTGTTCTGTTGGCAGAGTGTCTGAGGCTGCTTCACTAACAAGTGTGGTATCTTGGCAAGGATGACTGGAAATCTATTTTTATTAGAGTAACATTAGAATTGTATGAAATAATAAATAAATTATATTTGTATTACTTTTTAGTCAGACTCTCACATAGAAACTCAGAGTTCCAACAGCAAGTGCTTTTGCAAACAATATTGGATAGTACTTGGTTTTATAACCCAATCTCAGAAGACATTTAGAATCTCTGCTATACTTATTGGTTAAAGTAGTCACAAACCCACTACTATTTAAGGGGAGAGTATCCAGGCACTCGTTCAATGATAAAAAATATTGAATAATTTTTGGCTGTATTTAAAAATCGTAAAAATTGTAAAGAGATGTCTAGCATACATAGGACAATTTGGGGTACTATACTTGAGTGTAGGGGCTGTCCCTTGCCAGGAAAGAGGAAACACAAGACACTCTTTGGTAAGGAATCCTGCATTCTGGGTGGTAGAAATGTATGATTGACAAATAGCCCACTCAAACTTCAGTGAGATATAAAACCTCCACCCAACAGAAATGTCTATGAATTTCAACAAAATCAAAGCCAAATCCCAGAATTGGAAAAATTGGTATAGAATTATAAAAGGGGCAAGGAAATGATTCAAATAATTGAATATTTTATTAACTCATCCATCTAAAAGTCGGATTAAAATGTGTTAAGCAGTTATTTTGAGGTTTCCTAGTTCCTCTCCTCAAATTTATGGGCTTTATTAAACGTAACAAACTTGAGTACCAAAAGCACCATAATGAATCTAAATGTTTGTGGATTAATTCAAAGTCTTTTTACAATCATTTGCTCTTTTTCTACAACAAACATGTTTTTATTTATGATAATGATAATACTTTAGCAAGTAATCCTATAAAGTATGGTTTTATAAAGAGACAATGACTATATTTTCAACTACAAGTTTCAAGAACAATGAAGGACAAGGACAGATCCCAAAATAGTTAGGGGGGATAATACTCTATGGACTTATCAATTTATTCACAAGTTAATTAAATAGTTTCCTTTCAGTGATACCCACAGCTAATAATATCCGCAGAAGTAATATAATTTGCAAATCCTCAACATTTTTAAGTCCTTAAAGTGAAGAACTAATGCCAGCACAAAGTGATTAGAAAAAAAAAAATCACATTGGAATTTTGAATACCCAGGTAATCCAAGTTAATATATACTGTGGACTTTGATATAGATGTATATAAACACACATCTATATAAATATAGAATATTTATAAAGGAATTTAATTGTTATAAATCTGTAATTATATATTTGTATGACATTAAAATATAGTTTGTAAAATCTGGGATTTATTGTCTTGTTCTCTACTGTATCCCAGTGATTAAAGGAATATCTGGCACATAGTAGAGCTCGATACGCATTTATTGAATTAAATCTAATTCCCCTACTGTGTCAACATCAGGTCATGAATCTTGTCTGGTTTTCTTGCCTGTAGGAAATTTATCTTTTTCTTTTCAAATATTTATTTATTTGAGAAAGCAAGCATGGGGAGAGGCAGAGAGAAAAGGAAAGTAAGGTATCAGCCTCTGTGCTAAGCGTAGAGCCTGATATAGGGCTCAATCTCACCACCCTGAGATCACAACTTGAGCTGAAACTAAGAAGAATTGGGTGCTCATCCAACTGTGCCACCCAGGGACCCCAGGGAACTCATCATTTTAATCAAGTGTGGGCCCGTGAGTGTGTTCACAAAAATAGAGCTTTTCTTGTTTTCTAGCCACTTACTTCCATTTCATGTACTATCCTTTCTTCTTTTGTTAATGTCCAGTAAAATTAAATGAAGATTAATTATTCTTCTGCCATTTTTACTGCAGTCATACTGGAAGCTACACAGTTCATCTAGGTTTCCAAATATTTTAGAAAATTGACCAAGCCATTTAAAGTTACATATATATGTATATACATATAGATATACGTGGGTATATGGAGTATATGTAATTTTCTGAATCAAAAAAGAAGAATCCACTGGCTTTGGAAAACATTTTTGACATAAGGATAGATATTTTCAGAAGAAGAAATAGGCTATAAGGCTCTTGCATAACCTACAACCCCTCAGTCATTAGCTTGTTATCCTAAGGCCATTTCAACATTAGAAGAGGAAAGCCTTTTACTGAATAGCTCTTATATAGTCAGCACTGCTTTAATCAAGGCAGGTAAAAACATATAATACACCTCTGAAGATGCCATCTCCAGGCACATACTTATTAAGGATTGTGCAAGACAATGCATACAAATCAGACTGCAGGTGTTCTGACAATGGAATACTGATGCAGGCTGCGAAAATCAGGACAGATTTTAAGAGGAAAATACTAGACCTCATTTGGGTAGAAAAGAGGCAGAGACAATAATAAATTGATGCCTTAGTTTAAAATCTTATCACAATTATTCTCTTTTTGTACTTAGGATCTTATAGCTTCTGGAAACATAAAACAACTTCATTTTTAAAAGTTTATCTTGGGGCACCTGGATGGCTCAGTTGGGTAAGCATCTGCCTTTGGCTCAGGTCATGACCTCAGGGTCCTAGAATTGAGCCTCAAGTCACCTACTAAGTGGGAAGTCTGCTTCTTCTCCCTCTCCTTCTGCCTCTCCCCCTGCTCATGCTCTCACTCTCTCAATCTCTCTCAAATAAATAAATAAAATCTTTAAAAAGTTTATCTCAAAATATGAAGTCAGGAAAATCTAGATATGACCTCATGGTCACCCTTTGTTAACAAGCAAATTTTAAGCCTTTCCCGTTGCCTATCTTCTATCATGTTCTAAATGTCCTTCAGAACCCCATTATGTGGGACACCTGGGTGGCTCAGTGGTTGAGCATCTGCCTTTGCCTCAGGATGTGGTCCCGGAGTCCCAGGATGGAGTCCCACATCAGAGGCCCTGCAGGGAGCCTGCTTCTCCCTCTGCCAATGTCTCTGCCTCTTTCTGTGTGTCTCTCATAAACAAATAAATAAAATCTTTAAAAAAGAACCCCTTATGCTTCACTTTACTGTTATTGATTTCTCCTGAACCATTGCATTGAGCCAACTGTTGCCCATAATCCTTGCTAAGAGACCTCCTGGGTCTCTACAGAATTTTTCATGACTTTCCATATAATCCTTACATAGAGGATTTTTAAATATCAAGAGGTGAGAGAAGATAGACCAGAATATCCTCATGTCATCTAACTATTCCCCATGCCACCTCACAATGTCATACATCTCATGAGAACATTGGCCCTCACTTGTAGTCTTTTCTTCCATCTTAATTCCCAACAGCATCCCATCATTCATGCTGCTAAGGGAAAAGAGAAGCACACGAACTTCCCAGTTGCTTGTCTTCCATTTTTAGTTGACCAATGTTTACAAAATCATTGAAACACCTGCTACTATTTTAATAAATTCTGTGTTCTATTTTCTCACCACAACTACATTCCCTTCATAATTCTTTATTCCTCATACCTAGTCTTGATATATTACAACCTACCACAAATGCTTAGAATGATTTCCTTCCTCCCTAACTTTGAATCAAAGTCCTTTTCAAACATTGGAATAGTACAGATGTCCACTTCTCTATAAATTCTTTGACACTCTTGACTTGCCCTGAATTAATGACTTCTTCCTCTGCAATCATATAAAATTTAATTATAATTTATAATAATTTATTTGATTATGCCACTACTTTGTTGGCAGGTGAACTTGGGCCTTATATATCTTTCTTCTTGGGCCTCATGTATCTTTCAGTGTCCCCAGTAGGTAGTAGTAACTCAAAATGTTTTATAAAGTTTAGTTATGGATTGAATATACTGATTTTTTTGTTGTTTCTGTCTAAGATTTTGACATTGCCATTGGTGGAAAAAAAAGTAATTACATCAGTTGACATTATTTTCTAGATTGAGCTGATATGGCAATAATCTTATACCTATTGTAATATTCATATTCCTGCTTGTTATTTTTTAAAAGATTTATTTATTTATTCATGAGAGATGCAGAGAGAGGCAGAGACATAGGCAGAGGGAAAAGCAAGCTCCCTGCAGGGAGCCCAGTGTGGGACTCAATCCAGAATCCCAGGATCACACCATGAGCCGAAGGCAGAGGCTCAACCGCTGAGCCACCCAGGCATCCCTATTGCTAGTTATCAGTGTAGTTTTCCTTCAAAGATAAACAATACATGGGAATAAAATTCTATGTTCCCTTGTTTGTTAATACCCTTGTTAGGGAATATTAAAATTATTTCTTTTACTTAAAATCCCTTTTCCCAGCTGTCAGAGGAATAGAGAAAACAAAAATTCCATCAACTTTATAATTAATGCATTTGTCTTTCTTTACTTTTTCCTTTCCATGGAGAGGAAAAAGCCTCTATATCCCAAACAGATGTCTTACACATGCTTATGAGACCACATTCCTGAAACTCACCTCCTGGGTCATATCCTCTAATGTTTGACGTAAAATAGTTTTCCAGATTGCTAAGCAAAGATAGTAAAAAAAAAATCAAAGATTAATAATTTTCATAATTTTTATTTTGTCTACATTTCTCCCTCCCTTCACTTTCCTTCACTTTCTTTTATTCTCTATTTTTGGAGTTTCAAATTTCCCATGGATAGTTGTACACACACACACACACACACACACACACACACACGTCAGATATAAAAAAAATAGTTTTTAAACATAATATGCTAAAATTTTCAAAGTTCTTAGTAGCAGCATGTAATGCTGTATAGGAAATAGGTATACTAATGAGCTAATGCATATTGCTGCATTTTCTACCTAAAGAATTATGCAAACATTGCCTAACAAAGGGATTTAAATGTAGAATTTAATGTGCCACATTAAATCATGACTATGTATAAGCACCAAATATTTTTACTTCTAGTTTCTTTCATACAATATGCCACTCTGAGATGTAGGTGAGGCATGTCATCTTTTTTTCCTAACAAAAATTGAATATTTTTTTTAGTTTATGTGACAAGAAGAAACTATTTCTCTGCCTACATACTAAATTCCTATTGATTTAGATCTTTCTTACACATTGGCAAGTCAAGAAAATTAAATTGCCAAGTTTTGTTTTCATTTCTGTTCTGTGACATTTAAACTTTCTCCAGTGATACACCTCACAGGTTTTTCTACTCAGGTAGGAGTCAAGGCCTCTGTAATCAGTATTCTGTTTTATTTTTGCAGAGATCATCTACTTATGGAGACTCATTAAAGCATGATGAGTCAGATATGTTCTAGGGTATATTTTAAGCTAATTATGTGCTGAACTCTTACCTTTGCTGCTTTGGGCATAAATTAAAAGAGTCTAAAGTAGGTTCCTTTTTATTTTTCAAAAAAGTGTTTTTAAACTCATTTAAAATGATATTTTCAGAGAAAATGCATCCGATTTGAGATCCAGATATAAAAGAGAAATACTACATCTTGCAAACTCTCTACCACAGAAAAACTAACCGTGATTTTACTGTGGCAAAGGGGACATTTCAAGGTCACTGCTTTGCTTTGCTTCTGAAGTTTGTTTAGCAGCTAGGAGAATACACAAAGATTCAAATGTTGGCTTCTTTAAAGTGACATTCAGTATAGAAGTATTTGATCAGAGAGAGAAGTACAGACTTTATAAGGAAGCCATGCAATCTGAATTTGTAATGCTTGACAACAAAACATTTTACTGTAGTGCAAATAATATTATGTGTGCAGACTTTTCATTTTAATGTCAGAGACCATATTTTCTATTTAAGAGAGAATAACCAGTTAAATGCCAAGTCTACACTGAAATACAAAATCCCTTTTTATTTAGGAAACTCAAAGATTTGTTTTCCTGTATCCTATTGAGTTCCTAACCCCAGAGAGTGAGGGTCAGGAAATCCAATGGTTTAATCTTTAGTCAGGTGTTTGGGGAGTCTTCTATCGAAACACTACTTTAATTGCATTTAGATATCATATCAAATTAAATAAATTCATTAACACTTAGATACAGCATTTGGGCAATTCACTAACCCAAATGAGGACAGTGTTCTTAGTAAAGTCTCAAAAAAAAAAAAAAAAAAAAAGGAGAAACTAATTAAATTAACATCACACCCTCCTCCTGATACTTAGTCACAGCAGGGCAGTTTTGTTTGTGGTATGATTTTAAATAATGTTTTAATTAAAAAAAAAAACTGTTTTAGTCAAAAATATTTTCCTTTTCTCCAACGCCCCCTCCAAGTCATCATAACATCCGAAGTCTCTATGAAAGTCTTTGGTTTTAGGAATTTAAAGACCTCCTATGAGCTGTTAATTGAATTAAATGGCCAAGAATTGGTAATTTGAGAAAGAGGTTCTTTTCTTGTCAATGAATAATCTTAGGAAAGACACTTGGAACCTAATTATCTCTGTATGTAGTATGTGGTTATTCCAGATGATATCTAAGGATATGTTTAGCTGTTTAGGTTTAAATTCTGCAAGTCTATGACAAACCTAACCATATCTAGACTGTCAGTTAATGCATCAGGATTGTTTCAGTCATTCACATCAAGGATTAAATTATATGATGAGATTAGCTGAAGTTAGTTGCCTGATGATGTAGTAGGTGAAAGCACCAGTGACAAACAATATTATAGGAAGCAATTAGCATCACAAAAGAAGCATAAGCCTTTCAGTCTGGGTGACAAAATGGCTTAGAAGATATAGTACTGTATAATTTTATTGAGTTCTATACCTTAAAAAATCTCTCTCTCTAAATGAATACATTTTGATATGATGAAGACAGTATTTATTCATCTTCCCTTCTAAGTAATAGACTGTATCAAAGGAAATGTCCTTTAAATTAATGTATAATAAGATCCATCAGTCAATTAATGTGAAAAGTTGCATCACAGATAGGCCTGAATGAGAAATCTAACAGGCAAAACTCCTGGCCATTGAACTGCTCAGTCCTTGAAATAAGAACACTCCCAAACAAGGAGCTTATAGAAATATAGGACAATTTCAAAAGAGAAATAATTTGGAACAACATCTGATATTGATTGTGAATTAGAGAGCAAGTGAGTTATATAATTCTCTAAGAGGGAATCTTGTTATTCTTTGATGAGAACTGCCAAAGAGGAAACAAGACTGGCAACTAAACCAGCACTAATTGAAAGTATGATAAACTGGGACTCCACTCCCTCATCCCATCCTTCCTATCTTGTGCTTCTGTCATCTACCAGGTGTATATCTCATGTTGTCATCCACCAGGTGTGTATCTCATGTTGTATACACTAAAGTCCTAGCCATCTATGAAAAAATTTAGCATGTATTTTTAATGCATATAGGGACATGGGAACCTCTCAAAGACCAAAAAGTCTTAAACCCTGAAAATAGTGACTCTAATTTCAGGGCCTGAAGAGCACCATTGATGGAACTATTTGGTACAAGGATTCCAAACGACTCTGAAAACTACTGTATACTATACTGTACACTCACTCAGGCTGTACTCTCTTTGAGAAGTACATGTCAATATTGTTGGCTCCTAATTACATGGCAGGCAATATCGCATATTTCTTTGTGAACACCAACAGTACATAGCACATGATAACAACTTGATTTTCCATTAATCCCATTCAGCTTACCTGTTGCGCCCATGAGCAGCGTGTCAGAGAAATCGCAGGCTGAGGCACTGTTAAGGGGCTAGGTTCTTTTTGTCTAGTTACTAACTTTGAGGCCATGGGCCATCACCTAATCTATTCTTTTTCTTCATTGAAAGTGTTTATTTATCAGAGTATTATAAGGAATGAATAAGAAAATGCATATCCAAATTCTTTCACAAATATAAAGGTTTTAGCTTCAAAGCTAGCTTTTGTTAAAATATCTCTGCATAATAATTATACTTCAGGACAAAATTTAATCTTGGAACGATTCTGTCATACTTCTGCATGTAGTTTGAAATGAGACAGAAACTGTATATCTACCATAGGAACTAAGAGACATGGTAGTAGAGAAAGAAAGACAAAGTAGGAGAAAATATGGAATAAGATATCAGGGAAGAAGGAAGAGAAATGAAGAGAGAAAGAAAAAAAATAGGTCATCTATATGGAAGAGTGAAAGAATATTTATTATAATAGACTTAATCCTCTAAGGATTTTTAAACTTCCCTGGCATAGCAGAGGGCTGGACCGTAGAAGATTCACAAAACTCCACAGACAACGCCACCTAAATATACTGCTTAAAAAAAGATTCTTTCTTTCTTTTCTCAAAAAGGACAACACAATGTAGAAACTCACCTATTTTATTTGAGTCCACAGCAACATGATATGGAAAAATGCCTTAATATATAGAAACACTTTAGTCAGTAAGTTCTTACATATATCAGATTCTACTGGAAAATAATGAAAGACAAATTTGAAGAGTTTCAGCAGTTTGCCTTGTGGTGTTACGAAGGCTAATGTTTGAATAAAATGAAAATAGGAAATCCATGTCAAAGGTGTTTTTATCAATATTTGTGTGCAAAAAAAATCACTATTGTAATACATTGAAAACTAGTATTGTACAGTGATTACAACAAAATATCATACTGGTTGGAATATAATTTCTGGAGCCAGATTATATAGGTTTTTGAGAGTCATTTGCTCACTGGATAATCTTGGGCAAACTTTCAACCTCTTTTTTCCTTAGATTCCTCATTTGTAATGTTAAGGTTATAATAGTGATGTTACAAAATTTATCATACAAGTCAGTTTGTATATATTATTTAGAACATAGAAATGCTTACTGTTAGTTTTGTTTTACATTTATTTTTAAGTGAGAATATATAAGTCAGTTAGTGCTGATTTTTATTTTATTTTAATACTTCAATATGTATGTTGTGTGTATTTTAGTTACTTTCTTCTAAATAAAATTCAAAAGTCTAGAATATAAGAGACTGCTTAGGATGGAGGACACTCATGGAAAAAAAGAGAAAGAAACAACTTTTCAGGTATATTATGGTTTCAGTTAAGAAAGATATTAAAAGAAATGATGATATGCTTAGATTTTGGTTTACTATTTTTTATTCATATGTATTTAATGATTAGGCATGCTTTTTAAGCTGAGAGTCATTATCAGCTGTGTGTTTTCAGCTTCTTCCCCGTCTAGTAACTTGAATTAGCGCATAGAACTATCAAACTCCTTGACTCCTTTAGCTTCAATTCATTTCTCATTTTGTGTTGAACTGTAATTACCCAGTTTTCTTTCAAAAATTTCAATTCTAATTAGTGTTGCACCAAAATCTTTGTCAATTAAAGACTATCTTCCAATACTGATTTGATGAATACTAATGGCTACATTAATGAGAAAATATAATATAAATGTCTCAGGAGAGATCCTTTTGTAGACTACTTAAAAATAATCAACAGTACCAAAATTCAAAATATCTGGAAAACTAAATTTAAAACAAATGCAAAATGCAAAACTCCTTTTGTCTTATCAAGATACAAGCAAACAAAGGAAGCTTGTTTATAATGTGCATCTTTCTGCCAGTTAAATCACGAGATAGCAATATTCTTAAAGATTCATTAAGAATTTCAGTTTAAAGAAATGCTGATTACAGATATATATGCAGAACAATTGATTTTTGAAATGAGATCTCTCTACTGATGAAACAAAAGCTGCTGATTTCCTTCTCTCATTAAGTATACTTTGGTCCTATGCTATGTAAGGGAAGAAAAATAATTTTCCCTCTGCCTTTCTAGGTTCTTGGCTGAAACACCCTCTGTGGTAGAAGACAGAATAACAAGAAAAGAACAAAACTTTAGTAACATACATACTCCTGTATATATGGAAAATACCCAGGAAAATGAGTAACTCCCCAAATTGGCCCAAGTGGTCACCTTAAATACCATCTTACCTAAAAACAAAATATGTTGGAGTGGAGGCTGTTGGAGCCAGTAGGAGAGGTTATCAGAGAAAGCACTGTAAACAAGGGCAAAGTTGTTATGCAGATAGAAGTCATTGTCTTCTCCATAAATAGTTTTGAGAGATTTAGAGTCATCCTCTTTTGGTATAGAGGGGAGAGTCCCTTCCAAATGGAGATTTTTCTTGTAATTATAAATGTCATTTTCAGAGCTTTTCCTGTCTACTGTTTGAAAAAAAAAAATATTCAGCTCAAAAATATTCAGCTCAAAATAATCCTGATGCCAAAGAGGCATATTTTGGGGTGACATTCTGTTCCCCTTCAGCTGTTATTGAATTTTCAATTTTCTAGAGTACTACTAACCTTTAACAAAAATAAAGCAAAATAAAAGTACTTTTCAAATAAAACCTTTGGAAAACATGTCTGAAGAATGTGGAAAAGTCAGAAAAGTAAAACGTTACTTAGAGAAAGGGAGGTCTTTTTCACCCCTTCTTACTCCCCCAATACCTAATTAAACTTGTCCAAATATCAATTCAAATCCCATGGAATATAGCAGCATAAGAGAAAGAAATAGGGTCTAGAGTCGGTTTTGCAAAATATGCTTCCCCAGCAATTGGTGTTAAAAGCTTCAAAAGGACATTGAAAATTCTCTTATCTGTTTCCAGCTACTATTGCAGCTATCCCAAAGCCATTACAAATTAGGCAGCATCCCATCTAGCATGTAGAGAGATGCTCTGAGGAGTTGTACAAAATGGAAGCTTCTTATAGGAAGAAAGGGGGCAAGGAGTTATTTGCAAGAGAAAAGAAAGGATTGTTCCAGGTCAAGACATCTTCTGGGTAGAAAAGGAATGGCAGGGTGCTTATGATACAGGTGACTTCACTAATGGTGATCAGGAAATTTCAGATTGACTATTAAAGGTCATATTCTTGAGATAGGTCGAAACAGCAATTAAATCTTGGTTTTCTATTGTGGACAAGGACTCCATTTTGGGCTTGTTTCTTTTTTAACAGAATTTATGTCCTCCTGCCCTCATCTTGCTCTTGAGCACTAAATGGACTGCCCATAAACATACTTTACTCTGCTACAGTCACAAACTAGAACAAGTGTTGCTTACCTTTTGTTAAACATTAGAAAATTATCTGTTTGAGCAATGATGGGAATTCTTTCTACCCTGAACCCATCCACAAATAAAAGTAAAAAGATTTTAAGACTAAATTATCTTGAAGATTTTACAATGAGTTTCTCATTGCCACACCGATGCATTTGTCCATTTCAATATGTATAAATAAGAGTATGGAGAAAACAGAAAAGCAAGTTGATTTAATCATATGTCTCTATTTTCAGCAATATATTTTCCAGGTTCTAATATCTCTTAACCAGGTCTGGCCAATGCAAATATAATATAATAAATTACAATGGACTACAATGCTTTCTCTTAAGGGAGAAACAGAATAAAGTCAGAAAAAAAAATATATATATATAATTTATTCCTTTGAGTATCCACCAAACTTTCAGACAAAACTAGATGAAAGACAGAAAAAAATGTTTTAACAATTGGCACAAACATTTTTTGATGCCCCATTTTCATGTGGCAATATTTTTTAAAAAGCAGATTAAAAGGCACCCTATATATCCTTTTTTTTATAATTGGTCTTTTACTATTTGTTCTGTAGTAGTTCTATTTATGTTCTTGACATCAATGCATCTTTGTTAGGTGCATTGCAGGTATCTATTCCCAATCTGTGGTTTGTCTTTTAACTTTGTATACAAGGGCTTTCAAAATTAGAGTTTCAAGCTTTTCTGTGTTACCTAGAGAGAGGTCTATACAGTGCTGTTCTGGGTTCACATTGTAACTTAAAGGGCAACTTTCAGAATGTCCGGAGCTCTTGATGTCCTGAAAATGAAGGAAGGGGATGTCCTCAAATCCCTATAGTAGAAATCCAACCCAAGGTAGTGCCAACCTTGACCTCCAAATGGAACAGTACATCTAAACAAAAGGAAAAGTATGACATTTACATCATGAATCTGAAGGAAATCTAGGAGTGTCTGCTGGCAGCTCATGCCATTATTGCCATGGGAATCTTGAATGATGTCAGGGTCATATTGTCACCTTCTAGAACAAGACCTGACCTTTACTGCCCACATGCTTGTACGCACTGACCTTTGTCCCACATTTTTCCTTAAGCCCTCCTCTCCAGCTTATCTCTTAACTCAGGCCAATGGAAAATGAAACCACCCTTCAAGTAAGAGCAACTGTCCTGGCAAGACGTCTAGCAAGCCCAGACCACTCATGGCAGTTTGAGTATACTCCCTCCACTCATGCTTGTGGAGATGAACTATGGAATGATTTCCAGAATGACCATCAATTACATTTACTTCATTGTAATATTAAAATCTCTGCCCAAGGAGGAGCACAAGCCTCAATTACATAACACCCAACATATATATATTTCCTTAAGGGACATGAGCATCCTTATGCTTGCCTCTACAAGGATTCCCTTTTTCATTCCAACCTTAAATAATAGAAACCTATCCACCCTTGCTCAGGGGTAGGAGGGGGGGCGGGGCGTGGTCACAGCTTGGGGAGTGTTTCTCTGAAGTCTGCTTGTTTGCTGCAAAATTTCCTTTGCGTGACAACTCACCCAGTGTGGTTTCTATCTGTGACTCGCCAAGGAGCAAATTCACATTGGTTTGGCTACAATATTCTCCAGGAACACTGGCCTGTGAGCTGTGCTAAAGTTTGTTGCTGTCCTGGAGCTGCTCCTACTCCTGGCTGCTTCACTCCTGGAAATTTCACTAATTAGATCAAGAGGCCTCTGGGAGCTGTAATTTCTGGTGGTAGCTGATGCCAGGGCTGAGGCATCAGCCCCTCACAGAGGCAGCTTTTGTTAATCTGCTTACCAGTGCTTTGTATAACACACACACTTGCCTCTGCTCTCTGTGGACTTTGTCATCCCATGCAATAAGTGAGCTGACTCAGTGGGTCTGATGTGGTGGATGCTGGCCTAGGAAGTTCTGTGCATATGTGGCAGCACACACAGAAGGTCGTGCCTGATACGTACTTCTCCAGAGATCTTGAAGACATTGAAAAGGAAGAGCAGGCCACTGCTGAAAAGGCTGTATGACTGAGGAAGAATTTGGGGGTAGCAGACCAGTCTGAAGGCATGCAGGTGGCCTACCTGGCTGTTCCCTACTGAAGATTGGCGTGCTCAGCTTGTGGCTGAAGCCTGCGCCACAGGTCCCATTGCTCAGGCCACTGAATGGGTAGGAACAACAATTAAGTGGTCTGAAGCCGTTCTTCCATAGACTGTTACACAGAAAATGAAAATAAGAGTTATAGAAAACAAATGGTGTCTAAAAACTGTGTCAAAAAAACACCCACCCCAGTGATTAGTCACGATGCATGTAGTGAATTCAACTACATTAGAAATCAGCTATGGTCACCAGGTGCCAGTAGGCATTCACTTTTTGTTTGCCTTAATCAGTGATATACTTCGTCAGATAATGATTAGTCACTGACAATAATGTCTATCCATAAAAAAAAAAAAAATCAGTATTTATATAATTTGTTTTTTGTTTTTTTTTTTTTTGAGCGAGAGAGAGAGAAGAGAGAGAACATTCAAGTGAGGGAGAGAGGCCGACAGAGAGGGAGAGAGAATTGCAAGCGGGCTCCATGCCCAGCACAGAGAACCTCCACAGGTCTCAATCTCATGACCCCGAGATCATGACCTGAGCTGACATCAAGAGTCAGACACTTAACCAGCTGAGCTGCCCAGGCTCCCCTGTTAATCCTTATTTTAGCCACTTTTTGTTTTATTTTCTCCACATCTAAGGAAAGAGATAGATTTTATTCATATTTCGCATGTGATCTCACTGGTCTGTATAGAAATGAACTTCTTTAAAAACATAAAGACCTAAGTAGCTGGAGGTATATCTCTTCTTAATATATACAATGTAAAAACATTCTATTTTCTAGTTTCTTTCCATAGTATTCCATATGGAAATAGTAGAAAAACATGTTCTTTTTCTTGTGACTTTGTTTTATCTGTTCAGAAGAAATACTCTGAATTATTTGCTTTTCTTCCCTATTCAGAGATTGATGTGCTACCTTTTAAAGCCTGTAGTCAGAGCCATATTTTTCCTTGGGTTTTACATACTGAGCATATATCTTCTGGTAAGTTGCACCTTTTGTTCTTTTTTTATGGCTTTTATGCATTGTTATTCCATTAGTACAAGGCTAGCTATTTCTACAAATGTCCCACAGAGAGAATATTTCAGTGACTTCCTTGACAATGCTGAGAAGTCTTTGTTTTGCATTCATTCCGCCTTCTAATTCTGTACTCTAATGTCACTCTCTGCCTTCCAGTTTAATTCAGGTTCGCTTATTCTTATTCTTTCCCTCTCTAATCACTGCTTCTTATATCTTTCACTTATACAAATCTGAGCACAGGTTTGGCCTGGACTCAAACAATTTTGGTCTGTCACTTAAGCTCAGGTCCAGAATAATTTTTGATGTTTGCTACAACCACTGCCTCATTGTCAGCCCCAGATAAAGTTGTCAGAAATTTACTGCACAATTCTGTAGAATCTTACTTAGAATAAAATGAATTTTGTTTGGAATAGACCTCTGAAAAAACATACCATTTTAAAAAATGAATTTTATGGGTAATAGGACTATTATAATAAGCCTACATATTAATAAAATGATTTAAGTGTAATTAGTATTTATTGGTACACTAATTTGAAATTTGTGAAAATATGCACTTCAAGGCTTCAATAACTTCCTAGGGTAAGGAATAGTATATTTTATTTTATTTTATTTTTTTATTTTTTAACATTTTTTTTAAAGATTTCATTTATTTATTCATAGATACACAGCTAGAGAGAGAGAGGCAGAGACATAGGCAGAGGGAGAAGTAGGCTCCATGCAGGAAACCCCACATAGGACTCAATCCCGGATCTCCAGGATCATGCCCTGGGCTGAAGGCAGCACTAAACTGCTAAGCCACTGGGGCTGCCCAGGAATAGTATATTTTAACAAAATATTCAAAAACGAATGTAGTACAAATAAGGATGATTTATAAATGTAACTTTTTTAATTAATCAAATTTTGATATTACTAGTAGTCTTTGATTTATATTATCATATTTATTTGACATTAACAAATGTATGTTTCTTTAAAAAACATGCATTTTGTAAACCCTAGAGCAATAACAGGAAGAAAAAACAGAGAGATAATTACTAAACCAATAGTAGCAATAAAACAATACTAAAAGGCATTAAATTAATCCAAATAAAGGCTGAAAATGCAAAAACTGAAGCAAAGAACAAAAACAAAAATAGAAAACGAAGAGCAGTTTAAGCTCAATCATGGTGATAGGAGTATTATATATAAATGGTTTAAGCTCAAGAGTATAAGGCAGAAATTGTCATGAACTACAAAAAGACTGAACTATGTTTTCCACAGGAAAATCACTTTTAAAATAAAATCATTGTTTAAATCTAAATAGGCCAAGGAAATATATTACACAAAACACTCTACAAAAGATACCTAGAGAAGTAACATTCATATTACATAGTAATTAAGAGGCTTAGTAGAATTTAGAACAGGAAAAATTATCATAGATAAGAAAATGTTATAATGACAGAAGGAGATATTTATAAAAAAGATAAATAATCAGAAATTTTATGAACCTAATAGATATATTTTACATAAAGCCAAAAATGATAGAATTGATAAGGTAAATAGACAAAACTATACTTGAGGATGAAATTTTCAATACTTCTCTTACAGTCTACTTTCAAAAAATATATTCTATACTTAAGTTATAGAATCTTACAAAAATATAATTTTCCCTTTCTTATCTTTGGACAATATTATTATTATATATTTTATGTCTACTTATGTTATAAACTAAAATTAATTCATTTTGAATATGGTTTTTTATATATTGGAAGAGCTACATAATTCTGTGGACTGATATTTTCTTAAGTGACCAATGAAGGATGCCACAAAACCATTCATATGAAAAAGATCCATTCAAAGCATAAAGTAGACTAATGAATTTTAAAGTAACAAATTATAAAAAGTACACTAATATGGTTTCAGATTCCTTATTGAAATTAATCTTTAAGAAGCTACCACTTGTCGGAACGCCTGGGTGCCTCAGTGGTTGAGCATCTGCCTTTGACTAAGAGCGTGACTTTGACCCAGATCCCCAGGTTCGAGTCCCAAGTTGGGCTCCCTCGATGGAGTCTGCTCCTCCCTCTGCCTCTCTCTCTCTCTCTCTCATCTCTCTCTCGTGCCTCTCATGAATAACTAAATAAAATCTTAAAAAAAAAAAGCTACCACTTGTCAAGTTTTGACATTATATCAAAGGAAAACATCCACGATTATCTGAAACAGTTTTTAGAATACTTTTAACTTTTCAAATTACTTATCTGTATTAGGAAGAGATTTTCTTCATATACTTGAACTATATAAAAACATAATGGATTGAATGCAGAAATAATTATGAGAATCTAGCTATCTCATATTTATATTAAGAGATTCTCAAAATCTAAGACATTGCCAATGTCCTCCCATTTTATATATATAATTTTAATTAAGATATAAATGATATTTAACATTACAGGAGTTCCAAGTATACAACAAAATGATTCAATATTTGTATATATTATGAAATGATCATCACAATAAATCATTAGCATGGGTCATCATAGTTGTTAATTTTTTTTTTCTGATGAGAACTTTTAAGATCTACTTTCTTAGCAATTTACAAATATACAATATAGTATCATTAACTATAGTCACCATGTTATACTATGAATTTTTAAATCTTGTAACTGGAATTTTGTACCCTCTGACCCTCTTCATCCTGTTTTGCCCACTCCTTACCCAGCAGCTCTGGCAACCATCAATCTATTCTCTTTATCTATCTATGAGCCTTTATTTTTAGATTCCACATACAAGTGAGATCATACAGTACTTGTCTTTCCCTGTCTAACTGATGCCCTCAAGGTCCATTCATGTGTCACAAATGGTAAGATTTCCTTTCCTTCTTCTATAAGGATGAATAATATTCATATCTATATGTGAATTAACAAATAGACATTTAGATTGCTTCCATTTTTGGCTATTGTAAATAATACATTAATAAACATGAGGGTGCAGATATCTTTTTGAATTAGTATTTTCATTTTCTTTGGATAAATATCAAAAGCTCAACTGCTGGATTATACGGTGTTTTTATTTTAATTTTTTGAAAAATCTCTGTACTGTCTTCCATAGTGGCTGTATCAATTGAAATTCCCATCAATAGTGTACAAGAGTTCCATTTTCTCCATATTTTTGCTAATATTTGTTATTTTTTAATCTTTTTAATAATAGCAATTCTAACAGATATGAGGTGATATTTGGTTATGACTTTGGTATGCATATGTTAATTGAAATATTTCCTTACCTTAAAATATAGCATATTTTATTGTTACTTTCAATCAATAAAGAGGTATTAAATTTTTTCAGTTTTATTTTATTCTTTTATTCTGGTGAGAACACTGACTTGAGATCTATCTTATTAGTGAATTTTTAAGTGCACAATACGGTATTATTAAGTATAGGCACAATATTGTACAGCAGATCTCTAGAACTTATTTATCTTACTTGTCTGACACTATACTCATTGAGTATCTCCTCATCTCCCCCTTCTTTCTCTCTTTCCCTCTCTCTCTTTCTCTCTTTCTTTCATTTATTTTAGAGAGAGTGGGCACAAGCAGGGGGAATGGCAGAGGGAAAGGGAGAAGCAGACTCCCCAAAGAACAGGGAGCTTGACTCAGGGGCTCAATCCCAGGACCCTGGATCATGACCTCAGCCAAAGGCATATGCGTAACCAACTAAGCCCCCCACCTGCGTGCTCCAAATTTGACTATGTTAATACTTCTTTTTTTTTTTTTTAAGTTAATACTTCTTATAAATGAAATCATGCCAGAGCCATCGACATTGTCACATAAGGCAGGATTTCCTTCTGTTTTAATGACTGGATAATGTTCCATTGTGTGCAAATACTAAATTTTCTTTATCCATTCATTCATCAATGGACATTTAAGTGGCTTCTATACCTATTATTGTGAATAATGCTGCAATGAACATGGGGGTGCAGATATTTCCTTGATATTCTGATTTTAATTATTTTGATTATGTGTGAAGTTTCTTAATCATATATTTGTTCTATTTTCAGTTTTTTGAGAAATCTTCATGATGTTTTCCCTAGTAGCTGCACCAATTCCCAACAACAGTGCACAAGGCTTTCAATTTCTCTACATCCTCTCTAACACATTAGCTTCTGGTTTTTTGATAATTGCCATTCTAACAGATATAAAGTGAAATCTACATAAACAAAAGCCCTATCTTAGAATGTTATTCTAAATAAGAACAATGGTTGGTATACTGTTTGTTATTTTTCCAGCGCTTTAAAATGTTCCTTTTTTGTCTTCTGACTGTATAATTTCTTATAATATGTCTGAGGATTCTATTCATAATCCTTTGCATATAGAGACTTTAGTTGTTTTTAAAATATTATTTTTGACACTAGTTTTTTCAGTTTAATTGTGGTGTTTTTAGATGCCTATACTCCTTTCAGTTCATTGAGCTTGTATCAGTAGGTCTAGATTTTCTTTCAATTTGGAAGGTTTTCTGCCGTTTTCTCTTTAGTTGGCTTTTTTTTTCTCTCTGCCTTTTTTACCTCTCTTTCCCATCCGTGTCATACTAATTCCATATACATTACACAGCTTAGTATTTTCCTAAATTATACCAAGAGTCTTAATTATTTTTAGTCTGTATATTCTCTCTGTGTTTTGCTTTGGATAGTTTCTATTGCTCTGTTTTCAAGTTCAATGATCTTTCCTTCTCTCTCATTTCATCTATAGTTAATTACATCCAATGAATTTTTATTTCAGACCTTTTGGGTTTTATTTCTATAAAGTTAATTTAGTTCTTTTTTTTTTCTTTTCTTTCCTCATTATGTTTAAAAATATTAAATAAAAAAATCACAAATACGCTCAAAGATTTAAAGATTTCCTTTAAATCTTTGAGCGTATTTGTGATTACTATTTTAAGGTCACTGTCTATTATTTCCATTATTTTTCTTAGTTGAACACTTCTATATTTTTGGTCTTAATATATTGCTTCTTCACATGACTCTGTCTAATCTTCTAAGGTTTTAACTTAACACTAATACTATAAGCAATTGTTTAGTAACTGAATATTTTTATTAGGTACTGATTATGTATTACCTTATATTTGGGTGTTTATATAATACATGTCTCTATATACATCCATACACACAGGGGTACACGGATGTTATATACAATGTATGCTTTCTATATTGTAAAAATAATGTATGTGGTTCTTATACATTGATTCTATATATATTCAGTATATAATATATATGTAATATATTTATTCTGTGTACATACTTTCAACACATATATAATTAGTATATAAATACATTATAATACTGAAGCCACAAATGTACAATTTCAAATTCATTGAATTTTACAGATGAAAATGACTTGCTTAGTCTCATTAGATTACAGAGAAAGAAAATGCAATCATAAAAGTTGAAATTATTATTTAAAGTTAATAATGGGAGGGGGCTAAATCCTAAGTCCTGATTCCAGTTTGATGTGCTTGCTACTTTTTCATTCTATGTAATCCAAGAGATTTCAATAAACCTTTCCTGGAAATTCCAAAGCCCAATAGCTTTAGACTAAACAATTTATTGCCTATATTTTAAAAGCCATCAACTTTTGCTTGAGGTATCTCCTAACACAAATTATTTTATTGGAAAAACATAGAAAATAATGTTTATACGTTGATATATCACACTAAGTGAAAAGTATGTGAGAATATTAGGGGTGCCTTGGTGCTCAGTCAGTTAAACATCTGACTTTGGCTCAGGTCATGACCTCGGGGTCCTGGGGTTGATAGAGCTCATGCTCAGCAGGGAGTCTGCTTGTCCCTTTCACTCTCCCTCTGCTCCTTACCCCTAATTGTGCTCTGTCTCTCTCTCTCTCATATAAATAAATAAAATCTTTAAAAAATATGAGAGAATATTACAGTGCTTAGTTGCCTTTGCATTTTTAATTATACTGGCTTTTTAAATGTGAATTCATTATTTCTCCACCACTACAATACCTTGTCAGGCTAGAAATATGCACAATTTAGTAGATATTCAGATGATTAAAATGTATTCCAGAATTCTTTCATTTAGTACATAATTATTGAGTGCCTACTCCTTGCCAAGACCTTATAAAATGACATAATATGACAAAATTAATATTTCTAGAATTCCTCTAAAATTATCTCTGCTGTAATATTCAAGTGCATTCTATTAATTAGTTTGTAGAAAGTGACATTATAGATAGCCTGTTGTTTTCAGTGACTAGGGAGGATTTATTAACAAAAATAAATTAAACCTTATTAAATGCATGAAATTTCTGAGTAGTTTAAATCAGATTCTCTAAAACATGATTTATGTAGTAGAATTCTGATATATACATATATATCATTATATCAAAACCTTCACACATATAATAATACCATTATAAAAAACAGACAAATTTTAGTAAAACACATGCAAAACTCTTTTTCAGTCTTGTTTTATTTTACCATAGATATTTTACATTCATTTTACAGAAAAGGAAATAGAAAATAGAAGAATGATATAGATAAAAGTGACATACTTTTTGACTCCTGTGGAGACTAGGAGAAAAATAAGCCCTTTGCAAATTTTAACAATTTTTACAGCATTGTTTATTATAATCTCTAATATCTTAATCCTTTTTCTCTATAAACCTGATATCTTTGTAAAGCAGTGTTTTTCCTTAAAACCAAATAACATATATTTTTAACCTCATTTAGTAATATTTAGCATTTATTAACAGAACATGATCAGCATCCTTAACATTTTTCATATCACTTCAGATGTCTGTAAATTAAACACTTATTCCTGGGACCCTGAATATTTCTTCACAAACTCTGACTTGATTATTTTAAATGACTTTTAATCTAAGTCTCCTAAATTGTCATAAAAATTAGGCTGATTTGCTGTCCCTCTGAGACTATGGTATAAAAGCCCATCCATCACGGTGTATCTAATTAAGAAACTAAGTTAAGAGGTGTTTGAACAAGATATTTGAAAATCTCAGGGGACCAGACAATTGAATTGGTATTTCAGACATATCAAATTAGTTAATGATTTGGGAATCTTTATTCTGCAAGAGTATGTAAATTAAAAAAGAATAATGAAATTCATTAAAGCTTGGTATCAGGGAAGAAGGAGGACCCTGTGCACCGCTGCATGTAATTATAAGTACCTGCTTCATTCAGATAGAAGGACAGGAAACTAGGGAAACAAAAAAAGCAATTTGAACAGATTAATTTCATATTGGACATAGATAATTACAATTATTTTTCTTTATATTTTTAGGGTATCTTTCTCATAATTGACAAACCCATATTTGGTAGTGAGGCTTGTTTTCCATTTTCACTTCACCACATGAACTTGTAAGATAAATGTCTTGCCATTCAAAATGACAATAGATATTGAATATTTTCTTGAAACTTAACAAAGTATTTTATTTATTCTGCTAGCTTATTTTGATACTGAAAGAAGCAGAAGAATAAAACTCCACTGCTTTATCCCAAAGCAAGAGTGAACGGAATATAAAATCTTACCCAATAAATAATTGGACTGAAATATGTACTCAAAATGTAAACTAAACCTTTTCTCCTATCCCAAAGCAGTATACTCATGGTTCTTTAAAAGCATATAAAATAAGAATGCAACCAATGATAATATTATTTTCCTAAATGAAATAAAAATAATTTCTTCGATTTTGTATCATTTTATTTGTCCATCAAAAAATAGTCATTGTTTAGTGTACCATTTAAAAAAGTAAAGTCAATAAAATATATAAAGGGTTATCCAAACTCGGATGTTTGTGGAACATGCCCTAGTTATAGAAATAATGTACTTTTTCTAAACTTTTACATATAAGAAAACTGTAGAAACATAAAATTGGAATGTTGGTTTGAACTATGATACTCCACTTAAAACTATAATATACCAGGGACTATTGGGTATTAGCATGTTCCTCCCCAATGCCTTCCTTTCCTTTCTCTGCCCTTGCTATTCTTCAGGCCAATAGCCTCTAGGGTCCGTATTTGACCTTTATGAGAGTTCTGCCTTTTGTTAACCTCCAATGCACAGAAAATTGTAAACATTTACAAAATAGTATTTACTATGTCCACAAGGTGAATGTTGGAATCATCAAATTGTTATACATCAAAATTAAGAGAAGTGAGGATATAGTGGATAAAATATTCATTGTCAATGAGATTCTCATTGAAATGGAACATATCCAAAGTAATGCATGAGTAGTAAAACTGGAGACAGATATTCCTAAAATAGCAATATTATTTGTAAAGAAAAAAATCCTAAAATAGAAATAAAGATGTAACAGAAGTTTGAGTTAGGCTATCCATTGCAGTATAATTCCCAATAGTGAGAATGATGGCAAAACAATAAGGGAAATGGAAATATACAACCATAAATCCATCAGCTGCAACAGGCATGGATTAACCAGGCTTTGGAGAAATATTTAATGACAATATAAAATGGTCATGATTTGATATAATGAGTGAAGAAAGAAGAGAGCATATTTTGAGAAAAAAGGAGATTGTACAATGTGATTCCAAAATTATTTCTTTTAATTTTATAAATATATTTATACATAGAAAAAAAGACTGAGGGGCACCTGGGTGGCACAGTCAGTTGAGTATCGAACTCTTGATTTTGACTCAGGTCCTAATCTCAGGGTCATGATCCCCAGCCTGGCATTGGGTTTGAGCCCTGCTTCAGGCTCTGAGCTCAGTGCAGAGTCTGCTTTGGGATGTTCTCTCTCTGTCTCTCTGCCCCTTCTCCCCCACTCTCTCTACACAATTAATTAAAATAAAAAGACTGAAATAAAATACACTATTATATTGATAGTTCGAACTCAAATTCTGAAATAACAGTGATATTAATTTTGTTCTTTACTGATTCCCACGTTACCATATTGTCTTAAATGAAATTGTACAGTAGACCCCATTACTCAGTTTCACTTGTGCAGTTTCAGTTACCTGTGGTAACCATGGTCCTGCAGCAGATGATGGATCCTCTTTCTGATGTATTGTCAGAAGGTCAGTAGTGCCTAATGCTAGTTCACAATGCCAATGTCATTCACCTCCCTTTCTGTCATCAAGTAGGCATTTTATCATCCACTTACATCATCACAAGAAAGGTGAGAGCAATACAGGATATTTTGAGAGAGCAAAAAACATGCATATAACTTTTATTACATTATATTGTTGTAATTTTTCCATTTCACTATTAGTTATTATTGTTAATCTCCTATTGTGCCTAATTTATAAATTAAACTTTATCATAGTATAAAACCAGAAAAAAATAGAAAAAACATGGTATATATAGGTACTGTATGTGGTTTGGTACTATCTCTGGTTTTAAGCATCTATTGGAGGTCTTGAAACATATCCCTCTGGATAAATGTAGATTATCCTATCATCAGGAAAAAAAGTAATAAAAATGTAATTCCTATAAGATTTGTTTTCCATTTAAAAATATACTTTCAAAAACAGCCTTATATTGGCTATTAAAAGCATCATATTATAACAAATTTATTTTCCCTGATATGAGGGGAAGGATAAGTTTTATTAGGTTTATTAAGCAAATGCACAGGTTATTATGGATATAATGATAAATATATAAATATAATTTTCTGGCTCTTAATATTTTATAAAAATTGTAATTAACATTGTTTACATTTCCTGAAAAACTCCTGGCATAATACTTATACTATTCCTTGATCATTATTGTAGTTATTGCCAAGCTCATTTTATCTACTCTCATTATGACTAGCCCAGTTTCTGGGTAGTCTAAAACAGTCAAGTTAATACCATTTACCTGATAAGGATGATTTTGTCAAAAAAGACTCCCAATTTAAATCAGTGAGCACCTGGAATTCTTCTGCCCGGCATGGTGGCTTCAGAAGTATTCATATAGGCTAAATTGGCTTAATACAAACAAGGTTTAGGACAAAGGTCCTATGGCTCAGAAAGTCCTCCCTTTCCTTCTGGAAGTGAGTAGGAAACCCAGTCACTATGATTTCTGTTCCCAAGAGCAAGACAAATAAGTTGGCGGTGGAGGACAGCAGATCTACTGGTATCCCACCACCTAACTGAGCCATACTTGAAGCTCATCTTACTTAAGGATTTTTCAACTACATGAGTCAATAATAAATATCTATTGTTTAAGGAAATTTAACTTTTGTGTTCCATTACATAAAATTATCAGCATAACCACTGAAACAAATTTAATATTATAGTAAGTTTCTTAAACTTTGCATCCAGTTATATTGAACCATGATTCAGATCATATGCTCTGCCTTTAAAATTATAGGAGATTGTTTTCTTTCTTATAGCACAAAAACTAGTAATAAGAATATGACCATACCCTGCCAAACGAGCACTGCCCCATTCAAAGGGCATTAATGTCAGTGTGGTTTTCAACATGGGCATGTTAATTTTTTACAAGCAAAAGAAATATATATATATATATATATATATATATATATATATAACATTATAATTCATTTGGAAGGCTACTCATAATGGACAAGTTGTTAATTATATGGACAATTTTTTTATTCTGGGGGAATTTATTTACATATTTATCCCTAAATATTTTACTATTCACTTTTTATAAACTTTCAATCTATGTTTATTTCATTTAAAAATAAAATTTCCTTGTGAGGTGCCTGGATAGTCCAGCTAGTTAAGTGACCATCTCTTGGTTTTAGTTCAGGTCGTGACCTCAGGGCTCTGAGATTAAGCCCCCTGTGGGGTTCTGTGCTTAGCCTGGAGTTTGCTTGAGTTTGTCCTCTTCCTCTGACCCTCCCCTGCTATGCTCACATGCTCGCTTTCTCTCTCAAATAAATAAATCTTAAAAATTAAATAAAATTTCCTTGCAATGATATGTTCCTGATATAACTCAATAATATGTATATTTGAGCTTATTGAATTAAAATTCTCTTCACACAAAAAGCGTAGTGAAAGTGTGTTTTTTTCAGTGAAATGCCATGAACAATTGGCCATGTCTTAAATGTTTTCTAAAGTATAGCATGCAGAATAATTGTAGTGAAACAATTGCATTGATGTTGAATGTTCACACTAAACACATTTGCATTTTTATTGACTTTTGAAAAGTCACTCTAAAATCTAGATCAGAATTTGCTAAAATTATGTATGATTTTTCAAAGAGGTGTATACTACTTTGGGTCTGATTATCTTATAGAAAAATCATATTCATTAAACTAACAAAGAGGGATCCCTGGGTGGCGCAGCGGTTTGGTGCCTGCCTTTGGCTCAGGGTGTGATCCTGGAAACCCGGGATCGAATCCCATGTCAGGCTCCCGGTGCATGGAGCCTGCTTCTCCCTCTGCCTATGTCTCTGCCTATGTGACTATCATAAATAAATAAAAATTTAAAAAAATAAACTAACAAAGAGTATGCCATGATTGTGAAAGGCAGGACTAAATGTCCATAATATATCAACAATGATAAGTATTGTTCTACTAGACAGAATGAGGAAGAGATGAAGCCATTACCTAATTCTACCTTAGACCAACTTCTTAGTGGAGCAGTATTGGGTGTGAGTCCCTGGGTCTTTGAAATCTGAACTTGTGATTTCTCTTTATCTATTTAATGATAAATTCATAGATCTGCTATATGGATATAGTAAAATATATCTTTAATGTTACTGTCAATCTTTGGCAGTGAGAATTTCACATAAGTATCAAATGAAGCCCGGTTTTAACTCAGAAATAAATTGCTTCCATGATGACTAAACCAGGTAGGCACAGATTTTAGAAACTAAAACATCTTCATGGGTCATATTCCAGGTATCATTCATCAGGAATGTGAGTCAAAATGAGAAGAGAATAATGTAAAATATTATGTAATCATTTTATTTTTTTTAAGATTTTATTTATTTATTCATGAGAGACACACAGAGAGAGAGGCAGAGACACAGGCAGAGAGAGAGAGAAGCAGGCTCCATGCAGGGAGCCTGATGTGGGACTTGATCCCAGGACCCCAGGATCACGTCCTGGGCCAAAGGCAGGCGCTAAACCGCTGAGCTACCCAGGGATCCCTTATGTAATCATTTTAAACATATTCAATGATGTGGTGTAGGGTCTGAAATTAAGATTCAATGTTAAGTGCTGCCTTGACATCTGGAAAAATTGGGAGGACTTCAAATGGCCAAACCACCAGTTTGTCTCCCCACTCTGTTTCCTTGGATAAGATCCCTTAGCCAAACACTTCTCCTTATCATAGAAACCAGGCATACATTCTGCTTATCCTTAAGTGGCAGGCATAAGTTCCCTGCCAGCCTGCAGAATTATTTAAACAAGGCTTTGCCAACTGAGGGTCACCTCATCCTCTTCTTACTACAGAACCTTCCTCCCACAGCCTCTGTTTATCTACTCTGTTCCTGAGTTCAGACCCTATGTGGTCCTGACAAGCTGTGGGAGGGTATATGTGACAAGCAAATTACTGTCGATGCCATCTGTCTGGTGTTGGGTGTTGTGTATTCACCCACCTTGATTTATTAAGGTGGAGGAGAGGATCCCTTCCTCACCCATGGGATGAATAGTAGTTTCAGGAAAAAAAATAAAAAGATTCAAGATCTTAAAATATCAGCTATCATTCAAGTAGGAGGCTTCTTCCAAATGATTAAAAAAGCACCACCCCAACATTGCTAATGTTTCTTAGATTGAATTTTATTTTATTATCTGTGCAAATGACAACTTAGAATTTTCTAGTTTTCATGGTCTTTATGCCTTCACACTGCACTCATACTCTATAGCATTGCTAATTTAGAGTGCCCGATGCTCCAATTATAAAGTTGGATAGAAATCTATGCCATTCAATCTTAATGACAAGTAAATATTCTTGTTCTGATTGGGCTGATTATTGTGCACTTTACATTCAGTACAATGTATGCATTTGTGTATTGTGTATGATAGTAGATGGATAGTGTGCCAGCATCAGATGCCTGCTGCATTGCTCATGTTACCTGAAAATGCTAGAATATGTGTTTACCCTTCAAAGATATTATTTTCTTTGCATTTCTTTGAACATGTGATTTTTTTTTTCAAAGAGGGCAATACCACCACGAGATGAGGTAATATGATAAACCTTTGTAAGAAGAATCTCTTTATTGGATAAGGTTAGCAAACTAATGCTGTCAGAGATTGTATTACACTATCCCCTGTGTATGCTTGTAGTGCGATTTTCAGAAAAGATCATTTCAGAGAAGTAAAGAATAAATCACTGTATTCTCTCTCCAAAATCCTTTTCAAAATAGATTTGACAGTTGAGTGATTACATCTCTAATGGAGACTGTGATAGAATATGTGAGATTAAAAACTCAGCAGCTTCATCCACAAGGCGCTGAACAAAAGGGGTCAACAGAAACACAGAGTCCCTCATATAAAACTCAGATAACTAATCAACTTAACTCTGCCCTCAATACATAGAGGTTGCGATCTGTGCCTGCCAGTCTTTGTTGTTCAGGTCTCAAAACCCTATAGTTTTTCCTCCTATAAAGATCTTAACAACTTCTTTCAGGAGCTTTGAGGCTAAAATTAATATCTGAATGTAGGAAGGTATACCTGCAAAAATAAAACTTTCTGATTCTCTTTAAGTTTCCAAAAGAGCTGTTAGAAGGAAATGCGTAAGGAATAGTATCTGTCTAGTTATTGTTTAAACTTAGACTTTAGGGCTTAGAACCTCAAAGAAGATAACAGAGAAATGATAAAATATAAAATACTAATTTGTGTTCTATTAGACTTTGCACATGCATGGGCCTATTCCTATACTTTGCTTTATAGCATTATTTGTGTTCAAAATAATGGGAAGCATATATTTCCTATGGGTAAATATGAGTAAATAAAACATATCATTAGTCAATTGTCTTCTGAATAGATACCCTAAGAATTCTATTTCCTACCTGAAATTTTTTCATTTAAATAATTAGCCACCTTACAGAGAAGTATTACTAGTGAATACAAAGTAGCTGAGGAAGCATAGATATACTGCAAAACTCTATAACTTAAAATATTTTAAAATATTATAATCTATTCATTGTAGTGAGAGTTTGGATACTTTTATGTCCATTTCAGTATTTCAGTGGCCAGAATCTTGAAGAAATAGAGCTGTAATTCTTTCTGACCATTTATGCCCCTCACCTTCTCCCCAGTTCTACACAAGATTTCTTCTGAGACTACAACGGAAGGCACACTAATTCCTCCCAATTTTGTCTTTCACTCTAGATATTAACCAAATACAGAACATCAGCCTTCCCATTCTTCTCTCCACAAAAAAGGTATCTTTTCCCCCATTATACTAGTATTTTAAAACAAAGAGCATGTTTCAGATTCATGTGAAACATATATTTTTTTGTATGTTTAGAAATTACAGGTGCCCACGCACTAACTCAGACCTACTAAATCAGTACCTTGGACAGAGTGGAGCCTAGCACGTGTGTTTTTCAACAATCCTTGGTTAAGAAATCATGCTCTGGGGAGCAGAGATAATTATATGCTCTTCCTGGCAACTGGAGTTTTCCTGCCGATGTTGTCTCTGTCGTTCCTTGCCCTGCTGCCTGAGCACCTCTTTTAATAACAGGTGTGGTAAGCCCATGCTGGCAAAAGAAAGACCAACACCAGCATCCCGGAGCTGGGCTCTTTATTAATGCCATTGCTCTCTTCACACCATTAATTCTGGCCTGAGGCCGAAGAAGGAATCCTTTTTGAAGGTGGGATAATTTTCAAAACCAAAGAATATCAGTGCTCAGTCTTATGACTGGGCCTAAATTAGAGTCTAAATTCAGTGATTAAAGCTCTGTTTCACTCTTATTAGTAGCTGTCTGCTTGTATTCCTTATATTCCTTGCTTACACTAGCCTCATGCATTGGATTTACTCAAGAGAATAGGAAAGGAGACAAACTTCCAGCAAGAGTGCAATTAATGGTGAATGCTGAAGCCAAGAGTCATGATGACAGTCAACAGTGCAGACCTGTGAGAGAGGCTGTTCTAGAAATGAAGCAAAAGCAAAGGTGACTCAAAAATCATAATGGGTAAACACAACAGGAAGAGTGAGTCCAACAGTAGTAGCATGTTACTGTAATCGACATTTGTCATATTCATGATCACCTCTTGAATAGTACTTCCATAACTGGTGAAATTTCCATCAATCCTGTCTCTCAGAAACAGAAGCCAGAATTTGAATTATCAGATTCCCTAGCAAATGAAAGGTGGATATGTGATCTATACTTTTCCAATCAGACACACAAAAATTTTGTGCATAGTAAATTACTGATGGCAAAGACTTTGTGTCGCAAGCCCAGTGTTGCTGCTCTAGATGGTAACAGAGGATTGGAAGAACCTCAGGATTTGTGTGATTGATTGACCTGCTAGGCAGAAGTAGAATTGGTGCTGAGAAGTGGTTTTGTAAAGGTGAATACCTTTCATTTAATGCTTGATGATGGAAAGTGCAGCACCAGTAGTTTCCTCAAGAGGCTATTCTCTGGTGGTACTTGGGAACTGTTTCTGGGGGAGGAGAATCAAGATTATCCCAGTGTACTTTCTATCTATCAAGCTTCTCCTAATTTTTATTTTAACAAATCTTTTTTTTTTTTTTTTTTGCATAAATGAGGCAAAGTGAATTTTCTTGTTGCAGCTAAGGTCCCCGAACATGCATAAGTAAGACTGTAAGTGGTTCCAGGCAATGTACCTTCCATACATGGGAACATTTTACTTTGTTTTCTGGTCAGGTCAATCCTGAAAACAGTAAGAATTCAGCTAACATGAGGCTTTAGCACATGGCATGCAGTCCAAAATAAATAAATTTCTTATAACTGCTTTGAATAAAATATTTGTTGTAAGCAAAGCTATAGGGGGACCAAGAGGCTATTCAGATGAATTGTATAAGAGTAAGAGATTGATTTCACACCTTTAATTATGCAAGAGGGCTTGCAGAAAAGGAATGATATATGCAAAATCCCAAATTCTCAGATCAAGGCATAGTCTGAGAACCATGAAATTTGCATAAGCATTATAAAGAATCTCAATATTTGCTGCCAGAGCATTAATGTAGCCAAAAAGTAAACTCAACATTTGATTTTGTGAACTTCTGGATTTTATTTTTTATTTAAACCTTTACCAGATTCCTTAAGGGAAAGTTAGGGCATTGCTGGGAAAGATAACTCTTCTAAGATATAACTCTAAGGACTCTATGGAATGGAATGAAAACATATGGGAAGATTCAGATGACTCAGATTCCCTGGTCCACAGAATTCACTAACAATCCATTGCTATCCTCTTTTTCTGCATCATGAAGATATTTCTGCTTTATTTTAAGATCTTGGCGGGGGGTGGGGGGGGTGGGGGGGTGGGGGGGGTTGCTGCTTGAGACAGTTATCTGGCAAGAGGAATTCAATTCTTACATCCACCCTCACCATGGCACCTTGATAGACTTAAAAACAGAGTCAACTCCCAGCTTGAGCTTGGTGTCAGGAAGAGAGAATTTTAAAAAGCAAAATTAAAAAAAAAATGTTTTCACAGCAATATACACAATATACACAGCAAGATTTTTCAAATTGGTTAGCTGCAGATCTGTGGAATACATGTGGCAGTGGATTCTGGGAATGTAAGGAAAAGAAGTACAGTTTTAGATATGATCAATTTGCTGAAACAGATGCAACTATAACATCCTAAATTCAATGTAAATCCTAAATTCAAATAAATTAACACAAAGGCTTGGAGGTAATTGTTAACAATTACTTGACTGAAAGCTGGACTCATTTGTGACTTTGCTAAATAAAACTAAAATGCCAGAAATTCCTTGATGTGGTGTGGAGAGTTAGAAATGTTAGAATGGATGTATTATGAGCAACCTTCTCTGCCAATACTTAAATATGGCCTGCAGGAAGCCACATAAAACATTTCCATTAAAAAGGCTTTAAGAGGGATCCCTGGGTGGTGCAGCGGTTTGGCGCCTGCCTTTGGCCCAGGGCGCGATCCTGGAGACGCGGGATCGAATCCCACATCGGGCTCCCGGTTCATGGAGCCTGCTTCTCCCTCTGCCTATGTCTCTGCCTCTCTCTCTCTGTGACTATCATAAATAAATAAAAATTAAAAAAAAATTTTTTTAAAAAGGCATTAAGAAATACTTCAAAGAATGAAATACCAGTATCATAAAATCACACTAGCGTCTGTCTGTGTAAACAAGATAGATGGATAATGAAATTTCCACTGAAAAAAAAAAATTCTTAAGAACAATGAGAATATTTTAACTTTGGAGGTAAAGTGTGTCAGTCACAGTGATAACAAGCAGGAATCATTGGACATGCCTGCTTGATCAAGGGGCCTTTATCAAGGATAAAGATAAATGGTTGGACATTAAACTGTTAATTTTTACCTCTTCCCAAGATAAACCTAAATAAATAAACAAAAACTTTCTCTAGGAAATGAAAGCCTCATTCAAACCATCAGGATCATTACAATTTTTAATTTTCCAATGTAAGACAATTACAAAAGAAAAACACGAAAAGAGAGAGAGAGAGAGAGAGAGAACTCTGATTTCAACTGTTTCAACTGATGTGTACTGAACAAACTCCTAAAGAAGACATGAGCCAAAAAATAAATCTCAAGAGAAGTGATCATTAGTTTGCACTAAATTAAAGTGAATTACAAATTGTCAAAATTTGTGAGATGCAGCAAAAGTAGTGTTTATAGGTAAATGTATAGCACTAAATGCACATATTAAAAAGAAGAAAGATCTCAAATTAATAATCTAAGTTGGCACCTTAGGAAAGTATAAGAAGAAAAAAAAATCAAGGTTAAAGTGAATGGAAGAGAAATAATAATTGTACTAGAAATAAATGAAATAAAAAAAAACAAGAAATCAATTAAAAAATTCAATGAAACCCAAAGTAGTTTCTTTGAAAAGATCAGAGATAGTTATAATAATCTAGCCAGGGTAACCAAGAAAAAAAGAGAGAAGACAAAGGTTGCTAAAATTATAAATGAAAAAGGGATTATCACCACTTATATCTTTGATAAATGTAATAAAGTTATGTAAACTTTATGGCCACAAATCTGATAGCATAAATGAAAGGGACCAATTCCCTAATAGACATTAACAACAGAAAACTCCCAAAACTTACCTCAGAGGAAATGTATAATCTGAAAATACCTATATCTATTAAATAAATTGTGTCAATAATAAATAACTTCCAAAAGAGAAAGCACCAGGTACAGACAGATGATTTTCTTATTGAATTTTATCAAGCATATAAAAAAGAAATTATATCAATACTCTATAATTTTACCCAGATAACAGAAGCAAAGAACCACTTTCCACCTTGTTCAATCAGGTCAGCATAAACCTAATGCCAAAGTGAAATAACAACAGTGTAAGAAAAGAAAAAAAAAATTGCAGAACAACATTTCTCAAAAAAAGTTGGATGCAAAGATCCTCAGCAAAATATTAACAAATGGAGTTCAGTAATCTGTAAAGAGAATTCTGTACTCTAATCCAGTGGGATTTATTCAAGGTATACAAGACTGGTTTCAATATTTGGATAGCAATTAATGCAATCCATAATCTTACCAGGCTAAAAAAAAAAAGTCATCTCAATTGATGCCAACAAAGTATCCTACAAAATCCAAAACACATACATGATAAAAAAAAACACTTAGCAAATTACACATAGAAGGAAATTCCTTAATTTGATAAAAAGAAATCTACAAAACACCCACAACTAACATTATATTTAATGATAAGAAATTGGATGCTTTCCCACTAAGGTTGAGAACAGGGAATGATGTCTTCTCACCACTCCTATTTAATGGAATAGGAATTATGGAAATCTGAGTTAGTGAATTAAGATAAGAACAAAAAGAGAACAGAAATACATATTTGAAATGGGAGATAAGACTGTGTTCACACATGACATGATTGTCTATGTAAAAATAATCACAAAGAATAGACAAAAAACTCATAAAATTAATAAGCAACTATAGCAAAGTCACAGAACACAGCTTTAATATATAAAAAATCATTTGCTTTGTCAATATACCAGTAATGAACAATTGAAATTTGAAATTAAAAACACAATACTGTTTATACTAGCACCAAAAAATTAAATACTTCAGTATAAATCTAAAAATTATGTCAAGGATTGATATGCAGAAAACTATCAACTCTGATGAAAAAATTCAAGAATATCTAAATAAATGGAGAAGTCCTATATTCATGAATTGGAAGACTAAATATTGCTAAGATGTCAGCTCTTCCCAAACTTTCCTATGTATTCAATGCAGTCCAGATCAAAACAGTATATTGGTATATTATTTGAAGATATTGACAAACTGATTCTACTTATATATGGAAAAATCGAAAGACCCAGAATAATCAACATAATATTGAAGTACAGTATTTGGGGAACAAAGTTGGGGAAATGACATCATCTACTTCAAGGCTTATTACAAAGCTACATTAATCTAGATGGCATGTGTTTGGCTTTTGTTTATTTATTTTAGAAAGAGAGAGCTTGTGCATGAGAGAGAGGGAGAGGTAAATGGAAAGTGAGAGAGAGAATCTTAAGCAAACTCCCTGCTGAGCACAGAGCCCAATGTGAGACTGGATCTCACAACTCTGAGATCATGACCTGAGCTGAAATCTAGAGTTAGACAACCAACTGAGCCACCCTGGCACCTCTAGATGGCATGTAATTGTGAAAAAGTGGACAAAACAATCAGTAGGATAGAAGAGAGAGCCCTGAACTAGACTCATACAAATATAGTCCTCAAACCAAAGTTGCAAAGGCAATTTAGTGGATGAAGGAGAATCTTTTAAATAAACAGTAGTGTAAAAATTAGATATGCATGTGCCAAAAATAAAATTAATAAGAATCTAGACCTAGATCTTATACCTTTTTAAAAAGTTAGCTCAAATTTGATCATAGACTTGAATGTTAAAATACAAAACTATAAAATTTCTAGAAGACAACAGAGGAGAAAATCTAGCTGTGTTTGGATTTGGTGGTGAGTTTTTAGACACAAATCCAAAAGAATAATCCGTTTTAAAAAACATTGATATGCCGAATTTACTAAAGTTAAAAACTACTTTGGAAAAGATATTATTAAAAACCACTTTGGAAGACAGCTCAGATGCTTTTTACAAACAAGCAAGAGCAAAAGCCCAAATCCATATTCTCAGTATATAATACAGTTATTGTGCTGTTTGATATTTATCAAAATGAGCTCAAAATTTATGTTACCACAAAACCCTTCTCAAGAATACTTTTAAAAATTTTATTCATAATTGCCAAAAATCGGAAGATTTCCTTCAATGGATGAATAAACAAACTATATATACACACAAAACAATATTATTAAGAAATAAAATGAAATGAGCTATTGTTCTATGAAATACATGGAAGAACCTTAAATGCATATTGATAAGTGAGGAAAGTCTGAAAAGACTACATACTGTATGATTCCAACTATACAGCACTTTGTAAAAAGTATAACTACAAATACAGTAAAAAGATCAGTGTTGCTGAGGGCGGGAGAGGGAGAGGGGCGAAGAATAGGTCAATGGGATTTTTAGGCCAATGAAACCGTTTTGTACAACACTGTAATGGTGGATACATGACATGATGATACATTTGTCAAAACTCACATTACAGTACAAAGAGTGAACCCTAATGTACTATGGACTTTGGTTGATAATAGCATCAGTATTAGTTCATCAGTTGTAATAAGTGTACTACACTCATATGTGCAAAGGAGGTGTATGGAAACTCTACTTCCTGTTTAATTTTTCTGTAAACCAAAAATTGCTCTAGAAAATAGTCTGTTAATTTAAAAACCCTACCAAACACAAAAGAGACTGGAGAAGTTTTGGTATAAATTACTAAATAAAAGAAACCTCTGACTTGTTTCACTTAGGATCATAGTCTCTAACTTCAATCATTGCAAATGGCAAGATTTCATTCTTTTAATGGCTGAGTAATATTCCAGTGTGTATGTGTATGTGTGTGTGTGTATTTTCTTTTTTAAAAGATTTATGTTATGTATGTATGTATATATGTATGTATGTATGTATGTAAGTATGTATTTGAGAGGAGAGGCAGAGGGAGAGGAAGAAAGAAGAATCCTCAAACAGACTCCCGGCTGAGTGCAGAGCCTGAAGCAGAGCTTTATCTCAAGACCCTGAGATCATGACCTGAGCCAAAATCAAGAGTCAGGTGCTTAATCGACTGAGCCACCCAGGCATCCCTAGATATACCATTTCTGTCACCATGATATATAACCATATCCTTTCACCAGTCAATGGACATTTGGGCTCTTTCTGTAATTTGGCTATTGTTGATAATGCTGCTATAAACATTGGGTGCTTGTGTCCCTTCCTATCAGTATTTTTGTATCCTTTGGGTAAATACCTAGTAGAGCAATTGCTAAATCATTGAGTAGTTCTATATTTAAGTTTTTGAGAAACCTCCATACTGTTTTTCAGGGTGGCTGCACCAGTTTGCATTCCCATCAGTGGTGCAAGAGGATTCCTTTTTTTTTTCCCCACATCCTCACCAACACCTGCCATTTCTTGTGTTGTTGATTTTATCCATTCTGACAGGTGTGAGATGATGTCTTATGGTACTCAGTCACAGAAAGACAAAATACCATATGATTTCACTCATATGTGGAATTTAAGAAACAAAACAGATGAATATAGGGGAATGGAGAAAAAAAAAGAGAGGGAGGCCATAAAACAGACTCTTCACTATAGAGAACAAACTTAGGAGTTATGGAGGGAAGGTGGCAGAAGGATGGGCTACATGAGTGATGGTATTAAGGAGGGCGCTTGTTGGGATGAGCACTGGGTGTTATATGTAAGTGATGAACAAAAGAGGGAGATAAACTGAAAAACAGACTGTTAACTAAAGAGGACAAATAGATGAGTACCAGAGGGGAGTTTGGTGGGGAGAAGAGTGAAATAGATGAAGGGGATGAAGAGTACACTTCTTTTGATGACTGCAGAATAATACATAGAATTGTTGGATCACTATATTGTACGCCAAAAGCTAAATAACACTGTATATTAATTATAGTGGAGTTAAAATAAAAATTATAATTAATAAAATAAAATAATCCTTACATTTGTGAAATAAATTTGACTTAATTATGTTTTAAAAAAAGAGTCTAAGAAATCTGCATAGTGTATGATTCCGATGATATGACTTTCTGGAAGTCAAAACAGTACAGATAGTGAAAAATATCAGTGGATATTAGGGCTCTGGAGGATGGTGGAAAAGATGAAGAGGTGAAGCACAAGAGATTATTTAGGCTAGTGAAACTGTTCTCCATGATATTGGAATGGTGACATACGACATTATACATTTGTTAGACACACAGCAATTTATAGCACAAAGAGTGAAACTTAATGTATGCAAATTTAAAAGAATCATTTAGGAGTTCAGGGAATCCCAGTAAAGAATATAGACTTTGACAAGAGAATTTAACTGTATTACAAATGTATGAAACAACCTCACTAACGAAGGTGGGAGAAAAGGTGCTGACCTCAGTAATCTTGGAGATGAATGGAGTCTGTGAGTTAAAAGCAAAAGGGACTGAACATAAGCACTTTCTTCTAGCTAATAGAGTATCCCAAGGGCATGTGGGTTAACAATATTGATACTGGTACTGAAAAATTAAGTAAATTGATGACAGACAAGGAGAGCCAGCATTCTTACTTTCTCAGTGGGAGTTTACAGATAAGCAAGAAGAGTTTAGAATGATCCATGTGGTCATGGGTTAGAGTTGCAGACATCAATAAAGGAACTCATGTTTAATTTAATATAGATACAGATGGAAGATTTAGATGCTTAGAGATACAGATATATACATAGCTTGATATACGCACATATTTCCTTGCTCGGGCAACTGAGGGAGCTGAAAGAAACAACACTCAGTAGCAATGAGCACACCTATAACAAAAAGTGTGCTCAACAAAAAGCAAATAAAGCCTTCACAAGATACTCCCTAGTATTTATTTTTAGTTTGTTTTAAGGTTTCAGCATTTATTCAGGTAAAATCTAGGAAATGCCTGTTAATGTGTAATATTCCATATAGATAAATTTATTTCAAGGAATAAGTTTTGAAACACGGTACTGAAAGAACACTACATAAATAATAATTAATAATAATAATAATAATAATAATAAAATTTCCAGTGAAGTAATAAGGTTCAATAATTTTATGTGCCAAACACTGTGTTACTCACAACAAGAACGAGAGTGAAATGATGGGGCACCTGACTGGCTCAGTCAGTGGAGCATGTGACTCTTGATCTCAAGGTTGTAAGTTTGAGCCCCACACTGGGTGTAGAGATTACTTAAAAAATAATGAAATCTTAAAGAAAAAAAAGAATGAGGGTGTAATGTAAAACAAAAAACAAAAAACAAAAAAAACAAAAAACAAAACAAAAAAACCCTTACCTTCATCTAGTTTAAAATAAGTGGAGGAGACAAGAATGCTCACATGCAGAAATAATACAGTAAAGTGATAAATTAAATGTCTTAAAAGGAAAACAGTAAAAACACTATGGAAGAACAAAATAGATATAAATTACCTTTGGAAAAAGAATCAATTAATAGTATCATTTGATGTAGAATTTGATCTAGCAGTTAAGAATGAGTCATCAAGCTTGAGGATTTATTTTTCATCTTGAATGTTCTTACATCATTGTTTTCATTTTGTTACACATTATGTTAAAAGCCTTCTTTGTCAGAACAAAATTCATGTATAGAGGTGCTTTGTTTTTGATCTATGAGATTATTCACTGTGTTAACAGTTACAGTTTGCAAAACAAACTATCTCAAAGTTAGTGACTTTAAAAAGTACCTTTTATTTAAGTCAATATTCTGTTGATCAGCTGCGTGCTTCTTCTGACCTGACTTGGCTTGTGTGATAGTCTGTGCTGTCTCACATATTCCTGCAGCTGGTAAATGGCTGGTGGCTGAATGACCCAGGGTGGCCTCATTCTGCCCAGTGACTGGCAGGCTATTGGTCAGAGCATCTAGATTCTCTTCCATCTAGTCTCTAATCCACACCTGTAGGCTAGTTTGACTTTATTTAACATGATGGTTTTAAGAGTGCAAGCCCAGAAAGCAGATGACATCATTGCACAAGTACTTTGTATGCCTCTGCTTGCATCACAATTGCTTATATCTCATTGACCAAAGCGACTCACATGGACAGGCCAGAATTTAAGGGGTGGAGAAATAGACCTCACCTCTAGTGGGAAAATTGTCCGGCTGCAAAGGACATGAGCATAGGGATAGGAAAACTTCATGCCGTTTTTGCAATGTCATCACACATGACTTCTTGGAAAATTGCTGAATGGAATATTGAAAACCTGGACCTGTATATAGCTTATATGCTAATGTTTACTCTTGAAAATATAACAAAAGACTATTGAAACTTTTAGAGATATTGTGGAAAATAAATGTGACAAATCTCTTCTCTATTATAAATGGGATAACATGCTATGTTTGTGAAAAAATTACTTGAGCATGATTAAATTCACCTAGGGTTGCAGTATCATACATATAAAATAAAAAAAAACACTGAAGTTAAAGAGAAACAAGATGATTAATACATTAATACATTCATTCACTTAAATTTTGTTGATCTTCTCTACGTCTCCATGTTCATGCAGTCATGTTCATATACAGTCAAGGTGCTTAGTTAAGTATGACTTGTTACATGTGAATTCTGGAAAGCCTTTTGCTCACTGTATTTTGTCTTAATTTGAGCTCCAGAATATTTTTTTTTAAGTTTTCATTTAAATTCCAGTTAGTTGACATAGAGTGTAATATACTAGTTTCAGGCATATAGTGTAGTGATTCAACACTTCCATGAAAAAAAAAAAAAAAAAAAAAAAGCACTTCCATGAAATCACCTGGTGCTCCTCATAAGTGCAGTCCTTAATCCCCACCATCTATGTTACTCATCCTCCCACCCACCTCCTCTCTGGTAACCATCAGTTTGTTCTCTATAGTTAAGAGTCTGTTTCTTTTAAAACTATATTTAAATTAAAATTTAAAATATTTAAATTTAATTATCATATAGTGTATTATTAATTTCCAGGATAGAATTTAGTGATTCATCAGTTCCATATAACAACCAGTGCTCATTATGTCAAATGCCCTCCTTAATGCTTATTACCCAATTATCTTATCTCTCTCGGGCAACCCTCAGTTTGCTCCCTATATTAAGAATCTCTTATGGTTTTCCTGTTTTTTATCTTATTTTATTTTTAAGAGTCTGTTTCTTGATTTGCCTCTCTCTCTCTCTTTTATCCCCATTTGTTCTTTTGTTTTGTTTCTTAAATTCCACATGAGTGGAATCATATGATATTTGTCTTTCACTGACTTATTCCACTTAGCATAACACACTCTATACATTCACCTACCATAATACACAAATGGCAAGATTTTATTTTTATGGCTGATTTTATATATATAATCAACAACGCTACAAACAACAGTGTTGGTGAGGGTGTGGAGAAAAAAGGAACCCTCTTGTACTATTGGTGGGAATGCAAACTGGTGTAGCAACTCTGGGAAGCAGCATGGAGGTTCCTCAAAAACCTTAATGTAGAATTACCATATGATCCAGCAATTGCTCTACTGGGTATCTACCCAAAGATTACAAAAATACAAATTCAAAGGGATACATGCACCCTGATGTTTCTAGCAGCATTATCAACAATAGGCAGTCAGATTATGGAAATAGCCCAAGGGTCCATCAACTGATGAATGGATAGAAAACATGTGATATATATATAGATATGTAATACATAATATATATATATATATCTCCCATTCCATAGATTGCTTTTTAGTTTTATTGTTTCCTTTATTGTGCAGAAGTTTTTTTTTTTTTTTTTTTTTTTTTTGATGAAGTTCCAATAGTTTATATTTCCTCTTGTTTTCCTTGCCTCAGGAGACATATCTAGAAGAAAGTTGTTTTGGCCAATGTCAAAGCGGTTACTACTTGTGTTCTCCTCTAGGATTTTATGGTTTCAGGTCTCACATTTAAGTCTTTCTCCATTTTGAATGTATTTTTGTCTATAGTATAAGAAAGTGGTCCAGTTTCATTCTTTTACATGTTTCTGTCCAATGTTCCCATTACCATTTGTTGAAGAGACTGCCTTTTTCCCATTGGATAGACTTTCTTGTTTTGTCAAAGATTAATTGACCATATAGTTGTGGGTTCATTTCTGGGTTTTTTGTTCTGTTCCATCCATCTGTGTGTGTTTGTAAGTACCATACTGTTTTGACCACTACAGCTTTGTAATATAACTTGAAGTCTGGAATTGTAATGCCTCCAGCTTTGCTTTGCTTTTTCAAGTTTGCTTTGGCTATTCAGGGTATTTTGTGGTTCCATACAAATTTTAGGATTGTTTGTTCTAGCTCTGTGAAAGATGTTGGTCATATTTTGGTATAGATCATATTAAATGTGTAGATTATTTTTGGTAGTATAGACATTTTAGCAATATTTGTTCTTTCAATCCATGTGAATTCCAGAATCTTGACTCTGATCATTAGGCATAATGTCAGAATTTCATAATCCACCTAGAGGATTCTTTAAATTATTACTTGATGAAAGGACAGAGGATTTGTTGATAGAACATAATCTATTAAAACTTTTAGTTCATAATACAGTATATGACAAAATCTGGATACGCAGTGTGTTCTGGTAAGCATCTCTAATCCTTCTTACTGAAGTTTGGCTCTGGGAATAGTGTCTCCTATTCACTTTGAATTCACTTACTCATGCTCCATATTGCTCTTAAACCAACCAGATGCTCTATAATGTGACTACCTTCAAGATCATTCTTAATAATTCCTCTCCTCCTCTTCCTCTTCTGCCTCCTCTTCTTCCTCCTCCTTCTTCTTTCTTTTTCTTCTTGCATCTGTGCAATCATTCAAAGTATGTTCTTGAATATTTCCTACCAACATGTTTTGTAAATGTTGCTGGTGGACATCTATCTTGGTACTTTCCAAACTTTTGAACACATTCCCTTATTTCCAAAAATTATAGGATTTTTATGTTTCTTCATTTTTAAATTGTATACATATTCTACTGTTATTAGGTAATAACTCCAGGAACACTCTAAATTTAGACCATAGTTCAATAATTATGATTTTGGATAAAATTCCTTTTCCCCATATTTTTCTTGAGATTTTGTATGTTTAGCTTATTTCTTTGCATCATTAATGTTGCCACCATACAAAAAAGGAGTTTAAATTAAGTACAGGAAAGTGAATGGGTTGCATTTTTTTCATTTTTAATACTTGGAACTATCCTTTGTTTGTTGTTTATTTCCATAAATCTTTTTAAGCCACATGTTCATTTTTTAGGATCCATTCAGTAGGAACCAATCTGAATAAGAAAAATCACTGTTCTTTACAGTATACTGACAATAAATCGTATGTCTTTAAACACTCTTACTTTATACATCTTCATTCATAGATATAGTTTTAAAAATGTGAGATGTTAGGGGCTACAGAAAAAAAACATATAATCAGCCCTGAAGAAACACCATCTAAGGAGGAGTTAGATAAATATGTACAATAAATGTAATATAATGAACATTATAAAGAGATAAGTCTCAGGTAAAATGGAGGAACCCAATATTGGTCTTTAATTCAACAAAAGGTTAGAAAATAGGGCAGTGCATATGGACAATTAGGCATTCCAAGCAGATGGAGAGACACATGGATTAAAATTAAGGCTTTAAAGCACAAACAGACTTGATCAATTTCAAGTATTTCAGTAGGACTCTAACAGGGGATTGATTCAAGGTGAAGACAGGCAAAAGATAAGGTTAGAAAGAATAGAGGCCAGTTCATAAAGAGCTTTCTATAGCATACTAAGGATGTCAGATCTTATCTTAAATTGCCCTGAAAACCACTGAAAGATTTTAAGTAAGAAGTTACTTCATCAGATTATTTCTTTTAGAAGGATCACTGTGTACAGTAATGTGAAGATTATATCAGAGCAGGTAAACAAGTTAGGAGATATTTTAGAAATCCCAGATAGATAAGGCTCTATGAAGTGTGAAGAATTGGGGAAATAGAATTAATCAAAGAGATATAATATTAAAAAAAAACCTATATAATATTTTTAAAAACAAGAATGTAGACAGAGCTAGAGAATACAGAGAAAGAGAAGTATTTGGTTAAATTTTAAGATGGGATATATTTTATTTGAAGTGTCTAAAAGATGTTGAAATGTAGAATAATATTTAAAGGAATGAATGAATGAACAAACAAGATGCCTAATAGGCAATCAGACATATGTGCTAGGATTTCATGGAATGTTCTAAGCTTCAAAATAAGTTTTGGTTGTTATTAACTTATTGGTGACATTTCAATAATTGGAGTAGCAGACATTATCAAGAGAGATTTTTGACTACTTGCTGTGTGCCAGGTACTATTTTAACTACTTTATGTTTGTCTATTTATTTATTTATTTATTTATTTATTTATTTTACTTTATTTTTCTTTTTTAAATTTATTTATGATAGTCACAGAGAGAGAGAGAGAGGCAGAGACATAGGCAGAGGGAGAAGCAGGCTCCATGCACCGGGAGCCCGACGTGGGATTCGATCCCGGGTCTCCAGGATCGCACCCTGGGCCAAAGGCAAGCGCCAAACTGCTGCGCCACCCAGGGATCCCTATTTCTTTATTTAATTCTATGACAAACCCTATAATTTTCAGATGAAAAAATAAGAACAATGAAGCTGATACTTATGTAAACAAAAGCCATTGAGATAGCTCCTTGTCTCTTTTCATACCTGAGTAAATTTAGCCTTCTGGATATAATAAATATGCTCTCATGGGTAATTTAACCTGGACTTAGCTTCTTGGGGGACTTAGAATCTTCTGATGCAAGAATCAGTTTATAGGAGTAGAAAAATATTTTAACCTGGAAGTCATTGTGTACCAATTTTTATTTGTTTTACTGTATTTTATTAATAATAATATTTTGCTTACAAATTCTATAAATATATTCCACTTATTGAGATAGAAATATATAGATAAATTAATAAATTTTAACATGATATAGATCGTTGTTAGTATTTTCTGTCATTATTATAACTTCCAAGATTCTAAGGAGGATAATTGCTGTCACTTAACTCTCCCAATATTTGGTTCACTAAACGTATATGATTACAAAATTGATGGGTAAAAGATAGAAAGAGCAAGTGGCTGACACCTAAAGCCACTGAAGAGCAGATGTCCTAACTGAGGAGTATAAAGTTACAAATAAAAGCAACAGAATAGCAGACTCTAGCCCTACAGATGAGTCTTCTCTCAAAGTAGAACCACTCCCATGATAATGGAGAAGAGAATGCTTTAGTCCCAGTTCCAAACTGGGGTAATGTTGCCCCATAGGGGACAATAGTCAGTCTCTGGAGACATTTGGTTGTCATGAGTAAGGGAAGGACTACTATTGATATCTATTGGATAAAATACAGAGATGAGGCCAAGCATCCTACAGTGCACAGGACCAATTCCACAAATAATTATTCCATCCCAACTGTCAAGAATTCTGCAATTGAGAAACCCTAAATATCCCAAAGGTTCAATTTGAAAATAATTTGAATAAATGTTCAGTCCAAAATAAATGGTTGTCATCAAAATTTTTCAGCCAGAAAATGTAGTTGTTTTGAAATTTTATCTTAATCCTTTGTGCATTATACACACCCTCCAACACAAAGATCACTAGAAACTAACTGAAGCTAAACTATTAGATGATATACTGATAGTGAAATTGTTTCTTCCTGCAACAAAAATTATTTTATTATTTTGTTAAATCAGAATTTTTAAGTGAAGTTTAGAAAATAAGTTTGAAGATGATGTCAAGAGTTAGTCATGTTTTCTTTTATTAAGAACTAAAATGATTACAAAAGACTATCTTTCAATAAGTAGTATAGATATGAGAAGTAATTTCAAGACAACTTACTTGTAAGTTAATAAATCACATTCAGAAAGTTTCATTTTTCTTTATTCTTCCAGAGGTCAGTTATTTATTTCCACTTAGTAAGAAGCTACCCTCCTCCTTAATTCCCTTGAAAACAAAAATTTTGCAGGACGCACCCCCCCACAAATGATGTTTTTTTTAATGAACTTTTATAAAATGCTTCTGCTTAAATAGTGTGTTTCTTTTACTTTTGCTTAAATGGTGGGTTTCTCTGCAGTCTTCAAGTAATGGGGAAATGAGCAGAAGGATAATTGTTTCGTTGTGCTTGGTTATTGAATTATTGTAATTATTAATTACAAATACAATTACAATATTAATTATTGAAGCAGCTGCTCCTGGATTGGAAGTTTTAGGCTGTGGAAATGATTGCTACCAGAAAGGGGGCTCACAGTGAAGTATAAGTGCCTGCCTCTTCAGGAAGGCCTGCTGTGCTATAATAACAAAACAGTCCAGGTACCAAGATGGGAGGTAATGGGAACAATATTTAGAAAACAGAACTGTATTGTTTCTAATATTTAAGCTCTTTTATTAAAAGTAGAACTGCAGAGATTAGAATCCTCTAAATATATTCTTAACATTAAAGAGACACTGAACGATATTAAAATGATGAGTTTTCTTCTTATGTACATACATATGTATCTATTACATAACCATCCACCTATTCATCCATCCACCTATCTATACACTTTTGCTCTTAATGACACAAATGAGAAAGTGCAATTACTTCCTTTTTTTTTCTCTTGAACTCTGGAAAATAGAGAACAGTTTTGTTTGTTTTTACATAGCTCTGCTTTTTATTTGCCTTATATTCCGTTGGAGTTTTAAGGGAGGAGAATAGGTTTATGTGACTAGAGAAGCAAAGAGCCATCCACCTCTTTTTTTTTTTTTTTTTTGTACTAGTGAGAAAAAAATCTGAAAATAACTCATCTAGGAAAAAAATTAAAATTACCATTTTTTTCAAGCGATACATCTCTTTTAAATAAAACTTACCTTTACTTTCTAAAATTTTGTGTTATTTTTTTGGATCCTTAGACATGAAGTCATCTACTGCTAGTATTGATGAGGATGCTCCTAACAACTCAGTTTGCATCTATGTATTTATTGTTTTGTAAAATGAAAAACAGAATGGGAAGCCAGAATGACAAGCTTTATTTGTTCAGAATGTATGCTTAATTTCATATTTATGTTCAGAAGAAGAGATGTTGCCATGAGGAACCATGGAACTTCAAAATTTGAAGGAACAAGCATTTAGGGAATAGGTTGCCTTTTGTTGCTAAGCTCTGGAGAGAGCTGGTTATTCATTTCAGTCATCTGCTCTCTTCCAAGACCATGGCTATGTTCCAGAGTCTTGCTAACTAAAATTCTAAGATATATATTAAAAACTCAAAGAGGGTATAGTAAATTCCCATGATAAAAGCTTGTGCTCTGTTCAAGTTTTTAGTAATTGAGTTGAATTTTGATTTTTAAAAAATTGCATAGCTTTGTTTAGCTCAGTGAGAAGATGACTTTGCTGTCAAGAGACCAGCAGTGCTCTACTTTTGGCATCTCTTTTCTGCATAACTGTCCTCATTATTTCTATTTCTCACTTTTCCCTTTAGTCACATCCCATCAGGATAAAATGTGCCTCTTTTTGCTCAAGCCGATCCTAGCAGTAATCTTGGGATCATGTAGACTTAGGTATTAAACCCCTGAGAGGTAGAAAAGAAAGTATATAAGAATATTTGCCTTTTAGGTGATTATATTTTAGAAAAATATGATAAACACCAGAATTTTAAAATCTAAAACAATCAATATCTAGTTGTTCTTTCTACATGGCACTCACCTTTTTTTGTTTTTAAGATTTTATTTATTTATTTATGAGAGACACACACACAGAGAGGCAGAGATACAGCTGAGGGAGAAGCAGGCTCCCTGCAGGAAGCCCTATGTAGGACTCCATCCCAGGGCCCTGGGATCATGACCTGAGCCGAAGGCAGATACACTCAACCACTGAACCACCCCGGTGTCCCAGGACTCATGTTTCCCAGTTTTCTCACTGTCCAATTTCTTATAACTCAGATGTTGAAAAGTCTCATTTAGTTATTTTTAGTAGTAATGTTTCCTATGAATCAAATTGAAATGAAAATGTCATGAATATATAAAACCACAGAGTTATTTCAAATAAAAAATAAAAGTATTACGTAGAAAGCTTTTATGTGATTTTATTCACATCATTAAGGCAGAGTTGCCCATCTACCTTAGGCCTACATTGTCTTTAATGTAATTGTATCACCATTTATGTAGGAATGGGAGATTGGGTCACACATCATTTATGACCCTAGTTATAAAGTTAAAAAGGGCACTTATAAGTACAAAATTTTAACTTCATGATCTGCATAAAGTTGTCTAATAAACATATCTGATCGTATTTGAACCATCCAGTTTCTTTTGTTGTTTATAAATAAAATAGTGACAAAACAGGTTTCGCCAAGGACAGATATTGCCTCAAGAAGAATTTAGCTATCACGAGTCAGAGGAGTTAGTTTATGAACTATCTGTAGAATTTCCATTTCCAAAGGTACATTACACAAATCTCCAAGGTTACATGCTCTCCAAGGCACATTAGTAAATATCTGCAAGGTTTCCATTTTCCTGACAGAAACAATTACAAATGCCATGCAAGAATAATTTCACACAGAGAGTTGAGGCAGCTATCAGAATTCTCTTAGGTAACAGTTGCAAATGTTTATGCTAATATTACTTAGCTTTTTCCCTTTTAACTTAAAAAAAAAATCAGGCTACCAAATTCAGTGCATTTCTTTTGTTGTCAGTGTAGTTCTAAAAAAGAGAACGCACATTAAAAAAAAGTTGGAAGCAAGCTTATGTTCAATTCAAACTATATGTTTTAAAACAAAATACTGCAGTATGTTTTCACCAGGGAACTCTTGTATTCCCTGTTTCATTTCAGTAATGAAGAGAAGAGCTGCCATCTGGCCATTTCAAATGTATGGAGTTTGTGCTTCTATATATAAATGACAGCATATGGAAAGGGAGGCTTGCAATTGAGTGCATATTCCTAGAAACACTTAGGGATTTATTCCTCTCAGAATGTGTACTATCTGCCTCATCTAACACATTACTTTTAACTTCTCAAAAAATTAAGGAAAATACGAAGTCATTTTAACCTATCCAAAAATCTTCAATATTCAAGAATATACATTAAAATTTTTAGCTTACTTGATAGTTTCTCTTAAAAATATGGAGGCATGTGTGTATTTTTTATCCTCTCCTGCCCAAGACCCACTGATACTAAGATAAAAATTGTAAAAGTATCAACATGGAAATATAAAGAGAAGAGTAGATGAAAATTTTCAACAGAGGTTTGAAAGGCAAAGATAGAGGAGTGGAAAGGAATTTATCAAGGAATTTCTCGGGGCAAAGGAAGCTGCAACTAAAACCTAGGAAGAATGGAGAAGAGAGACCATTTACCCTGAAGAACCTAAAAACCCAAACCAGTCAACAAAAACCTTGACCTTAGAACTGATAGGTAGCATAAAGTAAAAAATACAAGAATTTATTAGAATATTGGAACAACCAGTTTCCCTTCCAACTATGTTCATGGGTGCTGTACATAGGCCATATGACAGAAATTTATTCTTCAGAGAAATCAAATTGGAAGGAGAGAATCTGGAGGTCTAAATGACCAGATCTTGCCTCTCACCCCAGACATATAATACAAATACTTTGTAGTTGCCAACCTCCCTGCCTCAATAAAAAAATGTAAAAAGCACTGTGGAAACTGATGTAAGATGTAGAAGAAAAAAATGAAAAATCCTAGTGTAATACAAGGAGACATTACATTCATTCATGTTTTTGTTGTTGTTTTAGTAATTTAAAAATAGTTTAATAACACATTTGTGGAATTCAGTGCAACCTTATAGCCATATTTCCAAACAGGTTTAATTTTTTTTTTCAAACAGGTTTAATTTTTAAAACAGTTTTAGATTTACAGAAAAGTTGTGGAGACAGTACAGAGTTCCCATATACCCTATACCCAGTTTTCCCCTAATATTATTAATATCTTACATTAGTTAATGATAATATATCAATATTGGTTCATTAATTGTAACCAAGGTACATCACTAAATTCATACCTTATTCTAATTTCTTTAGTTTTTTCCATTATTTTTAATTATTTTTATTTAAATTCAATTTAATTAACATATAGTGTGCTATTAGTGTTAAAGATAGAATTTAGAGATTCATCAGTTGCATATAACACCCAGTGCTCATTTCATCAAGTACCCTCCTTAATGCCTGTCACCCTGTTACTCCCTTCCCCCACTACCTTCTGTTCAGCAACCCTCAGTTTATTTTCTATAGTTAAGAATCTCTTATGGTTTGTCTCTCTCTTTGTTTTTGTCTTATTTTTCCTTCCCTTCCTCTATGTTTATCGGTTTTATTTCTTAAATTCCACATATGAGTGAAATCATATGATATTTGTCTCTCTCTGATGGACTTATCAAAAGCAATACCAAAAGATGTACAAAAGGGCCTGTAATAGTAAAAGAAATAAACTCTTTGAAATTGAAAATATGATAGTTATAATAGTAAAAGAAATAAACTCTTTGAAATTGAAAATATGATAGTTATTTTTTCCAAACATATATTAAAAGCTAGGTTATAAAATACAGTAAAAAATCACAGAAAGAGAAACAAAAGTATTCAGAACATTAACTTGAAGGATCCAACATTTCTCTTTTAGTAATTTAAAACAAAAAACAAAGGAAGCATTAGGGAAACATTTTTTTAAACAAAATGGTACAAAATTTTAGATTATTTCAGAATAAAGAGATTTCTAGATTAAAAGTATGTATCAGATGCCCAAGAGAGTAAATGGAGATCTATGGCATATACACAGCGTTCTGTAAATAAGAACATAACAGATAACAGCTGAGAGGAAGAAAAAACAAAACCAAAATCTACAAATAATGAAAATTAGAATTACATAAACCTTTTTTTAAAAAAACAACACTGAAAAGTAGAAGTTATTGGAATAGTATCTTCAAGGAAATGACATTCAATATAGAGTTTTATTTTTATACAGACTACCAGTCTAACGTGAGGACAGAATGACAAAAAGACTTAAATAATTCTTTCTTTATATTTCATCTTGAGGGAAACTGCTTGACCTTATCAGAATGACACTGAAGTCAGGGCTTTATTCTGGCTAACACCACTTCTTGCTTTGGAAAATTTCGATTTGATGAATTTCCTTTCTCTATCCAGTTATTTAATTTCTCATTTTGTATAAGTACCTATTGTAAAATGGCATGACTTCACAGACAAATTGGATTCCAAGAGACTATGCCCCAAGATTGTTTAGTAGAGTACCCTGATTGACAATCTGGAAAAATCCTTCCGCCTGGGCAGGTATCAGATGGATTCACATATAGTCACAGTGGACATCATCAATTTTTTAAGATTTTATTTATTTATTATGTATGTATGTATGTATTTATTTATTTATTTATTTATTTATTTATTTGAAAGAGAGGGCAAGCAAGCATGAGCTGGGTAAAGGAAGAGGTAGCAGCAGACTCCCAGTTGAGCAGAGAGACTGACCTGGGACTTAGTTCCAGAACCCTGGAATCATGACCTGAGATGAAGACAGACACTTAACTGACTGAGCTACCCAGGTGCCCCATTATCAGAGTTTTCTTTCAAGTGTATTGTAGTAGCTACTAAGATAATCAAAGTGCCCTTACCCTGATTCCATGATCACCAGAAAGACTTCAGATAAACATGTAGCTTGGTCTATGACCTTACAGAAACACTGATATTGCCATCTGCTTTGTAATAATATATTCCTTTTTAAGTTAACACATTGGAATACTTGTTCATAAACATATCCATGAATAAAGAGAAACTCTCATGAGCCACATAAAATTTTTTACAACTATTGTTTTATTTTCTCAACTTTATTTTTCAGTTCTTCAAATGAATAAACTCATTGAAGCTACATTTTTTTATTAAGAATTCTTCATTATCTCCACAGAGTATATCAAAACATAATATATTAATCTGAACAGTATGGTTTTACAGATCTAAATTAGCTTGTAGAGCTTGTAGCTTGAAGATCCAGTGTATATAAATCATTGAAAATAATTTATATACAGTAGATCTTTATTGCATCTGCATAACAGGGCAAACACTATTCAGTATTTTATTTTTACTAGGTTTGATCATACCAGCAGTAAAACTTACTATGGATTTGACTTTCTCATACCCACTTGAACAGGTTTTTTCCAAAGCCTGAGGAAGGATCCTAACACTGTGTTATGTAATCACATATTTTGGTAAATTTTGCAAAAGTGAAATATTTTAACAGCCATCTGATGAGAGAAATTTTTCTTTGCAACAAAAACTATTATATGTCAAAGTTCGCCTGAGTATCTAGTGGTGATAGAGTGGCCTGAGCATTCTAGTGATCCCAGTGAAGGGGAAGTTGAGTTGAAGATACCTCTGGTTTGCAGTGTCTTCTTTATATAGATAAATTATTGTTAACTAGATTCTATGAAGTAGAATTGGCTTCCAGAAATATTCTTACAGCCCACATTACCAACTCATGCAATATTATGAGAGGAAGACCTTGGAGCAGACAGTGGGCTATGGAGATGGTGGGGGAGAAACAAGGTTGGAAATGTACAAAGACAGTTGATGGCCTATAGAAAGTTCTTCCAAATGTCATAGGCCATATGAAAATTAAATAGAGGTTTTCCATATTTGACAGAACTAATAATTTTTACCCAGTGAAAATTATAAATTTGAAAAAAGTCTAAATCATTGACAATAAAAACACTGATAAACCAAGAAGAGAAACTAAATGACTCTTCTATTTTCTTTATATAGAATATTACAAAATCTTGGTTATAATAAGAAACAATATAAAATATATGAAACCAAATGCTGAAAGAAAAACACTACAGAGATAAGTGAGGCAGTTGATTTGTAAAACTTTTATTATTAAATAAATAATAATAAAATAAAAAATAAAAGTTCTATTATTTTTTCTGAAATGTTGATAAACTATCAGATTTTAAAATGCATAATTTGATAGGATTTCTTTCTCATTATAAATACATTTATTTTTGTACTTGAATCTTTATTTATAGTTTTGTATTCCATTTCTTAAAGGACAAAATGCTATAAGCTTCAGGCCCAAAAGATCTGGACCCACCCAACCCTACTTATAAGGTAAGTGTTACTTTTGTTATTATTATTATGAATCATTCTGTCTAGTTTAAGAATGAGAAAACTGACATCTTGAGCTATAATGCAATTTTCCTCTGTTCACAGAGCAGGTGAACAAGGACTCTATCCAAAGTCAGTCTGAATACATAATCTATTCTTTTTTAAAATATTTTATTTATTTATTCATGAGAGACACACAGAGAGAGAGAGAGAGAGGCAGAAGAAGAAGCAGGCTCTATGCAGAGAGCCCAGTGTGGGACTCGGTCCTGGGACTCCAGGATCATGCCCTGAATCGAAGGCAGACACTTAACCGTGAGCCACCCAGGCATCCCTACATAATCTATTCTTAACCAATTACACACTAACACCTCTCACACTATTTGTGAGCCAATCACAGTGTGTCACACCTGGAAGTGTTCTCCCCATCCCTTGGTTTCTCTAATGCTATGTGGTTCAAGTCAGTCCAATTAAAAAGTGAAGTATCTACAATATATATCACATAGTAAGCTAAGCATCTAAAACTAGTGAACTTTGTGTATAAAAGTAAACAAAATACCATTTATCCATGTTTTCTAGGAGTATATCAGGCAGAGAGGACTATGAGGGGATAATATTTGTGTAACATAATGAGTATCTGACAGAGATATTCCCAAACTGTATTTGGAGTACATTGGAGGTTCATTTGACTTAGAGTGAGGGATTGTGATGGGATGGAGCTGAACTTAGTAAATAATTCATATAATATATGACACTTCTAGGGATCCCAGGGTGGCGCAGTGGTTTGGCGCCTGCCTTTGGCCTTGGGCGCGATCCTGGAGACCCGGGATCGAGTCCCATGTCAGGCTCCCGGTGCATGGAGCCTGCTTCTCCCTCTGCCTCTCTCTCTCTCTCTCTCTCTCTCTCTCTCTCTCTCCCTGTGACTATCATAAATAAATAAAAATTTAAAAAATATATATGACACTTCTATGAACTTTAAAAGGCAGGCTGGTGAAGAAGAAAGGAGATGGTCTTGTATGCAGATGAAACATCACATTCAAGGGCACAGAGTTATGATGCATCACCTTGTACCTAAACAGTCACATGTAGTCTCACATGACTGGAGTATACCATTTGCAGAAAATACCAGAAAAATGCCATCTCTTTGAGAGTTTCATATATTGTGCTAAGAAACTCAAATTCTATCTTATACTGAAAATGAATCTGTAGTTTTAAAAATGTTCAAAGCAAAATGTCGATTTGTTTTGAGTTGTGATTAGCCCCTATATGGGAAGCACAGGTGTTCACAGTGAGTTTGAGATGGATGGAAGGCCAGTCCAATGGTGAGACTGTGGCAAAAGGAAGGTGAGAAGAAGAGGTCTGAACTCAAACTGGGCAATGAGTATTATTCAAAAGAGTGAGTGTGTTTGACATTGACCAAAATTGATGGTCGGTTGAGAAGTATTTAAGATACCATGGCAACCCCTGTGGTGTGATGAGTGATTGAGTAATTGATGCCGACATCTAAGGCAAAGAAATAGGAGGAATAAAAAGTGAAAAAGAAAATGCAAGTTTTGTTTTAGATTTGTTAAATGTGAATTGATTTTAAGATAATCTATCAGAAGTGTTTAGGTGACAATTAAAGATGACCCTTGGATATAGGTATATGTTTGAGATTCTTTGTTATATTGGTAGCAGCTTAAACTTTAATTGTAGAGAAATTCACCAATGCAAGAGAAGGCAATCTCTGGGAATACAGACCATTCATATAATAAAATATAAGGAAAACACAAAGTGTGAACATTTAATAATATCATGGAAAGACTGATTCCAAAGCTGGGAGCAGTCAATGCTTAGTGCAAAAGAGAAGTCAAGAAATATCAGTGGGACAGTACATCCTTTGACTGTATTTAGGCCATTGGTGACCACAGCTAGGCTGTGCTGATGAAGTATGGTGGTGGCACGAGATTCTCATGAGTTGAGATAAATGAATGAATTGAAAGTATCAACTCTTAGTCTAAGAAGTTTTTTGAAGAAAGAGGAAAATGTAGGATAGTAAATATGTATGTAGAGCCCAAATATTACTCAGAAGGACACAATATCTACTTGCCAAGTTCTATTCTAGCTCCATCTGCTGTATAATCACATATATTTTGTATTAACTAGTCTTATATATGAGATGTATAATTCACATTTTTCTTTAATTTATCAATTAATTTAGATGCCATCTACAAAAATCAATGTTTTCAATATCAATTTATTTCCAGCATATATATGAGCATTTTTTCATTTTCACTGATTTAACAAATATGTCTTATATGCTTATTATATATCAGGCAATAGACTATAAGGTCTTCAGACAATTATTTGAGCAATTATTCTTTGTTATCTGCTATACACAAAATAGGATGCTAACCTCAATCCAAAAAATGTGAAGCCTTTGATCTGAAAAATGAGTAAAGACAAAGCCTGAGACAATAAATCCTTGGTGAATTTTGAAACATTAATTTTAAAAAGATATCTTTATCTTTGTATGTGTTTCTTCTACTGGAAAAAAAAATTTCCCCCAATACTATAGATATATCAACTTGAGTTATATTCTTTCCCAGGATTTTCCCTGAGAACTTTCTGAAGTAGAGCTTTTTTTTTTTTTTTTTTTTTTTTTTAAATTTAAGTTTTGGTCTTATTCCCAGATGCTAACTTCTGAAAGTTAAACAAATCAATAGAAAGCTTTACTTGAGTAGTCTAACTTGAAGTCATTAGCAGGGAAATAGCTAAGATAAGAGCTACCTCCTTGCCCCATGAAGAACAAATATTTTCCACTCAGACTTCTGCCTTTTCAGTGTTTCATATTTCGTGTATAGAATCTACTTAAAAATTCTTTCAAAGACTGAAGCTACTGATTTCTTTATTTACAGCTTAACTGAGTTTGTCCCCTTAGACATTAAAATTGACCATTCCTATTTCTCCTCACCTCCTCTCTTCATTTCCTCACCCCAGGACTTTTGACCTTGAGTTCAATTTTCAAGACACTTTTGCTAGAGATTCATAGTACATCAAGAAAGAGAATAGGCTAAATATTTTCATAGCTATCTCTGTCACAATTGAATTTCATACTATTCTATCAAGAGTTAAATGGAAAAAATAAGATTTTGATGTTCATAGTAGGAAGGATAATAGTTTTACCTTCTAGTGGTCTCCTACAGAACATGCTTAAATGAATGCATTTGTAATACAGAGTGAAACTTCATCTGTGTTCTGCATAACTGCATCTTGGCTTTAGATGATTGCACTGTGGGACGTGAGAAGGAATTTTGAAATGAGCAGCCTGTTTCCTGCAGATAAGTTTATGTGTCCTCCTTATCATCATGAAAAGAAGTTAAAATAATAGCTACCCTATAAACAAAATGCAAAATTTTAAATCCACTCGATTCTAATGGCTTTCAGTCCCGGTTCAGGATTGTAACACTGCACCGTGTCAATCTATGCTGCATTAAGCTCAGGCAAATTTCTCAAAATGTTTTAAGGACGGTTTATAACTTATACTATGTTTCTGAATATTTTCATGATTCTGACATCTGCATATGAATACTTAAATAATCGTTGTCAGTATAGATATTGCTCCATAGAACTACCAAAACAATGAAGTCAAAATATCAAATTTGAGAAGGTACACAATATATTTTCCCATCTAAGAACTTTCATGATGAAAATAGTTACGTGGTTTTCTTTAAAAGCAGTGGTGTGTGTGTGTGTGTGTGTGTGTCTGTGTGTGTCTGTGAAGCGGTAATCATAGGTGAAGAACCCAGAATTGATGGTCAGCTATCAGATCTCTAGATCCTAACCAGTCCTATTCAGGCATTCACCTGTTACTGTTCTTACTTGTACGCTCTCAGAGAGTTGTACCCTGGGAAAACCTCATTTCCTAAAAGACAGAGTTACTGGAACAGAGTATCTGGATATGGCAGTCCTCTTGACCCCTGGTGCCATGATTTTTTCCTTATAGTCCTTCTGCCTGTTACTATTGCTGAAAACTCACTTAAAAGCCTGTCTTTAAGGTCTTGATTTCCTGACTGAAATCTCCCCACTTCAATCATGTTCTTCCCTTGGTTTCCAGGTGGGAAAATGACAAATTCAAACTACTTCTTTCTTACTCCCTTAATGTTTGTTCTGCCATTGGCCTTCTGTACCTTGACCTCAAAAATTTAGAAGTCTTAAATTGTGAAAGCTACAGGTTTTGTAACCAATTATTTTCCTTGGATAAAAAGCCTCATGGAGACTTCCTTTTGGTAGCAGTCATTCTGAACAAATTCAGAGACTTCCTCCATAGCATTCCTAACAATGGGCACATTCTATCTATCTCAGCCCATCAGGTGATTAAGAATTCATTATATTTTAAGGCAACTTATTCCTATTTTGAATAGCACTTCTTTAACATAGCCAGTATGATGGTTGGGTTATCTAGATGTGCCAGTTGTTTTGTTAAATAGCTACATTCTCTATATATTCATCCATCATCAATGTATATATGCATCCTAAAATACACATTGGAATGTGCACAATCCACCTATACTTGGACTTCTTGTACGCTGATGTTCTGGGAAATTTAATGGATACCAGGTTTTAAAAAGGGAAAAGAGTATTCTAAGGGGAAAAGATGAGTACAAGTTCAAAGAAGTTAAGAGAGATAAGCATAGTTGAAGGACCTGAATGTCAGAAGGCATAGCGTTAGGTACACCATGGGACTATAATTGAACTGCTTAGACATAGATCCATTCACCCTGGGAAAGAGAAAGCTGTGTGATAAAACTGAAATATCTATGTCACCAGAGATCTACACAACTATAATGAAGACTCATCTCTCAAAGAACAAGTTTGAAAAAGTGAAAATTATGTCCTAAACTGATCAAAATGATTATATATTTTGAAGTCAAGGATAATTCAAAGCTATCGCATGGGCAACTTAACTTTTACATCTACCATACAACTTATGTGTGTTTTTTTTTTTATTATTAAATTGGGAAGACTGAGCAAGAAGGTATTTCAGTAATGTCACCTATCAAGACGTGTCCTTGATTCTGATGGGTAACTAAGAAGTATAGACTAGCTCAGTTGCCTGATATATGATGCAGAGTTGTGGACAGAAGAAATTGACAAGACAACGAAGGATAGCCAGGACAGGCAGTAGAGCCAACTGTAGGTGTGAATTCTTGCCCATCATACCTTTGACAACTTTTGGAATCTAAGGGAAACAGATAAAAGAGTAAGGCCTGAAGTCCCAGCTCAGGGAGATATAAATTATTTATCCAGCAGAATTATGTACCAATGGTATGTATACATATGCACACACAAACACACACATATATACATTTTTATCATACACTTCACTCTACTGCTCAAAGTTTTGCAACAATCCCTAGTTTCATTTAGACTGGAAGCCAAGATTCTTCTGATACCCTACAAGTTGATCCTACTTACTTCTTTGTCTTCTTCTTTTTTTAAAAGATTTATTTATTTATTTGTTTGTTTGTTTGTTTGTTTGTTTGTTTATGGTAGACATAGAGAGAGAAAGAGAGAGAGGTAGACACAGGAGGAGGGAGAAGCAGGCTCCATGTCGGGAGCCTGACGTGGGACTCGATCCCGGAACTCCAGGATGGCGCCCTGGGCCAAAGGCAGGCGCTAAACCGCTGAGCCACCCAGGGATCCCCCTCTTTGTCTTCTTCTATCTGCTCTTCCCTCACTGCTTCTGCTCGAACCTTACCCCCAAGTCTTTTATCAAATGCTCCCTCCTTCTTGAAGCCTATCTATCCTGATTCCCTTCTTTAAAATTATAGCTGCTCCACCTGCAGCTGTCTCAATCCCCTTTATCCTGTTTTACATTTATTTTTTTCCTTCAATGTTGTAGTTGCCACCTTTTAAGAAGACACTTTATTGTTGGTTCTCTGCTTCCTCCTAGATTCTTAGCATCATGAGGGCAGAGATCTTGGTTCACTGATGTCTCCAAGGGAACTAGAACAGTGTCTGGTCAGACTTAAGTGTTTAGAAAAGCATTTGTTGGATACATGAATGAACTAGAGCTAATGTTGAATGATTTCCCTTTTTGGTGGCCTTCTGGGATGTCATAAATTTTCTTAAAGTCCTTAAATGATGGGAGGAACTGGAAACACTAGGTAATCAGCTTCAGCCATGGTAGTGGCAGCCCTTAAAAATGAGAGCCCAGAAATTGCAGGGTAAGTGAGATGTTGGCTCTAGGCAGCAGCCAATCTGGAAAGAAAAAGTACTTCAGGAAGAGACAAAACAGTCAAAGAGAGGATGGGAGGAGATGGAGCTTTGTTCAATTCACATGCAATAAGATTTACTTATTTATTGTATTTACTATTCTTCTCACCCCATTAGAATAACAGCACAAAAAAGGCCAGGATTTTTGTTAATTTCATTCACTAATGTAGTTCAGTACAAGAACTTTGTATTTCTAAATTGGTGCTTAATACATGTTGCTAAATTAAGACAAATGCTGCTTCACCAATAGAAATTATATTCCTGAATATTTGTTTGCTCTCATTTGTGAATATCAGAACTAAAAGAAATGATCTCATCAAGTTATAGTCATGTGCTAAAAAGAGGAAAAGTTTATCTCTCATTTTAATATTAGTGGCTTTGTTAGAAAGAAGAGAAAAATGAGCAAAATTAGAGGATGCTTAATTACTGGAGCTACTCAAGGTAGAATAATTTAGCAAAAATGCTGAATACAAGAACAAGGACTTTTGTGTTCCTTTTTTTTAAAATTAAACTGTTTCATATGAAGAAAGAGAAAAGAAAGAAAGGAAATATGTCCAAGGCCACTAGAACAGAAATAATAAGTAATTAACAAGGCCAAAAAGGTACCATTAAGACTCTACATGATACTGCCCCAACGATTCAACACAGCACCTTGAAGCCCTGTTTGTCCATCTCAAAAAACTCAGAATACCAAAGCTTTTAGAGTTAAAATGTTAAGCTCTTAAAGGAAAAAAGTCTGAGTACAGGCAATATAGGTAACTCCTTAACTTATTATTATTTTAGGGCAAGTTGAGCACATGTGTAAAGACTAACCAAGAAGATGGCCTCCCACCCCCTCAGAGGTCAAGTGCCACCAGAGGAAGACTACGGGAGATGCCGACTTAAAAGACTAAATAATGGTTCTGGCTCTCACAGTTGTAGGGTCTAAAGAAATAATTTAAGTATTTGTTATTAAAGAATTACTGATTAACACAAATACTCCTGTGCCCTTTAAGCCAACTACTTTCTCTGTAGTGGTAGAGAGGAATAAATCAGACCTTATTCAGGTATATGTGAAGTATCACTATTTGTGAAAATGTGTTAAAATAGTACTCTGTTCACGTTGCCCTAAATTGCTGTCAAGAGAGCCAGGACTACCAGAGCTGGATTTGAGGATTTGGTATTACAAGACCCTGATGCCTGAAAGGTCGAAGGAAAGACAGTATCTATTTATCATGAGACACTTTATCTGCTTGAAAATAGGAGCCCTTGATAATTCACAACAGTGTTTAAAAGGATAGTTTTAGAAATTAATTATCTAGAGGTGCTTGTTGTTGAGATACCATAATAGGTTTTGATTAAACTTTCAACAACCATTAACAAGAAGGCTCCAAAGTGCTGGTCTGTCTAGACGACAATAGCAGAGATTCACTAGTTATTTTTATCAATCTCTTTTTGTCTTCCTTCCCGGAAAGTTTATTATATAACTAGACTATATTCCCTTGCCTTCTTGCAGTGAGGTATGGCTATGTGGCTGAGTTTTAGTGCACAGAGAATGGACATAAGCTTTGTGATTCTCTGTACTCCCTTTCTTACCCTATGAGATACTGAAGATCCAGCAAAGAATACTGACATTGATGGCATGGCCAAGCCGCCATTGGAAAGAGCTAGGATGCCGAAATCATTTCATGTAAGATCACGCACCACAATTAATTGTTATGTGAGCTAAAGAGTAAGCAAGTAATGAGCTAAGTCTCCAATTTTTAGGGACATTAGTCTAATACAGGAAATCGGGTTTTCTTGAACTATGCCATATCTGCTAAACCTGGTACATCCGTATAATATCTAGTAAAACAACAAGTGAGTACACATAAAAGAGTCTTTCTTTATGCCAGCTGGTCAAGTCTTCAAACCACAAATTATATAACATTAAATAGTTTATTGAAAGTAGACATATACTATAACAGACTTATGAAGAACTAACCCATAAGGATAAAAAAAAAAAAAAGCAAAGCTAAAATATAAGAGTAATACACACTTTCAAAAACCTTGGGAATAAGAGTTAGGTGATATCCTAATGGTCATTCAATGGCTTGGAAGCCTGAGTTGTATTGGAGCTTGGGCTAGTGATTATCTTTATTCCCAACATGCATACTAGTGATTAGAACTTAGGAATTATTTGTTCAAAAGGACGGAGGAGGAAACTAGCTGGACGTCTATAAAAATTCTGATGGACAATTGTCACAGACACATTTGAGGAATCTATACGAGGTGCTATTCAAAGAGTGCAATGACATTCCCCATCGCATGATTGTTTGGTGCCAACCCGGACAAGGTGAAGAGTGTTGGTCCAATTGTGACTCTGGAAAAATCTAGAATATCTCAAGTTAGAAAGCCCAAGTTTTCCAAGTAGAGAAGATGATCATTATCTCCAGAGAAATTATAATTTTGTTCCTGAGTTTAGCATAAACTACACTGATGTGAGTAGTTGACTTGGTTTTATTATTGAGCATTTAAGTACCTTTTTTATTATTATATATCATAATATTTCTCTTTGAGGGGAATTCTCATATCTTTACAAGTAATAATATTTATAATATTATAAATTTATTTACAAAATAAGTGGACCAATACTTCCTCTATGTCTCCAGTAGAGAATTTTTGACTTGAGTTAATATTTAACTATTGAACTGGTGACACAAAGACAGTGATGAGGACAAACATTCAATTATCTAGTCACAAATATGACTCTTCTTTTCTGGGCTCTAAAATCTTCAGAGCAGGTTTGTCACTTGTTATCTCCTAGCCTAGCCCTTCATTCTAGAAACCTCCCACATCTTTGTAATTATTCTTATTAACTTTGTTTTTGTTTTAGACAGTTTCTGTTGTTTATCACTAAGACCTTGACTGACACAATTAGTTAAAATAATATAGTGTCAGATTGTGTCCTACCTGTGGTGAGAACAATGGCAACTGCTGTTTCAAAAAACATTAATTATATATTACATTTGGCCTTTGGAAAAGAGAAAGAGCTCCAAACCGGGTATGGGCACATTTTTATTTGTTTTGTTTTGTTTATTTTGGCGCAAGAAGACCAATGCTATCACATCCAAATGTGAAATATTTGCCTGTTACATTCAGTAGAAAAATATGCCAAATCCAAAAGCTCACCTGGAAACTGCCATAAAAGACAGTCCTGGAGCAGTGATAAATAGTTTTGCTATTCTAAGAACCATGAGGCAGAAACATCAGGAGCAAAATTTTGGTGGCAGAATTTTGATCAATTAAATTTAAGATCTTCCCACTATAGAGAAAAAGGTGTTGATTTATACACATGACAGGGATTTTTAGCTGACTGTGTCTGTTGGTTTTTGCCCTCTTCACACACTAGAGTTCTCCTAGACACAGGGCTACCCTGCTAAAGATTATATTTTCCAACTTCCCTTTTAGTGTGATGAGATTCTCTTAGAATGAAAGCAGAAATGATGCATGACACAGCAGCCATGCCTTTAAAAGACTTGCAAGTGTGTTTCTTATTCTCTCTTCCGTTTAATTGTATGGAATGCAGATACAATGGCAGGAGCCAAAGCAACCACCTTAAATTCAGAGATGTTGAAAAGAAATGGTAGTGAAAGAGGAGATACTCTTGCCTTGTTCCTAATATTAGGGCATTTTTCTTAATCTTGGTTGAAACATTCAGAAAGCATTTTCATTATGAAAGTTTGTGTTCTTTTCAACTTTAGAGCTTTTTCTTTGATTTCCTTCTTCTTTTGTTTTCTGCAGACTCTAGAAGTCTTAAAGTTTTTAATGTCTTTAATTTTAAACTTCATAGATTCTTTTAATTATTATTTTTAGCACTTTCGTTGTAACTCTTTGTTATCATGATTTTTAAGTTTATTGGATTTTTAAAGTTCTTTTTGAATTATCTGTGCATCCACTGGGGTTATTTTTCAAATCTAGTGATTTGTGGCTGTATCTCACATCTCTGATTTAAGGACTCTGTGACCATGAACCATTATTGGCTTTTCATGTGGATGGGGCACTCTTGCCTCTGGCTGGTGGGGATGGCTTCTTTGAGAATGCATTGGTTATGAGAATGGGCAGTTCAATGGGACTCTCTCAGATGCAAAACAGATTCCTACTCTTGATCACAATTCCCTTCTCTCTTCCCTGGGAGGCAACCTTGAATTTTACTTAACTTGCTTTTCTAGGGAGTCAAATATACTAATCTTCAGAGGGATGAATTTATGAATTCACTAATTCATAACATGAGTAACTTACAAATTTATATTTTTATTTATAAAGTTACTAATTTAATAATTTACATGATTATAATTTATTTATTTATTTTTTAAAGATTTTATTTATTTATTCTCAAGAGACAGACAGAGAGAGAGAGAGAGAGAAAGAGAGAGAGAGAGGCAGAGACACAGGCAGAGGGAGAAGCAGGCTCTATGCAGGGAGCCCGACGTGGGACTCGATTCCAGGACTCCAAGATCACACCCTGGGCCGAAGGCAAGTGCTAAACCACTGAGCTACCCAGGATCCCCACATGTTTACAAATTATAAACTTACCAGGATGCAGGTGGCCCTTTGCACTTTAAAATTAAAATTTAAAAATTTATAGAATTACACCCTTGCCAATTTGCAAAAATATGAAGTTAAAAATTTAACAATTTACTAATCTTCAAACAGAAGAGAGGAAGTAAGTGAATAAAGGCGTTGACCATTATAGCCAGTACACACATTTTTTTTTTTCCACTAACCTTCACTTTGGCCTTTTTTTCTTCTCCCATTCTCTGTAGCTGTGTTTCACAAAGGGCCACCTGCATCCTTTTTTGCACATGCTCTGAACTGGCCTATGTCAGTATCTGTGAAATAGCCTCTAACTTAACATCTTTTGGTAATATATGAGAATCTCTGTGCCACTCATGTCTTACCAACTGGCTATCTGACATTTTGTTTTTGAGATATGTTTTATGGAGAGTAGAAATGCAAATATATGTGTTAAATGAATTATTTATCAGAAGCCAGAAATAGAAAAATTTAGAATAAGTGACATCCAAATATTTTACTCGTAAACTATTCTTTCATAATTTAAAATGGATTAAGTATCTCTGAATTCTGGATGATTAACAAGAATGCACAATAAGTATTTCCTCTGTGCCCTAAGACATGAGAAATCATATATATCCATCTATAAAATAAAACATACAAAGCAGGAAAAAAAGGTGTATTTCTGTTTGCCCCATTAACATGACTTATTTCTTCACTGTGGAATTCTTTGCAAGGATATATGTATTATTTTTTTAATCAGAAAAAAAGAAAATCAAGCTTATTTTTTCTAGAATTATAGGCATATAGGGTTACACTAAGTTAGAATGGAAAGATGGCAATTTGAGAGTCCAAGTTGAATTCTATGAATCAAAATCCAAATGCAGGTCAACACTTAAAATCCATGTCATTTTACTATTGTGTGGGAAACTGCAGCATGATTTAAAAAGTTTATCCTACCAAGCTAAACGATGTTACATTGGAGAACTTCCAAATAAATCCATAATTAATGTTCCTAGAAATACAGATGCTTTAATAAATCTAGTCTAAAACAAACAAAACCACCCTTTTTTAAATTAATCCATAAAATTGTAATATATTCCTGGGACATGTATTTTCTGTAAATATTCAGTATCAAAGAGTGTGCTAGGCAGTGTGCAAGTGTACATGCTGTTATCATAATATAATTCTTTAGACATTTTAGAGCATATATAATCATGTAAGGGTAAACACACCAATTGTGTTTCAGTAGTATCCTGATGTTAAAGATTCACTCAAGCCCATTCAATTAATAAATTAATACTTATGGAAGTTTCACTTTGGAGGGGTAGTTACTAAGAAGTCCTAGACATCAAAGCATAGATAGCTATGAAAGAGGCCCAACTGTAACTCCCCTCCCACCTTCACCTCTTCTCCAAATTAATTCCCTGAATGGCCTCTTTTCAGGCTCTCATTTGTTTCTCTTTTTTTTCACTTGGGATTAGAAGAATCTTTCCACAATGGTTTTCAATAATTAAAACGCTTATCTTTGTGAAGCATGTGAAGGCGCCTCTTCCCTTGCTTAAATCTGAATCTCATGATTAAACCTGTCAATAGTCTGAGCTAAAGTTTATATATTAACATGCCTTTTCTTTTTTTGTGTTTTGCTGGTTAAATTCTAGGAGTAGAATTGAGAACCTTTATAAAAATAAAAATAATTTCTGAATTTAAAATGATTAATCAATAAGGAGAAAAGGCTATCAACTAAAATAATATAGCATGATAATTTAAATTCAGACAGTATATTGGAGATATTTTTCATTCATTCCGCATTCTCGGAGCTTGTACACTAAAATCCTGTACCTCGGTTCATGCCCACAGCTTGCTATGAAAGAGCTAAAAGAATGAAAATACATTAGGTTTCTTCCAGGAAAACTATGCATCGTTTAAAGCTTGTCCTTCAGCGTTACCTGATTCTGTTTTTGGTTTTGGTTTTCGTTATCTTTGAGCTATTTTACAACTGTCTAAGTTGTAAAACAAGACAAAGCAAAACAAAATCTCATAGTATAACAGATAATTATTGCCCATAGAAATTCAGTGTTTGTCTAGAGAAATGCAAGTGATGATTGCTCTGTGGACATGAATCACTTTTGCTAGTTTGGCATTTATTTGTAAATTCACTTCAACATTCTTTAGCTGAGTAAAGAAGTCTGGTGCTTTTTCTTTTGTAGTATCTTACTAGATCCTTCACAAATTTAGTTAAATAAAACTTTTGAAGCATGGGCTATTTTTTTTTTTTTTTTTTTTTTTTTGCTATTTGTGTGTCACAGACTCTTTTTGAATATCTTTCATCCCTTTATGAATCTGAATTGCAAGTCACAATGTTTACCATAGAATGTGTTCTATAGAATATATCCCAGTACATGGCTATCATTGAAGGACAATGTGTGTCCTGTATATTTACTAGATCCAACATTTCTGTGGAGCATATATACTGTAAGGGAAAGAGTTATCTTGAAAGAGTTTTATTTTAACTCAATAGCAGAATATCCAAAAATCACCATCACAGTCTTCACAGGATTTAATGAGAACTTTGTGTTCTTTTCTACTTCTATGTATTAAAGTATCTTCTCCTTTCAGTACAATGTGTTCTCTGAAAACATTTAATTCCTGAGGCAGAAATCCTAAAGAGAGAACATTTTATGTCATCTTACACTTCTGGGTAGAGATGCATTTTTGCAAAACTAAGTGTGTGTTTTTTTGAAACAAACAAACAACATCAATAGCTTCACATTCCAATAGAAGTTATTAAGTGTATGTGAAATATGTCGCAAGTATACCTCAGAAATAGAGATTTCTATATCATTACTTGATGAAGATGTTAATAAATTGCTGAGGTTATAGTATTGTTAATTTTTAAATAATAGTAGCAAATGTAGAAGGCTTTATGTTTTGTCATTCAGTGATCTCACGTATACTTCTCAAAAATTGATTCAACAAAATAAATGCATGATATTTATATTTGTTGACAGGAAGATTTTTTTTAACAATACAGAGTGCTTTCCTTTAGCTTTTGTATTCTAAGTACACCAGCACTCCAAAGAGTGCAAAAATCAGTCTTTTTCTAGACAGTTCTCAAAAAAGTTTTTTTTTCTAAGAAACTATACTTTAATAAAGTAGTCACATATAACCCATCAAGTATTCAATGTTTCATAAATATTTATGTAATATAAATTATTACATACTATATTAGGCATCATAAAATATCTCTTTATGAAACCAATATAAGATTAAGGAAAAAGTCCTGAGGTATTAGTTTATTGAGCACCTAATGTGTGTCTGGACCTGATTTAGAAGTGGATGACACAAAATAAAATGATCATGTCTTTCGCCGTCTAAAGTCTATAGATTCTAGTATGAAAGTGCACAAACAGTAGAATACAATAAGATACAGGTTTGTGTGACTGTGTATGTGTGTCTTGGGAGCATGTCTGCATGTGTGCAGGTGCATCAGAGAGAGAGAAACAGAGACAGAGAGCTTAAAATGTTGAAACAGCCCAGGAGGGTGTCCTTATCCTGCCCTAGAAGTTTGGGGGAAGTTTCACAAAAGAAGAGAGTTCCAAATGGGGACTTTGAATTTGCTTGGAGGCGTAAAAGAAGGGATGGTACAACCATTAAATATAGACAGATCCAGGGCAGGCCCGGTAACTCAGTGGTTTAGCACCACCTTCAGCCCAGGAGTCCTGGAGACACTGGATCAAGTCCTACATCAGGCTCCCTGCATGGAGCCTGCTTCTCCCTCTGCCTGTGTCTCTGTTTCTCTCTTTCTCTCTATCTCTCTCTCTCATGAATAAATAAATAAAATTTAAAAAAAATAGATCTGGAAGTACGGGGGTGGAAATCACACACGTATGGAAATATGGTATTGTGATGGTAAACGGGGCAAGTGGACCTGGAGACAGAGGATGGATCATGAAAAAAATCATAAGGCATAAGGATTTTTATCTTACTATTAATGGGGTAGCATGGACTGTCTCCTTTTTCAAACACTGAAATTAGGGAAGTCTCTTCAAAATATGTCCCATATCCTGGATTCTGACCAGTTCCCACCACTGGAATTATTTTCAAACCACTGTCTCTCATCGAGGTGACTGCAATGGCTCACTCACTGGTCTTCTCACCTCTACTTTTGTGCCATTATAAGTCAGTTCTCCATGTACAATCAGAAATGTCCTTGGAGACATGTTTTGGAATAGTCATTTTTTCTTCTCAAAAACCTTCAATGGCTCCTTTTCTCTTGGCACACAATCAACTAAAATTTCACAATAGGACTTACTGTCCTTTGTAAATTATCAGGCCACTAGTTGCCTCCTCAAACTTGCTTATTCCTGCTCGTCCCCATACTCACTCTGATCCAATTGCAGTGACTGTACTGCCAGTTCCCAAATATCTAAAGGCAGCTTCCACCCAAAGCTTTCCCACTGGTTGCCCCCCAGCCTGGAATGTTCTTTTACCAGATGTCTTTCTGATTCCTGTGCTTTATTCAGACTCCTCATTTTTGCGTTTGTTTGTTTTAAATCAGTATTGATTTGAGGCATTTCATAGCAGCTCTGTGTGAGGATTTCAAAAACAAGATGAAATATATCATTCAGCGGTCATTTTTAAAAATACAGACACAAGAAGTAAAAACCACTTTTAGGAAATGAAAAAAAAAAAAAAAAAAACAAGGATATCCAGCAGGTATGTATCCCATCTTCAAATTTAAAATCATATTGCCAGTTGTCCAAAGTGGCTCAAATTTAAAGTTTGTGTTATGAAATTGTGCAAATATGTTCTGTGAATAGTTGGAGAAAACCAATGCACTACTATAATATTTAGCCTCCTAAATTACATCTGCCCACAGACAAGCAACAAATCTTGAGGTTAGTCTAACTTAGCTATAAACCCCACCAAAAAAAAGATTTTAGTTTTTAAGTTTTACAGTTTAATTTAAAAACAAAACATAAATTTCAGACTTTCTTCAGAGTCCTTTTCCGGTGACCTTTTTTAGAACAATAGTTACCGGGGTGCCTTTGATCCCCTTAATATTTTGTTTTGTTTATTCTATTTTTCATTACATAAAATATTTGGTATATATATAGTACATCTATAATATCTACAATTTAACAATATTATTACATATCTTCCCCTGTAGAAAGTACCATGAGGTCTGATATGTTAATTTTATTGCCCAAATCCAAGCATATAGAAAAAAAATGCATAGTAGGCTCTCAATAAATATTTTACTGAATGAGTAAAAGAAAGGATTTGATTCATGATTCTATTATGTGAATGTTTGTTTATTTGAATATTAAGATATTTATATATATATGTATATACATACCCATATATATATATCTAAGAAATTAAATAATCACAATTCAAACATGATTTCTTTCTTTTAAAAAAATATTTATTTATTTTGGAGAGAAAGAAAGAGAAAGCATGGAGAAGAGGAGCATGGAGCGTGAAACAGGGAAAGATCTCACGACCCTGAGATTACGACCCTAGCCAAAATCAAGAGTGTAATGTTCAACCAATTGAGCCACCCAGGCACCCTAGACATCATTACCTTTTATTAAACCATATCTTAGTTCATATTATGTTGTTTGGTTTTCATAACACAAAGGGATTTTGTTAGTTATAAGCAATATTCATAAAGAAAGTAATCAATATTTTCCTGGTTGATATTGCTTTTACTGATCTATTACAGGGATGGCCATTCATGTTTTGAATATTAACACTCGCTGAATAATAGACAAGCAGAGATGTATCAGACCCCTGTAAAATTTCTTCCTAAACCATTAGTAATGGGTGAAATTTCTTTTTGTAAAGCTGTTCATCAATTTTGTTGCTTTTAGAAGACTTAGGGTAATACCAGCATAGAACATTTTGTTAAAATACAGTAAGTAGTTCTGTTCTCTCCATTAGAAGGTAATAATTCATAATAATGGGACCAGTCTTTGAAGTAGTTCACCGAGTGATCCTTACTAACAGCACACCTCAGTGATACTAAATGATACATTTGGAAAACTTGAGGTCGGAACTTCAAAGATGATTAATAATTTTACTTTATTCTCCCTGGCTTGTTTTATATCATTACTGTTATTTTCCCCATATTCTGATCAATTCCCTCTCAGGTGAATTGTGCACCAGGTTTACCTTTGGCTTGACTGTGCACCATCACAGGTTCTGTTTTGTTTAACATAATGTGCAGTTGTTTTTACAGATACCTGCTTGTTACAGTTTTTATTGTCTATTTAGTAAAAAAAAAACTGTTGAAATAAACTCCAACTTTCAACTATCAGTACTTTTTTTCATCCTCTTTCTCTTTAACACATCAGTGACTGACCTGAACTAGATTAGATGAAATTAAATAAGATACAAGAAGTTCTTAACCTTAATATGTAATTAATATTTACAACAGATATTTCCCCAAATGAAAATCATCACCTGCATTTGTAATCAGAGACGATGTTTCCAGCAAAGCTTCAAAATTATAAAAAATAAAATTCTATAAAAGTCTTCAATTTTAGTTTTATACATGAAAAATTTAATAATAGTTAAGGCTTGTGGAGGATCTTCTGTTTTACATTGTGCTCAGTACTTTACTTAATTGCCATTTTGCAAATGGTAAATCAAAATGGAGTTAAGTAGCCCGACTAAGACCAAATAACTTTGTTAGTAGGAGGATCTTGTGAACTCTGGCAGTATGATTTCAAAACCTGAGGTCTTAACCACAGATTCACCAGTCCATGGCCTATGAATGGTGTCATGAGCCAACCAGGAGCTGACACCTCATAGGTATTTAAGGAAGAAAAACAGGAAATTCACAGTAGCTTCTGAAAATATGTACTTTCCACTGATGATCACCAATTATTTAAAGATATCCAGCATGTATTGGAAATAGCAGTATGTCAAATAGCAGGCACAGGGTATTCAAGATAGATTAGCTTTCGAGTTAACTTATAGAAGCAAGACCAAAACTGACATAGTGACTTATACTACCATTGTCTATTAAATGGGAAACTCCAATAGATTTTTTAAATGGTCTCTCTATTCCACTGTTTCTTCATCCATTTTAAACAGCAGTAAAAGTGATCTTAATGAGTACCTGTGTGGCTCAGTCAGTGAAGCAACTGACTCTTTTTTTTTTTTTTTTTTTTTTTTTAGCAACTGACTCTTGTTTCCACTGCGGTCATGATCTCAGGGTCATGAGATCAAGCCCCATGTTGGGCTCTGCACTGGTGTGAAGCCTGCTGACTCACGTGTACTCTCTCAAAAAAGTGATCTTTAAAAATCTAAAATTTTTAGGGACACCTGAGGGTCTCAGTCAGTTAAGTGTCTGCCTTTGGCTCAGGTCATGACCTCAGGGTCCTGGGATCCAGCCCAGGGTCAGGCTCTCTGCTCAGTGGGAGTCTGCTTGTCCCTATCCCTCTGCCCCTCCCTGCACTACTGCTCTCTTTCCCACTGGTGCTCTCTCTCTCTCTCTCTAAAATTAAAAAAAAAAAAAAAAAGTGAGATCTTTAAAATTATTCTTTCAATGTCTCCCTACTGCACTTAGATTAAATGTGCAATTCTTAACCTAGAACACAAAGACCTACCCACACTTACCCTGCTGCTGGCTTTCTTCCTGTACCTTAGCACCCTAGTCTTCTTTCAATATACTAAGGGGTATTTGAGCCTGATACTCTTTCTTCCTGGTCCACTAATTAATTCTTGCTGACTTCTACTCAACATGCAAATTTAACTTTAAATGTGGAGCTTTATCATGAACTATCTTATCTCAGAAAGATTAGACCTCATAGACTCCCACAGTACCCTTTTTTCTTACAGAGAACTTATCAGGATGTGTAAGTATATGTTTATTTGTGTGTTTCTTTGTTTAACTTATATCTCACTTTCAAAAATGTAAGCTCATGCAGGCATAGTCTTAGAGTGTCTTGAGTGTAAGCTCATAGAACTCACCATACATCAACATACAAATCCTTAGTAGGTGTTCAATAATATATATTAAATGTTTAAATGGGTGAAAGTTTAATATTTTAAGCACTCCAAACCTTTAGTTTCATCTTTTGTTTAGATTAAATGTCTTTCTAACCTTGGTCTGCATGCACTGGTAAATATAATCATTGAATACACCATAACTTCTCTCTTACGATTTACAATCTATACTGCAATATGGCACTAAAATTTGTTTTTAAGCAATTAACAAAGAGGATATTTTAACCATTCGGGTGTTGGCTACAAATACCGTCCCAAGATCATCAGTATTATCTGGGAGACAACTACTTGGGATCCACATAAGACTTATTGAATCAGTCTCTAAGAGTGGTGACCAGAAATCTGTATTTTAACTAAGCCCTTTGGATGGATCTTATGAACAGTAATGTTTGAGAAGCGCTGCTCTAAACAAATTTATGTTTTTATGAGCCTACTTATTCTTGTGCATTTATTAATTAAGCCATGCCTGTAATGTCAAGTCATGGCCCATAAGCTTCAGAATGTACTATAGAAGATAACTTTTCAATGAGTTAAAGAACAGGAGCATTTTATTATCTGGCCTCTTTCCATACCAAAATGAATGAGGGAACCAGTAAAACGTAGGAGAAACATAATTATTTTGCTTAATTTCCTCATGTTGCCAGTTGATAGCACCTTTATCATTTCTACATGAGCTCCATCATGTGGTTGAACTTTGATTTTTTTCTTCTAGTAGTTATACAGATGATTAAATTATGAATAGGAAAATTAATGTTTTTTCAGAGATCTGTTGCTGAGAGCTATTCATAATCATGCTTCCATTGTTGTTTTTAGTTGCTTCTGTTAATTTTTTGGCAATATGATTTTAAAAATAAAAAACAAGATGGACAATTGGTGCTAGAAATGTAGCGCTAATGGTTCTTTAGTGTCATAACACTATGTTCTCAATTGGGTTCTAGGAAAATCAGATTATAATTTCTGTAATCACCATATTTTGAGATTGCAGATTTCCCAAATGAATGTCTCTCTCTCTCTCTCTCTTTAATGAAATAAATGACTTCTTTCTGCCCATCCACTAAACTTACATCAGGAAAAAAATAAATAAAAACCGTGTATAGGGATTTTGTATTCTTTTGTGAAATGGTCAGTTTGATGTAACCATAGGAAGGAACAGAAGAGAGGCTCAAAAAACTCCACATCACTTTATTATACTCATAGATCCAAGAAAGAGGGGACATGGCATACGGTACAGGGCCATGTGAGGAAGCCACAGGGCAGGATAACAGGAAGTAGAAGACAGGATCTAAGGGAGAGGCTATAAAGCCTTTATTGAGTTTTCAAAGGAAAGTTAAGGCAGAGCAGGGTAAACATTTAAGACTGGTGAGTTTGAGTAGCCTTGGAGGGTTCTAGGTTATGCAGGGTGGTCCCTACTTGTCTGGCATCTTGTTATGGGATGATAATGGTAGAGAAGTATCATTTCCTGGGGTGAAATTACTTTATATATCAAAGGCATACTCTTGGCTGTTTACTTTTAGATTTCTAAGAATTGGCTATCTTATAGAGGGGCAGTCTTTCCTCAGAAAGGAGTTTTCAAAGTCAAACATCATCATGTACAGAAAATTTTAAATATTTATAATATATTGTATGTAGGTGTATATCCCAACACCAGTGTTTTTTGCATGACGGTTACAGAAATAATATAAAAGGACACCATCCGGGCAGCCCAGGTGGCTCAGCGGTTTAGCGCCGCCTTCAGCCCAGGGCCTGATCCTGGAGACCTGGGATCAAGTCCCACATCGGGCTCCCTGCATGGAGCCTGCTTCTCCCTCTGCCTGGGTCTCTGCCTCTCTCTCTCTCTCTGTGTCTCTCATGAATAAATAAATAAAAATCTTTAAAAAAAAATGACACCATCGAATGCCAAAAAAGAAATGACTACAACCAATCATATAATCGATTTTTGATATTAAAATAGTATGAAGGTGTATATAATGGAATTTATTTAAAAATATTTTTCAGGGGCACCTGGGTGGCTCACTTGGTTAAACATCTGCTGTTGGCTCAGGTCATGGTCTCAGAGTCCTAAGATCCAGTCCCAAGATGGACAGAGGGAGAAGTAGTTTACTTCTCCCTCTCCCTGTGCCCCCACTCCAGCCCACTAGTGTTCACTTTCTCTCAAATAAATAAATAAAATCTTTTAAAAATATATTTTTCAAAGGAAGAGGGATAAGCCTAAACATATGAAGCACCAGTTATATAAACATAAGACATCCACAGTTTCTGTTATCAATTTGTTCTAAATTCATTAGGAAAGTTCAAAATTGGGACACCTGGGTGGCTTAGCAGTTGGGCATCTGCCTTCGGCTCAGGGTGTGATCCCCAGATCTGGGATCGAGTCCCACATTGTGCTTCCTGCATGGAACCTACTTCTCCCTCTGCCTGTGTCTTGGCCTCTCTCTCTCTCTCTGTGTGTCTCTCATGAATAAATAAATAAATCTTTAAAAAAAAGAAAAAGAGAAGAAAAGTTCAAAATTTACTAATTAAAATTTTTTTTTAAATTTTTTTTATTTATTTATGATAGTCACAGAGAGAGAGAGAGGCAGAGACACAGGCAGAGGGAGAAGCAGGCTTCACGCACCGGGAGCCCGACGTGGGATTCGATCCCGGGCCTCCAGGATCACGCCCCGGGCCAAAGGCAGGCGCTAAACCACTGCGCCACCCAGGGATCCCTACTAATTAAAATTTAAATGTATGTTAGAGTGAGGATTTTGAACTTCTCCAGTCAACAAAAATTTTAATAGGTTTATAGACCTCATTAACTACTTAACCAAAACATAGCTCAATTGTTCCTTCTATATCTCATTCCTGTTCCAGGTTTCAAGCCCCTATGCACGTGAAAATATCACCATAATTAGAGAAATAGTGTTTCATTGATGACACACCAGAGAAGTAGATTTGTCAGCAAATAAGTATAGTGAAACTTTCATTAATGAAAGAAATAGAAACCATAAATTTGAAAAACCACAGAATCATTCTCCATTGACAAGATATTCTCTGCATCTATTTAAAATATAATTTTATTATCTATTGCAAAAATAAATTATGAAACAGGCTAAATTCTATAATTATCTTTTAATCATATATGTTTTATCACAAAATGAAAGCTTTTGTGATATTCCTCAGGTTTCCATAACATCTTTAACACAGCATTGCTTACCATTGTATTTTAGAAAAATTACTTTAAAATCTAATAGGTAGACTTCATTTCTGTTACCTTTGATGGCTACATTTGAGCCACATACAGCTGATGGCTGCTCAAACAGCCAGTTTGAGCGAACAGTTCATAAATGAAGTAAAAAAAAAAAAAAAAAAACAAAGAATAATTTGAATTTTCAAAAAGATAATCATATAGGAAAAAAACTAAAATTATATATGTATCGTTAACCTGAAAATAAAAAGCCACGATGAGAGGAAAAGGAGTGTGTATTTGGGATCAAAGATTGCAATTTGAGGGTGGGGGTAAAACCCAAATACTGTCCCACTTGGAGTGTAAAAGAAAGGTTTTTTTTAAGAGGGCGTGGCAACTGTATGAGTTAAGAAGAAAAAAAAAAGCTAAACTACTTGTGATCAAGATGTCCTTTCTTCAGCTGATTTCTCCAGCACTTGCTTAAAACATTGCCCTGTCCACAGCTCTTGACCCAGTTCAAACAAAGACGATTGAAGCAAGTTCTCTGCAGTGGCCTCTTAAGCTCCATATTAAAATGGTTCAAAAAAAAAAAGTAAAATAAAATAGTTCTAATCATGTCCATTTTTCACAGAATATGTAAATAAACTGTACACATAAAATGTAAATGTTATAATCTTCACTTAATACAATCTATGAAGAAAAAGAAGTAATCACAGTATCTCCAGGAGCTACAATAGCTCTTCTTTATGTTTAAAGTAGAAATAAAGAAGGAACGTACAGCTAAATGTCAATTCAGATTAACGGTAATCTAGAATCTTCAGTAATATTAAATTCAATGTATGCAGTATCTAATTTATTTTCTGATAGTTTGTTTTTGAAGTGCCTTCTCTTATGCCATTTTAATCCTTAAATTCTGCCTCATTTCCAATATTTTAATTTTTGCTTTTCCATGTTACGTACAGAACTGTGGGCTGAAAACATGACATGGTAGAAAGATTTCGTGACTCTCACATTTCTTACTGCTGTAACTCCATAGGTCCCTTTATCATCCATTAATTATGAGACCTCTGCAAGAGATTCATATCCTTGCCTTTTGTCTTCCTACAAACTCTTAAGTAAAAAACTATGAAGTGTTTATAAGGTTCAATGTACCAAAAATAAATAGTATAGAAAAAGCAACTATTGGCACACTGAAAATATGTCATATCTTTATGTGAATACATCTGTAAATTCTTTGAACTGCAACCATCATTAGACATTATATTAAAAATTTAAACTATTAGATTGCCAGATTGGTCAATATGCTTAACATCAATGACTTAAAATGCTCTCCAATAATATGCCCCTAGAATTCTCAAAAATAATACTTTATTATCTAGTACATTTTATCAGATAAATATTATAAGAATAATATTTCTAAAATACAGTCTTTATAAAAGTAAAAATGTTGGTTATTAAAGACTATTTTTTAACAAGAGGTCTTCAAATCCAAGTTAATTTCGAAGTCACACTGTACATATACAACACATATCAGTTTAAACATTTAAATACAACATGTGCTTACTTTTTTAGAAGTGTGCTGTAAAAAATAAACTGGAAGGCATTTACCAGGCTCAATAACAGCAGAAGGCAAATTAAAATATATACTGTGAAATTAAAATACAACAAAACATTATAGGTTTTAATTTTGTCTGTGAACTTATATTTTATTTGATAAATAAGAAATTCCTTACATATTTTAGCAGTTTAGCAAAAGAAAAACATGTAAAATAACTCAAAGAAGTCAATAAAATTTACCTGAAAAATTCCATGTGCCCAGAATAAAGTGGGACTTAAAGGGTAATATAGGGGATCTCTGGGTGGCTTAGTGGTTTGGCACCTGCCTTTGGCCCAGAGCGTGATCCTGGAGTCCTGGGATCGAGTCCCACATCGGGCTCCTTGCATGGGGCTTGCTTCTCCCTCTGCCTGTGTGTCCCTGCCCGTTTCTCTTTCTCTCTCTCTCTCCTCTCTCTCTCTCTCTCTGTGTCTCTCATGAATAAATGTATAAAACCTTAAAAAAGAGTAATATAATTAAGAAATAATTAAATATTTGTTGCAGCTTTATAGAGCATATATTCCCTGTTTTCTCCTTTGCAAGGATCAGTCAACTCATATATAAATTGATTATATTATATTATACTTACAATAGTTTTAAACTATTGACATCTAAATGCCAATGCAATTTAGCATGCAATATATAAAATAATTGATATCAAATTAATTATCATAGGATAGCATATAGAAACCTTAATACAGATGTATTATTTCCATATGTATTGGAGAATAAATTATGGATTGGTTTGCCATATTGCAAAAATCTGCACTATTATCTAAATTAAAAAATCAGAACAAGTAAATTGCTACATTAACCTTTAGAATTACAATTTAATTATTCTCCACACACCAGTTCACATTTATGCAAGTTTTTCTTCTGAATTAATAAGTCATTTCACATAATTGCTCAAATGATGTTCAAAGTTCTGAATTTTACAAGCGCACTAATATCAGTTTATTTTGGGAAAATGGATAGTTTTAAAAGTCTTTTTTAAAAAAGCTACCTGTCATTTGCCAAACATCATTGACAGAGCTAAAGATAAATGCATTAGGGTGTTTTACAATGTTTCTGGGAATACAATATATAAAACAGACATGGGTTACCCCATGCATAAGAATCATCCTCCATAGTCTTAAATTTTGTATTATTTTAATTAAATATTTAGATAAAATCATTTAAGTCATCACTTGTAATACAGTCATATATCACATACCAAAAGTAGCCTCTCTTTAAACTATTTGGGTTTTGTCACTTTTTTTCACTTAGGTTTTATATTAATTACTAAAAATAGTAATAGTTTTATCTAAATATTTAATCATTTGTTACAGCTACTTCCAGCTTCATCTGTGGTACCCATCCAAATTGTAGTGGAAGGTATGTTTGCGGTAGAGTTAGATATACCTGAGTTTGAATTCAATTCCTGTAACTATTAACCTGGGGATCTTAGGTAAATCATTATCTTCCTTTAGATTCTATTTCCTCATTATAAAATACAGATTAGGGGTGCCTGGATGGCACAGTCAGTGAGTTGGCTCAGGTCATATCTCAGGGTCCTGGGATTGAGCCCTATGTGGGGCTCCCTACTCAGTGGGGAGTCTGTTGAGATTCTCTCTCCCTCTCCCTCTACCCCTAGTCCTGCTCACGTGCTCCCTCTCTCAAATAAATAAATAAATCTTAAAAAATAATCTTAAAAAATAAATTAATAAAATACACATTAGAATATTCCCCCTCAAAGAATAATTATAAATTTGAGCTTGATTCACTCAAGAGTCCTTTGTACTTTGAAGTTTTCCTATGGATTACCAAAAGTTTTCTTATGATTTCCATAAACTTTGGGGAGCCTTTATTACTTCTGCCTCTAGGAATCTCACTGTGTACAAGTTTCCTCTTCTCTCCCTTACAGATTTCAAAATGACTATTTTTCTCACTTTCGTGTTATTCGCCAGATATTTTTTTTTTAAAGATTTTATTTATTTATGATAGTCACAGAGAGAGAGAGAGAGGGGCAGAGACACAGGCAGAGGGAGAAGCAGGCTCCATGCACTGGGAGCCCAACGTGGGATTCGATCCCGGGTCTCCAAGATCGCGCCCTGGGCCAAAGGCAGGCGCCAAACCGCTGCGCCACTCAGGGATCCCTCGCCAGATAATTTTAATAAAATTAGAGATAAACTAAGTATGGTATTTTGTCATTTAATTTTGGACATCATGTAAAATGTGTATAAGTGACATCACAAAAAGATGGGAAGTTATAATCCTTAGTCTTAAAAAATCTTTGAGCATATTAATTTACTCTATAAGCCTTATTGTTTTTCTTTGTTATTGTTCACTACCTTGTTTTAATCTCCTTTCTTCTGTCTTTCATCCTACCAGACTATTTTATTTCCTAAGCAGGCAGCTATTTATTTTTGTGTGTGTTTACCTATGGATATATTTATGTTTGTATGAATTTATTCAATTCCTTATAATCTATAACCTCAATACCAACAGTCCTACCAGCAGGTATTTTCTGGACTAAACCAAGACAATTTGTTCACTAAAATAACCTTTGGTGCCAAATGTTACAAGATAAATTCTTCAATATTCATACTGAATACATAAGACACAATTAAGAACATTATATCAATATGTGGCGTATAGTCATTATGCAAAGCAAGTTATCCTTCTCCTTTATAAATAAACCATTATATATATATATATATATATATATATATATATATATATATATACCAAAGAATAGATGAAATAATGCATTTCCTAGGGATCAACTCATTCACAGATTACACTTTTTTTTTTTTTTACCAGTAAATACTCAAGAGCTACAAACCATTTGCACTCAGTGAGCTGAGATTGCATATAAACATAACTCTATGCAGTTGCTTCAAAAACAAATACAGTAAGTTCATTCTATAAAACTAATGAAAATAAAAACACTAATTGATTGAAAGAGAGACTGTAAGATGGCTTCCAATTTCCCCCATCTCCTAGTATTGTACCTTTGTACAATCCCTTTCCCTTGATTATAAGTGATATCCGTGACTTGCTTCTAACAATAGAATATAATAGAGGTGATGAGATGTCATTTCTATGATTACATTTTTAAGATCATAGCTTCTCTCTTACTAATGGACTCTTGACTCTTACTCTTACTGGCATTAATGAAATAAGCTGTGCTTCAGAGAGTTCAAGTGAGAAACAATTTAATGTAGTTTGCAGCTAACAGCAAGCAAGGGACTGAGAATCTTAGAATGATAGTCTTTGAGGGTCTGATTCTTGCCACCAGCCGTATGAACTTGGAAATGTATCTTTTCTTAGCCAAACCTCAGATGAGACCACAGCCAATACCTCCTTGATTGCAAATTTGTGAGAACTGGGTGAAGAAAATCTGCCTAAGTCATGTCCAGATTCTTGACCTACTGAAACCGAAATAAAACCCTTGTGCTGTTTTAAGCTACCATATTAGTGGTAATATGATTATGTAGCAAAAATGTAATCCACAGTATTTCAGTAATATAAATAAAATAGTTTTCAAATATTTTAATGGAAAATTCTCAAACATATATACAAAAGTCAGAACAATTATACAGTGAATGTCAATATAAATACCTCAGGAATGTTCTCATCAGTACTCACAACTAACTTAGATTATGGAAAATAACATTATCCTATGAAAAGCAAAAAAAAATAAAAGACAGCAGAGCTAATTGAAATAAATACTTACAGTTTTTAAATAACCCAATATTTTCTAACACATTTTAAATTACTTAATTTTACTAATTAATTTCTATGAGTATTATTCTCAAAAGGGTAGGACATTATTAGTAAATTATTGAAAAATTAACAAAAATATTTCTAACATTTACAAATGCTATTTGACATATACTTTAGTAAGAAGAAAATTAAAAACAATTCTTATCTTTGGATAAAATTAAAATTCTATTTTTTTTCTAAGAAAAAATGTTTGCAGCACAGATTTCATTTGGTAACATTTTACAGTTGTCAACATTGTTTATGAATAATTAACATTGGGAATGCCGAATATATATATCAGATATCTTACTGTCATAAGTGATGTAAGAATATAATACAATCATTGTAGGGGAAGATGGTAGCATTTATTATAGTAGCACAAAAAATAGATGCATAGATGTTTCTCTTAATAATGCAAATTTTAAGTCTAGCATATTATTGTTATAATTTTAATCAAATTGCTTACTTTTAATAAATGTGTATCATTTACCTTGGTTTTCATAAAATCCATTTTCTAAATACCTATATTCTTGCATCACAAAATTAGGTGCTGACTGGAAAACTTAACAAAACAGGGGAAGTTCAAATAAGTGGCAATATGTGTACTTTAATGATTAACAGACTCTGAAAATGTTTATTCTCCATATGATCAAAAGTATAAAGAAGTTGTATATATAATGGATTTAACCAAGTGGAGTTCAAGGATAAGTAAAATCCAAGCAAGAACTCTCTAAAAAGAAAGTGGCATCTGATATTTGTTAACAATCTAAGATAAGCACATTCGCAAAGGCCTGAGTTAAATTCTGAAGAACCAAATTAAACTTTGCCCAAAGCTGATCCTCTGTGAGAAGTTCTAAGATAAATAGTTCATAGGGAATCAAAGAAGGACAGAGCTAAATTCAGATATCATCAATACTGCTAAGGACCAAGTGAGTCACTAAGTGGTAATACTGGCCTTTCTAAGAGTTCATTTACCCGCAGTATATCAGCTAGAGAGACTTGGGCAGAGGCATATTTAGTGAGGATTGAGGATGATGTTGAAACTAAGGCATTATTAACACAAGCGTGATTATAGAACATGGCTTCTATAGACTGGGTGCCCCATCATTGATATTAGGACTATGCAGATACCCTGAACACTTCATTTGACTCACCTTGGGCAGAGAAAAAGAATAAGAAGAGAGAGAATAAGTTAATCCTAAATGGTTGGCTTTGAATACTAAAATCAAATTAATTTTACCTAAAAAAAATAATTAAAGAGATATTTCAAGAGTAATGCTTATTAGGTAGAGTTTTGTTTTTATTTTCCTTAAAGATTTATTTATTTATTTATTTATTTATTTATTTATTTATTTATTTATGAGAGAGACAGAGAGACAGAGAGCATGTGCACATGTGGGAGGAGGAGCAGAGGGAGAAGGAGAAGGAGAGAAGCAGACTCCCCTCTAAGCAGAGAGCCCCACATGGGGCACCATCCCATGACCCTGAGATCATACCCTGAGCAGAAATCAAGAGTTGGATGCTCAACCGACTGAGCCACCTATGCACTCCTTTTTTTTTTTTCTTTTTGTCTTCGTGAGAAAAATAGTAGTTCCAAAACTAAGCTAAGATTTTATTTAAAATTATTAAAAATGAGGGCAGCCCCCGTGGCGCAGAGGTTTAGCACCGCCTGCAACCCAGGGCATGATCCTGGAGACCCTGGATCGAGTCCCACGTCAGGCTCTCTGCATGGAGCCTGCTTCTCCCTCTGCCTGTGTCTCTGCTTTTCTCTCTCTCTCTGCATCTCTATGAATAAATAGAAGAAAAAAAAAGAAACTCTTTAAAAAAAATAAAATTATTAAAAATGAATTTTAATTCTACATTTATGACTTTTGGTTATACATTTTAACCTTGCCATACTCACTAATATGTGATACTTATGTGTATATGGGAGTTAAATGTACTCAATAGTCTCAACTCTCTGAGCCATAAAGATAGAAGAGTTTTATTTTTCTCCACCACTATCTCAATTTTGATTTGTACCGTCTTCACCTCCCATACTATAGTTTCATTTGTGTGGGATCCTATTACCAAAACACTAGACAAGAATCTTTAAAGAATTATGTATAACAGTCAAACACCAGAAAAAACAAAATGTGCAAAAAGTGACTGGCTAAGCCTTTTGTTGATTTATCTAGTAATTGAATAGTGACTCTCTCCCAGTGCCTTTGTGGAGACTTGGAAGGCCTTTGTGCAGTTCCCCTCACCAGAGTTTCCTAATGTGAGCAAGCCTTTTACAGAAAACTTCCAACACTAGAGGAGGCAACTTTCTAATTGTTCTCTCCTCCTACAGACTGGAAAATAGAGAGAAGGATATTTGGTAGAATAGAGCTACTTCCACCTCCAAGAAAGTCCTTAGGCAAAGTGCCTGGTTCCCATGTTTGTTAGTTCCATGGCACCTCTCCTTAGACTCCATGGCACTTAAAGTATCATTCTCAGTTTTGAACCTGACATTTCGCAGAGACGGTAATATTCCCCTGAAGGTTATACACACACTCACACATACAATGAAGAGGAACTCATGCAGTTCTTTTCAACCAGGTTGGATTTTGCCCCCCATAGAATATTTGGCAATGTCTGGAGACATTTCTGATTTTCACAACTGAAGTGGAGAGTGTTGCTGACATCTGGTAAATAGAGAAAAGAAATACTGCTAAACATCCTACAATATACGGAGCACCCTCCACCAAAGCAAAGAATTATCTGGTCCAAAATGTCACAAGTGTCAAGGTTGAGAAACTTCAGACTTTTTAGAGAAACCATAAATTCTGGAGAGGTTTAGAAAACCCTACTCAGAAATATGGCACCTTGTAAGGGTGAGCTTATGGGAAATAAACATGCCAGACAATCAAGCTGCAGTTATTTACAGTGATTGTAGACATTGTCTTCTCAACCTTCACACATCAAGTCATTTCAATAAGCCTGTACAGTTTTTGTGAGAAGTAATTACAACTAGAAATGATAGCAAAACCATATTCTCAAAGGACAGTGTTGTACGGTAACCTAATGATGCAGATAGAATATCATTTACTGCATTTTAAAAGAATTATGAAGAACACTGCCAATGACATTATGTTATGTCCTTTAACATATAACATAATATTTTAAATATGAAGGAAATACAGTATCTTTAAATGATGCAGTGATAAATCTACTTATTTTCAAAATTAATTTAAACCCAGGAAAATGAGTAGACTTGTTTGTGCAAAACGTACAGAGATCCATTTCAAAAAGATATGTTTAATTTTATATTTTGATCAGCAATAAATACATTTTAGAAGAGCATATATACCCCTAATACACCAACTCCTTTCTATCCCCATGAAGCAAATGTTATTCAGTAAATTTTACCTTATTGAAAAGAATATACACAAAGAATTTTATTCTTATTTTTAAAGATTTTATTTATTTATTCATGAGAGACACAAAAAGAGGCAGAGACATAGGCAGAGGGAGAAGCAGGCTCCATGCAAGGAACCTGATGTGGGACTCGACCCCAGGACCCCAGGATCACGCTCCGAACAGAAGGCAGATGCTCAACTGCTGAGCCACCCAGGCATCCCTACACAAAGGATTTTAATATTGACAATTTAGTAAATGTTGCTTAAAATATACATCTATTCACTAATCTGACAAATATTTATTGAGTTCACGATTAAACAGGAACCATGCCAGGTGCTAAAGACAAAACAATATACAGGGAGACATTGTCCTTGCCCACATGGATATAACTTTCTGGTGTCTACATTAAGTTGCTTATATGCAGTCTTAGTGAATGCTGAGCCAAAATGAGCTGCCATAATTAATTCCGTCCACACCAAAATTACATTATGTATATTGACTACTAATTTCATAAGATCACTAAAAAAACAAAATTCCAAAATTAATAGGTTTCATATCCTAGAAATGATCATTTTATTTTTTTAGTTTATCATCTAAATTGAAAATACAGGTTTTTAACAATTCATGTTTGTATATATTTTATATAATATATAATATATAAAATAGAAATTCAAGTATGTTATTGTATATAAAATAGTAATATTTTAATAACAGTTTCATTAACAATCTTTCATGCTTAAAGATATATATCTTGAACACATACCTAGGAAGCAATAAAAATTGTGTAAATTGAATAAAGCATAGAAATTTCTATCTTATAGTCATTTGATTTTGAGTCTGGATTTGAATTGAATGTTTTTATCATCTGTTTACTATTTGTTGGTCAATCTTAAGTAAATTGGTAGTTTCAATCTAGCTCATTCCTCTCTAACTCAGGTCATGTTAAAAAAAGTGACTATCATTAAATTGGAACTAATTAAGGCCCATGGAGGTCTAAGTATCTGATTAAAAGATGGTTAGGTCGCATTGATAAATCAGCAGGGTAGCTTACATGCCATTTTTAAGGTTGCAAATGTCACAGAACTTCCACTTTGTAATTTCAACATTTTTTTAGAAAATTTAAAAAAATTTGAAAAACAAAAATGCCTAACAAAGAGACATATAAAAAAGTTTCACAAGACAGATAATGAAGTGCTTGAAGCAACTTAAATGCGTGCTATTCATTCTAGTCTGTGAAGTCCTAGTGCATTTGCATATATAATTCACAATACAAGTTGTTGAGGTTATAATGAGAAATCTAGAATCTCTTTCATCTTAGACTTTATAGATTGGTAGGAGGAATAAGATGATTAAGCATAAAAAGGTTATAGTACAAAACTAGGTACAAGCATAACTGGGAAGACATGGTGGTACATAGCATCTCCTTTATTCATTTACTCAATAAGCATTTAAAAAATATATATCCTATATTGTTATCTTTTACCACCGGTTCATTATATAACCATATCTCTCTGAAATATTTTCCAAAAAATAATAAAATTTTACATATGTAAGTGATTGTCAGAATTAATTACAACTAGGAATGATAGTTAAGCTATGTCTTAAAAATGACTGTTACATATATGTATACCTAAAACTTATATTTCACTGTATGTTAACTCACTGGAATTTAGATAAAGACTTAGAAAATGTCCATATAAGGTACTTATATACACATACATATCTATATGCATATGTGTGTGTATATTTGTGTGCGTATGTGAAACAAATCCGTGAAATAACACTGTATATATTTTTCCTCATTCTCTGAACGGTACTGCATGCTGTCAGTTGCTGAGAGGTAGTGTGGAGTATTTTGCTGGATAATGCTGGCCAAGAAGTACTTGGGATGGATGTGATGCCTCTCCCAGTTCTCCCCTTAGGGCTGAAGGATTGCTAGGGGGACTGCTGGCAGGAAGGCCTCAGCTGTCAGCCATCTAGGATGAGCTAAACCACATCCAGGCATGGGTATATAAACTCCCATGGCTCTTGTCCCAGTTGGGCATAATCTTAAAGGGTCCTCCTCACTTCAAAAGCTCTCTATGGGGCCAGCTGGAGTCTCTATCAAGAACCATGACGGAAAGCTTCTCCCTTCGCCCACCCCTGCTTCCTTCCTTTCCTGGTATTGAACCCATAAATGATCCCTAATAAGCCACCAACAGACTAATCTCTGTCTCAGTTTGACTCCTGTAGAAACTGAAACAGTTTTAGTGAGCCGTACGGACAATAATCTTCACTTCTTAGTGCCCTGCTGTGCTCTTCTGCATTGCATGGGTTCACCATGGTTTGATGATGGCCTCTTTTAAGCTATTTATTTATGCAATTTCTTAGAGAATTGTTTGGATCCATAACAGATAATAAAGGTTGCTAAACAAGTATTACATACAGACCCATTAGAAGAAAATAGAAGTATCACAGTGGATGTGAAAATTAAGTTGGTAGGGTCTGGAATCTTTCAATAAAATCATTGAATAAGCAGTAGTAAAGAGAGACAGGCAAGAGGGATTTGTGGGAAACCTTCAATAAAATGAAGAATATTATGAATATCAAGGCAGCTTGAGAGAAGTGACTAATACTTATACAAGGAGAGCTGGAAAAAAGCTCCAGCTGGAATGACATCAGGGCTTCAAGCATTTTGAAGAGAATAAAAGAGCGAGTTCAATGTGCCATGCTGGGAGAAAATGGTGACAGACTACATTCTACTACCTCCAGATTGCACTGTTTCTAAGACAGGATGACCTATCTTAAAGAGCATTTATCTTTCTCGAACAGCCATTGAAAAAACCTGCATTGCATGGGTTCACCATGAAATGAACCAATATAACAAAACCAATATAACAAAGTATTTGCCCTCACAAAATTCCATGAGTTCAATCCCATTTCAAGACTAACATTTAAGCATTGACTTCTTTTAGAAAGTTATTTGATCTTAAATATACATGTTCATTGTTTTGTATAGTTTCCACGTGGTAGAGAGAAATATATCAAAACCTTTGGTATAACACAATCCACTCGTATATGAAGCTCTCCTTACTAATGATGGAATTAAATGATGCCAAATTACTGAAAATGTGTTCTTCCAAAAGCACCATCTGGATTCTTGACAGAGTATTGGCAGCTGGAAACTTAGTTCTTAAATTTAACGGTACTCTTGGGCCTCTAATCTGGTTAGTCCATCAAAAGCTATGTTAACTAACAAAAAGATTCACTATGCTTTGGTTATGTAGCATCCTTTTTTTTTCTTTTATTTTTAGAAAACAATGTTAGCTGTTGAGTGCAATAGATGTAATTTTTAGTCACTCATCATATTCTGTTTAATACTATTGGTCCCTAGCATTTTGATATAGAAAATTCTAATATATATAATGCAACTAATTCATTAAACTTTATTCATTTATCAAAACTCCTAGACCTGTAAGATTTGAGATCACTTCATTTTTTATTCAGCATTATAAGACCAGCACCTAGAACAGTGCCTGGAACATTTTATACATTCTGTAAATACCTTGAACATATGAACAAACCCACAATGAATGAATGAATGAATGAATGAATGAATGAATACATGAATTCATCTTTGAATCTCCTATATTGGAGCTCTGCTAGTTGTGCATTACATGCATTTCCTTTTCAACTAATTAATTTAAAGAGTGAACATGAGATAAAAAATTAACTATGACAAAGCAAAACTTGCTCACCAAGTGTGAAGACATGTCTTCAGACAAGAGTTGAGTTGAGTCTCGTTGATTATGTCATACATGAGCAAAAGTTTCATCTCGAATTGCCTAGAAACTCTAATTTCAGTTTAAACATATTTAGCAAAATCCTAACTATACAGAATAAAGTTTTAGCAAATTTTATTTATACAATGAATTTTTTCCTCACAAGAAAAAAGAAGCGGAAAAAAAAAAAGCAACCTAAAGCAAATAGAGTTTGAATTTTCTCTAAGAGAGAGGAAATTTTATATTGAGCAAAACTTAAGTAGAAATTTCTTTACTATTGTATACTATGAGTTAATAAATCAGAGTCCAAAAAGTTATCTGGGCAAAGTAAGAGAAAAGGATCGCCAGATTTGGCACATATTATGTCTCCTGACTTTGCAAGGTCAAGACAGAAATAGCATTAAAAAAAGAAAGAAATAGTATTGAGAGCAACAATTCACTATTGCTACAGGCCCTTAAAGAAATAGCTTAACAACCGGAGTTTAGAAGTTGGTCCTCAAGATTAAAAGCTCCAACATGATGATTCCAGAGCTTATCTATTCTCTAAGAAATCCAGTTAAAATAATTAATTTCAAAATATGTATACATAAATCATATGCTAACTACTTATATTTCACTCACTGCTGATTGTGTCCATTAAACTAAATTAACATTTACACTGTATTATTGTAAAAAGAAAGCCAAATTATTAAAAAGTTTAGGCAGTATCGGCATAATTTTCCTATGCCAGGTAAAAGAATAGTTAGTTCTCCCTTGATTATTAAAGTACACCTCTCTAGTGGCTATTAGTTTGGTCCCTTGCCCTTTGGCAAGGTGAGGCTGAAAATAGCTTTGAATTCTAGTTCTTTGACAGTTTATTTTAAAGATCTTGGCAGGTTATCCCACCTCCCTTTTCTCAGATATGTTAAGACAATTAATTAAGCCTTGCTAGGAACTACTCTTGCATTGTCTTAAATGTCCAGAACTATAAAGAACTGAGTTCTTCTTATACATCTTATTTCTATTGATTTCATGAGTGCTAAACTTGTTTAAAATTCTGAAATATTTTATATGTGAATTTCTCGAGGTATGTTTAGTACAATCGTGGCTCCTATTGGGGCTTCCATTTAAGACATAGGCTTTCCACAGATACACTATCATCATCTAGCAAAAACAGTTTATAATTTTGTTCCTTTGTTAATCCACAACAATTTATTTTTAAATGTCTTAGAGCACTTACATAAGACATGTAAAAAAGAGCTTGTTCTGGCTGGCTAGCTGTTATTTTTATTGTTATTCTTATTTATTGTTATGTAATTATTGTTACAATTTATTGTTGATTCCAATATTTCTGTTAGATTGTTAGTTTCCTAAAGGCAGTGGCACTGTGTCATTATATCATGCACTGTAGCAATAAACAGAATCTCTTATCACCTAATAGTATCAACAAAATGCAGAAGTAACCATTTCATCAAAATCATCTGCTGCTTTGATGCATAGGTAAGTTATGATCTATGACTTTCTTGAATTGCATTTTTTTCCATATCCAAACAAAAACAAAAAAAATGTAGTCATTTGCATATATCTTATGATTCTACATGGGAAACACATGGTTTTGAACAATTTAAGTCACTTTTACAAATTGTGTCAACCTATGTCTCGGAAAATAATGAGTGGCAATGCATTTGATTTTTTTCCCTAAGATGAAATGTTTCATAGTATATGAGTTTTGACCATTCAGTAATCTGTCAATTTATTTATTATGTAAATTAAGTTGGTGCTTATATTTAAATAAATCCACGAACATAGATTCTGAATGAAAGAGCAAGAGAAAATTTTTTTTTTTTTTTTTTTTTTTTTTTTTTTTTTTTTTAGCAAGAGAAAATTAAAACATAACTTTGTAAGTGGGCTTTGTAAGTGTCAGGACTTCTTTTCTGATCCCAGGTACACAAGTGCAGAGAACCAATTTTCTACTTTCTTGCAGAGGAAAAGTAAATTGAAATTTACCACTTGCTGAAAAGAACAAGCAGCAGGTCAATGAGACCTCTCTATAACAGACAACCAAATAAAAGTCAGTGGGTGCAATTAAGAGCATTGAAATTTCAAGGGAACTGTGTGTATCTTTAAATAAACAAATCAATAAATGGTACTTATTTTGTGAGTTCTAACCGAGCTAAAATGATCTAAGATACTAGGTTGTTTATATATTTTAAACCAATTTTTTCTCTAGTTCAAACTGAGCTACAGATTATCTAAAATATTTGTTAACATGTTTGTAACAAAAATCCCAGTATATACCGTAATAACTAGTGAATTTCCAAAAATATTAAATTTCATGTTTATATTACAATTTGGCTTAAACTGGAAACCCAACAGATTATGAATATTATAAAAAATAAAGCCCCAAATAAGCTTGCACTTGAAGGATTTTACTCTAAGAAAACAACCAAGTAATTAACATTTATGCCCTCTAGAGTTCATCAGTGACTTACACTTTCAAAGTACAGATATTGTGTAATCTTTTGATATCTAGTTCAGTGATATCTTAGACTAGACTGTGCTTGAAAGCACAGTATTAATGAAGCTAATGGTGTTTCTGACCTTTACCAGTTTGGGGTTTAATGTATAATTCTATTTATATTTAAGCATATAATTTGTTAGATATTCTTGGTCAAGGAGATATTTTTCTGTTCAAATACCATTTCAAACATGGCAAAGAATCTATGTAATAAAAATATTCAAATATAAAGGAGTCTTTTAGAAAACTGCCATTTTGAAATTAAAAAATAATATGTCTACTTAGCACCATTATAAAGTAGATGTATCTATAAATGAGGAAGAGTTAACCTCTTGTAAATTTAGCTATCAGTCCTTTTTTAACTTCATATTGATTTTCTACAGAGTAAAAGAAAATGGAAGTTTGAAGGGGAAAAAAACCTATTAAATGGATTCCAGTAATACTGAAATTGAAACAAGTTCAATTCTATTAGTGTGAAATCCTTGTAAGGAAATTTGGATTAAACTCTAGAAAGGTTTAGATTGTTAACAATATCAATAAAATAGACCTATAAACAAATTCAGGTGAAGAAGAAAATATATATGATTAAAATATGTAGAAAAGTTCAAACATATTATGCAGGCAAATCTGGAGTAAAAAGTCTATGTAATGGACATATACCCTATATAGGTTCTTTTTTAAGCTTTACATTATAAAAATTTTCAATCACATGGGAAAGAATCATATAATAAACACTTATATCCTTATAATCTATTCTAGATTGATCTATTATAGTTTGTCATACTTATCAGTTTTTTCCCAGAATATTATAAATATATTACAGATATAAGAACATTTCAACCCTAAATATTTCAGTGGGTTACTCCAAAAAAATATATTATCCAACATAGCCACAATATAATTTTCACAACCAACACAGTTATAAATAGTCCCTTAATTTTACAAATACTCTATCTGTATTCAAATTTCCCCAAGTGTTCTAAAATGTTTTTCACAGCTGGTTTGTTTTAGTTGGGATCCAATCAAGATCATCAATTCAATTTATTGTGATTTTTGTCTTGTTTTTTAAAATGTGTGATGGTTAATTCCTTTCCTCCATTTGCTGCTCTCATTGCAGAGATCAGACAAATTGTCCATTGGGGTCCATGATTTTCTAGATCTGTTAGATTGTTTACTCATGTTGTTATTTAGTAATTTCTTCTATTATCTGTAGTTTTGTATATAGAATTTAGAACTATGAGATAAATTACACTAAAGTGAAACATTTATGGAAACTTCCTGTATAGTAGGTGGTAGAAGCCAGAAGAGTGATAACTAACAGGAGGAGGGATTGGTGAGTTGGTGACTTTAAGGGGAGATTTCTGTGGTGCAGATAATATTCTAGTTTGTCCTAGATGGTGGTTATATATGACTGTTCCCTTGTGAACATTGATCAAGCCATGAACTTTTAATTTAAAAATATGTGTTTTACGTGTTTTTTTTTGAAGGAAAAATGAATATCACACATTATTCCATTCATTGCATCATATTCATGGGGTACATAATGCTTAATCATCCCAATACCATTGCTAAAATGGTCACACTTCTGAAGTTGTGGCAGTCTTAACTCTCCATTGTAGATTACACATTTTTTCCCCTTAGAAACAGGTTGTAATTTGTGGAATGATGCCTCGGTGCCATAAAAATATCCAGTTTACCATTAGTCTTCCATCTAATGATTTTACTCACCATTGATGTTCCTTGCCTAAATCTATTAATTCAGTGTCTTCACTAAGGGGAACAAAATGGTGCTTTCCATCCTACGGTTTTCCAAAGTTCATACACAAATATGAAAGCAACTATAAGCCATTACTTGTATGTATCAGTCAATATATAGAAAGATGTATCTTACACATACATACATGTACACACACAAGAACATATGTTTTAATTTCCCTCATTATAAATACCCGTTATATTATACTTTTGTATTTTACATTTCTCATTCAGTAGTGCCTTATGAAAACACTTCCAAGTCTATTGGTATATGTAGCTCCAATTCATCATGTTAATGATATAATCATTTATTCAGTTATTCTTTATTTTTCTCACTTCATCTATCAACAATTTTGAAATTTATATACTTGTGTATATATGCTGAATCCTTGAAGAATACACATATTTTAATACATATATTTTAAATACATATATCTAATACATAGATTTTGTGAAGAATACACATAGGTATATTAGACATTTTCATCTTATTTTCAATTTAAAAAAGCCAGCCATATAGAACCACCCATATTTCCTCTATCAGTGTTTGAAGAAACATTTTTTATCTTTACTTAACTTTTATGAAGTAATATTTTATTATTTACTTTGCTTGATCAATAGTTTCAGAACTTTCCATTTACTTGCAGAATATTTCAATATATTTGTGATTAACTTGGACACATGCCTTGTCTTTCTCTTCTTTTATTTATACTTTTCTACTCAATTGATAGGGAATCTCTACACAAATCATTGTATAACAGGGAGAAACTTTGCATGTCTGATTCCATATTGCTTCTATTTCCCTTGCTGCTATGACCTGTAGGTTAGCAACTTCTGCTTAGCCTTGCATGTAGGCACATTAATCATTGAAAGGATTTTGCATATAGCTAAGATTTGCAAAAACCACTTTTTACCTGAAATCTAGCTCACCTAAGGAGATAGGGACGTAACCAGAGCAGTCGTTATCCCAATTCCTTCAAAATTGAAGAATGATCATAACTCAAGAGGGATTGAAACTGTGCCCCACAGGGTTAATGAGGTTGAAACAAGCAGAACATTTAATGCTTATTTTCCAGAGAACTGTTTCCCCCTAATCAGCTATTGTGTCTTTTCAGACCCCGCTAACAAATCCACTAGCTGTCCCCGCAGAAGCCTGGACTCAAGGTCAACTGACATGGTTGCAACTTATGAACAAGAAGGCCTTGCATTGCTTGCCTAAGATAATGATCCCCAAACCGCATACCAGCTTTTGGAGCAGGCCCATAGACCCCTGCCCTTGTCCTAAGTCAAGCTCCTGATGTAAGTTGCTGAATTTTGCTTCATTCTGGTGTTAAGTTTCCACCCCAAAGTGAACATGGGATATATGTTGCATACATGTTTGCTCAATATGCACGTTCCATCCTTCCTCATGCATAATCATAAATTTCCCCACTCTTTTCATCAATGTTTATTTACATCACCTTTTACCTATCATTCTTATCTATGTTTTGTTATTTTTAATGTTAAAGTTACTCGAAAGAATTGTCTGTGCTTTTCCATCTCAGATTCTGCTTAACTACCTTCTCACTCATAATAGTCAATTGAAAATGTATTTCAAAGGATGCCTGTGTGGCTCAGCGGTTGAACGCCTGCCTTCGGCTCAGGGTGTGACCCCGGAGTCCCTGGAAGGAGTCCCACATTGGGCTCCTTGCGTGGAGGCCTGCTTCTCCTGTCTCTGCCTCTCTCTGTCTCTCTCATGATTAAGTAAATACACTCTTTTAAAAAAAGAACATCTTTTTCAAGATCATCAGTAACTTCTCTCTTGTTGAACCCAGTGATGGTTCTCAGCCCTCATCTGACTTTTAACACAGTTGATCCCCTGAACCTCCTTGATCACTTTTCTTCATGTGAGATCAACCTTTTTCTATATTTTCCTCTTGCTCACTCATTCTTTTTAAGACTTTTTGATGCCTCCCTCATCTGCCTGAGTATATTAGAGTGCCCGGGTGCCGTTCCCAGACTCTGCCCCTTTATAGTTATCCTTATTCCTTTGTAAATTCACAAGTTCATTGGCTATAAAATCATCTATAAATTCCATGATCCCCCATATATTTATTTCCCCTCATAGTCTATTCAAACACACCAGTCACAGAGGTCATTTTAAATATAAAGCATATCATGATATATTTTCCTCAAAGTTTTTAAATGACCACCCACAGTCAATAGACCTCATCCAGAGTCAATAGATGTATTGATACCCTGTAATATCCTATCTAACCTGGACTCTCTGTTGCCTCTCTGACCACATCAACTACTCTGTGCCTCTTTGCTTACTCTGCTGCAGGCCCATGGCCTTTGGCTAGTTATTTACCAAATAATAATGTTCCTCAGGATTATTGCTTGCCATTCCCTTTGCCTGGAATGGTCTTCCCTCAAATACTTCAACATTTATTTCTCATCTCCTCTAAGCCTTCAGAAAAAGTTACTCTCTCAGTGAAGCCTTTTCCAAATACCTTTTACAAAAAAAAAAAAAAACAAAGAAAGAAAGAAAGAAAAAAAAGAAAGAAAAGCCACCACACAATACTGTAACAGTCCCTACTCATTATTACACTGTTTTGTTTTCCTCCAATGAATTTTTCATTTTCTCTGTATGTGTGTGTGCATATTTTGTGGTGTGTGTGTACATTTCTGTACTCCTTCCACTAGAGTATACATCCCATGAAAGTGAGGGCTTTGTGTATTTACAGTTGTGTCCTTAGAGCCTAGATGAATGTCTGACACACAGTGGGCACATGATAGACATTTATTGAATGAATACATGAATGAAAGTAAGATTGGCTCAAACAGTATGAAATTTTTGGTTTGGGGAGAAAGCAATTGGACTTTACTTAGTAACCAACTGGGAGTTCTCATAGATTTTTAAAAAATATTTACATATTATGCTTTAGAATACGCTTTAGAAAGATTCACCTGGAGTGCTCTCTAGGATGGCACAACAGGCAGTGAGTCTAAAGAAATAGGAGGCAGAAGAAAATTTTGCAATAGTTTTTTGACCAGGAAGAAATAAATAGGTGAGTTACACAAATATTAATATATATAAGCAAAAAGATACTTTCCAGATATGATTTAAAAATCATTACTGAGATTTTTGATAACATACTAATACATATGTTTTAATGGATTTTTCAAAATAGGGCTTTACTTTTGAGATCAACATTCGGAGCAAACTCCTCTTGAAATTTTTGTGGAGATTAATATCTCCCTGAATCCCATATGGTTCAGGAGTTTCAAAGCATTTGATAAAAGTATCTATGGATTAGTTTTCTTAACAGATCTGCCAATGTAGCACAAAACCTCTGATTTCCACCAGCCTATGCCCTGCTCAAACGAGCTCTTGTTGACCCTTTCTCTTCCCTTCACCTTCACGACCTCCATTTTAATTGGGTTTTCAGCCCTGACAACAGACATCTGGTTCTCAGCCTGCCCATTAATCTGAGGGTTGCACTCCTTAAACTGATAAAGTCTAAAGCTCATCAAAGGGCAACATTTAGATGAACCAACAGAAAAGCTTTTATTAAATAAAGGCTAGAGGGATCCTATTTAAAAAGATAATAGAGCTGTCAGTTTTCCTGATAATTAATGTACTTTTCCATGAAAATCCAAACCCAAGTTATATTTATAAACCAAAACAAATATATATATATATATATATATATATATATATATATATATATATAGTTTCTCTTTTAGTGATTTATTTTGAAACTACAAAGTATGTGTATGAGTGTTCTCAGCATTTAATCTCTGTGGCATATGGCCTGTGTTCTCAGTGAATGTCTAACAAATTTGAATAAAACTGAGGTGGAAAAAATGGTTAATTTATCCTACAATATTAAATATAAGTAATATTTAAATCAATCTCAGTATCCTTCATTTTTTATATATCATATTTCAAATTATCCATAGGGTAGAATTTTTTTAATAAGACAGTGGACACAAAGAAACAAATGACATTTGGCATTGGTTTCCTATCATGATATGTGTCTTGAGAAAATATAAATAATTATCAGCTAATTGTAATTTGACACAGTAAGGTTTCTATGTACCTTTCTTTCCTCATTTCAATGCCACATTGTTCAGGTCTGTATTCTTTTAGAAAAATGCCATAGGCCCATTCCCACCCTCCAGTTTGTCTGGTTCTTTGACAGTAAAACCAATATTTGCCAAACTGATGTTTCTAAAATTTGATATATGATCATGTCATTCCATAGCTTTAAAAAATCTCTCAATGGCTCCCTTGTATAGGTCGAAGAATTTGAAAACTCTTTTGATGAGGAGATATCTCAATCCATGTCATGCCAATAAGTACATAATGAAACTTCCTTAATGATTCCTAAAGGGACAACACTATTTCACACTAACCCAAATGCCATTCTCTTTCTGGAATGCCTGTTTTGTTCTAGATTAATTCTTATCATTTTTGCAACAAAGTTCAATGATCCACCTCTTCCAGAAAGATTTTCCTGACCCTGAAGTCAATGTATGTGTTTGTCCACTGGAGGAACTGTCCACTGTCCGCTTTGACAGGTCCATGGTCAGATCTCCATCACACTTTGCTTACTGTTTACTTTCTTCTCCTCCTAAGTACCCCTCCCTCTTTATTCCTAAATCCTGGCACAGTAACCAACATCACAGGAACCACAGAATGTATTTTCGAACAAATTAAAGGCAGGGTACTTATTAATTAAAGGGAAGACAGAAATCATTGGTAAAAAACTAAATGATAAGAAATTAAATTAATTTGATAACATTATGATGCTTTTAGAATGGTGCCTGGCAAATAGTAAGCCCTCGATAAAATCTCGTTCCTTGATTTGTTTGTGGATTTGATAAATATTCATTAGGTATCTACTATGTGTGAAGCTCTATTATAGATGCTAAGGACAGAGCAGTATATAAAACAGCTGAAAATCCTTCATAGAACTAACATTTTAATAGGGGAAAACAGAATATAAGCAAAGTAAGTAAAAAAAAAAAAAAGCAGTTTGCTCAATGGTGACAAACGTAAGCGAACAAGTTAAAGTAGGGGTGGTTTTGGTAGATCTTCCCCGAGGGGAGTGGCAGGTAAAAGAAGTGAGGTCAGTGGAGAAGAAGACATTTGAGCAAAGCTGAAGGAGCTGAAAGGGATTGGCCAGTAGATACCTGGGGAGGAAGAATCCAGCTAGGATGAACAGTGAGGCCAGAGCCCTGGATATGGGACATGGGCACTGAACACAAGAGCAGAAGAACGTGGGCTCTTGTGCAGTGGGGGTGGGAGGGGGCTGGGGTCGTGTAGGAGATGAAGTCACTGGCATCAGTGAGGGTGTGGACGCCAGAATCATGCAGGAACATTTGGATCATTGTTAGCATGTTGGCTTTTACTTTAACAGCCTCGGGAAAAGCATTGCAGGGGAGGAACAGCCTTATTTTGGTTTTAAAAGGATCACTCTGCTTACTCAGAAATATTACTAGCTTTTGTGTCAGTAAGAATGTATACTTTAGTCATGCAGCTATTACCTCATTATAAAGGATAAATTCAACGTTTTATGTTTTTACTTAAGAATCTCTGTGATTTTCTACTATTTCTTTGGTTGTACCTTGTTAAGTGTCCTTTCCTACTCAGCTTTTTTCTCAGCCTGTACATATTGGGGTGGCCCAGGGCTCATTCTGTATTCCTCTGGTTCTTTTCTTGTCTCTAGTTATACCAGCGGTTATAAACTAGGGGGTGACTTTTCTTGCCAGTGCATCCCTGGAAATGTTGAACAAACAACGTTGTTTGTCACAAGTGGAGGGGAAGAGGTGCTATGGGCATTTAGGAGGTGAAGGCCAGGGAACACCTTACAATGCACAGGAGCACCCCCACAACCAAGATTTTACTGATTCAAAATGGCAAAAATGCTAAAATTGAGAAACTACAGTTTACACATATTCCAGTGGTATTCATATCCTGACACCAACATTTAAATTTCACCAAAACCCTGATTATTTCCTCATTTCTATCTCCATCTTCAACTCTTACCTAAGCTTTATACACATAATTAATTGCCAAAAAAGAAATTCCACAGACAGCCCAAGTAACACATTTAAAATAGGACTTGAGGTTATCCCCCCAAACTGAATCTTTTCCCAGCTTCCTCATCTCAGTAAATGGCATCACCATCCGCCCAGACCTTGACCTGGAAGTCATCCTGATTTGTTATTTCCCATATAACCCAAATCCAAAACACCAAGTGCTATAGGTTCTCCCTTTAAAATATGTTCTGAATCTGCCTGGTTCTTACTACCTCCACCACTGCAAACCTAATCTGAGCACCCCCCACCCTGAGAATAAGGCAATGACTTCCTGTCATTTGCTGTCCATCTTGCCTCGAATAGTCAAGGGGGCCCCATACACATGGGGGCCAGGGAGACATTGTCAAAGTATTAGGTCATGTCCCTCACCTGCTCAAAGCCCTCGTGAGGCTTCCCATCTCTCTCAGTACAATGTCCGACGCTTTACCACCACCTGTAAGGCCTTATCTACTCTGGCTCCTGTTTGTGGAGCCTTATCTCCTGTCAGCTCCGTCTAGTACATCCCGCTCACTTCCACCTTGCCACAGATTGTGTTCCCACTCTTCCTCAAAATACTGAACTTAGGGGTTCTTTGGGGAGTTTTCACTTGCTGCTTTCTCCAACAGGAATTCTTCTAGCTCAGGATGCTGACACATATTACTCTCTGATTCCATTTAAGTGTCTTCTCAAGGGTCAGATTAGGTGCTCCCTGGACTCCTCTTCCTAGAAGAGCAGTTCCCACCTCTACACCACACCACGATATCTTTAGCACCACAACCCCTCCCTCGCCATCTCCCCTCTTAACACCACAGTCTCAGGTCCTATTTAATATCTACTTTTTTATTTACTCTCTCCAGCTAGTTAGTTAGCTTCAAGAGGCCAGAGACCATCTCTTCTTTCTTGGGAATACTTCCAGAAACTAAAACAATCAGTTTAGCATATTATGGAACTCAATGATATTTGTTGAAGGAATAAATGAAAAGACATCACTTTTAACTATTCCTATTTATAAAAACAAGTACTCTATAGATGCCTTAATTAAGATTAATTCTTCTTCTTTCCTTCTAAAATTTGTGTCTCATGCTTACTCTGATTAAATATTATTAATAGCAATTTTATTTTATATTTTAATCACTTGAAAAAAGAGCAAACTGGAGATGGTAATTTATCTAAATCAAATTATCTTCCATGTTTCTCCCATGAGATAGGTCCATGGCAAGTTTCATAGAGGATATTGGATACTAGTTCATGACCTTAAGCCAAAAACTATTTTTACTACATTTTTGCTATCAAATTAAATAAGATTAAATTAAGTTATAATTATGCTTCAGCATGAAAAATGTAAAAAAATATTTTTAATAGAGAAATTGAATTTTCTTATTAAGAGAGACTATAACGTTTTAATCTCACATATTCCTCACAGGAATATTTCCTTTGCACCTTATACTTGGAATGTTGCATAGAATAGTCACAGCACAGAAAATTAATTGCAGGCAAGATGAGTGGAAGTAGTAGATAAAGGAGTTATTAAGAAAATACCCTTTTACAATTGATTCAATGCCACACATTATAAAAGAATTTTCAGAGGGTGTCTCACGAACTTTTTGTTCATGACGATTGTGTCATAAGTACATTTGTAAGGAGAGGACAGAAGGAGCGGCTAGTGGGCAGGGTAAGACTCCATGCATTCTCCGGAGTCGGAACTCTTGCTGAGACATATCAGAGAAGAATTTTTCTGCCAGTTGCAAATTCCCATGGCCTGGTGCTTGCCATATCCAGTGCTTCACCTGGGAGAGGGTCAATCTGAAGGAAAGTGAACAGTGATGCTCAGTGAAGCTTAGGAAGCTAAATTCAGGTGCACAAGTGCTTCCAGATATTTCCTATCTTCCTGCAGGGGAATGAACATGACTAAAAAGTAATCTGTGTGAGCCTGGGTGGCTCAGCAGTTGAGCACCTGCCTTTACCCCACGGCATGATCCTGGAGTCCTGGGATCGAGTCCCAAGTTGGGCTCCCCGCATGGAGCCTGCTTCTTCTCTCTCTGCCTGCGTCTCTGCCTGCATCTCTGCCTCTCTCTCTCTGTGTCTCTCATGAATAAATAAATAAAATATTTTTAAAAACCATTAATCTGTGTAGGTGAGGTGATGAACACTGCCTAAGAGAGTATTTATAGAAACTCTCTCTCTGCATATATAGTTGTATGAGTTCCATATCTATTTAGATGTCAGTCCCCTATCAGATTATTTGCAAATGTCTTCTCCCATACAGTAAGTAGGTTCCTTTTTTTTTTTTAGATTTTATTTATTTATTCATGAGAGAGACAGAGAGAGAGAGAGAGACCCAGAGACATAGGCAGAGGGAGAAGCAGGCTCCACACAGGGAGCCCGATGCGGGACTCGATCCCAGGACTCCAGGATCAGCCCTGGGCTGAAGGTGGCACTAAACCACTGAGCCACCTGGGCTGCCCAGTAGGTTGCCTTTTCATTCTATTGATGACTTCCTTCACTGTGCAAAAGCTTTTTTTAGTTCGATACAGCCCCATTTGATTATTTGCTTTTGTTGTCCTTGCCTGAGGAGAAAGATCCAAAAAAATATTGGTAAGGCAAATAGTGTCCAACAGCTTACTGTCTATGCTTACTTCTAGGAGTTCCATGGTGTCAGGTCTTACATTGAAGTCTTTTATCCATTTTGCATTCGCTTTGTATATAATGTAAGAAACGGTCTAGTTTCAATCTTTTGCATGTAGCTCTCTGGTTTTCCCAACATCATTTATTGGAGAAAATATCTTATCCTTATTGTACATTCTCACCACCGTTGTCATAGATTGACCATATAATGTGTGTTATTTCCTGGCCATCTATTCTATTCCATTCATCCATGTGTCTGTTTGTATCCTAGTACTATAGTTTTGATTACCATAGGTTTGTAGTATAAAGTCTGAGAGCATGATGTGTCCAGATTTGTTCTTTATCAAAATTTTGCTTTAACTATTTGGGATCTTTTGTGGCTCCATACAAATTTTAGGATTATTTGTTCTAGTTCTGTGAAAAATTCCATTGGTATTTTGATAGGAATTGCATCAGATCTGTAGATTGCTTTGGGTAATATGAATGTTTTAACAATATCAATTCTCCCAATCCATGAACATGGTGTTTCTTTCCATTTGTTTGTGTCATCTTCAAAGTCTTTCATCAATATCTCCTAGTTTTCATAGCACAGATTTTTCACTTTGTTAAATTTATTTCTAGTTATCTTATTCTTTTTGATGCAACTAGAAGTGGGATTGTTTTCTCTAATTTCTCTTTCTGATAGTTCATTATTAGTATCTAGGAATGCAACAGATTCCTGTATATTATATTTTGTATCCTGCAACTTTACCGATTTCACTTATTAGTCTTAACAGGTTTTTTGGTATAGTCTTCAGGATTTTCTATATATGGTGTCATCTTTGAATAGGGACAGTTTTGCTTCTTTTCCAATTCGAATGCATTTTATTTACTTATTTATTTATGTTTGCTTGCCTAATTGCCGGGGCTGGGACACCTAATATTATGTTAAATAAAAGTGGGAATGGGCATCCTTGACTTATTCCTGATCTTAGAGGAAAAGCTTTCAGTTTTTCACTCTTGACTATGATAGTAGATATGAGTTAGTCACATATAGCCTTTATTATGTTGAGGTACAGTCCCTGTATACCCACTTTTTGAGTTTTGATTATAAATAGATGTTGAATTTTGTCATTTTTTTCTGCATCTATTATTCATTTTGTTAACGTGATGTATCACATTGATTGATTTGCAGATGTTAAACCACCTTTGCATCCTTGGATTAAATAGTACTTTATCACGGTGTATAAGCCTTTTATTTTATTGTTGGATCCATTTTGCCAATATTTTATTGAAAATTTTTGCATCTGTGTTCATCAGGGGTATTGGCCTGTAATTTCTTTTAATTAATTAATTAATTAATTAATTATTTTTTTTGTAGTGTTCTGTCTGGTTTTAATATCAGGGCATTGCTGTCCTCATAAAATGACTTAGAAACGTTCTTTCCTCTTCAGTTTTATTTTTTGGAATAATTTGAGAAGAATATGTATTAACTTAAAAAAAATGGTAGAATTCACCTGCAAAGCCAAAAAAAAAAAAAAAAAAAACATGTTTGTTTGGAGATTTTTGATAACTTATTCAATTTCATTGCTAGTAATCAATCTATTCAGATTGCCTATTTCTTCATGATTCAGTCTTGGAAGATTACGTTTCTAGGAATTTATCCATTTCTTCTAATTTCTCTGATTTGTTGGTGTATAATTATTTATAGCAGTCTCTTCTGATCTTTTTTTATTTTTCTTGTGGTATTGGTTGTAATTTCTCTTTTATTACTGATTTTATTTATTTGAGCCCTCTCTCTTCTTTTCCTGATAAATCTGGCTAAAGGTCTGTCAATTTTGTTTATCTTTTCAAAGAATCAGCTCTTAGTTTCATTGATTCTTTTTCCTCTTTCTTCTTTCTTTTCCAGGAGACACTGCTGGGTTTTTCTTTTCTTTTCTTTTCTTTTCTTTTCTTTTCTTTTCTTTTCTTTTCTTTCTTTTCTTTTTTCTTTTCTTTTTTTTTCTTTTCTTTTCTTTTCTCTTTTCTTCTTTTTTCTTTCTTTCTTCTTTCTTTCTTTCTTTCTTTCTTTCTTTCTTTCTTTCTTTCTTCTTTCTTTCTTTCCTTCTTTCTTCTTTCTTTTTCTCTTTTCCTTCCTTACTTCTTTCCTTGTTTTCTTTTCTTTTTTCTTTTCTTCTGTTTATCTGTCTGTCTCTTGTTTATTGTGATCTTTATCTTTTCCTTTCTAATACTAACTAATGGGCTTTGTTTGTTTTTCTTTTTTAGTTCCTTCAGGTGTAATATTAAATTGTTAATTTGAAATTTTCTTTTTTGTTGAGGAAAGCCTGTATAGCTATAAATTTCCCTTTTAGAACTGCTATTCCTGTATCCTGTAGATGTTGAAAACTTGCATTTTTCCATTTTCATTTGTGTCAAGATCTTTTTTTTTTTTTTTTTTTTGCTTTTTAATATCCTCATTTATCCATTGGTTGTTTGGTAGCATGTTGCTTAGCTTTCATGTGTTTGTGTTTATTCCAGTTTTCTTCTTGTAATCAATTTCTAGTTTTAAACCATTGTGATCAGAAAAGTTGCCTGATATGATTTCAATCTTCTTAAGTTTACTGTTTTTTGTTTGAATGCCTAATGTGCAGTCTATCATGGAGAATATCTTTTCATGGAATATCTTTTTTCATCCCTACACTATCAGTTTGAAAAATGGATAAATAGAGCTTCTATAACAAGGGACAAAGAGACAGCATCAAGATGGGTAGAAGTGGCAAAGGCAAGTTGTCACCAAGAGAATAACCACCTCTCCAGGAACAGCAATCCACAATTGGGAGGGATCTCAAAAACATGAATTTTTTTCCTTGATGACCAAGGAATTAGGTCTCCATATCAGGTACTCCAGTCCTCGGATCTTGCACAGGAGAGATGAGCCCCCTAAAAGCTGGGCTTTGTAAACGAATGAGGATTACATCCAGGAAAACCGTAAACTTACAGAGAATGGAGAACCTGATCTTTTTGTTTGTTTGTTTTTTTGTTTTTTTGTTTTTTTTTTGAGAACCTGATCTTAAAGGACTTGTATGCAGTCTCACTTGCCCTAGGACCCAGAGATAAAATACCAGTTAGAAAAGAGCCTAGAACATAGGTGAAAGAGACCCATTTACTAGTCCCAGGGCATCTGCCCAAGAGGCAAGAAACTGCTGAGACACTCAGTGGGGATGGAAACTGCTGGGCTTCATTCTCATGATCACATTCTGCTCTGCTAGGGCTGATACTAATGGGTGCCACCTTGGAATTCTCACTCTAACCTGCTAATACTGGCAGGTATTACTCACAGCCTCTTGTGGCATACTGGATTCCATGAACCAATAAAATGTATAATATTATCTTCATTTTCTACATTATACCAAAACCCAAGGGGCCGTAACTATAGGGAATGCAAATAATAGATAGCTTAGGAGTGTTAAATGACCTGCCTAAAGTCTCATAGACAGTGAGTAGTAGTCCTGGAATTCAATGTACTTTCCCCACCCACTCCTCCAACTTCTACTAGATAGCACACAGAGTTACCCACTCTGACAGCCTCTCCAATCTCTCCTCTCTTAAACTCTGTCAGCCACTCTGACCTTCTTGTAAGTAGCACACTACTTACTCCACTGCCTCAGGACATTTGTACCTGCTGGTTCCTCTTCTCAGAATGCCCTTCAACTAGATGTCCATAGGGTATACTCCTTCACCTTCTTTAAATTTGTGATCAAAGGTCTCCTGTCATAGAGACATTCTCTGCCTACTCTAAAATTACAGCTGTTCTTAATCTCATTCACTCTTTTTTTTTTTTACTTTTCCACATTTATCATCCTGTAAGAGATTATGCCATTTACTTATTTTTTTATTATTTATCATCTGTGCCTCACAACTACTAGAAGAAGGAGATCAGATTTCTAAAATCTTTTTTTCCCACTCTATAACTATGGCTTTAAACAGTGTTGACCATAGAATAAGTGTTTGATAAATACTTTAAAAATGAATGAATGAATGAATGAATGAAAAAATCCTTAAAATACTCACACAATGCTTTGTATTAAGTTACTTTTAACACTTATAATTTTGTCTGATGCCAGAAAAAAATAAAAGCAAGTAAAGGCAATTCTGCAGGGAGTTAAAACAACATGGGTCCAATATTCATCTTTATTATGGATTGGCTTGATTCAGTGAATAAATTTATATCAGGGATTCCTAACTTAATTTGTGTGGATCTTCATGGACCTCTGAGAATGGAATTCAGGGGTCAATACATTATGAATAAATGTGTAAATTAAGTAATATGCTTTTAGCATATTTAAGCAGAGGAGTCCATCAAAAAACTGGCCACAGGAATATTTCTGAATACATTTCATTTTGCCAATTACCCTTCCCCCCAAAAAAACTGCTCCTCCTGGCCTAGCTTGATAAAAATTGAATATGCCTATCACACAGAACTAGCCCCTCACAGTTTTAGGCATACTGTGTGTATTTACATATGAAGTCAAATACTATCTCTATTCTGATGGAAATTATGATATAGTTTAATTTATAAAAACAATCTTACTGTGGATAATTTTTAATAGTAAGAAAAATAAATATGTAATATAGATATTTCATTGGCTTATAAAACATTTTTTTCTTAATGAAGTCCTTTAAGTATTAAAATTCCATAACTAATTTAGTGTTTCATGCACACATAAAATCTAAATTAGTCAATGTGACTATTTTGAAATTTGAGAGAAATTTAGTATTCAATTTTAGTATTAAATAAAAATATAGTGGAGTTGTCTCTTTTTAAAATATGGTACAATACGAGCATACTTTAAATAGTTTTCATTTGGAGGATCATTTATTTCCCCTAGGTTTTTATGAATTCTCAGTTAATATTACCACCACAATGAAGATTAAGAGAGTGAGCTCTAGAGTCTTGGTCAGAGTGGAATATTAAGTGAATGATTTTCATAGAATTAGGATTCATAACTCTATGGATTTGGCTACTTGGAGCACTCTGGCCTGTCACTCTTCATAAGTACAGATAACAGAAGCCACACTGCCCCTCTTGGATAATGCTTGTACTTATATGTTATGTTGAGCTTGGAATTGTCACATTTTTAAGGAAAAAATTGGACAAATATTGTTTTTGATGTTTTATAACTGTATTTCCCCAAAGCCCCATACTCAAATATTGACTTGTGTGGGTCTAAAAGACTGTGAATTGAATGTGGATTATAAGGATTATTGCACAGTCTAATGAAGCACCGCCACAGGCAGAGGAAGAAGACCAGCGCAGCCTGCTGATATTGGAGCATCCAACCCGCCTGAGGTTTCAGAAGACCAGGAAGAGGTGCATCCTTCAGAGGAAGCATATGGAAAGCCTGTGGCTGAGGTCAGGAATCATGTGGTGAGGCAGCGTTTTCAGGACCATCTGTGTCCATATGCTTTAAGAATATGTTCTGGTGATAAAAGTTCTATAGGAATGTTTTTGGAAATGAAACGGTAAAGCTCAGGGACAGAAAAATCTACAAGGGATGGATTATGTCTGAAATTCCATCTTGCAAATAATTCTATGTGTTCTGTTCTGCTTTACATTGCTGCTTCCACCTTCCCTCCCTTTTGGAGAGAAGAGCAAATGTGTGTAAATGAATAAAATTATTATTTCAATTAAATCTTTAAAAAGGCAAGAGACATTTGCCCACGGGAAAAAAATGAAATATTACATACTATTCACAACATCCTCAATGAGTTTATTTCATTTTATTAGGTTCAGTAAATTCCAATTTTAAGAAGTTTTGACATATTTAAAGGTAAGATAGATGTGGACAGTGTTTAGGAGGGTAATAACAACAATCAGCAAATGAAGAAGGCTTTTCTGTCTTAAACCCATTTCCTTGGGATGCTAAATATGAATAATGATTCAGTGTCCATAATTGATGTTTTAAAAAAAAGCAGGCAATAAGTTTTCTTAGTTACAATTTAAGGAATAACTCATTCATTCAGAGGTCTAGTTTTATGCCATCTTCATCACAGAGAGTGGGGGGAAAAACTTTCAGCACCTAAACATTTGTCACAGAGCCTTCCTCTATACCAGAATGGGGAATGTGGATTTGAGTAAAAAACCCGATTTTCTGAAACAACATAATATAGAAATCATCACACAGAATGAATGTTACAATCTTTTTTGTTTTTTTTGTACATCAATTAAGAAGGACAAGAAACCAAACACATTTTAGAAAGGTTTCCAACAAAAGCAGTTCAGTATTAATAAATAAACCAATACTTGAATTTATTTACCTAATCGTCTACCTTATGTAGCCGTTTTTGCAATGGGTCTGTGGCATGACAGTTGATATAAAGTGGATAACAAACCGATTACTACCTGACCAGTCAGAAGTTTAATCCAAGCCTATAGGAATTAACCAGGGAGCCCATGTTGAGTAAGTCTAATTTTTCTAGGAATCAATTCTTGCTTCTTCAAAATTAATGTGCAGGTTTGGTTAGTTTCTTTGTTTCCTCTTAGTCCAAATATTTTAAAATTATGCAACTTTAAGGAACACAAACAATGTAGTGCAATTGTTCAAGTAAGATGTAAAATACTCTGAGCCAATGTATTTTTGAAAATTGTCATTCCAAAGATTTAAAATACAAATAAAATAGAAAAACAATTTGGTTACTTATTAAGTAATCAACATTAATAAATTCATCAGTTTCAATTTAACCTGCAATTACAAAATGGAGGTTATTATGACTTTGGATTTCATGAGGAAACAAAAAAAGGAAATGTAATTTTTGACACAATTGGAGAAAATTCTTACTTTGTATTTTTCAATTATATGTCAATAACAGTAAGAATGGTAACCAGGCAAATAATATTCTATTAAATTCCATGTTGTTGCCCAATTCCATTAGACCACCTGAGATATTTTAAAAAGCCTGAGGCAGGAAAGGAGCAAAATTAAGTCATTTATCTTTTGACTAATTTGTTCATGAAACAGACGGACTCATGCAGAGCTCCTTTCAGATAAAATATACCAAATGCTTTCCTGATGTCCAAAGTCATTTTAATCTGCATATTTCTAGTTCATAATTAACTGTCAAAATTATGATATTTTATTTAAGAGGACACCTATCAAGGAAGAATCTTATGTTAGAAATTTGTGTATTTTCAAAATTAATTTCCACAATGCCTATGATAGATAATAATAGAATACCTTTGAAATCAGACCTACACATGTTGACTGTGTTTAATTTCCACAAACTGAGTTTGTTTTGTTACCTACTAAATGGAATCTTGACCTCAATTTATAATCATATAGATCTCTGGAATTCTAACTATAGAAAGAAATGTCTGTAAACCTAAAAGTTAGGGTGAGAAAGGATGAAGAAAATGTCATAAGCTTGGTTTTGGTCAGTTCTTGTCAGTTGGTTGCTACTGGGTGAAAATCCTATAAAAAGAAATACAACCACAATAAAATACCTCTTCACATCCACTAGAATGGCCATTAATTAAACACAACAAAAAATAAAATAACAAGTGTTAGTGAAGACATGGAGAAATTGTAGCCCTAGTGCACTATTGATTGGATGTAAAATGGTGCAGCAGCTCTGGAAAATTGTGTGACAGATACTGGAAAAATGAAAAATAAGATTATCATATGATTCAACAATTCCAGTTCCAGGACTCAAATAGGTATTTGTACATTCCTGTTCAGAGCAACATTATTATTCATAATAGCCAAAAGATAGAAGCAACCCAAGTACCCCTTGACACAGGAATGGATAAAGAAAATTGGGATACCTGCTGTATCATGAATAGACCTAAAAAACATAATAGCCAGTCACTAAAGAGCTTCTTATGAGGTTCCTAAAGTAGTGTAAATCATAGAGACAGAAAGTGGAATGGTGGAGTTTCAAGGGAGTGGGCTAGGGGAGTAATGGGAAATTGCTGTTCAATAAGCAGAGTTTTTAGTTGGGGAATATGCAAGAGTTCTGAGGATAAATGGTGGTGATGGTTGCATAATAATGTGAATGTACTTCATGCCACCAAATTGTACCCTTAAAAATGACCAAAATGGCACAATTTATGTCATGTGTAGTTTATCACATCTTTTTAGAGGACAATATGGCCAAGAAACTGTAAAATACTTAAAAAAAAAAAAAAAAAAAGAAAAGAAACAACAACCCAACAACATATGTTGTTTGTAATACATACCTCATGTCACTATCCTAAAAATCTAAAATTGTTATAGATCTTTTAGATTCATTTAAAAAGCATTTTAGTTGCAAAAACTCACACAATAGAAAGAGTTTGTTTTGTTTTGTTCATTTTAGGTCCTAGGTAGTACTTTCACGGTGATCTTTACATTTACTAATTTTTCTAAATTTGTTTTCCTGCTTGTCTCAAGTTTGTGAACATGCCCTTTGCAGCAGTAGTTCAAGTCACCAAACAAGGCACAAGCAAAACATCTTGTTCATTCAAGGAAACGTGTGTGGATGGCCTTCTTTTGCAATGCCATCTGTCTGCTTCCAGATTAGTCTTTGCATGTAGAGCTATTGCCCTCTTTCTAAAATTTATCTTCTGACTTGCAAAGTAGATAATGTTACCTGGTTAACTTCAGACATATATTGGCTATCTTTTTAATTTATATTTTGAAGAAGTGAAAATATGTATATTGCCAGGTAGAAAATCCTTTCCCCGTATAGGCATGTTTTATTGCCTGCAAGATGAAAAGGAACAACTCTGTTTTCTCCCTTCCAGCACATCTGATTTTTTTTTATGAATAACTAAATCTAGATAAATAAGCATGTTACAGAGTAATTGGCTTTCTCCTTTGCCCACCAGATATAAACTATGCTTTTAATTTTCTCTATTCCTTATTCATTTTTTGATATAAATGTTCAATAGGGGTTTAAATCCTTTTCCCAAGCTTCTCCTTTATCATGTTTCTAATTACCTAGCCTAATTGCTCAGAACCTTTTAAAGCTTGTGAAGTTTTTAAATGGTTTTCTTTAATTATGATTCTTTCGTGAAGAAAATGCAGCTAAACAAAAGTTAAAGCTGCACATTGAATATCTGTGTTCTAGAAGTCAAAAGAAGGAAATGAAATGTTTGCTTTAGAAACACAGCCCAAGAAAAGTGATTTTCATAATGATCTTGTATGGGCCACTTGATAGTATAAAAAGACTCAAGATTCGTGGTGACGAATTGATCTAATGAAAAGATTCATACACAATATAAATAGTACAGTATACAGATGAGAGCCTATTCTTTTTTGTTTCTATAATTTGCATGTGCACAGTGTCATAACAGTAAGGAAGGATTATTGTATATTTTACATAGATGCTTTCTGCCCTGTATAGAAATTTAGAACCCTAAAACAGATCTCAAGACGAAGATAGTTATCATCAGCAGCAAAGATGTGGTTGACACCTTCCTAGTAGTTAAGTTTCTAACTGGGTACTTAACATAATATTACTGAAAAAATTCAAAACATGGTGTGCTGGGCAAATGGTATTTTATATGGTTGTGACTTTTTTTAAGGTTTTGGTGAACAAAGATATATTTTTTAAAAGTTATCTCACACATAGTACAACCAAAACTGTGTAGATTCAAGCCAGGTATTGGAATCAGAACGTGGTTTGCTTTGGAATGGCATAGATTGGAAGGGTTCATTTATTTCTAAAGATTCTAATGATAGCTGGAGGGTCAGGAACAGATGCAGGGATGCAGATAAGAAACATGTGACAATGTTCCTTTAGGGATCAACGTTCCGGAATGTGTGGAGCCCCAAAGGCAGGAGAGAAGTAGAGTATGAAGTTGAGCAGAAGGCAGAATGAAGGAGGATTAGAATTTGAGAAAAGAATGTCAGGATGAGATTGTCTGAGGCAGTACGGGTAGAAACCGAGGGATCCTGTGAACAAGTTTGGTAAGGAAATAGAGAAGAGATGTGGGCTGAAGGGGCTGACAATTAAGGTACAGTGGGCAGATTCAGTTGTGATGGAGCCATGGAGAGGTACAAAAATAGATAACCACAGAATTAATAAGCAACCAAAGTCTACATAAGTCTGACAAAGAGACACATCAGAGTCAGAAATGTCTACTGATGGGTAATGGTTACCTACACATGGAAACTGGAAGCCAGCTCCAAGGCTAGCCCCTGGAGCCTGAGCCAACCATGCCAGACTCTGACCCGCAGGGACAGCTAGTGTCCCTGCTCTGATCTGATCACTAGTGGGGACACTAGCCGGGCAGCCCCTTCTTGAAAGACACTGTTGTGGGCAGAGTAAAACGAGCCTCCCTTCATCATCATCAGCAAACCAGTGATGCACAGCTGGATGGCATATTATTCAGGCAGAAAGGAAAAAGTCCCTTTCTCAGGGTGGACTCATCTCCACAGTGGTTGGGCAGGGCTGACTGCTAAGCCCACGTGGGTCCTGGCCCTGGTATCCTTGTGCAACGCCCCCCAACTGTCCAGCCATGTGAAGCATTCCTGCCTCAGGTACAGGCCCTATAAAGTGGGCTCTAAGTGGTATCAACAGAAAGAAAGCTTCATTCTTCTCTCACTTTTTCATTCAAGAAATACTTACTGAACATCTGACTGGTCTAGGTGTCGTGCGTGAGTGACTATAATCCAGGCATGAATCAGATGAAACCCCACTCAAGGCCAAGAACCTGGCCTGGACTGAAGCTGGTGAGGATGGGCGATCAGACATGACTGGCCTGTGGCAGAGCAGTGCTCCATCCATCTAGCACCATCCAGAAATCTATGTATACCTCTGTAGGTAAATTCATTCCTAAAAAAGAGAGAGAAAGCTCATTAACGAGTGAATACTTTTCTACTTCAAAATCTGGAGTAGAGTTTGCAAAACACAGACTATCAGCATTCCCACGTTTAGACTAAATATGTTTTAACTTCTTCGTAACTAGGAGTACTTTTATCCACATGAATGACTATAAAATACATTGTGGGTCTGGCTTCTGACATTACCTATGTTTAGCCGTGTAAATATACACACGTGTGTAATGCTCTTAGATCTCAGTGTAGGTAAGTTCTTTTCCAGCTCTGGAGTCCTCTGTTTATGAACTCCATTGGTCTATCTCACGTCTAAATGAAAGATAATATTTATACAGCACTAATCGTGCTGCCCTTAGTACTTTACATGTAGTGACATATTTAATCCACTCGAAAACCCTGTGAAAGAGCCAATTTAGAGTTGAGGAAATTTAATGGAGAAAGGGGTTACTGACAGCTGCAAAGTGACAGAGATCTGCATGCAGGAAACCTGTCTCCAGAGTGGCTGCCCTTATCTAAGAGGCCGCTGCTCTCATCAGATTTCTTAGGGAGCAAAAAAAAAAAAAAAAAAAAAAACCAAAAACCCAAGCATCAGTGCAACTGGAAATCTAGGATGTAAATCCAGCAACTACTGAGATGCTTCAGTAGAAGAAGGGGGAGTTGGTGGGGAGCGGGGGTGGGGTGGAGGGGCAGGAGCCTAGACCTCTTGTCTCTTTGTCCTCCCCCCTCTAGACCTTTTTGTTCCACAGAGAAGCGACTCCAACCTACCAAAATAGATGCAAAATAAATTATCTTAGTTGAGATGCCAATATTTTGACTTTATACCTTTAGAGAGCACACACATTCACTTTTGCTTAAAACATACTTATTGCTTATATATATATATCTGGGAAGCAAAACATATTAATCCTATTTTACAGAAAAAGATAGTTTTGCAGATTCTCCTTGTCAGCATGAAAGATGAATATTATCATGTAGTTGTGCTTGCTACATTGCAATTACTTTCTCAGCAGTATATTAATTAGTCAACTGCAGTAGTCTAGAACTCTTTGATGCTAGGTAATGAGATTAATAATAGATTTCTATCCACCCTCCCAAAGCTACAACAGGCATCAAGTACTTCCAATCTGTATTGCCTGTATGTGACATGAAAAAGCTCTTCAGGTATCCACAGTTAAATGGAGACCATCGTGTTCAGCACACCACAGTGTCTAGTGCTTACAAGGGCAACATCTACCAGAACAGCATTCCAATATTCCATTCTACACCGGTGTACAATGGACCGGCTTGTTTCAGTTACGTACATAAAGTCGCAAGTGCTTTCCTGTAGGACTAATCTGATGCTAGCTGCAGCCTGATGGATTGTAGCTTCACAGAAACACAGGCCTGCAGGTTAGGAGGTGCTGGACACACAACAAATAATGTGTGTTGGGAAATGTCTTTTGTCAAAAGCAAACATCAAGAATTCCTCTTCTTGAGGCATTCATAATTTTCTCAAGAGAAAGCTGTTTTGTGTGAAGCAAAAGTAATGGATCATAGAAATATTATCAAAAAATTAAAGCTGGATTATGTATTATAAATCCTTACATGGACATGGAGAAATAATCAAAGCCATACTCATTGTGTATATGGTTCTTCTGCCTTGTACAGTTCAAGCATAGTCTTTTCTTTCTTTTAATGTCTCAGCATACCTTTATTTGGCCAGTGGAAATATGCCACCATGTGTTCTGACGTGCAGAGCTTCCTAATCATGTCAGAACCCCAGTACACTTGCCTTCTCCTAGGGGCTCCCCTCTGGTGAAAGACCAGAAGTTGAGAAATTGAAACCCTACGTTCTGGATTATGTCTCATGACTACTTGAAACATCAGCAATATGAACATGAATTTTAAAGCTTTGCCCTTCTCAATTTCTTACCAAAATATGAGGAGTGATATCTGTGTACTGGCAGTGGTCCGTATCTCTAGGTATTTGTTCAAGATTATATTCACTGACCTCTCTTTCTCCCTCTCTCTCTCTCTCTCTCTCTCTCTATATATATATATATATATATATACACACACATATATGTATATATATATTATTTATATATTATATTATATATTATATATATATTATAAAAAATGAGTTCATTTCAGGAGATGTTTGGCCACATTCTCGTTTGTAGACCTAATGCTCCCAAACATTTGTAGTATGTTAAGATTTTTCTTTTTTATTGCAAACTATAAGAAAAAATATATTATTTATAGAAATATCTTTGTTTATAAAAATATAACAAAGTGTGATTATTAATTGTTGTTCTCAAATACAACTAAATTTCTTTTTTTTTTTTTTTTTTTTTACAACAAAATTTCTAAGCAACTTTCTCAGGAGGATAAATTTCACTTTTGCATTAAAGGGAATATGTGATGTTTGGAAACTTCCAGAGAGGGATCCCTGGGTGGCACAGCGGTTTAGCGCCTGCCTTTGGCCCAGGGCGCGATCCTGGAGACCCAGGATCAAATCCCACGTCAGGCTCCCAGTGCATGGACCCTGCTTCTCCCTCTGCCTGTGTCTCTGCCTCTCTCTCTCTCACTGTGTGCCTATCATAAATAAATAAAAATTTAAAAAAAAAAAAAGGAAACTTCCAGAGATATATGTCTGCACATATTGTCTGTTAACACGGATACTATAGATTAGCGGGGACCTGCCCCATGAGATGACCTCAAAGAAGGGGAAGGAGTAATGACTAGACCTCTTTGCTGCCTGTTCTTTCTGTCCCAGAAGAGGCTAACATAAGGTTCAGAATATTACCCTGCTTGAAAGTAAGAGCTCATGTTCATTGTGGACAAAAGTGTGGTATCATCACTGACTCTAAGCATGAGGAACTGTGAGCCATGAGAACTGCATGTGAATTCAAAGATTGCAGTACACGTGGCTTGGTGTGTGAATGTGTGAGTATGCGTTAGTAAGAGTGAGTGTGTGTGAGTGTGTATGTATGTGGTGAAATTGGAATAATAAAAGCCATAACTTACTAGAATGAGAGTGCCTGCACGGCCTTCCGTTTTTTCAACATCCTCCTTTGACATAGTGGTCACATTATTGTCCTATAAGATTAGACTGATACAGTTAATTTAATGAGAAAACTGACACCACTATTTTTCAGAGCTGACTTAGTATAATCTTCATTTACTCTTATGCTTTGAGTTAGGTGCATTAAGTTGACAATATTAAGTGCACTAGAATGTTCTAAAAGTCTGCTAGGTTGCCATGTGACAGAAAGGGACCTAAGAAAATTTTCAACCTGTGAGATTTGAAATGCATTCCTAGAAAGAATGAATTTCATTGTCAAGTCACATTCCTTGATTAAACAAAGATCCTCTTAAATTCCAACCGTTCTCTCGGCAGGAAGTTAGTCTTTTATCAAAGGTTTTGTTGTTGCTGAATTCCCAGTATGGAAGTGTTCCCTGAGGTCAAGTACACCTTTTCCCTACCCTCTTTAGTTAGCATAGGATAAAGGTCCTATTCATCTGAATCAGGTGCATGTTCACCAACTTTTATGGCTTTGCCTGGGGTGATAAAACTGTGATTGAAGGTTCCAGTCCAATTTCAGGACTAGAAAGAGCCTGTTTTCTCTTCCCTTGCATATTAATGGCTGATGTTCCTCAATTTTATTTGATTATATCCTTTAAGGCGAGGTTAAGAAAATTTTTGTATCATTAGAACCTTAAATATTGAACATGCTTTGAGCTCTAAAATAAATATGTATTTTGTTCAGTTTTCTATAGTTTATTATTTTAACTCTATTTAATTTATACAGAACCATCTTTTTAAAGGACTACAGATTAATATCTCTTAGAAGACTGGTATTCTGAAAATGGAGTTTGAGAAATTCTTCTTTAAAGCTTTGTCTCCTATTGAAATGCAAATGAGATTACCCATTAAGCTGTACCATTTCACTAAGTATAAGTTCTATTTATCAAATCTTTTCCTAACAAGTTTCAAAGATGGGAGGAGGAAGGACACTGATGTTGGTAGGAAGTTGAATCCTGGCCTCTTTTACAGTTTTGTTTGAGCACATTCTCGGGCACATGTGGTCAAAAGAATTTTTAAATTGAGGCATAGAGCATTCCACTCCAGCCAGGAGCTATGGTTATTTGGAAGCACATTTGAACATATCATTGATTTACTGAAATCAAAGAATTAAGTGGTTTTCTGTGTGGTATATTAATTTTCGAGTGAGTCACTTTTCTGCATATTAATGTTTTTAGATAATGTTTATGTAACAGGGATATCATAAGCAAATTACAACATTTTAAAAGTAAAAATCAAGGACTTTCAAGGTTGTGAGGCTTAGTCATGATCTTATTATTATCTTGGTTTCTAAATTATTATTACCGCTACCATATTGTCTCTTCAGCACCACAATCACCACATATTTTCCCTTTATTTATTTTTTATTTTTTTAAGATTTTATTTATTTATTTATTTATTTATTTATTTATTTATTTATTTATGAGAGACAGAGAGAGAGAGAGGCAGAGACACAGGCAGAGGGAGAAGCAAGCTCCACGCAGGGAGCCCGACATGGGACCCGATCCAGGGACTCCAGGACCACGTTCTGGGCCAAAGGCAGGCGCTAAACCGCTGAGCCACCCAGGGATCCCCACATTTTCCCTTTATTTCCTGGGATAATAGAGTTGGTGGCTATTATGGGTGAATTGTATCCCCTGAATTCTCCTGTTGATGTCCTAACCCCCAGGACCACAGAATGTGAATGCTTTTGGATATAAAATATTTATAGAGTTAATTAAATGAGGTCATCAGAGTGAGCTTTAATCCAATTTGACTGGTCTCCTTACAAGAGGAGGTGATTAGACATGGACAGAAAGATGACCACTTAGGAACCCAGAAGTCAGCTATCTGCAAGCCAAGAGATGAGACTTCAGGAGAAACCACACACACTGACACCTTGAGCTTGGAACTTCCAGCCTCTGGAATTGGGGGAAAAAAAATACTTTTGTGCTGTTTACCTCATCCAGACTGTAGTATTCTGTTATGACAACCTTAGCAGACTAATGCAGTGATTATGCAGGGTATTTTCTACTTACCCCTCCAAATGCAGTCTCTGCTTCTCTTGCTCCGCAGAAGCTGATCTTCATGAACCCTGATCAAGGCTTCTCTTACCCAGTGTCTTCAAGCTGGGTTTCAGTAAAAAGGAAGCATCGGCAGAGGAACTGTGACCAGGAGGAGAGTAAGATACAACAATTATCCTCCTGGCTTCTTCAGGCTGGGTGTCTTCAGGTACCTGGCCCTCATTAAAAACTGCAACTCCTATTCAGCAACCCTCATAGCTTCAGCTTACTGGCTTAGGTTTCTAATTAACCTCCCTTCACTTGTCCAAAGTCTAAGGCTGGTAAGACTCTGTCTGTAGCTCCCTGCTCTGGCACTTCCCTCTACCCGCCCACACCTTGTACATAGCCCCCTTATTGGCATCCTCAGTGACCTCATTTGAGCCTGCCAGCTGCTACTGCCAGGGCACTGAGGCCACAGTTTAGTGAATGTGAAGGAAACAGTCTACTCTTAGCAAGACCAGATCAAAAAGTCAATGTTACCTGATTGGAATATGTACTTTACGGTAATACACTGTCGCTTTTTTCCTATTCCTTTATATTAAATCTGATAGTGCCTCAAATAGATGGTACAATCAATGAATAATTAGTGAGTAGCTATCTTACAATACCTTTTAAAGATGTTCATCTGCTAGAGTTGATGCTTTTAATCTCCAACACATAATTGCAGGTTACTCTAAGGAACCAGAGAGGCAGAATTAATGTTAGCATTTCTTAATTCACATGGTCTCAAAACGTTTTCTCACTCAACCTCACCCTATTTATCTCTTTTTTTTTCCTATAAGGGTTTAAAGGTATTCACAAATCTAGAAATTGGGGAAAGTGAAAAACTGGGTTTAGTAAATGTAATGTGTATTAAATATCATTAACTCTTATTTATATCGAGTGAATCCTTGAAATTAAAACTATGTTAAGATCATTGTACTCTAAATGATATAAAGTAATTACCAAACATACTCTAATACACAAATAAATCACCAACCAATTCTAAACTTATGTAATTTATCAGATTTCAAGACTTTTTAAAATTTTATGTTTTTCATAAGCCATTTGTAAATATGCTGTGCTAAATATTTATAATAATTGTACTTCTGCTGCCATCTAGACTTTAAGGGAAAGCATTGCATGCAGACTTCTTTGTATTGGATGAGTTGATGCAGAAAAAAGAAATGGTGCAGAAAAGGATTATCTGACAATATCTGGTTTATTAATTTTAACAAACTGTTGAAAAAAAAGTTGTAGGAAACTTACAAATAAATTCATTTAGTTGTTACATAGTCTAATATATGTAAGCTTGGTTTATTTGTTAATCTTTAATGGAAGAGGAAAGAAAGGGGAAATATATGTGTAAAAGGATGAAGCAACTCATATTATTTCAAGAAGTTTTAGGTAGAATAAGCAACACTGTAAATTAACATGATCAAGTAAGGTTTACAGCAGATGTACTTACTCTTTTAACGTTGATCTCCGCAATTAAAAGTAATCTACAACCATTATGATATGTCTGCCCCCACCGTTAAATATTCATAAATTTCATTGGGAAGCCTAGAGTGAAGCTATAAATGTCAGGCTTTGGAGGGAGTTGGCATCAGGTCCGAATCCCAGTTCTGACACTTACAGGCCATGTGAACTTCAGCAAGTTGCTCAGCCTGTCTGAGTGTCATGTTCCCCATCAATAATAAGGAGATAATATTACCTGTCAGGTAGATTTGTTTTGAGGATTAAGTCTGGTGACATAATACCTGTGCTAGACACAATGTTCAGGACATTTTACCTGACAGTCTAGATACCATCTGTCTCAGCCTTCAAGCCAGGAGTCTCACTGAATTTCCGAGATGCTCTAATCCTTCCCTACACAACCAGAAAGTTACCTTTAATATTTAGCATGTATTATCTTTGCTGTTTAATTTTCTGATTAGAAATTTTACCCACACTTACAAAATTCAGATGCTGCAGAAAGAAATCTATCATCTAATTGATGATAGATATATGATAGATCGATAGATATAGATAGATAGATGATAGATAGGTAGATAGATGATAGATAGATAGATAGATAGATAGATAGATAGATAGATAGATGATAGATAGATAGATAGATGATAGACAGAGATGTACAGTCCCTCACAATTCTACTTTCATATCATCCCCAAAAGAAATCTACTATCAAGGTACAACATGGATGGCTCTCTTTATTTTTCTTTTTCTATACATCTACTGGCATAGATTCTATTATCTTTATACTAACAAGATCATTGTGTACATTTTATTGTAAGTTGACTCTTAACAGTAACACCCTGATCTGAACTTCACTCGGTTTGACACCTATTCTAGCATTTTTTTCACACTGGAGAATTAGATTTGAGAGAAACACTGAAAAAATAATGCAAAATATTCCTAGACATTTCTTAGAGAAATTAAAGTATCCCCGAAGTACCAATCTTCCTTCAATGGCTGCTTGTCTTCTCTTGCTTGCTGCCTCCTCCAGGCCCGGCAGGCCCCAGGTTTTAGCTAACCTACCTTTGCCTCTGTTCATAAGTAACCACGTTACCTGGCACCTCTTTCCTTCCTTAGAGCAATTTAGTTCTCTCTTAGCTTATCGCAAAGGTAGAAGATTTCCTGTAGGTCCTGCACAAAATGCCAAGGATTGCGGGGTCAAGGGTAGTAATTATTGTAAGTAATTTTTTGTCTGTTTGTTTTTATTACATTGCTTTTCAACAAACTTTTTCACTTGAAAGTATTTCCTGGGTAATGTAACAACCAAGGTCTCCACCAGAAAAAACATGGTAGACTCAGTGGATTTAACCGAGGAACTGTCTTTAATGAAAGGACCCTTTATAGAAGAGAATTGAGGGAACACTCAGGGATGGTTAATGCTCCCAGGGAATAGCAATACTGAGAAGCCATGAGAAGCACTAGGCCAGTTGGCCACGGGAAGCAACGGTACTATAGATGCCCAGAGAAAGCTCTAACACTGTTCTAGCTTACATTTTAACCCTAGAATTAGGCCAGTGCTGAAGTTGGAATGAATTCTCTGAGCTTTGTCTCCTCCTACTTCTCTTAAGGAGAACCTGATTGGACAATGTAGCATAAAGCTGCATGGAGAAAGAAGGTGATTAGATGAAGGAAAGGAAGGGGAAGGAGGGGGAAGGATGCTGCAAACAGAATGTACCCAGAACTCCTTTAATACATGGACATATAGGATTTCTTCTCTACAATTAGTTGTCCTAGAGCTGGGAGGCAGAGAAATATAGTTTGTCTTCTGCTTATCTTCTCCTTTCAAATTTTCCTCTTTAGTAGGCTCCAGATTATTTTAAAGAAAATACATCTGTTTCTTAATAGCATGAATTTAATCATTTTATATCCACTAACATGGGCTTGGTATAACCTAAAAGTTTAATAAACTGAATTGAATTGAAATCTATACAAAATAGATTTATAAAGAATTCATGTATTCTTAATATAAATAATGATTGAAGCACAGTGCTATCCCAAATTCCTGAACATTTATACATGCAGGTTACTGAATGTATCATATATAGTGTGGCTGAAAGCTGCATGGGGCTCCCTTTGTAAACAACATCAGTTTATTTAAAAGTCCACTCTAAATGAATTATTTTTCAGTATGCATCAATTAGCCATTGTTAAGCATCAAAACCCATCTAAACTTAGTGGCTTAAAGCAAGTACTATTTATTACTTCTCATAACTCCCTTGGGTTGTCTGTCTGGAAATTTCTTCCTTTGGTCTTGTTTAGAGTCACTCATGTGGCTGTAATCATCTGATGGCTAGACTGTGACTGGAAGCCCTGTGTGTTGAGCAGTTGATACTGGCTGTCATCTTGGGAATCTTTGTTTTCCTTCATAGGCCAGCCCTCTTATCCTGCCATAGAGTAGACTTCCATACAAAATGATGATTTTGAGTTCCAAGACTGCAATATCTAATCTTGGGAGTAACAACAGTGTCACTTCTTCCACATTCTATTGGTCAAAACAAGGCAACACAGGTTCTAGAGGGGAGAAAAGAGGATCCAACTCATGAAGTAGTTAAGCATCGAAACAGGCATACTTGGTAGAGAAGAATCTGTCATCTTGACAAATGATATCCCACAAAGATCTAACTGGTTATTTAGCAGTGTTATCCAAATTAATAAGTTCTCTTGGATCCTTTTATACAGCTTATATTGTTCCTCGCTCCTGTGAGCTTACAGTTACTCATGTTTATAGGTCGGTATTGACCACAATACTCTAAACTCTAGGTAAAATGATGAAATGTCTTTATCTTTGCAATCCAATTGCATTATTTGGTATTTGGTTGTCAGCACCAGATAAGCCTTTCTCTTCTCTTCTCCTTCTGTTCTGTATCTTGCCAAACTTTTAAGAAAGCCCAGGTGTTCTCTCCTTTAATGACAATAAGAGTTTCAACCCACACAAGTGTCTAATGACACAGGAGCCCTCAAACCTTGCCCCACACCTCAAACATCATGAAAATCCCAAGCTTGTCACATTTCCCTATCTTCTTAAGCCATTTGGGATCAGCTTTGGAGGCCTGCCCCGCTCTTCCTAGAAATACTAATTATGTAAGTAATGAGACGTGTGTGTGTGTGTGCGTGTGTGTGTGTGTGTGTGTTTCCATCCATTTTGACAGTTGAACCAAATTTTGAATCTTAAGAGTGGCCACAACTGTTGACATCGTGAACAGGATTGTCTGGACAATAGCAACCACTACCAGCAGTATTTCTTTTCTTGTTTTGGCTTGCTAACTGGTTCTGCTACCGGCTGACAAGCAAACCGTTTGAACTGTGCTGCTTTGTGCGGCATTTACTGAATTCTACCTAAGTTGGATATTTTGATAACTAACATTTAGGGACAGGAGTTTGAAATTAGATGCTTCTTATTGTGCCTCTGGATCATATACCCATTCCCAGGCATATCCGTGTGTCTTAGATTGATTCATGTGTCCAGATTTCTTTTTTGTTGTTGTTTTAGATTTTATTTATTTATTCATGAAAGATAGAGAGAGAGAGAGACTGAGAGAAAGGCAGAGGGAGAAGCAGGCTCCATGCAGGGAGCCTGATGTAGGACTTGATCCCAGGTCTCCAGGATCATGCCCTGGGCTGAAGGCAGCACTAAACCGCTGAGCCACCGGGGCTGCCCAATGTGTCCAGATTTCAATATAAATTATGACTAACCCTAGACTATAGGAAAAGAACCTTATCCTGTGACCGTTGGTTATGTGCCTCACCAGACATTGGTCCCTGTTTATACAGTACCCTCTCCAATAAGTGACCCACGGCACAGTCATTCATATGGAGGGAGAAGAGCACTATGTAAAGAGCAGTCATTATTTGAAGATTTGAATTACTAAGGTCCACACTCCAAAGGATAGATGTCTTATTAGGACTCTACAAAATGCCTTTACTGCTGCTTTTGCATTTTGCTGCTATCTCCAGAAAACACCCTTATCCTTAGGGTTATAGGGTAAACACATAGCAACTCTGTGGCACAACCAATGAGTTTAACATATCCCTGGGGGAAACCTTTACCCCTGGTAATACTGATTTGAAGCTATATGGAGGAAGGAATTTATAAATAATTGCAAGGTAGAGAAATCGTCTCATAGTCCATCCAGTAACCTACACACACACACACACACACACACACACACACAGAGAGAGAGAGAGAGAGATAATGAGAGAGAGAGAGAGATGTCAAGGGAGATGAGACCAAATAACAAAACAAAACAAAAGTCCCTCAGAAACTTGCATATAGGTGAAGGAGGAAATTAAAAATAAAACAAAAAGCTGAAACAGAGGTCCACAATTTAACTGAATTAGAAATCCAAAATTTACTAAAAGAATTTATATAACAAAAAGATGAAATGGTTATGATTGGCTTGTACACATCTACAAAATATATCCTGAATTAATCTTAACGTCTGATAAAATGCACCAATTAGAAAGCCTTCATGGCCTTAATCATTAGTAGGGTACAAGTTACAGTTATATGAGCAATTCCACTAAATTTCAACAAAGTACTCCTTATAATCTTAGGGGAATATAAATATGAAAGGGAGGACAAACAAGTGTGCCTCACCTTAGCCATTGTAACTATTGCCCTATCTAAATTCCTATGATCCTAGCACACATAGTCCTAAAACATTGGGTAGTGAACATGGACAATGTGATGCAATGAGTAATACATTAAAATTAATTTTTGGCACTTACCAATTGGCTTGACACCATCAGACTCTCTTGGACCTCTCCCTTCCCCCCCCATTAAAAGTTAATAAGCTCCATGTAAAATAAAATAGGATTTTCCAGGATTGAAACCCATTACACAAGACCTATTTAGAAAAGGAGCAATTATCCTCATGGATTCTCCATTTAAGAGACCAATTTGGTCTGTTTTTTAAGTTGGAAATAAAGAGACTCACAGTGGATAACTATAACCTTAATGCTGTGTTCCCACTCATTCCAGTCCTATATTGTGCCAGAAGAGTCCACCACTCCTTTTAACCCCTTGACTATCTGGAAAGTCCCTTGGGGTAAACTGAGCAAGCAGCAATGACAGCTTATATGTTTTATTAATGGAATCACTACTATGCTCACTGGAGAGCTTCTGCTTCTTATTCCTTAACTGGGATAATCCCAATAAAGGATAAACACAAAGGTCAGTAGCTGGCCAGATTTCAAGTAATCATCTTAGCACTGATGCCCTGGCCAGCAATCAGCTTCATCTGCACATTTTTACTGATTCTTGAGCCATTGCCAATGATCTTGCTTTGCTGTCTGGCCTGGCCCATGGCAGTAATAAGAACAATTCCTTGTCTGAGGTTGCCCACTTTGGGTAAAGAATTCTGGCAATTTCTTGCTTTATAGATATTCAAAATCCAAATCAAGTTCACATATATCTCTGTACATATTCGAGTCACCCTACAAGTCGCCATCAAGACACTTCTTATTCTCTGTGGAGTTCTACATCAGTTCCACATTATCAGAAGTGACTCAATTTATTTCCCCAAATACGCAATGTTGGGCTCTTGAACAAGGCATTCAATAGAAGAACTTTCATTTGCCTTACTGACATCTGGCTGCAAGCCTCCTAAACACAATAGTGGCTTATTTAAACAAGTTCTTACTCAACTGGATAAAATATAGTACAGTTTTGTCATCAACTGAGCATCTGGTATGAAGAATAATGAAAGAGGCTGATTCCATTTTTTTATGTTTCAGGGCTGCCATCTTTGAAGCTTCACTCTGTCCTCTTCCCCTTCTGCTAAATATTTTGGCAAGTTGATAAGAAACTTTGAGTGCTCCCTCCTTTAGTGCCTGTGGCAGTTTAAAGTCACACAGGCCCATGCCAGAGTGGTAACTCTCACTGCATTCTCACTTGCTAAACACCACATAAACTCCAAGCCAGTCTCTTTCTCCTGCTCTTTCAAGCCATGCTCAGACTAGCTTTGAGGACCAGCCCTGCTTTTCCACCAATGCCTCATTACATAGGCAATAAACCTTTCAGATCCTTTTGGCATGTGTGTGAGTGGCATCTTTAGCCTTGACATCAGATCAGTTTGGGGGCAGAAGCAGGGGCCATCATGCTTCTTCAGAGAGACTACAACAATCTTTTAATCTTATTTTTAGGAAGACAGTGTGATTTAATGAAACAACATAGACTTTGAAGTTAGACAAACATAGATTTTATTTCTGAACTGCTACTTCTTAGCTAAGTAACCTTTGAGCAAGCTGCTTACTATGTCTCCGACTCAGCTTACAAGACATGAATAAGTATTTCCAAGATCAAAGAGTGCAAAGCTGATATGAAATGAGTACTCATGTAAATAAGGAAGGACTCAAGAAAGATTTTCCTATTTAAATGTTTGTCACATTCATTTGATGTTTGTATCCTGAATCTGCCTATAAAGGTGGCCTAATTTCCAACGCCATGTTAAGAAAAAGGTTCCATAGAACGAACAATCTTATCTTCATATGGTCAACAGCCTTGAAAAAATATCCTCTTTCTGCCCTTCAAATTACCTGTTTCATTCTCTTTCCTTGTTGCCAGATCTACTTAATCATTTCTGTTTTCCTTTTAGTCCCTGAATACAATAAATACCCTTCAAAAATCATTTTGCTTAACATTATGGATTAAAAAGTGCTTAACTCAGTTTATGTGCATGTTTGGACTATAGGACAACTTATAAAGACTATCTGTGATTTATACAAGTTAGTAAAGAAGCCATTCTCTAGTGGTGGTAAAAGAAAATTCTTCTACTGATGTGATATGGAGATGTGTCAAATCATGGGCACATCACTTTGGTAGCATTCAAAAAGAAAAGGCTTATTGGTTAAGAGATGACTGTATTTTAATCCTGTACCTCTCCTTATTACCTAAGACTTATAGCAATTTACTGAACTCTTTTAAATCTAGGTTTCTTTATCTATAAAATAAGAAATATACTTGTGACTACATAGTGCTGATTTGAGAATAAAGTGAAATAAAGCACCGAAAGTGCTGAGCATCTGGTATGAAGAGTAATGAAAGTGTTCAGAACAAAGATTAACAGATAAGATACTTGCAAATGTATACAAGTTGTCATTAATACACAGTGTGAAAAGGAGAACTCTCCCTGAAGAGGAATGTCTATGAGCTCTCTCCGGTTTCCTGCCATGATATGGTATTTGAATAATGTAGGAGGTTGATCTTCTATATACACACATCTGATTGCATCAGAAATTCAGGATTAAAGTTATTTTCCTTCTTTGGTTTCGATGATGTACAGCTTTCCAGGCATACACTGAATCAGGCATTACCTGATAGACTAAGAAAATAAGATACCATGGAATGCTCAAAACAATGGCATTTAAGGATGACTTCTATGACTATAACACATAAAATGGGTGCAGTGATTTAAAAATATACATACGGGGCACCTGTGTGGCTTAATCAGTTAAGTGTCTGACTGTTGATTTTGGCTCAGGTCATGATCTCAAGGTGGCAAGATCAAGCCCCAAATTGGGCTCCATGCTGGGAGTGGAGCCTGCTTAAGATTTTCTCTCTCCCTCTGCCCCTCCTCACTTGAACTCCTTCTCTCTCATAATAATAATGATGATAATAATAATAATAAGTCCACACACTTTAAAGTGTCTCCCTTCAAAAGATGATCATTAATTTTATTCTTCTTGAATGTGGGCTGAATTTAGTAACTCATTTCTAATGAACAGAATGAAGCAGAAGGATGCTATGTCACTTCTGAGACTAGCTTATACAGACAACACAGCTTCAATTTTGGGTTCACTCACATTTGACTGGATCTATTGGGAAGCCAACTGACATGTCATGACAGGCAGACTTCAGAGAGACCCATGTGTAAGGACCTGAAAGTCTCTGAGAAATAGCAAGAAAAGCACTGAGACTTGAAAACTGCCACATGAGTGAGGTTGGAAAATTATCCACACCAATTGAGCCTTCAAATGAGAAAACAGCCCTGGCTGACAGTTTTACCACAACCTCATGAGACACCATGTGTCAGAGACATCCAGCTCCATCAATCCCTGGTTACTGACCTGTAACACTGAAAAATAATAAATCTCTGTTGTTTTAATTTGCTTAGATTTAAAGGTAATTTATTATTTAGCATTAGATAACTAATACAGAGAAACTAAAGTTTGCTAGATTAATTTAAATGTGAAAAACTAGAAATTAGACCACATAGATGCAGTACAAATGGATGTAAAATACCTTTTATGAAGATTAGAAATAATCTTCTAGATCTAGAAATATATATATATATACACATATTTATGGCATATATACAGACATTACATCAGAATGCAATGTATATTATATTCATCATCAGAAAAACTTACTAGTAAAAAATTAATTTTAGTGTCTGACTAGATGAAATAGAGGTATAGAACTTTGAGCCTAGAAGAAATCATAATAACACAAATTGCTGATCCAACTTGAATTTAAAGAATAATAACAGTTCTCAATTTCACATTGTGTTACATCAACAGCTCCAGTGACATAGGCAGCAATCTCAATAATTTGTACTGAAAAGAATATAATATATGTCAAATTACAACCATGAATTTGTGAGCAAATAAACTCCATATAATAATAAAATGTTGCAATAGACTCACAGATAGGGTCATTTCAAGGACTCACTAATATAACCTTTGTCTGCCTATTTTTAAAGGAAAAGAATCCTTGATATTTGACCACAAAGATTTTATTCCATGTGAGAAAGTTACTGAAAATTTGGAGAATAATGGCTATAGTGCAAAAATGTGAATTCTATTAGAACATGTATGGTAACCTGACATCATAAAACTATAAAATGAACGATAAAACTTTAAAAGGAGTAACTTCTAATGAGGGATAGAATCATCAGTTCATAAATTTTATGGTTTTCCAATTAGGTTTTGTGGTTGATAGATCAGGCTAAAGTTTAAAACTAAGAGCTCATGACATCTGTAAACATGAGAAATTGCAACTAGTGTTGATTAGAGAATCTCCCTTAACATACACACACATAAAATATACACATTCAACAATGAGTTCACCATATTTTTGTGAATTGGATAGTTCTTAACCTAGGAAACTTAATATGTGTTCCTGGACAGAGGTTATTCTAAAAGTTTTCCATATCCTTATAGATTCATTTTTCTAAGTAGGGATACACACACATAAAATGTACACATTCAACAATGAGTTCACCATATTTTTGTGAACTGGATAGTCCTTAATCTAGGAAATTTAATACGTGTTTCCTGGACAGAGGTTATTCTAAAAGTTTTCCATATCCTTATAGTTTCATTTTTCTAAGTAGAGATATTAAGAACACATGATCCGGAGGACTGCCAGCTTTTAGGGGCATAATTCTGTGCATACAGCATTGAGATTTTGCCAAAGTAGCCCTACATTCCACAACAAAGAATAAATTAAATGCATTGAAAAAATACTTATTTATTAACACATAATTGTCCATAATACTTTAATTCACTTTTTAAAGCTCCTTTCTCATTGTACAATTTTCCATGTGAAAATAATTTTCTATAATTTACTTTTTTCAATAATTCTACCAGTTTATACATAATCAAGATGGTTATTTCTTTTTGGTAAAGTTGGAAGTAAATGTTGCCATTTTTTTCATGTACTTTGTGAGCCATTGGAATCACAAATAAGACTCACGGAAAAATATAAAGACCTCATATAATGTTATAGGAAAGCCTACTTAAGATTCCAGAAAATTTAAAATCACACCATGTATGTTCTTTCCAACTTTTTTAAACGTCTATTTCTCATGAAGAAATATAATAAAATCTATGCAATGAAAAATATTTTTTTACTTGTCTTCTTGGGCCTCAGGGTACATCATTGGCTTTGCTGAAAAATCTGAACCACATGTTAATGGAAGAAAAATGCCAAAAGATATAAGGAATGGTGGCAGCTACTGAACAAATAAATTAGGTTGAGTCCTTGGAGTATGTAGCAAAAAGATAAAGGATCTATGGAAGGTTGAAGAATTTAGCGATCTTTTCTTTAGACCTGGGTTTGTATTCATTTCTCAACTAAATACCCATATAATCTTGAATGTGACTTTAAAACATTATGAACCACAATTTCTTCATCTGTAAAGTTATTAAGAGTACTCACTTCCAATAATTGTTGATAATATGAAGGTAAATAATATATTTGAGGCACTTAACATAGAACCTAGCGATCAGCATACTGCTGGCCATAACGTTTGTTGTGTATGTGTATAAAATTTGTTGACTATTTTATTATTATCCCCATTATTAGTGATATAATTAATACTCTCACAATCATCAATATTGCAAATAGATACTATTGTTTATTTTGAATTTATAAGGAAGCAGAGGTGCTGAGAGTTTAAATAATTTGCTTGTATTTCCACAGCTAGGTAGTGATAGAACCATGATGTGATTTTAAGTTTTCCTGACACAAAACTCATGTTGTTTTAATGTACCATAACACCTCTCTCTTCTTTCAGAGGTGGAATAGAATCCATAATTCCTCCATAGTATATAGTCTAGCTGGGTTGATGGTGAGGTTGTCAGAATAGATATAAATTACTCAGATAGTTAATCTTTTAAGTAGATAGACTTTAAACTACCCTGAAGAGTGACCAGAAAATTAAGGTAGGATTATATATAATATCTATATATTTCTTTAAAGTCAAGATGAATGACAAGGAAGATATGCCAATTGTTGCACTGACAAAATAGACAGTATTATGGCAGCTTAAAAAAATCCAGAATATATATTTATAATAGTCTTTTACACCATCTGTCTCACAAGTGTCAAACTTGGCTTAAGTGTCTGACATGCACAGCTGGTGATGGGCTGCTGTGATCCATCTGCATATATGCCTCATGCCAGTGGCTTGACTGGTACTAATTTGGGGAATCTGTGCTCTAAAAATATTCATTTTATAGCTAATAAGTATTTATTTGCTGGTATGTGTGTATTCAGAATGTCTCATATAAAACAGTGCCACCAGGAGAATAAAAAGAAGTAGTATTTGAGTTTTCCTAGTAGCTTCTTGTAGATATGGTTCTAAATACCATAAGCACAATTTGCTCATTTTAAAAATAGTAATAATAAACTTCTCATAGGATTGTTGGATAAATGAAATAACACAATTCACTAAGCACTGTGTTTTACATATAGTAAATATACATTAACTACCACTACTATTATTCCTACTACCATTATTGTCATTACAACTAGTACATAATGCAAGGAAAATTACTTGAGATAGAAAAATTAAAAACAACAAAATCAACTAGAGGCAAACTAAAAGGTTTATCATAAATATAATGAAACTTGAAGAAAATAAGGGTGTTGTAATTAAAAGTATATAGCCTTTTAAGTATACATGTTAGGAGAAATAATAAAAAAGTCAATAATAATCAAGACATAAAAGACGAAACTTCTGGACATCAAGAATTAGCAAAACTAAATTTTAAAAAATCCCAGTTGATAAAAATTATTTGAAACAATAAAGGAAATTTTTAATATCCTTGATATGTAAAGATCTTTTCAACTAAGTAAAACAGTGAAAATTCCATTTGATAAACAGCCACATTACATGAAAAGACAATATTCAGAAATATGAAAAAAATTGTTAACCACATGAAAAATGGTTATCCTCATTAACAAGGAAAGATAGTCAAATTAACCCAATGATAACTTATTTTTATTTAGCAATTAGCTATTATCAAATGATATTAATAATATTCAGTATACAGTAGATCAGTTTGTTAATATCTACAGAGTGTGAGTATAAATCTGTCGATATGTATCAAGAAATTTTTAAAAGTTAGCCGGGTGGGGCACCTGGGTGACTCAGTTGGTTAAGCATCTGACTCTTGATTTTGGCTCAGATTATTATCTCAGGGTTGTGAGATTGAGCCCCACAATAGGCTCTGGGCTTGGTGTGAAGCTTGTTTAATGTTCTCTCTCTCTTTTTCTCTCTCTCCCTCTGCCTCTCCCCCACCTTCCCCTCCCTCTCTTAAAAATAAAATAAAGTTAGCTTGGTAATTTAACTCCTACTAATCTATCATAATTAATAGCAATTCAGACAAATGTTTGTTCTGGAAACAAGTCAAATATCCCCCAAATTAAAATATTTCATATAAATTTACATTGTTAGATATTTCTATTACAAAATACAACTGTTAATAGTCATGAGAAATTTTAAGAGAAAAAATATTGCAATATGAAAGTACTGGGAAGAATTGCAAGACTACAGGGCCAACTTTGTCCTGCTCTGCTCCTACTTACATCCTGGGATTCTGTAGGTTTCTGCAGAAGGGGAAATAACAATGACACAGGTTCCTGTCCTTGAGACATTCAGGAGGTTTTTCTCAGGATCAATGGAGGGCAGAGCTCAGGCCTGCCTGGGCCTAGTCACCAAAATCTCCTGCTGCAGTGCCTGTCAGCCCAGCCTCCACTAACCCCTCATGGTTCTCAGCAGCCTGGATTTTGTCAGCTTGGACTTGCCACACCTTCGGTAGGACTTGACCCTTGCTGCAAACAATAGGTCCTGGGCACATTTGGAGGCCACTGTTGCCCACCACTGCTTTCATTAACAGTGAATGTGAAATTACTGATGATTTTTATTTTCTTACTTCACATTATTTTAGACTCCTTAGGAGAATCACAAAACTGCTTTATAATCGGGTTATAATTAGACAAAATGGTAGGTTAGGTCCATAAAAGCTATGAAGCACAATTGGGATGTCATAGGAATTCTGTGCACTAAAGATATTTTTGAAAATTGATGTTGATGATGCTTATTGTCCAAATTCTGATGCCTAAATGAGAAAGACTGTCCAGCCCTAGAGGAATGAGGAGTCAAAAGGCAATAGAACAAGGACAGGTATAATGTCTTCATTTGTCTCTAGTGAGAGTCAATTCATCTCCAGCTTGAACAAAGAGGGAAACACTGATGTTTCTACAAAGGCGGAAACGAAAGGAAATCTTTAGCTTATTTTTTTTTTCTGAAAACCAACATAACGAATTGTTTGATTCTCATATACTGCATAACAATTATATGCTGTGACAAATTGTTTCTTGAGATTGGTTCCAGGTGCTGCACTTGATGCGTAATAAAGGAACTCAGAGAAAAATGAATCATTTTCATTTTTTATAAAACTAATGTGAACTAAATGATTAGAACATCTTATATCCACTGCACTGTTTTCCTCTCTTTCTTTTTCTCTGTCTGTCTCTCTTCTCCAGTTCTCTCCAATTTAAGGCAATTGAGTTATGACACATTTTCCTTTTTCCAAAAGAAATGTGTATTCAATAACAAAAGAAAACTATTTTAAAGATGTCATTTTTTAAAAGGCAATGGTAAATGACGCTTATTCTTTTTCAGAAAGAAAATAATTGCTTTAGTTGAAGAAAAGGGGAAAATTCTAAACTGAAAGAAAAAAGGCAAGCTGGAATTTAAAGGAACTTCTGTATAAGCAACAATCAAACACCTGTTGTGAAAAATATGATTAGATAGGTATGTAGATATGAATATAGATTAGATGTGGACATCCATATCCACTATATATATTTTATATATATATATATATATATACACACACACACCAATACATATATGTGTGTTAGTATATACATGTTTCCTTGATAGATTTATACATATACATACATAAATATATATTAAATATTATATTGTATTTATTATATTATATTATATTGTATTATATTATATTATAATTTTTATATCTTCCTTGATCAATGTTAATAAGTGGTAGCCAGATGGAGAACAATCTTAAATGCATCATTTTATAATCACTGGGGAGGACAACAGTGTGATATGAATATTCAATATTCAATATTCATCATATATGTTTTTGGAATTAACAAAATGATAATCATTTCTCATTTCTTTTTAAGATTTTATTTATTTATTCATAGACACAAAGAGAGAGGCAGAGACACAGGCAGAGGGAGAAGCAGGCTCCATGCAGGGAGCCTGACGTGGGACTTGATTCCGGGTCTCCAGGATCAGGCCCTGGGCTGAAGGCGGCACTAAACCGCTGAGCTACGAGGGGGCTGCCCTCATTTCTCATTTCATTGCATCATTTACCCTTCACCAGGATGACAATAAGAAATTATTACATAATTGTTCGCAAACTAGGCAAAAACTCATTTGGTAAGGTTTAAAGAGTAAGGCAACACTAAACCATTACTTTTATACTGGAACTCCTTGTGTGAAGCATATTGTTGTTAATGCTGTGAAATCCAAGGAAAAGAGAAGAAGAGAAAGAAAGTCAATATTTTGTCTCTCTGTTACTCTTCATTTTTATATCATCAAGTATTCTTGGAGCTCCGACTACACACCGGGCACCCCCTCCCCACCCCCAGGCACTGTGATTCTTCCATATAAACTAAAGCACTTGGCACTAATTACACTCTTCCACTATGCTTACTCTCGCAGATGGGCACAACTCTTACAAAATTAACTCATATGTATACCAATAGGGGATTTCACTGCTTTAAAAAATTCTATTTATATTTAATTTATCCTCAAAGAGGAAATATATTTTCAAAATCTTTGTTCTACTCCATACCAGTTAGCCACTGAGTGTCAGGTTACTCTATTATTTGGATTTTGTCTAGCACAATGAAAACTCTTTTTTGGATAAGTTGTTTCAGCCTGCATAGATGCCCAAGGCACTTTTCCTCAATATGAAAGATTCAGTAATAAAATATTCAAGAAAGTTGTAGTGTTTCCTTTTTAATGTTGCTAAATTTTATCTTTTCTTTTCCTTTTTAAAACAAAAATCTTTGGTACATGAAGGAGGTGCCTGCCAAGTGATTAAAGACAAATGAATAAAAATCTTAAGGATTCTTAAAAAGAATGACTCTGAAAGGTAAGTGCCCCAGACATTCGATCTAAAGTGGAAGATCCTATCCACTAAGAAATATTGCCATTTGCCATTGAAAATGTATTTTTATCAAAGTCTAATGATATTTTAGTAAGATATTTGAACCAGGGCTCAAGATAACCAAGCCTCCTTTGTTCATTTTTATATTAATTTACAAATATATATTTTAAGTATTTCTTATATCTTCATGCATCTTCTAGGCACTAGGAACAGAACAGTAAAAAAAATAAAATAAAAAATGAAAACTTAAAATTCCCTACCTTCTACTTGGGAAGGACAAATGATAAACAGTATAATAAATAGTATTTCAAACAGTGGTAAGTGATAATGAAATACAAAGTGCTGGCATTTGCTTTTTTACAGAAGATATTCAGCAAAGTTGGCACTGCTTAAGATATATGTGAGTGGACATCTGATGCACGTGAGAGAACATGATGGGGGGCTATTGAGAAAGACCATCACGGGTGAAGGAACACCAACCACAAAGCCCTGAATGAGGAGAGTCTTTAGTGTCTAGCAAGAGCTAGTATGGCTATAGTAGAAAGAATGAGAAGGAAACTGCGTGATGCAGTCAGAGAGATAGGTATTGAGGGTGGAATACAGATCATATACACCATTTGATCATTATAAAAACTTAGACTTTTACAATAAGTGAGATGGGGAATTAACTAGACCATTTGGGGCAGAAGCTTGGCATAACCAGCCTCTTGCGTTAAAAGAATCACTTGGGCTGCTGGGCTGGAAATACAGTGTGCCTGTGATGAGAGGATATTAGTTTGAGAGCCATTAGCTTAGAGATGGCATTTAAAGCAATGAGGTAGATTTAATCTTAGCATTTCTAGTTATGATGCAGGAAGTCCCAAGTGACTATTGCTCTCAGGCTGTTAATAAAAACATACTAGAGTTACATGCTTTTTCTTTGTTTGTTCGTTTTCATCAATTAAACAGCTGAAGATGCATAGAAACCGTAACATTTTGTTTCATTTAATAAGTCAGAAAGGTGAAAATGCATCAATATATAACAAAACTAAGTTTCAGTAATATAAGCACTCTACGAACAAATCAATGTACAGATTCAGAAAGCTTAGCTAACCACAAACAGGAAATAAGGAAAAAAAAGGGGGCATGCTAGGTACTTTTATGTAAGTATTAAATCACTAAAATGTACACCTGAAACTTATATTGTACTATATGTTAACTAATGAATTTAAATAAAAACTAAATAAAAAAAAACATACCTATAGACACCATAATCAAACTGCTAAACACCAGTGGTAAAGATAAAAATTCTAAATAACAAGAAAATAAATGTCACATGCATAAAGGGAACAACAATGCAAACAGGTGTGGAGTTTTATCAGAAACCATAGAATCTGAATGCCACAGAATGCAGAAAAAATATTTTACATCTATTTATGATTAAAATTCTTTTTTTTCTTTTTTTTAAATTTATTTATTTATTCATGAGAGACAGAGAGGCAGAGACACAGGCAGAGGGAGAAGCAAGCTCCATGCAGGGAACCCGATGTGGGACTCGATTCCGGGACTCCAGGATTACGCCCTGAGCCGAAGGCAGATGCTTAACCGCTGAGCCACCCAGGTGTCCCATATTTATGACTAAAATTCTAAGCAAACAAGGAATAGAAGGGAACTTCAACAAGCTGAAAACAAGCACTTACAAAATATATAATAATGAATATTAAACACTCTTTTTTCTTCAAAAATTTGGAATATGACAAGGGTATCTAATGTTACTCATGCTATTAAAATCATGCTAGTAGATCCAGTTACTGTAACAATGCAAGGAAAATAAATAAATCCATATAAAAATAGGAAGTTAGCTTTATTTGCAGATGACACAATCATTTAGATAGAAAATCTTAAGGAATCCATATATTTAAAAAAAAAAAACTTCCAGAACTAATACGTGAATTTTGCAAGATCATATGATATAACTTTGGTTTATAAAAAGTGATTACTTTTAAAGAATTGATTGTTTTTATAAACAGGATTTTAAAATAAAATTTTAAGCTATTTATGTCACATTGGCTTTAAAAGTATAAATATTTAGGAATAAATTTAATAATTTAATAATTATGAAAATAATTATGAATAATTATGAAAAACTTTTTCATTGGACAGAACAGAACTCTGTAAGAAATTGAAGAAGACTTAAATAAAAAGTATGCCATCATCAATTGCAAAACTCAATATTATTAAGATATCAATTCTCTGCAAATTAGTCTCTTGATAAAATTCTATACCAATAAAATTTTAAACATTTTTGTAGTGACATTAACAAACTGATCCACAAATTTATGTGGAAATTCAACTGAGAATACCAAAACAATTTTAAAAGACAAAAGAGAATTGTAAGAATTATCTGATATCAAGACTTGCTTTAAAAAAAAAAAAATAAAAAAATAAAGCTGTAGTCATCAGTAGAGTATGGAATTAATGAAATAATAGACGTCTAGATTTGGAATAGAAAAGAATAATCCAGAAATCAATCCAAATATGTATTGCCAATGGACTTTCAAAGAAGGTATCAAGGTAATTCAGAAAATAAAAGACTTCAAGATTTGCATATATTTTACCTTATTGATACAGATGGTACTGAAACTCTGGATATTCATATGGAAAGAAAAGAACATCGACTCTTGCCTTGTGCTGTACATAAGATTAGAATAATTATTAACTTTAAGTTAGCTTAATTATCAGATGGCTTTAAAATAAGATTACCCTGGGCACCTGAGTGGCTCAGTGTTTGAGCATCTGCCTTTGGCTCAGGTCGTGATCGTGGCATCCTGGGATAGAGTCCCACATTGGACTCCCCACAGGTTGCCTGCTTCTTTCTCTGCCTGTATCTCTGCCTCTCTCTGTGTCTTTCATGAATAAATAAATAAAGTCTTTTAAATAAATAAATAAGATTACCCTAGATTATCTGGATTGGTCAAGTGTAATTCCAAGTGTCTTCAAATGTGGAAGGTGGGAGCATAGTGATGAATGTAAGCAAGACTTGACTAGCCATTCTTGGCTCTGGACATAGAAAGAATCCATTAACTTACAGAAGCTGGAAAGATAAGAAAATGGATTCTCCTCTAGAGCCTCCACAAAGAAATAAAACCCTGACAGCACTTTGATTTTAGCCCTGTGAGACCTATTTTTGTAATTTGACCTCCAAAACTATATGATAATAAATTTGCTGCTTAAAAAAAAAATAAAAATAAAAATAAAAATAAAAAAATAAAAAAACATAAATTTGCTGCTTAAAAAAAGTGGATCATAAGATTATTTTTTTTAAAGATTTTAATTATTTATTCACGGGAGACACAGACGGAGAGAGGCAGAGACACAGGCAGAGGGAGAAGCAGGCTCCACGGAGGGAGCCTGATGTGGGACTCGATCCCGGGACTCCAGGATCACGCCCTGGGCCAAAGGCAGGCGCTAAATCACTGAGCCACCCAGGGATCCCCCAAGGATCATAAGATTAAATGCAAATTCTAATACCATACAACTTCTAGAAGAAAATGTAAGAGAAAATCTTTTCAACCCTGTGGTAGGGTAGCATTTCCATACAGGAATTTCTTCTCAGCAATCCTGACAAAGTATGTATATTTTTTCAAGTCCAGAAGTTAGAGAAACAAAGTCAATTGAAAGATTGAAAAAGTGTGAAAAATGTATTATAATTCTGAAAATATGAAAGCTTACCAGGCAACATAAAGACAAAACTTGAAGAAATCCACTAATACCAAATTGACGGGGGGAAAAAAAAAAAAAAACAGAAAACACTAACATATGACCATAAATTTCAAGGCCAATATCTGCATGAACTGAATCAAGAACAGGCAGGAGAGAAGCAGTCACTACACTCATAGCAGTTGCCATATTTTATGCAAGTGTGTTTGGTTCTGTTTGTGGCTAACAGCGAACATTCTTGCTCATAAAATAACTTTTAGGGATCCCCGGGTGACTCAGTGGTTTAGTGCCTGCCTTCAGCCCAGGGCCTGATCCTGGAGTCCCGGGATCTAGTCCCACGTCGGGCTCCCTGCATGGAGCCTGCTTCTCCCTCTGTCTGTGTCTCTGCCTCTCTCTCTCTCTGTGTCTCTCATGAATAAATAAATAAAATCTTAAAAAAAAAAAAACTTTTAATAAGTTTAAGGGCATAATGTACCTTTTGCAAACCCTGAGCAGTGTTCTAAGAAGTAATGTATTTGGGAAGAATGTCTTTAAATTGGCAATTTCTGCAAGTAGTTTTGCATGATGCTATTAAACTTGCTAGGAGATCCAAATATTGCATTATTCAAATGCTACACAGTAATATCCACAGGTGGTTTTCAGTGTTTGAATATTCACTATAGGTTTCACTTCTTTCTGGGCCTTTAAATGAAAGTCTTGCAAAGTGAAGAAGATGTGGATATTATTGTGGAATACTCCAACATGAAATTGGAAACTATTCTAAACTCTAAATCATCAAAAGTAATGCTACCTTCAATGGCAAAGCCAGATCAGGGCAAGCAAACAACAGTTTCATTATTTAAAAAGCAAATAAGTTTATGTTTGGGGAGACAGTTTTCCATGGGGCTCTCCTGTGTAGGTATTAACAACAACTAATTTGCTCCCAATGGCATATTCAAGTATTTTTGTAAAAGCAAGCAGGCAGGGAAGGTAGAAATATCTTCCTCCCCAAAGATTTGCTTTGCTTAGTTTCCAGGATATTAAAGATAAGGATCTCCCCTCAACCTCGAATACATTTTGTACATTCCAGAATAATAAAAAGAGTCCTCTCCCTCAAGAGCTGCATATATACTTGTATTATCAGGGTAATAGAGATAATGTCTCTCTGGAAAGGAGAATGGGTAGTTCTGCTTACAGCCTCCTGTATAAGATCATGCTCCCCAATATCAATCTTGTTCTCCTCTAACACACTCTGTTGTGTGCATACACAGCAGCTAGCTTTTATCACATCACCCTAGGGGAACCGGGCTAAGGTGATTGACCCAACAATGGTACTTTGGCTACTACCGTTGCTGTGAGTAATAAAACAGATTCTTACACTTTTTGTCAATATATATTAAACTGCAGCAAGTTGACTGATTAGCTTGCAGGGAATGAAACTCTCAGATACTTTGCGTGTTCTCAAAACATAAATCACCATGTATGGTAACACTCATTTTGAAGATTCTTTGTATTATTATTATTATTATTATTATTATTATTATTATTTTAGAATAAAGAAAAGAATATGAAAGAAGACTGAGAAAGAATAGCCAAAGCAGCAGGAGTTCTCCCAAAAGAAAGCGTTGCCCTAGAAAGTCAAGTTCAATGAATATACTCTGCAAAGTGTTGCTGACAATCACATAAAATATGGTTGGAGATCTCAATCCCGGAAGTTATTAGTGACTTTGGCAAGAGCTCTCTCAGAAAAGAGATAGAAATGGAAGACTAACCAGTGTAGGTTCAAGAGGGAGGAGTAGAACATAGATGAGAAAACTAATATGGATATTCTCATTTTAGAGTTGAAGGAACTGAGGGCCAGGAAATTTGAAGGACTTTACCCCAAAAAAACTTCTCTAGTAACTAACGATGTTGAGAGACTCTGGTTCGGTCAGATTCTCTTTCCATTATAGCATGCAGCCTACTCAATGGAATGTTAGAGCTGTCATGGTCTTAATTCTCCTGACAGATGAGAATTTAGAAGTCATTTGTGAATTAATAGCACTATTCTGAATTATGATTGAGATGGACTCTGCATTGGCTAGCTATACTTTTAGGTTAATGAAGATATATTAGATTTAAAATGATGGCTAGGTGATTTACATTTCAATTGACTCTGGGAATTTAGGGTTTATTGCCTGGGGAAAACCTTAATTCTCGTATATTATGATTGACTACTCCATTGTTAGGGGCTATAATTTGATTTTGGCTAGCTCTTACAATGCAATTTAGCTCTTTTTCTCCTTAAGTGTCCTTCTTTGTATTTTTGTTATTATTATTTTTAATGTAGAGTGGTATCTATTTTGGTCCTTGCATAAATTATGTGCCAGAATGGCCATCTCAAACCACACAGCTGCTCTCCAATTCCAGAGAGTTTTGGTTAATGCAACATCTGCCTTGTCTGGCTTGTGGTTGCCCATGTATTAATACTCAGCTTTGTGCAGCTCACAGAATCTCTCAGGCATATAATAAATAAGTTCCAATGAATTAGAACCTTCTGCTTCAGCTGATATTAGTTTGTGTTGTTATTTTGTTTTTCTCTTGGCTAGTTTAAAATTTTTCCTGTTCTCCCAGAACGGCTCAAATAGCCAAGGATTAAAATTATTTTTTAAAATGTTAATGTTTCCTTTTCTTTTTTCTCCCTCCAAGAAACTTCAGTATCTGCTTTTGTGGAGTAATAACTGATTTAGAAACAAGTTTAAAAGCAAAAGATTAGAATATGAGTGTTTTGTCACCTCCCTAAAAATGGTTTTCATTTCATAGAGAGCTGGAATACACTATACTGAAGTCATTCTGAAAATCAGAATTGAAATAGTTTGATTTTATTATATTTTGAAAGTATATATTTTCTCACTACACACTTTAAGACAACTAAAACCCAAAACTATATAAAATATTATTTTCCCTTAATAAAACTTTTATCCAAAGAGGAAAAAGGAAAAAGAGGAGGGATACACTACTTTCATCTTCTGTAAGACAGATTCTATGTGGATATTACATTTTTTAAATCTCCAATGGAAATAAATTAAATATTGCAATTAGGAAACTTTACAGATACACCGATTTCTGTTTTGTTTCGGTTTTCTTTCTTTCTTTTAAAGATTTTATTTATTTACTCATGACAGACAGAGAGAGAGGCAGAGACACAGGGAGAGGGAGAAGCAGGATCTATGCAGGGAGCCCCATGTGGGACTGGATCCCAAGACTCCAGGATCACACCCTGGGCTGAAGGCAGCGCTAAACCACTGAGCCACCCGGGCTGCCCGGTTTTATTTCTTAATTGTATATACTCATTTCTGTTCTAAGAATTCAGGCAAGCACATGGAACTCCCAGGCAGCCATCCTTTTTGCTACAGACCAAAAGCCAATAGATAGCCATCCACCCTGGCTTTTGCATTTCAGTTTTGTCTGTATATTTGTAGGAGTACGCTAGAATGGAGGGGTGAGAAGATAAGGCATTAAGGAAGAGAGAGAATCCATAATTTTTCTAGAGGTGGAGTTCTATAGGTTCCTTGCCTTTTTAGTTTCCCTGTTTGGTAGCAGCATCACAGGTTGGGTGAATTCTAAGTCTGGGGGTCTCCATACTCAGCAAAGATCATGAGATACTAGGTAGTGGTAAAGCATCCAATCTCAACTAAGTGATCTTGAGCTGTCAGTCTATCAGCATAGAGATCTTCACCTAACTTTGGAGGTTAGAAAGGAATCCCAATAATAGCAGACTGAAATATAAGGGTTTGGAGTCTGATATAATCAGACGTAAGAAAGAGAAATATTATGACATTTTCTATATAGAGTGCATCTAACATGTCAACTCAAACTTTGATAATTGCTATTAAATTAAAAATTAAATTACAGCTATTTAAAACCTTTATGTAGTAAATTATTTTATTTCGCCCACATTTCATAGGACCTTCACAATCACATCACATGGATATAGATAACATCATTCTCCATTTTAAAGATTCAGAGATTTATATTTAAAATGTTAAATGGCTTATTTAAGAAGTGAAGGAATAAAATTTAAATGCTATCCAATTCCAAAGTCTTCCCATGATATTTCAAAGAGATACTTTTATTTTAGGGAGTAACCACAGCATGCCATGGCCTCAGATGGGAATTCAATTGGAACAATAACGTCAGTTTTTCTTTGAAGATTTCACCTACCTTCCCGGTAGGAGGAGATAGAGGCTTCCCAGCAGGTATTCTTTGAGTCAGCCAGCCTATCTATAGAACGCACACTTGTTTCAATTCCATGCATTAAGTTAAAGGAACCAACTGTTCAGAGACCTTGTGGTTTCCTAGCTCTGACTGTGACCAATGAGAAACTTAATTCTTAGGTCCAGAACTGAAAGTCCATACACACTAAATCAAGGTTGATTTTTTTCAGTAATATTAATATTTTTATGTCTTCCGTGTGCTTATCTCTCAATTTGTCCCAAACTCATGAAGGTAGACCAGGATACAATTATTTGGTTCCCATCACACTCTACCAACTGTGTCTGAATTGCAACTTTCAAGCTCGTATGTTTAAATTTATTCAGTAGTTCTTAATGTGAACTCTTTTGGTTGCAAATGATAGAAATCTGGGTCAATCTAAATTTGGTCAAGAGTAAAAGATTAATCAAATTGCAAGAGAGTCTGGGATGCAAGCAGGTTTTGGGAACATGGAAGTCACGGATTGGAATCTTCTGGTCTCTTCTCTCAGCTTCTTTTTATGTTGCCTTCACTTAAACTCTCTCCAAGTGGTGGGAAAGAGGGCCATGATGCTTCTGATGCTTAAGTCTATTTTTGTCTTTATAGATACCATAGCTGCAGACGGAGTAGCTAATAATAGTAAAGTAACAATGACAACTAGTATTTACATTTTCAATGTGCTAAGAACCTTAGAGGGTAATTCTTTTTATCCTCACAAAGGGCTTACAAGATGTTCTCAACAGCATCACACAGTTCGCAATGGCACAGCCCGTATTGGAAAGCAATTCTGAAGGTGCTCAGATTGGCTTGCCAACCTACACTGCTTATACTGCTTCTCCCAATTATATACTTCCTCTCCTAATCTGATTAAAAATGCAAAACTGACAAAATTTGGGTATTTTTAATTTTTTTTCTAATAATACTGATTTCTAATGTAGCCTTCACTGCATGAACAAGTAACCATGCAAGTAAATGTCACCTCTAGTTGTTACATGTGGCCTGTCCCCAAAACAGAATATTCGGTTGCTTTGTATACAGTTATCTATCAAGATTAAATGAAAATATTACTTATATTTTGGTCTTTCCTATAAATTGGGGGAAAGAACATTAAAGTCTTCCAAACTAATAAGAAGTAAAATGCGTTTTTAAAAGTAGGAGTTTCTTCAATCTTGATAGTATCAGTTAAATGTCATGAAAAACATTAATCTCGAACACACCTTTTAGTTGGTTTCCGCACCTTTCAGCTTGGCCACTGCCTATTCAAATTAGAATTTCTCTTTTTTCAATCGTTTTTGACTTCCTTATTCTGTGCCTCCTACACAGGTCCACTGCCATGGAAATATCTTTCTGCTACAAATACAAAGAAAACAAGCAAGAAAGAGATATGTAGAAAGATGATTCCACTTATCTAACCATTGAGTTAAAATGTCATGCCCAGGGGCACCGGGGTGCTCAGTCAGTTAAGCAACAGCCTTCAGCTCAGGTCATGATCTAAGGGTCCTAGGATCAAGCCCCGCTCAGTCCTGCTTCTCCTTCTCCCGCTACCCGTGCCTATGCTCTTTCTCTCTCTTTCTCTCTTTCTCTGTCTCTTTCTCTCTCTCTGCCACATAAATAAATAAAATATTTTAAATAAATAAATAAATAAATAAATAAATAAATAAATAATAAAACTGTCATGCCCAACCGTGCTTTAACTATTTCCACAAAATCCTCCCATAGTTGTCATTCCTGAACATCTACATAGCAACTTTAATTCTTCCAAGAAGATGGATTTGCAATATCAAGTCTTTTATTTTACATGCTGTTCCTAAGAAAAAGTCATAAGTTTGCAAAATTTTTTCTCACTTTGGCTCTATGTATTTTAGATATGGGCTGATGATATACCAAATGTTCTGTGATTCAATCCAGGACATACAATTATGAGGTTGAATGCAGGCAACATCAGTACAAAAGTCTTGTAATTACTTTGTTTCTGCTCAAACTCTCTATGATGTTAGTATGTCAGATGTTAGTATGTCAGTTATCTTTTAAGGAATTTCCTTGAGGAAAGGAAGCTGCTCAATGTTGTGCTCACTAAAACTGATTTCAAAAGTAATATTTTCATATACTTTAGAATGTACTAGTTCTATAAAACGAACACGCACACACACAAAAAAACGAAATAGGCTTCTACTTCTTCAGTTATGCGAGGGCCATGGTTTAAGGGTTGGATATTTTTCAAGTAGCAATGAAGAGTAGCGGAATTGTCTTAAGCCAATTTGTTTTTATATATATATCCTTACTATTTAAGGCAGTTTGTGTTTGGGTTCTCTATGCTTGCAGCCAAAAGCGCGCTCTCTGATTCTCAAGGTTCACTGGCTATCCTGGTGTTTAACTATGAATAGTGATATGCATATTACTTATCTTCCCTTTCTGGATCTAAAATGTTGCTCCCCTACTGACATTGTTATAGTCTCACTCTGTTTGGCTAGCTGGCTAGTTTCTGAGAATTTCCACTTCAGATTTTAGAAAAAATTTTCCTTCTTCAGTTAAATAATCATAAATGCAGATGTATTTTAAGGGCAGGATAGGTAATGAAAAGGTGTAATGCCAAGGGGAACGAAAGGTGCTTACACAGGGTAAGAGAGTGTGGTTTTCAGACATTAGATTGAATTCGGTGGGCCATGGCCAGCCCTTTTAAAATGAAAGAAAAAAATAGACTAGAACAAATCAGAACACATCCGCTAAATGTAGTAAGTGTAAGGACTGTTTTGTATTTGTGTGTGTGTGTCTGTGCGCATATGTGTGCATGTATATGAGTGGTGGGGTTGGGGAACAGGGAAAGAGAGAGAATAGTCGGGTAACAATATAAAATATGCTTCTTACTGTGGATATTTTCAGATTTTGAAACATACTGAATCAGGTAGCATCTGCTTCATTTAGAAACATTCAAATTTAAAACAAAATGAATAAAACACTGCTCTAGCCAAAGAAAATATATATACAGGTGGAACTCAGTCTAGATACAGCCAACATGTGAATCCAAGTTGAATTTTTCCTGTACAATACTAATTTATTTTCTAATTAAAATGATCAAGGATGGATATTTTGGAAGTGAATTACTTACACTGAATTTACCAGTGTTTATTAAAGCTCCAGCATCCTAAACTTACTGAGGTGATTATGGTTATTACTAAGTCATCTTCATTTACTTGGCTCCATATCTCACTCCTCTCTTAGTAGTTTAGATGCATTTATGTACTTTTATATTCAAAATCTTGTCACTAGGTAACCAATTGATACTGACACATAAAAAACACTATCTTGTGATATGTGAAACATCAGAATTTTTTAAACTACTTTAAGAACAAGGTAACCATAAATAACGTGTTAAGATATGTTCAATGCAAGATTATGTACTAAAACTTTCTGATCTCCTGAATTCTTTCCTCTCGGTGAGTACATTGTTTTCCTGCCCACAGGTAACCCTAAAAATAAATATCTTCTTTTTCCTTTGAAGAAAAACAACATGCATTCAAAATATTTATCTGAAATACCTTTCATGAATGTAAAAAACTCTAAATTCCCAAACTAAGCTTTCGTAAGTATTATAATTGATGGCTGTTACTTGAGATAACATTTTAAATCAAATATTCAGAAATTCTGAAAAAAATCAAAATCTTCACACTAGAAAATTAAAAAATGCAACCTCTAAATCTTGTCCCTTACTAAAGGAGAAGGTATTTGTAACCAAGAAAGGAAATACCATATTTTAACTTTTTATCATAAAGCTTAAAATATTAGAAAAAACAATAAACTTGAGAAATAGAACTGCATATCGAAATATTTATTTCCTTCTCACAAGTAAAATTTTGCCTTCTCATTTAGTAGAATCAATGCCCTCCTTTTAGTAATTCACAAAATATATTGTTCCATTGTTATATATGTACACAAGCACTTTTAAGCATAAATACCAAATTCAGAAATATAAGAATAAGATAGGCAGATTGATTTAGAAGCCAAAAGCATGGAAGACCTGTTACCACATTTTACAAGCGACCATCTGAACTCCTACTTCGGCCATTCACCATGATATAGGATCCCACATTTCCCATGCCACTTGGTCCACGATGTCTTCCTTCACAACTCTGAAGCAATTGAATGCCATATATTCATGAAATGGGTCCTGCCACCACCACTTTGGGCTTTATTTGGGACCCCTCCACAGCAGCCTGGGCCATCTTCTGGGTATTTGGAAGAAAAGTTTGGTGGATGTTTCTTTGGATTGGTAGCTTTCTTTTTCTTCAACTCTTCTGTTTTCTTCAATTTCATTCTTTGATGCTAGGGATTCCTTGAATCATCATTCACCGATTATTATTATTTCACTGATCTCTTGTTAACAATTATTCTGTTCCATCTGGCTGAGGCGTGTTTTCATGGGTTTCTGTTTCTTAAAGCATGTGAGAAGACTCCTTCCCCTGATGCTTCTTCTGACTCTAACTTCTGCTATTGCATACAGATTCCACCCATCATTTTCCTTTTCATATTCCTTAGTGTCCTTCTCTTCCTCCCTCACAGCCTCCTCTTCCTCCACATCAGGCTCATCTTTCCCTCTCATTAGAGTCAGAGGGAGTCCTGAATGTTGGGAGGTGGGGAATATTCCCCTACTATTCCAGTTTTTAATTGGGATTGGTTTCCTTTTTTTCATGCTACCAAAAAGAATCAATGAAAGCTTTTTAGCTTACACACACACACACACACACACACACACACACACACATCTCTCTAATGTGATTTCCAGTCTTTTTTAGTTCTGGTATCCCAGTGGGCTTTGCAGTTTTTGTCAATCCTTTACGTCTGCCCTTGTTTCCTCAGCTCCAAGTTCTCAAGTAGGTTTTTCCGCATACCATCTAATACACTCTCTGATTTTGTTTCTGACATGAAAGCATATAAAATATCTGGAGATGGTGACTCACAGAGCTTTGCTTGAGGCTTTTAGCCTCTCAGACATTTCAGAGCATCCCCCTTTCATTTGACTTGGCAACCAATGACTAAAAGGTCTTTGGCTTCCTGGGAATTTTTCAGACTTCTTCATCTGTTCAGAGCCTTCTCAACCAGATCAGTCAGATCAAGGAAACTGTTATCATCAATACCATTAAATGCTTGTCTTCCCAGTCTTTGGCTCTCTTTTTCCAAGAATCTGCCTCCTGACTCAACATTCTCTAAGTATACAGAATCCAACAAGCTTCCAGTGAACACTATCATTGCCTCTTTTTCTCTTTTCTGAGCCAATGACTTCAGCCATCAGTTGTTTTTTGGTTCTAATTTTACCCCGCAGAGAGAAAGAATATCCTTTGTTGCTGCTTGGCCAGTTTCTTCAATTGCCTTACTACACTGAAACCCCTCTCTGTCTTCCTCTGGTCCCTGAGGAATAAAGAGCTGGTGCCACTTCCAAAGCTAAGAACATGCTCCAGGTGAACCAGACAGTAGGTGTGCTGTGGTGTTTGGATTTGTTTGAGAAAAATGACATCCCTGGGTGTTTTAGGATCCATAGGCTGCGGGACACCATGACCAGGCCTCCAGGGGAAGAAGCTGCTATGGATAGTAGGGCATGGCCGTTCCTCCTGTGGAGCTCTGGGAATGGGGTCCAGCAGTGGCTTCAGTTTCTCCTTTACTTCTTCAGGGTTTGAGGGACTGGTGGCCAGTCTTTGCTCATGTCATGAGGAGCACTAGCAAGGCTGGCTTCTTAAAGTCGCCATGGAGTGCCTTGACATTGAGAACTCTGATGGGAAAGAGGGAATCAAAATTGATTTTTGGCTCACTGGTTCTCTTAAAAACAATGGAAACAATAACAGAGAAATCTACATTCGCATTTTAAGAAAAGATTTGAGTGGGACCACCTGGGTAGCTCAGTGGTTGCGCGTCTGTCTGCCTTTGGCTCAGGGCATGATCCCAGGATCAGGAATCAAGTCCCACATTGGGCCCCTTGCAGGGAGCCTTCTTCTCCTTCTGCCTGTGTCTCTGCCTCTCTCTATGCGTGTCTCTTATGAATAAATAAATTAAATCTTTTTTAAAAAAATATTTGAGTGAGGCATGTATGTTGGGCTTTACTATGGAGTAATGAGCTATGAGGCAGAAAAATGATTATATATTCCATATTTATATTTTATACAGGTGAGGTCAATCACATTTAATACAAAATGTGACCCTAAAAAGGGAAATGACAGTTTAAACTGATATGCAAAATCAAGAGGCACAACCCCTCCATTTACATTATTGGTGGAAAGAGAGAAGTTCTGTCCCCAGCCCATATCAGAAACTAAAAATAGGAAGCCATTTATTACGTAAAAATGTTTTGAGTTAACATGTTTTATTATTTTCTGGGTTGGGGGAAGCAAAGGATGGTGTTGCGCCAAACCACTGCGCCACCCAGGGATCCCAAAGGATGGGGTTTTTAATAGCAACATTAGGCTTAAACTCACTCTGGTGGCTATTCCAAAATTCAAACTAATTTTAAATTGTTAGCCAGATCCTGTATAATTCAGGAGAAACAAGCAGAGATGCTAAGCAGATTTATTTACCCTGGGCTTGGTCAGGATCTTGTTCATGCTTCTCCTTGCTCACTAACACTCTTTTACACCTACCTCAAAGTGAGACAAACCTGTCACATCCAACCGCAGGTGGGTGAAGGACAGGCCCTCATATGAGGCCCCTGGATGCTTGACAGCAGGCTGCTATGGGGCTGCTATGTGCCGCTCAGTGTGTACATGGCTACGTATGTGCTGGGGTGACTTTAGGAAGCAGGGGGATCTTTTCCCATCTGTTCCTACCCACTTCTGAGGTTACAGGACTCTACCAGAAGGCCAGTAATCCCAACTCTGCTCAACAATATCCTATTAGTTTCAGGAATATATTATAGTAATTTGATCTTTATAAATATTATAAAGTGATCCCCATAAGTTTTGTTATCATCTCTCACCATACAAGGGTATTACAATATTATTGACTGTGTTTTCTATCCCCATGACTTATTTTATTTTATTTTTTTTCATGACTTATTTTATAGCTAGAAGTTTGTACCTCTTATCCTCTTCTTATTTTGCCCACCCCCAACTCCTTCCCCAGTCTAGTAACCACCAGTTTGTCTCCTGTATCTATGAATCTATTTCTGTTTGCTTTGTTCGTTCATTTGTTTTGTTTTTTTAGATTCCACATATAAGCGAAATCATACTGTATTTATTTCACTTAGCGCAATGCCATCTAGGTCCATTCCAGTTGTTGCAAATGGCAAGATATTATTCTTTCTTTTTTTGGGGGGGGGGTGTGGCAAGGTTTTTATTAAAATATATTTTTATAATAAATTTATTTTTTTTGGTGTTCAATTTGCCAACATACAGAATAACACCCAGTGCTCATCCCGTCAAGTGCCCCCCTCAGTGCCTGTCACCCATTCACCCACACCCCCTGCCCTCCTCCCCTTCCATGTGTGTGCATGTACATATATAAAAGATGTGAGTTATATACACTGTGTGTACATATATATGTGTATATATATGTGTGTGTGTGTGTGTATATCTTGCATCTTTTTTATCCTTCATCTGTTAATGGACATAGATTGCTTTGATATCTTGGCTATTGTAAATAATGCTGTACTGAATCCTATAGTAAGTTACAGAAGCTCTTTAGGTATTTGGGATATTTAGCCTTTATTGTATGTTCAATTTGCAAATATCTTTTCCCATTCAGTAGGTTGCCTTTTCCTTTTATTGATGGTTCCCTTCACGGTGCAAAAGCTTTTAGTTTGATACAATCCCATTTGTTTATTTTACCTTTTGTTGTCATTGTCTGAAGAGACTGGTTCAAAGAAGTTTACTGCCTATGTTTTCTTTTAGTAGTTTTATAGTTTCAACTCTTACATTCAAGACTTGAATACATTTTTAATCTATTTTTGTAGATGGTATAAAAGAGGGGTCCAGTTTCATTCTTTTGCATGTGGATGTCCAGTTTTTTCCATCTCATTTTTTTAAAAAGATTATGTTTATTTGAGAGAGAGAGTAAAAGAGAAAGAGCATGAAAAGGGAGGTGGGGGGAGGAGCAGAGGGAGAGGGAGAAGCAGACTCTTTGCTGAGGAAGCTGCCCAATGCGGGGCTCTATCCTGGGACTCTAGGATCATGACCTGAGCCAAAGGCAGACACTTAACCAACCGAACCACCCAATGTTCCTTCCACACCGTTTTTTCTTTTTCTTCTTCTTTTTTTTTTTTTTTTAAGAGGCTGTCTTTTCCTCATTGTATATTCCTGCCACCTTTGTCATGGAATAATTGTATATGTATGAGTTTATTTTGGGGCACTCTATTCTATTCTATTGATCTGCGTATTTGTTTTCACACCAGTACCATACTGTTTTGATTACTATAGCGTTGTAGTATAGTTTGAATCAGGGAATGCAATACCTTCAGGTTTGTTTTTCTTTCTCAAGATTGCTTTGGCTATTCAAGGTTACCATCAAAATACAGATGGCATTTTTTACAGAATTGGAACAAAGAATCCTAACATTTGAATGGAACCACAAAATAGTTTATTGTTAACACATGAAAAATTACAAATAAAAAGTAGTTAATTAAAATCATTTTATAAATCAGGGTTTGCTTATACGGAGTAAAGCCAGAGTTTTGCAACATTAAATATTTGTTTTATTTTTAATTAATTAATTTTTTTTGTTAAGTATAAGGAAGCTGAAAAGCACTCTTAATCCCACTGATTATGACCCAAAATTTGAAGTCCAGGCCTGGAGACTGAGCATGACCCTGGACTTGCCTGCATCTCACCTCTTTTACTCCCTGTGCTCACTGCAGTCCAATTATATTGGCCTTTATCTACCTGGGCCTGCCTTTTTTTTTTTTTTTTTTTTTCATTTCAAGTTAGTTACCATATAGTGCAGCACTGTTTCAGAAGCAGAATCCAATGATTCATCACCCACATATAACATCCATTGTTCATCCCTACAAGTGGACACCTTAATGTCTATCATCCATTTAGTCCATCTCCACAACCAACCTCCCCTCCATCAACCCTCAGTTTGTTCTCTATATTTAACAGTCTCTTATAGTTTGCCTTCCTTTATGTTTTATCTTATTTTACTTTTCTCTCCTTTCCCCTATGTTTATGTTTTGTTTCTTAAATTCCACCTATGAGAGAAATCATATGATATTTGTCATTTTCTGACTTATTTGCTTACCCTAATACACTCCAGCTCCATCCACATCATGGCAAATAGCAAGATTTCATTCTTTTTGATCACTGAATAATATTCTATTGTGTATATATATATGTATGTATGGTGTATACACACACATATACATACTACTTCTTCTTTTTCATTCATCAGTAGTGGACATGTGGACTCTTTCTATAATTTGGCTATTGTTTATACTGCTGCTATAAACATCGGGGTGCATATGCCCCTTAACATCAGCATTTGGATATCCTTTGGATAAATACATAGTAGTGCAAGTGCTGAGTGATAGTGTAAGTTTTTTAAAAACCTCCATACTATTCTTCAGAGTAGCAGCACCAGTTTGCCTTCCCACCAACAGTGCAAAAGTGTTCCCCTTTTTCTTCATCCACACCAACACCTGTTGTTTCCTGAGTTGTTAATTTTGGCCATTTTTACAGGTGTTAGGTGATATCTCATTGTGGTTTTGATTTGCATTTCTCTAATCATGAGTAATGTTGACCATCTTTTCATGTGCCTGTTAGCCATCTGGATGTCTTCTTTGGAAAATTCTCTTCATGTCTTCTTTTTTTTTCTTCTATTTTTCTATTCATGTCTTCTGCACATTTCTTAACTGGAGTATTTGTTTTTGGGGTATTGAACTTGATAAGTTCTTTACAGATTTTGAGTACTAGCTCTTTATCCATTATATCATTTGCAAATATCTTCTCCCATTTCATTGGTTGACTCTTAGTTTTGTTGATTTTTTCCTTTTCTGTGCAGAAGCTTTTTATCTTGATAAGCTCCTCATAGTTCGTTTTTGTTTTTGTTTCCCTTGTCTCCAGAGACATGTCTAGTAAGAAGCTGCTGCAGTCTAGGTCAGATAAGTTACTCCCTGTATTCTCCTTTAGGATTCTGATGGTTTCCTGTCTTATATTTAGGTCCTTCATCCATTTTGAAAAAAAAAATTATGTATGGTGTAAGAAAGAGGTCTAGTTTCATTCTTCTGCATGTTGCTGTCCAGTTTTACCAACACCATTTGTGTAAAGAAACTATCTCTTTTCCATTGGATATTCTTTCCTGCTTTGTTGAAGATTAGTTGATCATACAATTATAGGTCCATTTCTGGGTTCTCTATCTGTTCAATTGACCTATGTATCTGTTTTTGTGCCAGTATCATACTGTCTTGATAATTACAGTTTTGTAATACAGCTTGAAGTCTAGAATTGTGATACCCCCCCCCATTTTGTTTTTCTTTTCAAGGTTGTTTTGTCTTTTTGGGGTATTTTGTATACCCCAAAAAGGTTCTATACAAATTTGAGGATTGTTCTACCCCTGTGAAAAATGCTGGTATTATTTAATAGGGATTGCATTGAAGGTGTAGGTTGCTTTGGGTGGTGGAGACATTTTGACAATATTTGTTCTTCCAATCCATGAGCATGGAATGTTTTGTCACTTTTTTGTGCTTTCCTCAATTTCTTTCATAAGTGTCCTGTAGTTATCAGAGTACACATTTTTTACATCTTTGGTTAGTTTCATTCCTAGTTATGTTATGATTTTTGGTACAATGTAAATGGGATTGATTCCTTGATTTCTCTTTCTGCTGCTTTATTATTGGTGTATAGAAATGCGACAAGACGTGTATATTGATTTTATATTCTGCAATTTTGCTGAATTCCTGTATCAGTTCTGGTAATTTCTCTTTCATTTGTCATTTTATTTATTTGGGTTCTTTCTTTTTTCGTTTTGATGTCTGGCTAGGATTTTATCAATTTTGTTAATTCTGTCAGTAAAACCAGCTCCTAGTTTCATTGACCTATTCTATTGCTTTTTTTTATTTCTGCATCATTAATTTCTGCTCTAGTCTTTATTATTTCCCTTCTCCTGATGGATTTAGGCTTTATTTGCTGTTCTATTTCCAGCTTGTAAGGTTAGATTGTGAATTTGAGATTTTTCTTGCTTCTTCAGGAAACTCTGTATTGCTGTAGACTTTCCTCTTAGGCCTGCCATTGCTGCATCCCAAAGGTTTTGACTATCATGTTTTCATTTTCATCTGCTTCCATGTAGTTTTTAATTTCTTCTTTAACTTCCTGGTTAACCCTTTCATTCTTCAGTAGGATGATCTTTAACTTATATATTTGTGATCTTTCCAGATTTTTTCTTGTGATTCTCTTGAAATTTCACAGTGTTGTGTTCTAAAAATATGCATGGTATGATTTCAATCTTTTTGTACAGGTTGAGGTCTGATTTGTGATCCAGTATGTGATCTATTCTGAAGAATGTTCCATATGCACTCGAAAAGAATGTGTGTTCTGCTATTTTAGATAAAATGCTCTAAATATGTCTGTTAAGTCCAGTGTATCATGCAAAGCCTTTCTTGTTGACCTGCTTAGATCATCTATCTATTGCTATGAGTAGGGTGTTAAAATCACCTACTATTGTTGCATTATTATCAATGAGTTTCTTTAATTTTGTTATTAATTTATTTATATATTTGGCTGCTCCTAAGTTAAGGGCATAAATATTTCCAATTGTTAGATCTTCTTGTTGGATAAACCCCTTTGTTATGATATAGCACCTATCTTCATCTCTTACTACAGTCTTTGGTTTAAAATTTAGCTTCTCTGATGTAAGTATGGCTACTCCAGCTTTCTTTGATTTCCATTAGCATGATTGATGGTTCTCCACCCTCTCACTTTCAATCTGGAGGTGTCTTACTGTCTAAAATGAGTCTCTTGTAAGTAGTATATTGATGGGTATTGTTTTGTTTTGTTTTGTTTTGAAGTAGGTTCCATGCCCAGCATGGAGCACAAAGTGGAGCCTGAACCCACAACCCTGAGATCAAGACCTGAGCTGAAATCAAGAGTCAGATGCTTAACTGACTTAGCCACGCAGGCATCCCTAGCTCTTGTTTTTTATACATTCTGATACCCTGTTTCTTTTGACTGGAGCATTGAGTCCGTTTACATTTAGAGCAAGAATTGAAAGATATGAATTTAGTGCCATTGCATTACCTGTAAAGTAGTTGTTCCTGTAGATTGTCTCTGTTCCTTTCTAATCTTTGTTACTTTTATCTCTCTTACCTGCTCAAAATGGCCCCTTTAGCACTTCTTGCAGAGCTGATTTAGCATTCACTAACTCCTTTAGTTTTTGCTTATTTTGGTAACTCTTTATATCTCCTATTCTGAATGACAGCTCTGCCAGATAAAGAATTTTTGGCCGCATATTTTTCCCATTTAGCATGCTGAATATATCATGCTGCTTTTTTCTGGCCTGACAATTTTCTGTGGACAGGTCTACTGCTAACCTTATGTGTCTACACTTATAGGTTAAATACTTTTGTCCCTAGCTTCTTTTAGAATTTTCTTTGTATTTTGCAAGTTTCACTATGATATGCATTGGTGCTGACCTGTTTCTGTTGACTATGAGGGGAGTTCTCTGTGGTTTTTGGACTTGAATGCTTGTCGCCTTCCCCAGATTAGGGAAATTCTTAGCTATAATTTGTTCAAGTAAGCCTTCTGCCCCTTCTTACCTCCACTCCTCTTCTTTTGGGACTCCCATGAATTGGATATTATTGCTCTTTGTGGAATTGCTGAGCTCCCTGTTTATATTCATCATGTAATAGTTTTCTTTCCCTCTTCTTTTCAGCTTCCTTATTTTCTAATTTTATCTTCTATATCATCTATTTGATCCTCTGCTTCTTTCATCCTCACTGTGATTACATCCAGTTAGTTTTGCATCTCAGTTATATCATATTTTATTTTAGCCTGAGTAGTTTTTAGGTCTCTTATCTCTGCAGCCAGAGTTTCTCTGGTATCTTCTATGCTTCTTTCAAGCCCAACTAGTATTCTTATGACTGTTGTTCTAAATTCTTGTTCAGATATATTGCTTATATCTGTTTTGAGCAAATCCCTGCCTGTGGTTCCTTCTTGAACTTTTTTGGGGGGAGAATTCCTCCATCTTATTATTATGTCTAGGTTTCTGTCTTTTGTGTATTATGAAAGCTTGGTATGTTTCCTGCTCTTGAGAGTATATATTAAGAAAGGGTTTTACACTGTCCAGGGCCTAGTACTTCAGGAAGTGTTTCCGGTGTATATTGTATGCACTCTGCTGTTGTGTTTTGACTGCTCTTTCCCACAAGTCAGTCCTCTAGAGAGTTCCTCCTTGCTTGCAGTGGGGAGCATTTGGACCCTTAACTAGATATGCTTTGATTTGTTTGTTAAGAGAAGCCTACCTAGAACATTGTGTGGGGGTGGGGGGTGGGGGGGCTGGGCTTGTGTTGGTCTTCTGAGGGAGAGGCCCACTGCCTCGCTCACAGTCTGATCTGCCTTTGCAAAGATACCCTGGCCAGGCATAGGGTAGAGGGGCTTGGTGTAAGCTACTTTAGCTTCCACTGGAGGTGATGTATTTCTCTCTGAAGTCCAACCATGCCAAGTGGTGGGATGGGGAGAGTGGAAGATGGTGTCACTCCACTGTCATCCCTGGGAAGAAATCACAACCTATGCTTTTCAGGAAGGCCTCACAGAGAACAGTAAACAATCTCCTCTCCTGTGTCCCAGGCTTTCATCAGATTGCTGCCCTCAACCTGTCTGTACCTGGCCATCGGCATGCTTGGCACTACAGATGTGTGTTTTATCTGTGATGCGTGGCTGGAATTCAAAACTCCAAATCTTGAAGGGCCTGGCAAGGTGTGGACCTACTTCCCTCCTGCAGGGTAGAGATTTGCAGCACACTCCTCACCATTCTGTACCAGAAAGACAGTTGCACAAGGAACACACAATGGCTGGAATCCATTGTGATACACAGTGAAAAGTTGTGACCAAACTATCTGCCCTCTGCACACACTTGTCCCCTGCTTCTGAACAGTTGCTCAATGGCTCCCAGTGTGCCCTTTGACCTTGGAAAGGCTAAATACCCTCTTTCAAATGTAATCCAGGATGGGGAGCAATCTCTCCCAGTGCTATCCAGGAAATCCCCTCACTGTGGCATATTGTGGGAACCCTATGCTTTTCTCTTTCCCACTCCCTCCCCCCTCTGATTGCTAGGTGAAAATGGTTCCCTCCCCTCCCCAGCACCATGGCTTTTCTCTCCCCCAATTTGCATCTCTGAACCTTGCATCTGCCATATTCTCTCCTTCCAATTGGGCAGACTATTTTCTTAATCCTCAGATGAATTTCCTTTGTTCAAAATGACTTGATGTTGATCTAGCTATATTTGAGGGATGAGACAAGCTCAGGGTCCCCCTACTACTCCACCATCTTAACTATACTTGCCTCTGTTTTATTTTATTTGGATCTTATTTGATTTATTTGATCAAAGACTGCCAATATATTCAGTCTATAGAAGTAAATTCTTCTGACCTTTTATCTGTATGACACTAAATTAGTTTGGCTGAAATTCTTACTATATTGACTGGTAATATCAAGTAATGAGAGCTTGTGTCAAATGAGAGGTAAGATTTCTTGCTGATCATGTTATATAGCTGTATGGGCCAGGTGGGCTTCTACAAGGATTCAGAAGATTGATGGTAGGAATACAGCATAGCTCTGCACCAAAGATTCACAAACATACACAGTTCTTTCTAGGCATGTTTCATAGTCTTTTGTCCTGTTCAACTGGAAGGTAGTGGTGGCAAACCAGGTTGTAAGCAAACTTATTTTTATATTTGGTCTAATCCTGCTCTTCAAATTATATATGAGAAAGAAATATAGCCTAAACTAAGTGTATATGCATGCAAAAATGTTATCACTTCTTCATTTGTGCATAAGTAAGTGGAGAGTGATGTAGAAGATAGAATGGGAAAAAACAATAAATACCTTTTTATATACGGAAATAGCACTTCTGCAAGTAAAAATAGTTCAATTCAGTAAATGATTTGAATCTATTTATTTTAATGTCAAGTCAATAGATGATAGACAGATAGATGATAGAGAGAAAAAATATATTGGCTAGTCACCAGCTTTAAAGAATACATTCTTTTATTATTTTGATCAGATTTAAACTCACACCAGAAACAAATTATAATTGTTCTAAATTGAAATTTCATTATTGTCTGGTATAAATGAATGTATTTTACACTTAATAGATGATGGCATGCCTAATAAGGAACTGCTAACTCTTTTGTTTGATATAGCTTTTTTTAAGTAATTTTTTATAATTAGTACTAAATTATAGTAATGAAATGTCTTACTTATGAAGAAAATACTGAATAATGTATTGACTAATAGCATATATTGAATTAATTATTTAGTGTAATTTGAGAGAAATATTTAAATTCATGTTGTTTTGACTCTGACAGTGAAATACATCATGTACAAAAAAATTTGGAGTACCTGGTATTTTTTACAGAGAAACTATCCATTTATATTTCAAAAGCAGAAATAGAAATATTCCAAGTATATCATGGAAAAGGTCTATATGTCTGCTAATATGTGTCTCTGACATATGAAACTAATTAGGTAAACATTTCAACTATTTAATCTAGTTAATGTTATTAAGTATTATACAACTTAAAAGTATGTCTTATGTTGAGAAGTTAATAAAAATAATAATCTTCCTGATTCAGTAGTGGTCACAAGTCAAAACGTAAGTATAGGGCTGCCCAGAAAATTCTATCCTAGATTTATTTTAGTGTGGTAGAAATAGGTTGCCTTTACCAGATCCTATTATTTCAGTCTATGGATTTAAGGACTCTATATTATCCAAGATATAGGACATATAAAAAACCTAGGGCAAACTACAATATAACAATTTGAAATAATTAAAAAACAAGAACTACCTGTATTGAGAATAACATAACATACATGTAACCATAATCTAGTTGTAATTAGTAAACAGAAGGCATTTAGGTCAAGTGGAGGATCACTTTATATTGGATCTGCTGAAGTTAGCATAAAGGACTGCAGCATTGAACAGGGCTCAGTGGTTATGTAAGAGTCACAGAAAAAATGTGGCTACTCTGGATGTTGTGAAAAGCACAAGCACAGGGAAATAAGCAGAGCCTAGCATAGCACTATTTAAGAGAAATATGTTACCCACAAATGCAAACCACACAGGTAATTTTACATTTTCTAGTGGTCACACAAGAAAAGTTAAAATAAACAAATAAAATTAAACTTACTAATACATTTTATATAACCCAATATGTTCAAAATATTATGATTCAAACTTATAAATTATTGAGATATTTTATGTTTTTATACCTAAGTCTCTAAAATTCAGTATATATTTTACAATTGCAGCACATCTCAATTCAGACTAATAGCATTTCCAGTGTTTAATATCCATAGATGGTTGTTGGGTACAGAAAGTTCAGCCACAGACTCTCTCCTTGGGCCTGCCTGGCTATGTATTCTCATTAGTGTTTTGAGTGAAGAATTCCTTAGGAGATTCATATATTATATTCATGAGAAAATGAAAAAAAAGCAAAAAATACCCTGATAGTTTAGAGCACCGTATAAATATTACAAAAGCTTAATCAAAAGGGAACCTCTTGGTCTCTATCTCATTGGATCTTTCTGCTGCATTTGCCACCATATTTTATTACCTTTTCCTTCTTAAAACTATACACTGAGGGCTCTCTCCTAACTCAGTAACTAGTGCACATTTTGCATCTTAACTGAACCCCCTTTCTCTGCTCTTCAGTGTTGGTGTTTTACAGACTCTTTTTTGACCCTCACTTTATTCTCACCTTTCAACTTCTCCCAGGAATACCTTAAACTCTTATATATGCTGATACCACTCAAACGTATCTCTGGCCTCACAGCTTTTGTTAACTTTTATTTCCAAATGCCCATTGGATATATCCAACTGACTGTTTTACAAGCACGCAAATCCATCATTCTTCCTGCCACACCTACCCTTCTAGTCCATAGTTCATATTGTGTCATCACCATCCTTTGAATTAGAAACCGATGGTGCGCCTTGACTCTCCCCACTCCCTCTCTAATCAGCAAATCCTGTTGATTTCACCAACTTATATATCAATATTCCCCTCCCTCAAAAAACATGTGCAAATCACTTGCCTACTACTTGCCTCTTTAAATGTAGCAAAATCTTCATTGATTCCCTGTTCTACTAATCATATGTCCTCAAACCCGTCCTTCCACCCGTTATGGAAAAGGAAACGCTGACCATATTTACTCTTGCTTAAAACACTTTGGTGGTTGCCTTAAGTTAAAGAATAAGATCCAGACTCTCTGGTCCTTTATTTCCTCCTACTTACTGCCTTATGCTTTAACTTTATTCCTATACCACTTTCTAAACTGAACTTTACATTCTACCAATACAGGACTCCATGTAGCTCTCCACAAACATCCAGCTGTGTGGGCCTACCGAGCTATGGGAGTTGTACTTACATGGTTCCTTCTTTTCTTCCCTTTCTTTGTTTTTGGACTCACCCATTAAAAACCCATGAATGTATTACATCATTTCCTTTAAAGGTTGTAAATTGACCACCATCAAAGACTGCTTCAGACTAGATTGAGTACTCTTGTTGCTATCTAAGCATACCTCTATCACAGTGTTAAGCATATCTATTAAATTATCTTCTGGATGTTTCCACCACCACATGGTATTCATCTTGTATCTTTGTATCTTTGATATCCAGCATACTGCTTTTTATAAGAATTTGATGAACTCACTGAAATCAGGTTAAAAATGTTAACATTTGTATGTGCACTTACACATACACATGATGTACAGTCAAGCAAAGTAGAGACTAGTTCTTTTAAAAGCAGCACATGTAAAGAAACTGACACATTTTAGTAAATTAATGATTGAATGTGGGTGAACAGTGAGTACAACTCCCTCAAAACATGAATTATGTTAGGCTGCCTTATTTGAAGAACATGATTTTCAACTTCTTGTCGACACCCTAGGGGCTGTCTAGTTGTGGGTGAACAGAGGGAAAAAAAATCATGGAGATTAGTGCTGAAATTGCCTCAGATGATCCATGGCACCAATTCACTTCACCAACCCTCTGTTTTCTCATCAGCAACATGAAGAAATTAGGCCTATGAGAGTCCTTCCGAATCTTAGATTCTATAATTCAATATTGTGTCTACATGAGGGATGGAGAGAGGAGGAAAACAGGGAGAAGAAATAAAACAAAACTTGCTAACATCCCAATTCCTTCCACTTGAACCTATTAAAACACAAACACATCATTTTAATTAGAGCTGTTTCATTAATTTTAATTTTCCAAATATATGAGTATTTATGCTACATTACAGAAATAATTAGTTACAAGGAAATGTGAAAATGTTTTATTCTTCTTAAGTCCAATAGGCATTGCATGATAACAATGTCCATAAATGTTAATGATCTTAGTTTCATTTTTCTTTTCCCAAGATAGAATAGTTGCTTTACTGACAATATTGAATCCGGTAAGGATTTAATTCCTTATGCAGCCACGCTCAGGAAATCAATGGGATAAAGCTGAGATGTCAGTGCACCTTCATTTGGTCAGTCATGTCATACAGATGTGTTAAAAATCTTTGTATTTTTTTATAGGAAGTTCTGAGTGGCATTTAAATTTACAAACTCAATATGGTTATCAGAGTTTTCTAGCATCTGATTGTGTATACTGTGGGTGAACAATGAGTGATGGTTTAGTAGCTGAATCATTAGCATAACAGTAAAAATGTGCTCCATGGAGCACAATGGTATAGTTTTAAGAGCATTTATCAATGACCAGGAAGGCACTGTGAAACAAATTGTGTGATAACAGAGAGTGTGATCTTTGTCATATAGGAGCCTTTGTAGAGGAACATTCGTTTTACTTCTATATAACGAGTACACGCTTGATGAAAAGATGAAGACAGTACAATAGGATAAAGTAGAAATTCACCCTTCTTTCCATCCCATTTCCAAAATAACTTCTCTGATAACAGCATGCTGTATAATGGTCTGGGTTTTTTCTATGCCATTGTAATGGGTTGTCAAGGAATTTTTCCTGTTGTTCTCAAATTGTCAGTGGCCAGAGCTGAGGGCAAAGGGTGCGGTTAACAATTAAAGCAGATGCCTTCACCTCTCTGATCCTTCGTTTCCTCATGTGGAGAATGGTAATGATAATTAATTTCCTTCCTAACGCAGAGTATTTTTCTTTTAATTGATGAAACATAAAAATAGTCTATAATTATTGTGATTATTGTGATTACTACACAAATAGGGAATTATTCTGATTCTTAAAGAATGAAAGTAAATTTTGGATCTTATAATGCCAAAAAAGCAAGCAAGAAGCCCTGAAACCTATGAAAACCTATCTGACTGAAAAATGTTAATGAAGTTGAATGTAGATTTTGTGATAAAATCAGTGTCCGTCCAATAAAATGTCTGCTCAGCTGAAGAGTGGTCACTAAATTAAAATAAATTTTAACATTTTATAAGCTATTCATGACATTGTCAAACAACATGTTATACAACCATTAAAACTAATTATGATTAGTTTTCTTTCCTCCTGTTTCAAAAGAAATACATTAAATAAACCTCAGAATATAATAATATTCTGTACATTACCATTGCAGCATAAAAAGCAAATACAAACACAGGAAACAGTGTGCCTAAAATGAAAATAATTGTAATCAGCTTATAGAACTGTAACTTTTCAACTTTACATGTTTTATGTCTTTTCGTTGTGTTTCAATATAAGGGAATATAGGAGATAGAGAAAATCAGTGGTCCAGCAGTTACTACTTTACTGTGAAATAAACAAGATAAAGTCCCTAGGACACTAATATAAGAAATTTATCTCAGTGGTCCTTGTTATGGACTGATGGTTTGTCTCCCCACCCTTCCCCCCACCCCATTCATATGTTGAAATCTTAACACCTACCCTGGTTTTAGGAGGTGGGGACTTTGGGAGGTGATGGGATTAGATGAGATCATAAGGGGGAACTCTTAGAATGGGACCAGTGCTCTTAGAAGAGTTAGGAAAAAATTTACTTTCACTGCTCTGCTCTCTGCCCAACAGGGATGCAAGAAGTAAGCTCTCTGAAACAGAGAAGAAGGCTTTCTCCAGAACCTGAGGGTACAGATACCCCCTAATTTCAGACTTCCAGGCTCCAGAACTGCAAGAAATTTCTGTTGTTTATAAGGTAGCCAGTGTATGATATTTTGCTACAACAACCCTAGCTGACAAAGAAGGTCCTATAGTAACAAACCTCTAAGCAACATAATGGGTGTGAAAGGAGGAAAGTTTCTTTCCCAGTGGCTTTGGACTTCGCTAATAATGTTTGCTTATTTAATGTCTTTTAACATTATTTCGTCAAGCCCAGAATCCCAGAGTGGCTTGAAAGATTCTGAACCCCTGCTCAGACCCTCCCTACATTTGGAGCACTGACCAAGAAACGTTCTCCCCAGATTTATAGGAATTAAGAATCATTGTTGCTGGAGAAAGTGTTTAGAAAAGAACCATGACCATGTTCACAGGTGTGTCCATTACCCCATGACTCCTTGCTTTGAGCCAGGGCACAGAGAGGAGACCCAGGCCCGCCCTCACAGAGAGACCTGTCCGACAGAAAAGTCAGAAGACTTGGACATCCATAATCTCCAACTGGTTGTAAGATGAATTTAGATGCAGATTGCTACACAAGGTGCCATGGGGACTTGGAGGAAGGACTACCTGGGGTAGGAGGCAGACAGAAATCTTCAAGGGTGGGGAAGGGGGCAATGTCCCTAAAAAGAATACTGTCTTCAAGGCAAGGGGGATTTAACTAAAGAATTCATTCCTCATGTTTCTAAAGCTGCACCAGCTGCAAGGAGTCGGGACTTGGGATGGTGGGGCGGGGGCGGGGAGAGCACAGAGAGGAGACATAGTCTGGTGAAAGTTGAGGTGGAAGAGTTCCAAAAAGCTGAGAGCAGCACAGCTGGAAATCTCAGGGCTACCCTATGGGAAATAAGGAGCCATAAAACGGTTGGAACAAGATGTCACCCAAGCAGCCATAGAGAAGAGGCACAGGAGAGTGTCACAGCGACAGGTGAACAAGATGCTAGGGATTGAAGAGCCCATTTCCTTTTCATCTAGGGAAACTGAGGCTCAGAGAGGTGAAGTGACCTGTCCATGGTGGCCAATTGGCTTCTCAGATTGAATATGGGGGTGGAGGCACCAATGAGGAGCCTGCCTTAATTCTCTGAGGACATGTAAATGGTCTTGTGGGAGCTGCTGGTTCTGTGGACAGCCAAAGTCTAGCATTGGGGTAGGAAGAGAGAAATGAGAGGCAGCGGCAGTGGGGTTTTTTGACCAGCCCTGCTCCCACCCTCTCTGGCCCCTAATTTCTGGCTACCTTGGGGAGACCCTGCACCTGCCCTGGCCTCTCACAGTGGATTCAAGGCCAAGGCACAGAACAGGCAGCAGGGATGGCAAAGGAGGATTTCTGCTCTCGGGATCCCTGCACTTGTATTTCTACCAGACCTGCGACTGTTCCCACTACTGCAGGAGTCCGGGGGCCATCTCCACAGACATCTCCCCACAATCCTTCCAGCCACAGGTAGGGTCAGCAGGTACCAAAGGAGACAAAGCAGAAGCGATGCCTGCAAAGCCCAGGTGCGGGGTTCTGGTTGGGCAAGGCCCCCGTGGCACCCCCAGCTGGCTGCAGTTGTCCCCGCGGGGGGTGGTGTGACCTCTGCGACCACGCCCCCTGCCGCCCCCGCCCCCCTACCCCCCTGCCCCCCTACCCCCTGCTCCCCTCCCCCACCCGCCTGCAGGAAGCACTGCCCACCAGCTATTGTATTTTTTATTAATCAAACTGGACGTTCAAAATAACGAAAACCATATGCAGAACTACATTATATTTTCATAGATTTCAGTTTTATAAATTTGAATGCTTCTGTTTAGATTCCCAAAGCTGCCATTTCAAGTGGAACCAAATATTCTCAAAATATGTGAGAAACTGAACATTTTATTATTCATAAATAGCCTAAATTGACAGAAGAGTGCATAAAATAGCCTCAAAATACTTTAAAAGCATGTTTTGTTTTGCTTTTTTTACCCAGATACTTTTACATTGTGAAAATGACCTGGAACTCTGATCTCTATAATCTGTCTAGTTTTTAAATACATTAATGTTTAGTCTTTAGACTAGGAAAAAAAATCGCTGTGAATGATAATTCCAAAATCAGCCTGTGACCCAGTACCTCTCAGTGGATTTGGCGGCCTGATCTTTTCTCATTCTGGTGTAACCCCAGCATCCTGCTTCATTTAATTCTTTAAACTTTAATTAAAAAACAGCAGGAAAAGCCAAGAAGATAAAACAGATGAAAATCCCTTTATAGCTGTAGTATAGTGAATAACAGTTTGAGAGAATGAGGGAAATTTTGTTCAAATATGAATATGACCCATGAAAATTTATTTCTCATGGGCTATCATTTTTGCAGAGGAAAGCCCTATCATTCTAATGTCTTACTGTACCAGAAATATAAGAATCAAACTACCTGAAAAGTCTGTATCAGATAGACAATGTCATTTTACCTAGTTCTTTTTCTCTTTCTACAGTATTTAATTAAGCTTGTTGTTAAATTTACTCAGTTGTGGGGTACAGGGTCATAATCTTGTAATGCATTCTGCTCTGGCTGATGTGGCCATTTCAGTAATGTAGCAAATATGAGAACTTAGCTGCAGTTTGCTGAAGGCCAAATTAACCTTCTAGCAATCTTCTAAGTTAGGAAAGTGATCTATTTGTAACATAATTATAACCTGAATTGGCATCCAGATGTTAATAAAAATGAGGCAAGTGTCTAGCCCAGGTCCCTGAATATAAGATGCACTCAATAAATGTTTTCTCCATAAACAGTTGAGTGCATAAGAGCTGGAAAAGATATTAAAATAATGTTTGTTTGTTTGTTTGTTTTGTACTTGGAATACCTCTGGAACATTTGAATAAAATTCTTTAATAATATCCATCTTTTCACTGGTACATCTAGTGTGTTAGAAGCTCAATTTCTTTATTTGGGCGAGAATAATTAAATGTGGAGGTTTGCATGTTTGATTAGATTAACTGATTTTCCTGAGCTGAGTGCAATTTATAGATTATCATACAGAGGTCATATAACAGTGTCTTGCAGGATGAATTTTTAGAAAGAAGTGTCCCCTGAAAGTTTGCAAACTAAAGGCAGAAGAAATAGAAAGGGTCAAATTATAAACCCACAAAGATAAATGAATTTTCCCAGGACTCTGCATTTTCCACAAGGAAGTGAAATAGCTTTCTTCTGTGTTTTCTTTTCCTCATGTTGGATTTTAACATTACATGGTCATTCTCCCAGTCTTCCCATCACAGAACCTAGTGCCCACCTTACAGCTTCTATGAGATGCTTTCTGACTGCTTCAGTTTGTCTTCTTCCCAATAAATTTTGGCTGAAATTTTTATATGACCAAGCCCATAGTTCCTTTAAAAGAAATAATTATCCTCTCTGGGTCATATTTCTCTTTCTCCCTCAAAAATCATGTAAATCCAGGAGGTCACCCTCCAGGGTGAATCACCCTGGAGTCCAAATACCTTTCTAGTACAGTTTCCCACTTGGTTGGTTCTCGGTGACCAGTCTTTCTGTACTCCACCTCACTCATGTTGGTGCCAGTAGTTGATCTTGATTTCTGACTTCCCCATAGATTGAGCTTCACCATTGAGACAGGATTTCCTCTACATTCTGCTTCTTCTGTGGAGGCTATTCTGATCCACTTCCCTTCTGTGTTCTTTGCCAGGCTCTGACATCACATATGTCCTATTACTTGCCCATTACTTTATAATCCTCAGTGGTAGCACATTCACTTAGGTTTTACCCAGACCTCATATTACTGCTAAGCTTATCTTGCTGTTCCTCAGGATCCTCCTCTCCCTTATGATTCTGTTACAACCTCCTAAAATGAATTCATTTTAGGAGGTTTAGTAGTTCTTCTCCTTCTCAGACACTAGTTTAATATGGGTCTTCTGTAGTAACTAGAGTCAGTATCAATAGTGCAAGACAAGTGATGCAGCAATAACTAGCACTGTAACTTCACTCACCTGAATACCATGAAGATATTCACATGGCCCTCAAGCCCACAAGTACATGAGAATTATTTAAATACCAAATACGCATGATGCTATTTTAAAAATATATACATGATCTTATGATTAATAAAATAAAATGCATAAGCGATGAAATTCAAAGTAACTTGTGCTGTTATTTACTTCCTCCATCAATGCACAGTAATAGTACTAGCAGCTCCACATGTGTTTTCCATATTGATATAGGTCATGAAATATTCTCGAAGTGTGGCCACAGACTGTTCTACTAGTCATCATTATTGGGTCACTGACGGCTGATGATTCGGCTCTGTAGCCAGCACAGATAGCAAAGGTGGCAATTGACATAAATTTCCACATTTGAGTCAATGGGATTTCTCAAACTAGAGGCAATGAGTACAAAGCATTTCCTTCCTGGTGGTTTGAACTTCTAAGTCCATGAGACCGAATAGCTCTTTACTCCCTCTCCTTGAACAGAAGATAATCTGGAGTAAGAGAGAAGCAGGAGTGAGAAATAACATAAGTTCTGGAAAACTTTCTCCCCACAGATACGCAAGAAAAACCGTGGATATTTATGCTACTCCAGTTTTACTTTCAAGTTTTCAGTGTGCCTAAGTATGTATGTATGTATTTTTTAAGATTTTATTCATTTATTCATGAGACACAGAGAGAGAGAGAGAGAAGCAGAGACCCAGGCAGAGGGAGAAGCAGGCTCCATGCAGGAAGCCTGATGTGGGACTCGATCCCGGGTTTCCAGGATCACACCCTGGGCTGAAGGCAGGCGCTAAACCCCTGAGCCACCCGGGCTGCCCGTCCCTAAGTATTTAGAGAGGTATTCTTATCACTTGATCCAAATAGACAACCAATAAAATAATTCATTGAATTGATGCAGTGCATGGTGTATGTGTATTCAACTGGTCTGCTCCAAGACTCAAAAGTGTCAAGGAGCAGAGACAATGTGGAAGTGCATCTTCTATTTGACCAGAGCATATAAAAATGACAGAGAAAAAAATATTAAGACTTAGGACAGGTCATCTGGCATAAATAAAGAGATATCATGAGATCTCATTCAGCTCATAGGAGTTGCAGAATTTGTTGTGAATTGTCAGAAATCCTAGCAAAATGATCTCACAATATCTGAAGGAGTCTTATCTATAAATCAGGCACACTGTTGTCACCTGCAGCTGGAGTCAGAGAGCAGCTTAGTCTAATACACAGCTAAAACATACTCCACCAATCAGCACATCTTTTTCACTCCAGACACCCTCCTGATCCCTTTTATATTTTTATCCAGTGGTAATTTGAGTTAATGTCCTTACATAGAAATTTCACTCTACTCATTGGAGTTAAAACATCACGAGTCATCAGTTTTGGAAGTCATTAGACAAAGAGCTAGGTGCTGCTATTGGAATTATAAATGATAGAGCCACAGGGGTATGTTGCTTTTCTAGAATCCAATATATATTAGCAGACAATTTTACCCAAATAGCAAGATTTTCTTGTCTAACACAGAAGGGTGATGAGTGATAAGCAAGAATCAAGATTGGCTGCTCTGTAAGCCTGAACCGAGGAGTGAAAGAGAAGCACTGTTTCAGTCAAGGCAGTAAGATTGAAGTTGGAGATGAATTAGATAAGGAGCCTCATGTTTGAGGGGCCTGTGTGACATGTGCTAGCTGGTATGACTAGGAGACAATTAGGTAGATGTACAGTGTCTACCTCTTCATGGGTGACAAAGCTGGAGGTAAAGAATCAAGATTTAATGGCATAGAGATGGGCATTGAAGCAACAGGCTACAAGAGATTGCTCAGGAGAGCACAAGTGGGAAGGTCCAGGATTAGAAGGCCAGTTTTTGATAGCTACTCATTTAAATATAAATATAAATATAAAAAATATTCTTCTGTAGATTTGATAGAACTACTTACTTAATTTTTAATAATAATAAAGTGTGCCCTTTCTAAAGTTTAATACTAAAAGACCATGATATTCAGTTCTTCCATGAGTTATGTACCTCTTTTGGTCTAGAAGCCAGGTGAACTTTGGCTACTCATCATAGATAAAATGTGTCAGATAGGACTGATTCACCTTCTTCATCATTTACTTTTAGTGCTTCCTTTCCATTCTTTGATGTTTTCTTTTTGCTTTCTTTTTGTGCAGAGTGACTCTAGCGAAGATAACAAGCTTCAGGAGGAGTTGATACTTTTGGTCTGATAGTCTTCTCTGCGCCCTTTAAATGATACTGCACAGAAAAGTGTAGAGTTCCCTGGGGATGTAGCCAGCTCCTCCAACATCCTTCCTAGCTTATTTTATTTAAAGACAATCTTTGGATCTTTCTCTGTTTGGACAAAGTCTTTAGGTTCTGTTTGATAGAAGTCTTTAGGATCTTTCTCTGTTTGGACACAAGCCTTTGGATATGAATAAAGGAAATCTTTCCTGTGACCTAGTAGGCTGAATAATGACATTCAGTGCTACCAGAGCCTAATACCTGAAATTTGTGAGTGTTACCTCACTTGAAAAAGAATGATTGTAAGTGTGATTAAATTACAGACCTTGAGACAGGACAGGGAGATTCTCTTGGATTATCTGGGTGGACTCTAAATGCTGTATCGCAAGTGTCTTTTTAAGGCCAAGGCAGATGGAGATTTAACATATACAGAAGACAAGATGATGTAAAGATGGAGCATACAGAGATTTAAAGGTGCTGCACTTGAAAAATAGGAATGCAGGCAGCCAATAGACCCTGGGACACACAGGGCAGGATTCTCCTCTAGTGCCTCCAAAGGAAGCACAGCCTTGTCAACAGCTTAATTCTGACCCAGTGATACTAACTTTGGACCTCTGGTCTCCAGTACTGAGAGAATACATTTCTGTTGTTTTAAGCCACCCGGATAATGGTATTTTGTTATAGCAGCCATAAGAAACTAAAGCACATTGGACAAAACCTGCCTTTCTTGTGCTTCTCTTGTGGCTTTGTCATTTATATTTAATTGGCTCCTCTGAAAGTGAAAAACAGCATGGTTGTATGAGTACAGAATGGTTGTAAATGTATCAGTTTTTTACCCTCATGGTCATGTGGCTTGTTGGGACAGTTGAGCATCATGAGAGAATGTTGTACCACACATCACTAGCCTGGGAAAAGATCAAAATTCAAAATTCAAAGTACAGTTTCTACACATGGATTTCACATTATTCTAAAAGTCGAAAAAATCATAGCTTGAGCCATTGTAAATCAGAGACCCTCTCCAGCTTCAAATAAAGAACTGGTAAATAATTTAACTTAATTATAATTTCTTAATAACTTTCCATGGAAAGAAATTCACATTCAGAAGAAAACATTCCATTACCCCAACTTAAACTCTGAAATGAGAAATAGTCAATTTTAAGAATGGAAGTGCATAATTTATATGCAATAGTATATGCAATAGTATATATAATTCTCTATAAATACATTTTAATTGTAACTGAAAAACATATGCTCATCATTCTTTTTCCTTCTACCACTTTAGACTATTAATCTCTTGCCAAAAGCAATAGCTAAAAAATATTACTTTTATGAAAGCATAGTAGAAAAGTTTTTCCTTTTGCCAACTACTTTGATAAAATTTCATCAATTCTAAGGATTTTATTTCCTTCAAATAGAGAAAGACTTAAAAGTTTGATAGGAGTCTTAGTATTTTAATTATGGTATTATAAAATAAGTAGCATGCTGTATAATAAAAGCATGCATGATCATAGTAACGTATGCATTGTGAAATAATTTTTATCTCATGATATTTTAGAGGCAAAAATAGCTAATATAACTAAAATATTTGATCAATTAACTTAGATAAAACAATGAATTGGCTAGAGAATCTTCACTTACTAAATAGAGAAGTTGACTTTTTTATACAAAGAAAGGCAGTCACTAGCTTGTCATGTCTTTTGAAAAACAGATAATCTGTAATTTCTTGTGCCAGGAATTCCTCATTAGAGTTGTTCTCATTGGAGTTTTCTACCAGATGTGAAAGCTCACAGAATTCTCCAGAGAGGTTTATCATAATCAAAACTACAGCCACTTGGAGAATGTGTCATTATTCAAATCTTTAATAGTAAATATAAAATGCACACGATTGAAACAGAAAATAACAAGCAGAGATCCCTCAGGAACTGGACGTGCAGGGATCTCTGCTGGAATAGAAAAATTTAATGATCCATGGAAATAGAACAATAATCAAATTTGTAGATATAGGAAGACATTAATATAATTATAACAGGTACTTAGAACTCCACTTAGCGTGGAGCATGGTTCTGTGGAGAATGGTCAACTCCGTAGATAAGCAAGTAAAATCATTATTTTGGAACTGATAAAAATTCTTACTTCATCTTATCTGAAAACTGTATTTATCTAAGGTTTATTTCTATTAAAATTTGACTAGAAGCCTGATCCATGTGTTCTTTTGTGACTGATGTGTGCCAATTCTCCATCAAGTATATTTTAATGAATATATTTAACGGTATTTCAAAGTTGACATTTATTTATTTTAAATAATCCTTAATTTATTCAAGGGCCAAAATGAAAAATCAAAAGGGGTGTCGAAAGATAAAATAGCTTATGCAAATGAAACAAATTGAGGTGAAAACAAGGTATCCCCTTGATACCCTTCGTCTTGTACTTAAAATTAACAAATCTAAAGTCATTTAGTGAAACACATTTCCAGCTCAACAAAATTTGTACGTAATTTTCACTTCCATATGAAGTGTCTTATATTCAGTCAGTTTAATTATCTATAACCCTTGAATGGCATTTTTTAATCCTTTGTGGTTCACTGAAAAACTTGGTAAAATATAACTAAGTGGTGTGTTCATTAAACTGTCAGAAATATTTTCAAGTCCAAATAGCACAGCATATTTTTTCTAAGTGTAGTAATAATGCAATAACTATGCCAGGAGGGTGTAATTAACAACCATTTAAAAGAACAATTGTCTTAAATTATTCAGGATCTTCATGCATAGCATCATAATTAAGAAACAAAATTATTTTTAAGTTCATCCATAGGAAAAAAAAAAGGAATAATGAAAATAAACTTAATGAAAAATACAAGTTTGCAGAATTTATTTAATATGTTGTACACATAATATAGCGGCAATTGTTTTGTCAGGCCACTTGAAATATCATTAACATTGACAGAATATTATAGTTTACACAGAATTTCAAGAAGCATAGCAGTGATTGCATTCTACTTGGATCTTCACACTAGCTGTTGTGAATACAGAAATTGAGAGTCCCATTATGTTGTCATATTCTGTTTAACTGTTTTAATGTATAATAGAGGTATGACCAAGTCTTTGGGTGACAGCATGTACCTCCATATTACTAGGCCCTGCTCAAGTTTTGTGACAGGAGCTCTAAGAACCACTCTTGACATTTACTCATGGTCATTTTGATGGCCAACATTCCTCAGGAGCTACTGCTATGGGTTTGTACAGGGGAAGATGTTATTTATCAACATATGGACATCTTGAGCCAAAGCTGTCCCTCCTGCCTCTACCTGAAAAGGAACACTGTGCTGATTGCCTCTCTGTTTACCTTGCCATAGACACTATGCTATTTTTAGGAGACTTGATTTCCCCTAAGTAAAATACATGTCTTTCAGTCTATGTTAGATACTTGGATTCTGAAATGATTATATTTTGAAATGATGAATTTAAGGACACCAAAGTGTTTCATAAATAGACTAAACACTAAAGGAAAAGGAAGAGATGTAAACACGAAAACAAGAAATGTTGGTATAGCTATATTAAGGTAGACTTTAAAGGAAAAAAAAAAGTAAAAGGGACATTTTCTAATGACAAAAGCATCCATTTATCAAGGAGATACACTTCTAAATGCTTATATAGCCCCCAAACAGATGTTTAAATGCATTAAGCAAAATTCGGCAGAATTTGAAGGAAAAGTAGACAAATCAATAACCAAAGTTAGATTTTAATACCTTTCAGTGGCTGATAAAACACGTCAAAAAAATATATATATATAAGACATTTGAAAAACAGTCAACTAACTTTATCTAATTGAAATTTATAGAAAACTACACCCAACAAAGAGCACATTTTTCCCCCCACTGCACAGAGAAAGTTCACTAAAATAGATTTTATGCTGGGCTATAACACATCTCAGTATATTTCAAGGGTTTCAAATCACATGGAACATACTTGCTGACAAATAATATTAGAGTTAATAACAACAAGATATCTAAAGGAAAAAATACGTGAAAATTCCTCAAAAGAAACCGTTAGTAAAGAAGTCAAAAAGAAAAATATAAATGTTTTAGAAGAATAATAAAATACAACACAAAAAAATATTTGGGAAGTGCAGCTAAAGTTTAAGAATTAGAAAGAGAGGTATAAAATCAATTATCTAAGATTTTACCTTAAGAAGTTAGAAAAAGGAGAACAAATCAAATGGATAGTGCCAGAACAATATGATATTTTTATGGTAGAAAAAGGCAATCTCAACTCCTACCTCAGACAGACTATTGTCTGTACAAAACAGTAATAAAAATGCCTTATGGGATGCAAGATAAAACAAGAACTAAGATTCATAACAATAATAACACAAAGAGCAGAAATAGTTAAATAGAATTAAAGTGTTCTAAGGTCCTAACACTGACAGGAAATTTGTATAAGTAATATTTGTATTAGACTGTAATAGGCCTAGTATGTACGTGGGGATCTTTAGGGTAAATTAATATATACAACAGTGCACAATAGTAATTGTAAATACAAAAAACTAATAAAGAGAAAAAAGGAAAGTTTTAAATGTTGAAGTTTCCAAAAAAAAAAGTCTGAAAAAGAGAGAGATAGAAGAACTTAAAACATAAGGGTTCAATAAAGAACAAATAGTATGATGGCAGTTATGAATCCAATCTATCAATAATCATGTTAGATACAATTAGACTGATTTCTAGGATTACAAATCTAAGATTGTAACAATAGGTTTTTTAAAACCTTCCATATGTTATGACTCCCCTAAAACATTAGGAAATATAAAAACTAGAAGTAAAAGGATGAAATAAACCCCAACAACAACAAAAAGCTTCTATAGTTACATTAATATCAGACAAAACTGTTTTACATCAAGAACTGTTGCTAGATATTAACATGGACGTTTCATAGTGAAAAATTCTCAAGAAAGACATGACAATATTAAATCTGAAGGCATCACATAACCTCAAAAATATAAAATGGTATGGAGAAATTTGTTTCAGGATGATGGGTTAAAGCACCTTATAGTGCATAAGAAGACGATACTCTGTAAATGTCATTTGCTCATTCCCTTAAAATCAGAAAATAGAATTCAGAAGAAAACTACGTTGTACCTCCTATGCTGCAACGAGCTAGCCATTAATGCTTCTGTCTCTCAATTTCCTCAGCCAAAAACCAAGGGATTAGATCTTTTATAAAGAAAGAAAAGTAATGGTAATATTACAGTGTAGTTTGTAGAAAGAAACTTTTGATTGCTAAGGAGCTACTGCCTCACAAATCCAGCCCCAGAAACTCTGAAATCAAGTGGGGTCATATATAAAACTTGGTGTTAACGTTTCTAAATCCCCACCCCCAGCTTCCAAGCTGCTGGGACTTGTAGTGCCAAGTCCCACTGGCTGTTTTACGTATTCCCACTCTTCAGATGAAAACTCTGAAGCTCAGAGAAATTACCTCATATCCTCAAGCCCTGGTATCTAGTGGGGGGGGGGGGTTCTGAGTTCTCAGTTCCTTGAGTAAGTTGCCTCAAACTTTAATTCACATTTCAGAAAAATGTAATGAATCAGTTAAGTGGTTAAAATGTTTCTTAATTCTGTTTCGCAGAGAAAGAGGATTTTAGAGTTCAAAAGTTCAGTACATCATGCATCTATCCAATTTCACTTTATAGATGTTGACGTTGATTGACTGGCTCAGAGTGGTTGCTAATAAATATTTGTTGACTGCATTAATGCAGTCATATTGAATAGCACTGCACAGGGAGTTCAAATTTTGCCACCAATTATCTGTGTGATTTCTGATTTCAATTTCTCTAATTATAATTAGTTCAAATTTACTGGCTTCAAATACTCTTTTCAAATGTCTATGATTTTCTAAATCTAAATGACTTCTCTGAGGTCATGTATCCAGCAGGAATTAGAACTGATGCTGGAACCTCCTGTTGAAGTGAGTTTTCTTTTAAAAGAGTTATTGTTTATACCAACCACATTTTTAAATTATAGAATCTCTGCTTAAGAGATCGGTTTTATTATTGTATTGGCTACTATTGATATCAAATCAATTTCAGTAGCAAGAGCCTGCAGTGTCTTATTAATTAATTTAGATTAAATACCATCTACAGAGCTCCAGCTGGTTCATAATACCTAATAGAAGCCTACATTGACTCTACTCTTACTGTGTGCCAAGCAAGACTCTAATAGAGCTTCTCATTAACTTGCTGAATCCACATGATAACCCTGCGAGGTATGATCTATTAGTGTCTCCGTTATACAGGAAGAAATTTTAGGCATATACACACGTGCACGTACACACACGTAACTTGCCCTAAGTTATCTAAGTTATATGGCTAGTAAATGGCAAGGTAAGAATTTCTCTTATCCTAGTGCCTTTGGTTGTTTGTGTTAAAAAGTCAGGGTAAAAATAATACCTGCTTTCCTTAGCAGGAAAGAAAATACAGCTCACATTAGAAGCATTTTTAAAATACAGGATTCAACATACATGAAATACCTAAAAAACTAACAACTTGCATATGTAAGACTGACACTGTGGTGTCCTGATGTAGGTTTTAGATCAGTGATAGCAACTGAGGATTTCCAATATTTCTGCTGTATTTGTAATTGTAAATAGAGGTGGGGAGGGAACAAGTCTAGATTAACACAAGACTATTTTTTCTCCTTCTCACCCCCGAAATAGAGAAACCATTTTTCAAGAATGAGAAAAAATGAAGCTTTTAGGCTTAATGAAATCAAATGTATTCAGAAATCGAATGTAATGCATTGTTTTAACCATCCACGAAACTAGAGATTCTTTCCTCAATCGCACCTGACATTCTTTTCAAAATATCACCAAATGCTGACATGCCATCATTTGACAGAGATTGCTTGTCAAAAACTAAATATATTCTTAGAGTGTCTTTCACTAATAACAGTCCTCACAGCTGTGAGAACAAGGAAAAACCTCCCACCCCCCCCTCCTCCTTTATTATCCATTCTTTTGGGGAATGTCAACTTGCAGAAATCTTTAATACATAGAGGATGACTCTATCAAACTATTAACACCCCTGAAGTCATAATATGACTCTGCCCACTGAAATATCAGTAAGTTAAGGATGAAGTGTGGAGTTCACGATGCTAGTACAAGTCTGTTTATATTTTCAAAAGCCTACCAGCTAGCTTCTTTTCAGTCTGTAATATTTTTGTTCACAGAGGACTTTGCAAGCATCACTTTGAAACAAGCCACTAAGTCATATGGGGATTATTACATAAATAATGAATGAACAGAGAAAAATGGGGTCATTTAATTTTCTTTTAAAGGAATGGACTCTGGATTAATCTTAGAAAGTTCTTTGGGGAGTAAAATTCATTACTTTGTCATATGATGTTCAAACCCTTTCTTTTCATGATTTTACAAAGAATCCATAGTGTAATTTTATAACCTGTATGCATCTAGGTATGCATTCATACTTTAAGTGTAATTAACTAAATTTAACATAATCAACAATATACCCTTTAAGAACACTGGACTTTAAAAAAAAAAAAGAACACTGGACTTTTAAAGATACAATTTTATTGAATAACTAAATATACTTATTATTATAATATTATATTATAAAGCATATATTATAAAGCAATTATCTTATGTTACATTTAACTATAAAAATTTTTATCTCTGAAAATATTTTTAAGTGTTTTGTAATGAGATGTCAGTGCAATTAGCTGAAAATTTATGTCTAAATGTGACAAACTCACAAACATCCATAGACACAAGAGTTCAAATCAACGCTATTTATAACACTGAAGCAGGAAATAAGCCAAATCAATGAAATAACACTGATTTCCATACAGCAAAAGGAAACATAGCCACTAAAATGATGCCATGGATCTATATGCATTGATATTCATTTTTTATGACATATTACAGAATGTTTAGATCAAATTTATGCATTTATTTGTTATGTGGATATATAGATTTCCAGTTACAGATTTAAACCCATGATCTTACCACTTTTGGCCTCTTGTATTAGGGTTCTACCAGAGAAGCAGAACTAGTAGAAGGTGTATATGTATATGTATACACATATATACATATATACACATATATACATATATTTAGGTACATATATATTCATTTACATATATATGTGTGTGTGTACATGTGCATGTGATAAGAGAGAGGTGGCAAGGATGCAAAGAAGTAGCTTCCGTGACTGTAGGACTGGGCAAGCAGATCTGAGATCTGTAGTGCAGGCTGTCTGGAAAGGGAGATAATAAGCAGGCTGGAATTCATGTGACTAGAATTCATGTGACTAGCCCACAAGAGAATTTTTCCTACATTGACAAGGAAAATTCCCATCCAACTTTTAATACTTTCCAACTGATTTAAGTCAAGCCTATCCAGATTATCCAGGATAACCTCCCTACTTACAGTCAGCTGATAGGAACTTTAATTACATCTACAAATTCCCATCATGGTAGCACCTAGACTAGTGATCAACTGAATAACTGAGGATTGTAAATAAGCCAAATTGACATCTCAAAAAAAGCCATCACAACTCTCAAGAACCTAGCATCTTTAGCTTGGGTCACTAAAATAACTTCCTAACGGGGCTACTTGTTTCTGCCCTTGGCCTGCTTGACTCTTATCCTAACACAGTAGCCATAGTAATCAGGTAATAAAGAACAGATTATTACATTGCTCTGCACAAAATTCTCCAACAGCTTTCCATTTTCCTTAGAGTGAAACTGACCACTTATTCCTTCTCTGATCATATTATAAGACTATCTCATTCCTACCCATGCCCATTCATTCTGTCACAGTCACACTGGCTCCTCACTCTTTTGTGAAAACAGCCCAATGCCCACAATGCTCTTTTCCCATATGGACAAGTATTGGATGATTTTTTTTACAGGCTCATCAGTAGACTTGTTACAGTAGAGGAAATTGGTCAAAATAGAGCAATATAATTTACTCAAATTTAAGTACACAGAGAAAGAAAAAGTGCGTGTGGTGGCAGGAGTGATGGTGGGAGAAACAGAATGGAGCAGCCAAAAAGTAGAAAATAAATTATCCAGCCCACAGGATAAGAGAAAACAAATGGGGTACAAGAAACATTCAACAAGATAATGCCAAATAATTTTCCAAGCACATATTCAAATTAAAAAAAAAAAAAGATTAACCGAAAAAACTTGAAGTCAACAAGAGAATAAAGACATAATACATGGGAAGAAACAAACAAAAATTAGAGCAAATTCCTTATCTGAAAATACAGAAGCCTGATGACAATTGAGAAATCTTCTAAGTATTGAAAGAAAAAAAAAGTCAACTCAAAATTCTATGTCCTATAAAAATATCTTTTCAAAAAATCATGTCTAAATAAGAAAGTGTGTGTATAAGCAAAACTAAGATAATTCATTAAAATATTTTTTTAGTATTGTCAGGGAAGCAATTCTTAAATGCCACTGCCATATATGTGTGTGTGTGTGTGTGTATATATATAAAAGCATTCTTGATCTTTCTTATTTCCCCCTTTATACCTTTTCTTTCCTTCATTCAACAGTGTGGTTGGAAAAAAATTGGAAAGGAAATATTTAGGTGCTCAACTTAGCCAAAAATCTAGGTCACTTCATATTGTTGTAAACCAAGAAAATTGGGAGTTGAAAACCCAGTCACTACAAACTTCACTAAGCATGCAAAATATGCAAATCTGTCTTTCATGAGCCACTGTGATGGAGGAAATAGGTTTTTGGTAGCTTTTTCTTTCAACAGAATCCAGAAAATAATTTTCATTAAAAAAATTATATAAATAGTAGGTGATATATTTTAACTAGGTTCTTCTCTGGTAATTCATGCAATTATGAGTAGAATCCTTTATTTCATGCTCATATTGTAATAACTAATTCTACTGCTGCCATTTTAAAATAAATTTAAAGAAAAATTGTCCACATATAAATCTTTTCTGTATGCTTCTTTTTTTTCCTGGTTTTTTTTTTTTTTTTATTTTCTGTCTAAAAACAACAACAAGTAGAAACCCCCTCTTCAATTCACTGGAGTACTGAAGAACCTCTCCATTTCTCAGTGGAGAGCAGAGATTCACCACAACAAAGTGTGATAATTCTTTCATTAAAGTATAAGCTATGCCTCTTCCTTTTTCATTAAGAGATGCTTTTGGCATGAAATAGAACAGGATTTGGCTATATTGAAGCAGGGTAAAGGAGCAGCAAGCACATACCTGCTGCCTGTCACTATCTACCAAAAGAAATTCTTAGAAAAAATATACCAGGATAGTTGTTGCATATGCATAAGGAAATGACAAAGGTCTGGATAAGGCAAAAATAAAGGCAAATATAAAAGATTTTTTTCTTATTTCAGCGGTTTTAAAAAATAATTGGTTTTATAAAGCAAATATAGTAGCAATGTTTTTGAAGTTTATAGCATAAGAAAAAGAGAATTCCTGACAGTGATAGAGAAAAAGATAAGAAGAAAGATTTGGAAGTGTATTGTAAAAAGTTTACACTGCACATAAAGTCATATATTATTTGAAGATAGACTGTGATTAATTAAAGATGTGTATTTTAAACCCTAGGGCAACCATAAAACACTAAAATGAATTAAAATCATACTAAATATAAACAAATATTAAATACTAAAATAAGTTAGATGCCAATAGTACAGATAAAATAGAGTTAAAGTACTGAACTAACAGAAATCATGTTAAAAAAACAAATGAAACAAACTAAAGAAATAGGAAGATGGTAAATTTTAATCTAAACATACCAATAATTATAATAAATGTAAATGGTCTAAACACACCAGTTGAAAACTGTTGGCTATCCAGTTTGGAATAAAAATCTGGGCACAGCTATATGGTATCTATAGCAACCCTCTTTAACTAGAAATACACAGGTCAAAAGCAAAATAATAGAAAAAGATATATGATATAATCTCTATGCAAAAGGATGCTGGAGTAACTATATATACCATTCAGACTTCAGCACAGGAAATATTACCAGATATGAGTCATTATACAATGATACATATAATTTATTATATAATGATACATTATAATTTTCTTCTCTTATATTAATACTTAGTATTAATATCCAAAGTTAGAAACTTAGTAACAAGCAAGCAAAAATAAAACAATCTCCTTACATCAAAGTTTTAAAACAAAAATGTAAATATATAAAAATGTAAATGGCTTTCATATTATATAAATAAATTTAAGGCAGGCTTCAATTTTTCTTTTCCACACAAAGAACTGTCATCTTGGGAGAAAAAAGAAATTGACAATTGGTTGACAAATAAAAATAAGATACTAGATTTTAATTTTTAAATTTCTGTATAGTTTTGTTGCTGAATTTATCTCAAATCTATCTATGATGGTTGATTTTATTTTTCAACTTAACTGGTCCACTGGGTGCCCAGATATTTTATCATACATTATTATGGATGTTCCTTTGAAAGTATTATTGGACAAGATAAACTGAATAAAGGAGACTGCTCTGCATAATGTGACTGGGCCTCATCCAATCAGCTAACATCTAAATAGAATGGGAAACTGACCTTCTCCTGAGTAAGAAAAAATTCTCCTGCCTGATGGCCTTTGCATTGAGAGACTGGATCCTCCTGGCTCTGCAGCAGGTTCCAGTCTTTGAACTCAAACTGGGACATTGGCTCTGCAGATTTTGGACTTGCCAGCCTCCCTAATGGTGTGAGTTAATTCCTTATAATGAATGAATGAATGAATGAATGAATGAATGAATGAATGAACAACTAAATAAATCTTACTAGTTCTGTTTCTCTGGAGAAACTCACTAATACACCATCTCACACACCATCTTCTTTTTTCCTAAGGACAATAGTCCCCATATTTTCACATAATGCATATTAGAGTACCAGTAGGATTTCCAATTTTCAGGTTGAAAATTTATTATACAAGAGAAATTTAAAATTGATTAGTGACTTATTAAAATATTAGCATGAAAATGATGATTGTAAAGCCTCCTGTAGAAGTCAGGGCTTCAGCAGTGAAATGAATAATTTAAATAAAAATTCATGTCACACTCAGTAATACTGGAGTCAATCAACTTTTGTTCTTGCAACCTCCATTTCTATTTTTGTCCCTATAATCTTGCAAATTGTTGTTTTTTCTTTTGCTATTTTAATAAATGCAGGCATAAAGTTTCCATTTTAATACAAGTTTAATAAGGAATCTGTTTTATTTAATGGTCAGTGAGATAGTATCATTCCATAACTACAAAGTTTATACTTCCAAACTGTGATGGTTCTAAGTTATGTAAATTAGTTCATGAAATATTAACACGAAACTGCTGCTAACTTGTGTCACTTGGACTCTTCATGGTCTCTTGTCTTAGTGCATTTGGTATAGTTCCACTAGCCTTCCACAATATGAGCAAAGAGCATTTTTCCAAAGGCGAGTGTGGTCATGTCAACCGTTTGACAAAGGCATTTTCCGGTCTCAGGGTATTCCAGGCATTTCCCATACAGCCTCCAAATCAGCATATTTCCTCAGCTTTTTTTTCCTGCCCACTCAGGCTGCAGTTCTTTGACTTTTATCATGAGAATGTTTAACTTCCAAGCTCCTCGGTTTTCTACCTTCTATCCCTTTCACTTCCTTTCACCAAATGTTTCAACCTTCAGATCTTTCCTCAGTTTCCCTTTCCCAACAGGCAGCTTTCCCACCACCCTGAATCATGCCCCCATAGCGACATAACTCATCTAACATGGTTTTGATCTTATACTTCTTTGCACTCTCTCTCTCTCTGTCTCACCAGATTATAAACTTTCTGAGGGGGCATCTGGGTGGCTCAGTGGTTGAGTGTCTGTCTTTGGCTCAGGGCATGATCCCGGGGTCCTGGAATGGAGTCCCACATCAGGATCCCCACAGGGAGCCTGCTTCTCCCTCTGCCTATGTCTCTGCCTCGCTGTGTGTGTCTCACATGAATAAATAAATTAAATCTTTAAAAATAAAAAAATAAACAAACAAACTCTTTGAGGGCACCAACATACTTTTGTTGTTATTTTTTATCTTGTTTTGTTATTGATTTCACATTGCCCACACAATGTTTGGCCCATACTAAATGCTCAATAAACAAGTGTTGAGGTAGTAAATAAATAAATCACATCAGTGTACAATCCATTCAAATAATTTGCCTACTTTGTCTTAGCAGTATTAACAATTATAGAGAGAAGAAGCACATATAGTGAAGGTCTGATGTGGAAAACTAAACTAAACTAAAATATCAACCCTCTATTTTAAGGACCCAACTGAAATCTTTGTTTTAACTTATATGTGAAAGGATGCAGTATTTAAATTTTAAATAGATCTTTCTGCTTACTATGTAATTTGAGTAATTTTTGTGCTAAATAAACTTTTTCTTAGTAGACTTACTCTCACAGTTTTCCCTTGCTCCTGTCTTTTTCTTTTCTCTTTTTACTTACTTGCAAATATAATCAAATAAACCTAAAGAAAAATCACAAATACAAGGAAAAATGTTCACTCAATCAACTATGGAAAAGCCTAACTTTGAAAGGAATAACAGGTATTGACAGGATGTAAAAACTTCATATTTTCACTAGAGGTTCGTAACCCATTGGTAGTTAACCATAGACATGAAAAAGATAGCTATGGGAGGAATACTTTTCAAAGTCACTGGGTTTTAAGTTTAGGGTGGCTTTCTGATTGTGGCTGACACACACATGAGATAAGATATTTATTTGGTAGTACGGATAAAATAACTTTCTTGAATATAAATATAAGAGTTATAGGAGCATGTTTCAAATGGAAAAATAGAGTACTTTTATGCATCTTTTTCCCTACTCTCCATTTCCTGGCATATAAAATTATAACTCATCCACATTCACCAGTTACTTCACGTGCAATAGACAATTTTAAAGAGTGAAGACAAAAGTAAAGAGAAAGCTATACTGTAGCATTCAGAAAGTGGGGAAACCAAAATGGAGTTTTCTGATGGAGAATTCTGGAAATCTATGAGAACCCATACCATACAAAAGCATCAGGCTCCTTTTTAGTAGATACTTCCCATCCTATTTCTGGAACATATCTGTTTCTTTGTGCAGTTGAGCCTGCTTCATTGGTCGGCTACCATTCATTCAGAATTTGGTCTGTCTCACGGACAAACTCACAATAGCTTTCATTTGGTTCAAAGGGGTATAGGCCTCTTCTGTATCACAGAAATTTCCTGCATCTACACCTTCATGTTAATATTTTACATCTTTGACTCCCCCCTTTCATCTTCTTGTTTCGTTTTGTTTTATTTTGATTCAGCTCTGCTAAGTGTTCTTGGCTGCCACTTCTCAACAGTGATGACCAGAACTTGGGAAGAGTTTAGGTAAATTGCTATTTATAGGACCTGCTCACTTAAATGTGCCTTACTGGTTCTCAGAATTAACTGTACATTTCAGCTTCCTGAGGAATTTAAAAATCTTAATATCAGGGTTTCATCATATAGAGTCCCACTTATTTTGCCTACGGTGTGACCTGGAAACCAGTATCTAAAACTCTCTCTATTTACTGCATATTAGTATCGCCACCAAGAATCTCTTTCTCTTTCAATTCTCTCAACAAAAGGTGCCCCTAATTTGGATATTTTTAAGTTAGAAAAAAAGGAGGATTTGATATTTAGTTATTGAAACCAATATCATGTTATTAATGTGCTTTTAAAAGTGTATAACTTCTGAAAATGGAATATTGGAATTTGTGACATGAATCATCTTTAATTAGGAAAGACTATAGGTAATGGGAAATGTTTCTAAAGCTTTTATAAAAATGTAAGACTGAAAGTTTACTGCATGGGGAACCAGCAATAAAACAATGTCTTGATTAATAGATGGCAAACAATCTGGAGAATTCATTCAATAAGTACTGGGGCAAACATATAAACAACTGTAAATATTTTATGAGAAAATGTGCAGATTATTTCACCCAGCAATAGCTACCCTTTATGTTAATTACTTATGAGGGTTGTTTTACCTACCTTTATTTGTCTGATTTATGGCTGTGCATTTTTGTAAATTTCTTTTACACAGGAGAAGACAAAGGCATTAGACTTTCATAGTTCATTCCAAAAAGAAATGTTAAATTTGCACTTATATAGGACCAAAGGGTTTAATCAGTTAAAGAATGAATGTTGTAAAATATGCTGAAAAATTTATATCATTGAAGAGTGGAGATATTTCTTATAAATAGAATGCCCTTGACTATGAATGCCTGCACAGAAACTCTATCAGGATTAAGCATAAGATTAGTATAATTGGCCTGGAAAGGTCTGTCAGCTTACAGAAATAGATACAATGAAAAGCAAAATTTTAATCTATACATAGGAAAAATTATGAATTTTTATAATTATAAAAGTATAAGTAACATGAGAATAAATTTTAATTTCCAATTACTATATTCACTATTGAGTGAAAAGGTGAAATAATTCCATTCGTAATTTTCAGTATGATCTTAAACTTTGACAAAAATGAAAAAAGATAAGTAAGCAATGCTGCTTCATATTTTAGTAGAGTCAGACATGCCTTAAATATTCTCATTGCTCCTGTCTCCTCATGGGAAGTTCATTTATCTTTAGACATAATTTACCCCCAAATTTTTTGCAGACCTTCTAAACAAATTTTCCCCCATCTATTTTGTCCTTTGTTAAATAATTGAAAATAATTGTAGAAATTGAATATGCCCTACAAAAACAACCCTCCACCAATTTATCAGAAGCTACATTAAGTGAGCTCTTTAATTTTTTGTTATTAAGATATATTAACTTTTAATGGAAAGAAGTTATTAGAGGTAGTCAAAAGTGAACTGAAGCCTAGAAATAATATTCATAGCAGGCCCAGGCAAATCCCCAAGGCGTTCTGGTTTTAATTTTTTCATGTGTGAACAAAGGATAAGTCTGCCTACATTTCAGGGTGATAAAGAGGAATTTAAAAATATAAGTGAAGAGTGTAGTGGTGCCTGGTAGGCGGAGGATCATAACAAAAATGTTTGCTACTACCATTCGGTACTGCTATTACTGTGCTATTACTTATTACAATTATTTCATTTTAATTTAGTTTTTCATTTATTTTTACAACAATCATATGAACTAGGCCATATTAATTATTGTCATTTCATGTAGAGAAAGTGGACACTCAGAGAAAGTTGGTAGCTGCCTACAGAGGTATTTGAGCTAATAGAGTTAGTGTTTGGCTCTTGGAGCCACCCGCTCCGAGAATCCAGCGTCACTGTGTGCTTCCATCTGATATATTTATTATTATCAGTTGGCTGAATTGTTGTTATTCCTGAAGTCCACCCTCTGAGAGTGGGTGAAACTCTCAGTGGGAGAAACTCTGAGAGTTGTCTTGAAAGGTCCCTATACCATAACCCTGGGCATTCCTTTCTCTCCTTTACTGTGTTTTCTCATCTCCTTTCTGTATCCAATTCTCCTCTCTTCCTGTTCTATACTCATGTTTGGTGATACACACTTGGACTTTTTAAAAACTTTTTTTGTTAAGGAAATTTAAAACATGTACAAGAGGAAAGAGTATTATGTAATGAAACCTCATTTATCTATCACTCAAATTTGATAAATTTCAGCACATGTCCAAACACCACCAGGGTTATAAAGCAAATACCAGGTATCATTATGCTAGCCCATCTTTAATATGTGAGCATATATCTCTAAGCTATGATGTTTTAAATATTATCAGCATAACATACATTATATAATGCTTTAGCAGCCATTGCTAATCATTATTTGGAAGAGGTAATATTTAAGATCTTGCACGACCAAGCTATCCATTTTAAGAACACAATTACTGGGTAGTTTTTCTGATATAAAATTCTAGAAAAAGAATCTTTTCCCATCCTATTATTAAAGACTTTCACTAATTTCTTTTATTAATTTCTGGCTTCCACTATTGCTATTGAGAAGTCAAATGCAATTCACATTCTAGATCCTTTCTATGGACCAGATTTTTAATTTGTGGGATATTTTAGGATCTTACTTTTACCCACGGTCTGCTGAAATAGCACAACTTTGTGCCTTGCTGGGTGCTTTTTTTATTGTGCTAGGGCTGCCACATATGGGCCTCATTATGTTCAGGATTCATTTTCATCCTCTTGGGTATTTTTTAAATTACTTTTAGACTATCTTTTTGACTCACTGACTATTTAGGAGTGTGTTTAATGACTTTATTTTAGCCAGCAAAAGATATTCCTGATTTATATGTGAGGTCTCTGGTTCGAAGGACAATTTCATTTTTAGTGCTATTCTGGTCTCCTTTATTTACCTGGCTCATCGGGACATCTTGCTGGATTTGTGCTGTCGTTACCCATGGGGTAGAGTGCACTTCCCTGGACCCTGGTGTGGCTAGGTGGAAATACCATGCCCACAGACTAGTGGGCACTTCTGTGCCTCTTCCCCAAAATCCAAACAGACTCCTGCTTTGGTGTCTCCATGGGGTAGAGTGTTTCCTTGAATCACCAAGGGCAGTTAGGTATGGTGTGGGAGACTCTGGAGTCAAAGAACAGTATTTCCCCACATCTGTTCTCCAGCCAAGCAGTTCTAATGGGCTTTTCACCAGAGAGGGATTTGCCTTCCTAGGACACCTGGGGGAGAGCTAACAAGCTTGGCCTGCTAGAAAACAGGGTTGGGGACAGGGAACAGAACACCTCATCTGGTCTGCACCTGAGCCATCCATGTATCCAAATCGGGTCCCTACAGGAGCTGGTTAGGATGATGGGTATGGGATCCCCAGTCCTGTTTTCCCTGCTGACCCTATTGTGGGTGGCACCAGGCTCATTTGCAGCCATTTGGTGAGAGATGGGTCACTCATGTTTTTGTTTTTGTTCTTTCTTTTTTTATTTCTGTTTTGCTCTCTCTCATGTTTTGTTTTCTGTTTGTGATCTTCCTTTATCTTCCAACTCTCCTATTGAAATTTTAAAATTCTACTATTTTAATAATCTTTAATTTAGGAAAACTCTTGTCCTTTAAAACTTCTTTGAAACAAGCACTATATTATTGTTTTGTGGCAATAGAATCCTTTTTTATCTTTAAGATGTTCAGATTTATTTGACAATTTCTTCTTTCCTCTTAGCACTGATACTTTTTATTTCCATTTTGCCGCTTGCTTATTTTGTTGTTAGTTTTTCATATATCAGGCTTTCCTCAAATGTCTCGGGACCTTAGCTCACCATTGACATTTGTTACTGAGGAACTAAAATGGCAACAAGAACTGCTGCGCACTCTCTAGCTTATTGCTAATGGATTTACCTGGAAGGTATTGGGCCTTTTCTCATTTTCATTTTTTTCATTCCTTTTTTCTTTTTGGTGGGGGGGAGGGGACTACAGAATAGCATGAAAGATAAAATCGAAATGGTACTTCTTAGCATGATTCTCAAGATCTTTTTCTTTTCTGTTCTTCTTTCTTTTTTCTTTTTTTTTTCTTTTTTTGAGAGAGAGAGAGAAAGAGAGTGAGGAGAGGCAGAGGCTTCTAAGCAGGTTCCACATCCAACACAGTGCCCAGCATGGGGCTCAATCTCACAACCCTGAGATCATGACCTGTGCCTAAATTAAGAGTTGGTTGCTTAACCAACTGAGCCATCTAAGGGCCCCTCATTCTTAAGATTTCTAAGAAAAATTTGGTTCCATTTTACTGAAGGGAATATACTTGGAGAAAAGTCTGAGAGTGACAGGTAGAAATGATTTTTTCTGGATATACAGTGCCTTGCAACCATTCTATGTAGTATTCATTCCAAAGAGTTAACAGGTATATTCATCCTGATGAGATGATCTTTTCCTACCTGTTGAAATGACAGAGTTCAGAGAGAGATGGATATACTCATTGAAGTTCTCAGATAAAACTCATTCACACATATGTTATTATTAGCATCTGTGCACCATTTTGTGAGACATTTGGAAGATGATTGTGGCTCTCTGTCATGTATGCTAGAGGGCTAACTTTTTTCTGTATCTTCTTTTTTTTAATATTTTATTTATTTATCCACAAGACACACACACAGAGAGAGAGAGAGAGAGAGAGGCAGAGATACAGGCAGAGGGAGAAGCAGTCTCCATGCAGGGAGCTGGACGTGGGACTCGATCCCCGGACTCCAGGATCAGGCCCTGGACTGAAGGCGGTGTTAAACCACTGAGCCACCCAGGCTGCCCTCTTCTGTATCTTCTTATCAATAAAACTTTTGATTTACCATGAAGCCAAGATTTGCTCTCTTCATCAATCTTTAACTTTCTACTTATTATGTACAAATACACTAATCTACATTTGTTGAACTACTCATTTCTTCTGCAAAGGGATTTTCCAATCTCTTTCTGAGAATCCAAAAGTCTTCCTGCTATTGTTCTGGGAACCAAGGGTATAAGGGGCTGGGGAAAATTCATTTTTTAGCGTGCAAACTGTGGCACCTATTCCTGCCCTCAATCAATCCTGATGTGTCCTCATGTAGAGCATTTCTCATTCAAGTTACTAGGGAACATCTCTTATTTTTGCTAAATTGGCAGAGGATTAACTAGGTAGTCTGTTATTTAGGAGGTGTCTGGGCACCTTAATACTCCTCATACAGACTTCCACCCAGTCCTACTATTGAACATGCTAGAAGAATAACTATGTCTCCAGATCTGAAGGTTTATTTAGATTCCATGGCATAAATCACCTTGGCTTTTAAAATTTTGTCTCCAAGTTGCTAAATCTGCTATCATCATATATCTATTTTCTAGCTTCACAAATTTTATTGATATGTCTTGCCTAATGTAGTTCCTTGTCTATTGTTTCAGTTTGAGGACTATAATTTTTAAATTATTTTACTGTCCCTTAATGGGAATTTCATGGGGAATGGAGACAAATATGTGTTATGTCTGTCATGTTTAAATGGAAGTGTATATTTATTTTCTGTATGAATTTGGATATCACTTCAGTAAATACGATCTGTACTATATACTTTTTAAGGCTTATTACTGTGTTAATATTGCATGTTTATGCATAAATAGATGGGTATGATACAAATGAGCCTTATAGAAATTTCAAGATTTACTAATACAAGGTAAGGAGAATGGAATAATGTTGCGATTTAAGTTTTAGAATTATTTCAAGAAAAATTTTATCAAAGTAATCAACATGAAAAATCGACATTATGATGTAATCCAAACAACTGATTCCTTTAGAATCCTGCTCCATACAACAGAATACATAAATTACTTTTCATCTGTTGTCAGTCAAATAAAAAATCTTTACTCCAATACCAACAAAGAGAGCAGAAAGATCTTATTTATAATATTTACAGGGAAACTGATTCTAGTCTAAGATGTTATTATTAACCTACGAAGTTAGAAAAAAGCTTTCTAAAAACATGGATAGTATGAATGTTCAAATTGATGGAGTTTTGTTTTGTTTTTCATAAGATTTGATGATTCTTACTATCAATCTAGTTGTACAGGTTAAGTATTAAGGAAGCATATAAGTTGGGATAGTCAGATATTGTCATTTTTAATGCAGCTACTGTTAAATAAATATGACTTTAATTAATAACTGCAGTTCTCATTTTTATGGACATTTTGTGAATTCCGTTCAATTATAGTTACATGACTCAGACAAGAAGCCTTAATGCTATACGTGTTTGTAGTATCTGAGCAGTGATTTCATGCCTTAGGCAGGATAACCACAAAAAAGTATGCCTAGGATGGCAAAAATGGATCATCTGCAATAGAATATTTTACCAACACTCTATTTTATCAATAATTAAGTAAAAGTAAAAAAAAAAAGTAAAAAAAAAAAGTAAAATAAATTCAGATACAACTATTTTCCAAGTCTTATATCTAATAGAAATAGGGGTGATTTTTAGTTTCAATGTACACCATATTTTGTAAGCAAGTATTTTTTTTAAGATTTATTTATGATAGACACAGAGAGAGAGAGAGAGAGAGGCAGAGACACAGGCAGAGGGAGAAGCAGGCTCCGTTCAGGAAGCCCGACGTGGGACTCAATCCCGGGACTCCAGGATCGTGCCCTGGGCCAAAGGAGGCACTAAACCACTGAGCCACCCAAGGATCCCCATAAGCAAGTATTTTTAAATTTAATTTCTAGTTTGGACTCTACTTACTTACCAAAAATCATACTGTGATTAATGTATGCAGTAAAGAGAAATGGATCAGCTCACATAGCTAAATAGTTGAAAGCCCAACAATGACTGGCAACAGATTTAAATGTTGCAGAAATAATTCTTTCTTCCCTTCTTTTTGTAAAACTTCTTTATTCCCTTCAACAACTAGATATGTTTTCTCTAAATGAGGGAGGACGTATTTAAATGGATACAAAATTACATCTCTCTAGCCTTGAAACAATGAGTTTTAAAGCTCTTACCTCCAACTTGAGCTCAAAAGTATTGAGAATGAACTTTCATAGGGCTAGGGGTCATGGGTGCTCTTATGAGCTGAACTGTGTCCCTTTCAAATTCATATGTTGAAGTCCTAACCACTAGCACATTAGATGTGACTGCATTTGGAATTAGTGCCTTTAAGAAAATCATTAGGTTAAAAATCGACCATTAGTTTGGGCCCAATCTTCCATGACTGATGTCCTTTTAGAAGAGGAAATTTGGACATATAGGGAGACATCAGGGGTGCGCATATACACAGGAAGGGCCATATGAGGATACAATGGGAAGATGGCCATTTGCAAGCATAGGAGAGAGGCCTCAAAAAAAAGTAAACCTGCCAACACCTTGATCTTGGATTTCCAGCCTGTGGAACTGTGAAAAAAAACAAAGTAAAGTACCGTGTGGTACTTTGTTATGACAGCCCTACCAAACTAATAAAAGTGTCATGATTAGTTGTGATCCCAGATAACTCCTGTGATCATATGAGCAAAATGCCATAACTACAATTTCCTACTGGAGAGGCATGGATATAGTGGTGGTTAGAATAAACAGTTCTACAAATAAAAATGAGGAGGGGGGCATATTTCAAGAAGGAGAAAGGAATTCTCAGCAGACAAAACAATGACATTAGCAAATCATCTACTAATATGAAACTGTATTGTATTATGTTTTTATATTTGAGTGATAAAATATAACTGAGTAAAATGAGGAAAAAATCAGTGGAAGAATAATGTTATAATGAACAATCATGTACTTACCACTAAGCTAAAGAAATCAAACATTACCAATATTTTGAAGCTCACTATGTGACTCCTATCCCCTGCCCTTTACCTCAACCCTCCCCTTAAGAATAGTCTGTATCTTGAATATTTTGCTTTTTATTTTCCTTGTTTTTGTCCTAGATTTAGCAAGTAGATATCATCCAAAATAGATACATATACTTTTCTTAATTTGCATCTTTTGAGATTTTACATAAATGGAGTCAAACTCCAAGCATTCTTCTGCAATGTTCTTATGTTCTCAATATTGTATGAGCTGCATACACATTATTGCAGTTTTTTTACTGTTACACCGTACTGAAATTATACACTCTTTAATTATATTAATGTATCAAGATATACTCACAAATCTCCTAGTTCTATCTATTTTTCTGTTTTATAAACAATGTTACTTTGATGCATATGCATGCCTCCTAACACAAATATACAAGAATTCTTTGCTATTAACATCTAGAAGTAACTGCTGAAATAGAGCAGTAGTTTTCAATCGGGGAGGAATTTTTTTTCCCTCTCTGAGACATTTGGCAATGCCTAGAAACATTTTGGAAGGAGGAATTAGGAATACTGCCATCATTTAGTGGATGGAAGCCAGAGATGCTGCCAAACATCCTACAAAACACAGGGCAACCCCCCAAATGGTGATCCAGCTCCAAGTGTCAGTATTACCATAGTGGAGAAAGCCCAGAGTAAAGGAAGTGCACCTTCAAATTTATGGTCCTTACCACCAGCCCACAGCTGAGAAGAGTTCTCTTTGTTATTTGTCTTGCCAATACTTCATATTGACAGACTTCTTAATTTTGAACCATCTTCATTCTCTGAAGTCTTTGACAGTCTGAATCTATTTGTTATTTTCCTGAAGACTTTTTGTGAATTTCTTCTTCCTTGGTTTTAGAACTTTTTAGAACTGAGCTTCTGGATGGATTTTCTTAAAACACAATTTCTCATCTTTCCCAGGTCTACCTTTTATCTCTTTTCTCATGTGTAAAACTTGAAGTCCAGGGCCTCCAAGGAACAGTAACTGCTATTAAGAGAACCAGCCACACTGGCTTAGGTGTTTGTTACCTATTCCAGATTTATACTTGCTTTCTTTTTTCTTCCTCTTTTCTTTTCTTCCTTTTTTTTTTTTTTTTTTTTTTTTTTTTACTTCTCTCTTCTTTTTCTTTTTTCCTTTTTCTTCTTCATCTCCTCTGGTAATTTATTTCATTTTCCAGGCTGTGAATTTCTAAATATTTCAATAAGTATTTAAAAATATACTTTATCTTTTATTTTTGGCATTTTATGCAGAGCAGATTGATCAGGGTATGGAGCCTACAACAAAGGAGACTAAAGTTTGAACCATGTATTAAGCTTATTTTTGCATTTTATAAAACTCAAAGGGATATACATTAATTGAACTTTTTATTATTTTTTTCCTCCTAAAATCTTATGGTACTTACTATAGGTAAATATTTTAGTGCTTAATTACATGTTTATAAGGCATAATTGAAATTGTATGGATATATTATTTGCTAAATGTCAATAAAATTTCCTTTACCACCCCTACCCAAGTTACCACTGAATCTTAAAAAATATGTGATATATATCTTATACCCAATCTTCTCTGTTCATTCATTCTACAAACCTTGATGAAGGATACCCCTTCATCATCTCTCCCTTTGATTGTTGCAAGAAGCACTTTCTCATTTCCTCCGACCTAAGAGCTGTCTTCACACTGTTGTCAGATATAGCTCCCTCTGGATACATCAGTTACCTGCATAATAGACCTTTGTGGAGTCTGCTGCAAAGCAAATAAAAATGCCTTTTCTTCATCATCTGGCCATCACAATTTCTCTGGTTTTAGCTCTTCATCCTATTCACTGTGCACCATGTGGTCAGTTAAAATGAACTTAACATTCCTGTTCTTCACTTTGGGGGATGCACTCAGGTTGTGTATGCAGTGTTTCATCTGCCTAAAATTTCCATCTCCCTAGCTTTTGTGGATCATCACTATTCTATCTAGATTAAGCTAAAATTCTACCTCCTCTATGAAAATGCTTTTAATTTTATGCAGAATTGGTGACTCCCTTCAGTGGGACTCCCTTTGACATTTTATTCAATAGCTCTGAATCAGCATTTATCCTTTGATGCTATGTTGTATTTGACAAGACTAATAAATCTTTGTCCTCCTCCTCCCACATTTTCAAAATTTGACATCTACTGAAGGAAGACAGAGGAAACAGCCATGTGGAAATCAAAATGTCAGCTTGATTACCAATAGAGTCGTTGGAGAAAGTGGCATCCTGGTTTTGTACTCCAGCATTCCACAGACTTACCAATCCAGTGACAGCCCTGGAACACTACAGCCTTGACACAGTACCTAGACTGAGAACATATCAGAGCACATGCTCTCATTTAGGTGACCAAGTCTCGGAGGAAGAGGGGAGGCTAAGCCATGTATTCTCTCTGAAACACAGAGAGAGGAAAGACACTGCCTACTACCCATGTTTGTTTATTTGTCTATCTTTTCCTCAGAACCATGTTTATTTCCATTGTTTGAGGGAAGAGACATGTATATGCATCTTTGTAACTTCTACACCAACTATTTATAATATTTTGGCTAAGATTATAGGATTTGGAGCTAAACAAACCTAGTTTCTTTGTAGATAATAGGATAATATCATATAAGATTTTAATAGAGTGTACGTTCATATAAATAATACCCTATTGAATGGCATACTTTGAACCCTCATTTGGTGTTAGTTACTATAAGATAATGGTTTTCTGTGACTGATATGTAAAATTTTCCTTCTCCGGTACTCCTTTGATCCATTCAACATTTTCAATTAACCAGTTTCAAATGTTTTGTTTTGAAGGTTGCTATTAATCAAATGATTGGGAAGACAAAGGACAAGGGCAAAAGAACCTGAGAAAAGTGAAGAAAATAGTTCAATACAAACACATAAAGGAATAGAAAATCTTCCTCACTTTTCTGACTTTAGGAAATGAGGTATGCTCCTTAAGTAAATTTCCCAGATAACTGAAGTTTAACTGACAGTCTCAAAGGCTATTGAGGAGCTTTGCAAGCCTCCAGGATCCTGTCCTTTGCCACCCTCAGAAAACACTGATCTCTGAAATTCTCAGTGCAATTGACCCAGAGCTACAAAGCAATCACTGACAGTTAATTGGAATTCAAATCTCTTAATAGTTCTTTCTTCCTTTTGCAATTTATGCTATTATTTTAAAATACCACTCATATCAAAGGGAGACCTTAAGGAAGGCAGTCATTTACTTAGGTTATGTGTGCATTTTTATGAATCAGAAAAGGCAAAAGGTATGATTTAAGACAGCCTGAAAGATGTGTTTGTATTTTGGTGTTGATTTGAATCTTGATTCCAAGTATGAAGACTGAAGGTCTTAGGGGAGGGGACAGAGCGTGCAGGAACAGACTCAAGAACACTACACCTCTTGCAGCATGTGGTGGGACCGGGTGTCATCTTAGCCCTGAGGAGATAGAAAGAAACAGGTATGCAAGGACAAAGATAAAATGCTATGCCAATGAATGAGAGAAGGGATTTCTGCCTATTGCTCACTCCTCCCTGAGTCAGTGGTGAACAAAAAACTGTGCCTTTAATCTCCCACTTGTTCCTTTTGGCAAGTACTAAAAAATACTCTTTTTAGACAAGAGTCAAAGCAGTTTCTGTCTTCAAGTAGCAAGGAAATAAAGGTGAATGTGCCGTGCAATCATGCAGTAAAATATACTATAGATTTTCTTCACCCGATAGGATATGAGAGTGCCTATGTGTACCTGATAGGGAAAAAAATGTGTAAGCAAAATTTAACATCATTAATTGGTGTATTTTATAAGTCACTACAGTTTATGTTACAGTAACATTTTAATACTAGCATGCATGTCCATAAAAACAATTTGCACTAAATCCTTACTATATGAGGGTCAAGGACTAATGACTTTGTCAAGAGAAGTCTCTGATCCCTTGGAGGAATTCACTTTCCCATGAGAGTTTAGTAATTTGATATTAGCTAATGAATATTTTACCAGCGTGGGGGGTGGAGGAAAGAAGTATAAAGAAGAAGACTTTTCTGCTCCCTCTGTGGCCAGTTCAAGGACCTGGAGCCTGGGTCTCCAATTGTCTCACTGATCAAAGAGCCTGTAGAGAGTAGTTACCATGCAGTGAAAGCTCTGTGGAGATGAGTGGGCCCTAAGTTTCTTCCCTGTGTTAACGAGGTCAGTGAAGTTAACCCATAAGCTGGTTAAATATCGGTAAAGGAAAATTTTGGTATAAGCTTAATTTTAGAGCATTGTAAATGAGGGTACATTTTATTAAGCAAATGCTTAAATTAGTATCAAATGCATCGTTACTGCATTTTCAGTTCAGATCTGTATTGCACAGAATACATAATTCTTTATATTTAAATATTAATATACTATGATAACTTCCAAGCCTTATTCTAAAGCCTAATAAAACCCCAAAAGTTTTGTCTTAAATCAAAAAGTTGCTGTAAATTATTTCAGGTTTGATGCCTTTTTCAGGCATATTTCAAAAAGAGAGCCCATTTCCCTCTACATTTCTATAGCAGTGGGTTTTAAATGATGCAAAGAGTATGGGAAATATCCAAATGGAAATTCAGCCATCTTATGTGAAAATTAAATCTCTTTGTGTAAAATGTGAATTAGAAAAGCAACATTTCACAGCATTAGTTTCAGTGTTTAATTCAAGTGGAAGAACCAGAAGGGGCTCATTGTCTTCAAGGGGAGGTGACCTGATGGGGTTGGCCAAAAGGGCAACAGGACTTAGAGAGAAAGAGAAAAGCGATTACATTAATTTTAATGGCACAATAGCAGTTTTCAATAAGCTTTATGACAGCAGAAAAGATTGATTTTTTTTGCACTTTGTGCAAAAACGTGCAGTGTCCTAAACTGCATTTTGCCAGAAATCTAATACCTGTAATTTATTGTATCCCATATTCTCAATGTTAAAAGAGGAAAGAAGGCAAAAGTCTGAGGGCTTAAAATATAATGGACTGTAGATTCATTGCTAAAACTCAATTGGAGTCCTAAAGATTTCCTTTTAATTTTAAAATGCACTTAACAAAAATTAAAAAGTACAAGAACAGCTGTAAAATGGTGTCAGAACACTGTGTTTTCCACATTCTTGCTATAAGAAATGATATGAATTTCCAGAATCTGAAAGTGGGAGCAAAGGGCCTATAGTTTAAATAGAAGACATGCTGTTCTAAAGAAAGACTCCCCAGTCTATTTGCAACATTTTTCTGAAATGAGAGGCCAGGAAAAAAAAAACGTTTTTTTTTTTCAATTGACTTACTTTTTGGTCTAGATGTCAACATCACCCTACTGTCCCTGGGTCCTTTTTTGTATGTTGCAGTCAGAGTGATGACATCCAGGTCTTCTCTGCTAGTCATCATTGCTTTGAACACTACAAAATGTAGTTTTCTTAAGAAATCTCTTCTACACACCAAATCTATGGTCTTGATAACCATATAGTGATTTCAATGAAGAATTTAAAAAATGGGGAGAAGTCTAAGAATTGTGTCCAGATTGCCATCAAATTAATATGACCAAAAAAAAAAAAAAAAAAAAGTAATATGACCTAGAAGTTTGGATTTTCCTCGAGCTTAGGATAAGTCATCCACATAACGCAATTACTGAAGGGTATTAAAATAAGATAATCATTAGAAATTATTGTCCAGATAAGAAGTAATATTTTATTCAGTGTAAAGGAGATAGTGAAAAATTAGAATACCTTTAAAGGGAGAGAACTAAGATGATGAAATTTTGGAAGGCACATCATGTAAGGACTCCTTTAGATAGATGAAAGAAACTTTTCTTAAAAAAAAAAAGTATTTTGGAGGAAGGAGAGGAGTATCTGGCTTTTGATATATGACCAGCTTTCATTCAGAAAAAAAGATTAAGATTCTGGTTAGTTTCTTACAGCAGGTCCAGGACAAAGAGGTAGAAGTTGTAAAGAAGTAGGTAGTTGTTCATTGTTGAAAAGGACTATAGGACAGATGAGGTTGTTTTGTAATGGAGGTTGTGGTTTCAAAGAGTAATGATCTCCCCATCACTTCGGGGAGAAGCTAGATGTTCTAAGGGAGTTAAATGATTCCAATAATGACACACAGGTGGTATGTGGCTTACCTTATATTCGTCCCTATGACATAGCAATCATTGCTTATCTTTTAGATTTGTCAAAAGAGGAAATTGTCACTCAGTTTTACCTTATAAAAATGTGTCTAATTATAATACATGCCTAACTTGTTTGTCACATGGTACAACAAATATATATTAAATATTTAACAAATAGCTATCCAATGGCCACTATGTCCCAGGTATTTTGCTAGGTGATAGGAATAAAATAGGAAATGAAATAAAGTCCTTGACTTTAGGAAGATTCTCTTTTGCTGGTGGCAATATCCAGTTTGATAATTACTAAGCAAGGATAGAGAATCTGTTGTGATTGAAGCACAAGATACATGAGCTAATAAGGAACATTTGTGTTTGCAGAAGTGGTAGGAAAGAGGGGGTGGTCTGTGAAGTATTTCTTCTGAAAATATAACATTCATTTGGAGTCATAAAGGCTAAATAGTACTTACTTAATACTATTCAATGAAATGAATGAAAGGGTTGACAGAAGTATAGAGCACAGTGTTCCAGGCAGAAGAAATAGCATTTGTGAAGCCCCTGATGTAAAGGGGTAATAGGGAGATATGAATTCTCCATGTGTTTGAGAAATTCAGTAACTATATTGCAAGGTACTTGCTAAACTTTAAACTCACTGGATCAACTTTATTTTTAACCTCTTATCACAGTGTCTGTCACATGAGCTGTTAAATAACATATTTGTTGTATAAAAAATGAATTAATATGCAATTTGAGTAAGGAGTTGGTATTACCAGAAGTTAAATTCTTTTAAAGTTAGGCAGAGCAGATCACATGAGGCCTAATAAGATCTTAAAACTTTTTGATCGATCCTAGGAGATTAGGATCCAGGAAATAGTTTTAATCATATAACTAACGAAGAGCTGTTGCTTTTGTAAAGGACCATATATATGGTACAGAGAGAGAGCCTCAAATATTATTATCAACTATAATACATTAATCTAGACTTTTAAAGATGATATTATATCAATCATACTTTGTCACAGGCTTCTTAATAAAAATATTCCTGGAATCAGATCACCATATGTGAGTTGACTTACAGTTATCTGTAATTCATAGAATTAGTTTTACTTCTTCTATTAAATAAAAATACAAAGACCTTTTAATTTTAGTTGGATTTAAAAAATATTTAACTTAATTTTGAATGTTAAAATGCAATATGAATATTTTAGAGTGGTTTATTATAAGGTATTAAACACACTAATTTTAGAGCTATTTTTTAAAAATTAAAGTTCAGTTAAAGGAAGAAAGCGAGAAGATACCTAACTGTACATGTTTCATTGCATGGAGATGAATGAGCCCTTGAAGGACATGAGATAGTATTTCATGCACAAAACACACCATTTGCTAAATGATACCTGAGTGCCCTGGAAGAGTTAATTTACCTAACATGGATGAACAGGTTCCTCATAGGGAGGAGTTTTCTCTGTTCAGACCCATGACAGTATTTGAATTTAAAAAAGGGTGAAAAAAATGGACAGATGTAATCTGTCTTTTGTATATTGATTTAATTAGTATGAATCTTGGTGATTGCTACTGACGAAGACAGATTTATTCCTGCTAAAATGGAGAAGACCTTGCTTTCAGAGTTTTTTTAATTTTATTTTTACATATTTATTAGTCTTTCACAAAGTACTCGATTAATCTTCAGACTCAAATTAGCAGACCCATCAAACATTTGTCTCATTAAATATAGGCACTGGCAATTCTAGAATAAAGTGATGCTTAACTAAATTCATTCACAAGTCAGAATCATTGCTCATGTCAGTTCAGTAATCCAGAATGCTCTGTAGTTGATAGACCTATACTTTATATTTCACCCACTTCTAGGAGAGATTTGATTTGTTCACAGCAAATAACTTACCCACACCTAGAACCTTGCCTTTAATCTTCCAATAAAACTATAGCTGAAGAAAGCATAACGGTGCAGTGGGGTACAGCTGGCAGAGTTACCATAGAAAAATAATAGTCCAACAACATCAGAGGTAACAAAATGAACTCTTCAATGAAAGCACAAGAAAATTTAAAAATCTGTAACATGTAAGCAAATATTAATGAGGTACAATAGAATATCGATGAATTATAAAAGAAGCCTCATTAAATTTATATTTTGAGCTGATCACTTGGAATTTGACTATAAAACAGTATAATAATTACCTCCCAAGCTTTCAGGGACTTTTCTCACAGGAAATAGGTACTACAAATCGAGCTTGCTGATTTTCACTTATACAGACTCAGAAGATCCAAGGCTGGGTGCAAGGGCCATCTCTATTCTTAAGCAATACTTTTCTTTGTTGCCTAAGTAGTCCCATATTTCCTTCTGCCAACTTCAACTATCATTCTAGAAAACTTAGTTCCCTTAAAAGTGCTTAATTCATATTTATGACCATAATGGGCTGTTATGGACTAAATTGTGTCCCCCTAACCAAATTCATATATTGAAGGCCTAATCACCAGTACCTCACACTATGGCTATATTTGTAGATAGGCCTTTAAAATAGTAATTCAGGCAAAATGAGGTCTTCAGAATGGATCCTAATCCAATATGACTTGTGTTTTTATAAGAAGAGATTAAAACGCAGACACAAAGGGTAGACCATGTGAAAATACTAGAAGAAGACTATATCACCTACAAGCCAAAGAGAGGGGCCCTCTGTAGAAATCAACCCTGCCAATTCTTTGAACTTGAACTTCTAGACTCTAGAACTGTGAGGGAAAAAAATTCTGTTGTTTAAGCCACCCAGCTTGTGATACTTTGTTACGGCAAAAACTGAAAATAGAAAAGTAATGCATAGAGGATTAGGAGAAATTCTAGAAAAAGTTATTTCCTGGTAGAAAGAGCTCTTAATCCTAAGAGTTATTGGTGCTTAGAAAAACACCATACTACAGGGAAAATGATGTGCTGCAGACAGATTTCTTTACATTTAGAGTTTTATGCTTTAATAGTCTAAGACAGGCATGAAATTCAGTGATATTCAATATCTTTAGCCCTCTGGTAGTATATGGTTCATTGTACCAACAACTTTTGACATAGAATATTACATTTTGAACTCAATTCTAATTTTTTAAAGAAATATAAGATTAAGGAAGTACAGGTCTGTGTTGATTCTTATAAGCAATCATACCCTTTATATTCATGCAATTCCAAACTCAACTCAAAATACTACTGGTTAATTTTATTCTGGAAAAAAAAACAGATTTCATAAAAGTAGGGAGAATAATTTAATATTTAATTAGCTAAATGAGCCTCAATAAAGACATTACCAAATTCAACATTTTTTTATCAAAACTTGCCACATTTGGGGATCCCTGGGTGGCTCAGAGGTTTAGCGCCTGACTTGGACCCAGGGCATGATCCTGGGGTCCCGGGATCGAGTCCCACATTGGGCTCCCTGCATGGAGCCTGCTTCCCCTTCTGCCTGTGTCTCTGCCTCTCTCTCTCTCAGTCTGTGTCTCTCATGAATAAATAAATAAAATATTTTTTTAAAAAATTGCCACATTTTCTCCATTTTAACTACTTATCTACGTACCTATTTTTAATGAACTATTTTAAAACAATCCCAAATTTTATGTCATTTCACCCCTGCTATGTATCTCTAAAAATATGGAATTTTATAATATAACTGTTTTATTATTGTATCTAATATCATCTTGGATCAGTCCATAATCAAATTTCCATGGTTGTTTCAGAAGTACCTTTCAGCAATTGGCTATAGGTTCAAATAAGGATCTGAAACAAGATCCTAATGTTATATTTGGTTACTGTGTCTCCTAAGTCCTCTGAGCTACAGCAAAGCATTCCAGCCTTCATCTTGCCCTTAATTTATTTTTTCTTTTTATTGTAGAAACTGCCCCTTGTCCTGTTGAAAGCATCGTATCTTGATTTTTTTCTACTTACTTCCTTTTGGTGTCATTTAATTTGATTCTTTAACATCTTCATTTCCATTTCCTGTAACTTTAGATTAGCTCTAGATTCACACTCTATCTTTTGAGAAAAAAATACTTCATGAGTAATACTGTGGGCATCGCATTGCATCATATCAGGAGGCGAGTAATAATGTCTGTGGTCCCACTTTTATTTCTTAACTAGTGGTTTTACATTCTAACACTTGATCCTTCCACTGCAAGTTTTACATCAGCCTTTCATCTAATGGTTTAATCGATTGGTGATTATTGCTTGAATCAATTATTTAATTAGGTGTGGCAAATGGTTATTTTCTAATTTGATCATTTCTTTAACAATGTAGCCTGAGTATTTTAAAGAAAATAATTTCTCAACTGAAACTGTTCGGTTCCCTGAAATAGTATTATAAGCTCTCCTACGCTCACTTTCAAATTTCCTAGCTGGGACCTAAAATCAGCCATTTACCAAAGAAGCCATTATTCCCCTCAGGAGGGATGGTACTTAGAAGCTATAATTTAACACAAAAATCAGGAATGATTTGTAAATATGCCTACTGTATTTGCTCAGGGGCATGCTGATATTCTTTGTGCTATTCAAAAGCATTTATTATAAATACTACAAAAGCAAGAACTGCTCATGTTTTTTAATTTACTGTTCTTAACTCATCTAATTACATTCTTCTGAATGTTTTTGAGTATCATCACTTTAGACATCAACAATAGAAGTATGCTATGGAAGCATAGCACATAATATGATTATGACAAGATTAAAGTTGCCTTAAGAGTAAAAATTCAGATAATATTATTAATGACAGTTGCCTTAAGAGTAAAAATTCAGATAATATTATTAATGACAGTTAATGACAGTTCACAGATGAGCAATATAATCACATATAAGAAAGAGTATGGAAAGAGAGAAGTCATAAAAGCAAATTTTAAATGTGAAATGGTCAGTGGTACCCTCTGGAAGTTGGTGAAAATGACCTTCAATGCCCCTGTTCCTACTGTTTCACTGGGCAGTGGCAGTGATGGTGGGAGTAACACATGTGATTCTGGTCTGGAATCCTGCTTTCTTTACAAAAGGAAATATGGCTTCTCTAATTTACTAACAGAAAGAACAACTTTCTATTTACTAACATAAAGGAAACTTTATGTTTTTTTGTTTGTTTGTTTTTGCTATGCCAAAGGGACCAAAATAAAAAGACTACTATGGGAAGCTTCAAATAGTTAAGAACTTAAGAAAATCTTAAGTATCTTAAGGGAAATTTCTTTATGTAAGAGAAAGCAAGTGGCCAAATGACACATCACAACTGGAAAATACACATACCCAGCAACATGGAGAATTTAGTTCATGTCTCTCTACTATTATTTGTTGCTCTCTAGTAAAGAAATCAATTTACTTACTATGTCACTATGTCCTTTCAACTCTTCATGGCTCCTTTAATACTACTATATGAGAATTGGCTTTAATATTTTTTCAGATATTTGTAACAACCATAATGTTCTTTCTATGTTATAATGCAATTTTCTAAAACATTTTATGTGTATATATGTGTGTGTGTATACATGTGAGTGTACATATGTATGTATATATGTGTGTGTATATGTGTATATATATGTGTGTATATATATATATCTGCAAACATACCCAGATATATATAGTAAAAAACAATGATTAAAAAAATTGGATAGAATGAACCCTATAAACAGTGTCTTATCTCACTTCGTTGTATATGAAATTTCCATAATATATAAATATGTAATTGTTTGACCAGGATGTTTTTCCCTCTTAAGACACCTCCAGTATTCTGGGACTCATCATTTGCTTTATTTGCAGGAGATATGAGTAATCACATTTTGCGTTGTCTTATTAAACAATTTGGAAAAGTGACTCAAATTCAATCACTGACATACCAAAAGAAAATTACTTTTAAGATACCAGTCTGACTTTCATCCTTCAAAGAACACTTTGACATTAGATGCTGATAGTTTAGCAGAAATTCCGGAGCCCAAGGCTCTTTTACAGCAGCTGCTTTATTGATCCAGACCACATTCAGTTATTTGTCATGGTCTTTTCTAAAAATCTAACTTGCTTGTGTTCAGAGGTGGAAGAAAAGAGCAACAAATGCTTGCTGTTGCCTTCTAGCAAAATAAAGTGAAAATTCAGCCGTTATCCAGATGAGAGACTTTCACCATCTTTAAGTCAAATATTTCAGAAAAATATGAATTTCAAAATTACTAAATGGCTAGTCACTATAGAAAATAGTACATTGTAGTGGTTAATGATATGGGCTTTAGATTCATATAGACAGAACACCTTATTAGCTATGGGATCTTGGACACATTCCTTAGCATTTGTAAGCTTTAATTTACTCATTTGTAAAGTCAGGAAAACGATAGGAGCTCAACAATATTTTTCTGAGGTGATGTATGTACCATGCTGTTCACAACATTTTCCAATAAATGTAGCTACAATTATTCACATTACTAACATAGATAGAGTTATATTACTAATATGAATAACAATAACTAGTCCCATAGAAACTCAGTTCATTGACTTATACTAAGTTTCAGAGAAATTAGTTCTTAAAATTTTCTTTTATTAGTTGGTAATGAAAACTGAAAATAAAGGGAACTAAAATGTGTTCAATGTAATAAATGTTGTCTTAGAAAGCTTTCTTTTTAGTATCTAATTTAATTGTCCCCAAAACTCTGTGAGGTGGCTCTCACTTGCTCAAGGTCACAGATCAGATTCCCTTTCATAATCAAGCTCATAGAAGCTGGTTGAAAGGAAATAATGCACTTAGAAGGGAGCAGGTATATTCTCTGCCTTGTGCCTACCTTATGCATGTAATTATTATAAAGGGCAATGCACAAGTCCCAACTCAATCCACAAATTTCCTTAGTGAAAATATTCTCTTAAGTAAAATACATTGTTTCTTTCTGAAGATGAACATACTTAAGAGAACAAGTCAAGTAACAGATATTTGTTTTATCTCTAACAGAAAACTTGTAATACCATTCTAACTTCACTGTTTACTGTAAGTAAATACATAAATTATATATACATATATATACATATATACACACATATGCATATAGTGCATATGTGTTTTTGAATGTAAATATTTGTGCAGTAGAAATTTTTACTGAGTGCCTACAAGGGCCCCAGGTGCTGGATAAGCAAATGTAAAAGATCTTCTAACTCTAGGAAGGGTTACATGGAGAAGAAGACCAGCAATATTCAGAGATATCTCAGACCCAAAATTCTCTAAGACCCGCAGCATAAACCTAAATTGAAGTCAGTTAAATGCTATATTAAACTAAGCTCTCAAATGTGTAAATGTTTTAGATATTGGAACTCAATATGTAGTGTGAAAAATAGTACGCTTTGAAGAATCCAGAAAAATTGGAAGGGAGTGACAGGCAAGGAAAGGAAATCTTTCTGTTTTGTAAAGACTTTTTTCAAATTCTTGCCATGTAATGAGTTAAAGGTTTTTCTATGTACATATTCATATTGTGTTGCAATTATTTCTTTTGTGATGAATCCTTTGAAAACACAAACACCTTTTCCCAAGGATACATATAGAATATTTATTCTAAGAATTTTATAGGTTATAGGCACTCAGGGTTGGAGATCTTTATCAGAAAACAATAAATAATTGTTTAAACTAGACTGAAAGTTTATTCTGCTTTCACTTAAAGCTGGTAGGCACAGGGGCCTGGGTGGTCCAGTGGGTTAAGCACCTGCCTTTGGCTCAGTTCATGATCCCTAGGGTCCTGGGATTGAGCCCCTTGTTAGGCTCCCTGCTCCATGGGGAGCCTGCTTCTCCCTCTGCCCTTCCCCCTTGCTCATACTCTCTCTTTCTCTATCAAATAAATAAATAAAATATTTTTTTTATAAAAGCTGGTAGGTAGGATGGGTTCTGGGGGTAGACGTACTGTACTCCATGAAGCCATTCCAAAACCCAGATTTCATCTCTTTTTAAATCCTGCTGTCATGTAGTCTCTTTGTGTTCAGAGTCAGTTCACTCACTGTATCCACATTTTAGTCAGTGGGAAGACGGAAAGAGGAGGTGGTACACAGGTTGCCTCCTTTTAAGCATTTGTGACAGATTGTTTATGCCCCTCCATACACAGATCCTATTGGGCAAAACTTTAGTACATGGATATAACCTCATTGCAGGGTAGATGGGGAAATACAATCTTTAGCTAAGCAGCCATGTGCCCTGGGAAATATAGGGAATTTTGTAATCAAATGAAGAAGGGAAAATAAGAAATATAGAGACAAGACATACAAGCAAGATACACACATAAATCATTAAGGTCTCAATTAGCAGTCCCTGCCACATCATAGCTAAGGAAAAAGAAACATTTCTCTAAAGACAACATAATCCTCAAAGAATCACCAGGTAAAACTTATGATGGCTTTTTTTTTTAAAGATTTTTATTTATTTATTCATGAGAGACACAGAGAGGCGAGACATAGGCAGAGGGAGAAGCAGGCTCCCTGTAGGGAGCCTGAAGAGAGACTAGACCCCAAGACCCTGGGATCACGCCCTGACCTGAAGGCAGATGCTCAACCACTGAGCCACCTAGGCGTCTCAAGGATGGCTTTTTATGTTCTTCCACAGAACAGGTTTTGGGTTCTAAAAATGAGTACTGTGTTTTCTTGTTCTCCAAATCCATCTGCCTGCTTTGAGACTCTCTTAGCTACATAAAGAAATATGTGCCAAGGGACACATCAGAATAAGCAGATACAAATTCCTGCCCACATAGAGCAGAAGATATAAATGTAACTAATAATTGTCACAAGTATCAAAATTATCCAAGAAGTTAGGCCCCAGATACTGAAGGATAATAGAGGGAATAAGATATTGGGGAAAAAAAGGAGATTAATTAGAAAAGTCCTTATGAGATGAAATCGAGGATCATATCTGTCATTTCACTATTATGGTTCTCATTTTCTTTAAAATGAAAGTGATTGGATTCATTGATTTCTAAAATTTCTTCCAGCTCTTCTATCCTATTAAATAATACTTTGATGTCTTTAAGGAGTTAGTATATTGCAAGAGAGGTCAATTCCTTAAATCCAATAATTTCTATTTTCTTTAATTTTGCTATTTTGCTAAAGCTTTTAAACATCCATAGTCTAATTCCATTCCATAAGTTAAAACTAATGCTCATGTGAATCATTAAATTCAGTGGTATTAAGATGACATAGATAAACACACTTCTATTTTCTAACTGAATCTTTATACTAGATTTAATTCCTTTTTGTTATATTCTCTAAAGTAAAAGGTGGTAAAAATAATTATATTGTCCACATATAATAACTCCATAATTTGGTTTCTACTCAGAGACTATTAGAATACCTGACCTCCAAGATGCTGTTAATGCAGTTTTGAAATTTAATTTTGATGTATTGATTTTTTCCTAGGGGATGAAAACTATTCCAAAAGGAAAATATGATTTGTAGTTTATTTTTTACTAGTAAAGAAAAGCCTAAAGGAAATGTTAATAAAATAAGATTTACTTATGAAGTAAAATGAAAATCAGAATTAACTTTTGTTTATAATTGTGTCAGTTGTTAAAATAAGTCAGTTAAGGGCATTTTTGGCAATCGGTTCATGCTGGAAGAGAGGAGCTAATGCTCTAATTGTGTGAGATATTGTTTAAGAAAATTGTTTGACTCCATAAAATTAATCACCTCATCCACTAAACAGAGTGGACCTACAAGATCATTTCAGAAATCTACAGTATTATTAGTTAAGATTTGTAAATAATCTTTTATAAACCAACATAACTGACCTTTATTTTCTATATATTATTTTAAATGAGCAAGAGTAGGAAGAAAATCCCCAAACACGGAGATCAAAGTCATCTCTTTGTCTTAACACTCAACGTTGCAATGCATTTATTGTCTCACTACAGCCATGTGTGTGTCCTGCCTCATTCTCTTCAGTAACACCTGCAGTATACAAAATACAGTAGGCATGCAACAAGTTTGTGTGGGATTAACTTGAATTGCCTCTTGAAAGCTAAATATAGTTTGAAATAGAACTCTGCATTATATTTGCTAAAGCATAATTTGAAATTATGCCTAATTTTATATTTGTATCTTGCTTGTATGCCTTGCCTCTATATTTCTGTACTTTCATTATGACCTACTACTCATTTATTTCATAAGCCAAATACAATTTGCTTTATTAAAGTGTTGTTTATCAAATCTGAACTTTTATACTAGTATTCATACTGCTTGTTCTTTCTCTCTCTCTCTCAAATAGTTTCTACTTTCAAATAGTTTTCTACTGAAAACTTTCAAATAGTTTTCTACTGAAACTTCTGCTTTTCTCTACAGGGATGGCCTCTCTCATTGTTTTCTGGGTTCTCAGTATCATCCCATCATTCCTCTCTTTCTCACTATATGCTTATAGTTTCTTATTTAACGTATGCCATCCCCATTGTCCTGTCCAGAGGACAAGAGCCTATCTCAACCTCGGGACCTTTCAGTGCCTGGTGGCTAATAAGTACACTTAATAATGGTTCTTAAAATTACAATAATTATTGGTTACAAAATTCCATTATGTAATAGCTCAGGCAATCCTTATTATTGAATTATAGGAGAGCTAAGGGAGACAGTACTATAATGCAGAAGGGAGAAAATATATCCTTCTGAGACTGACCATGCAAGTTGAACTCCAAACTCACCTTGATGATGTGCTCCCAGGGGACTTAAATCTCAGAGTATATCAGTGCTTATTCTACTGTTTCCCATCTGTGTTGCTCCCAGGAGCAGAGCACACCTGCACTGAGGACAACAACAATTTTGTGACTTTATTAAAGCCTTTCCCGTGCCCTTGAATCCTTCTGGGAGCCAAAGAAAGCTATGCACAGCACTCTTCTTAAGGGACAGACAACAAAATGAAGAAACTTTGAGTTTCGGATTTGTATGGCTTCAGAGTAAACTTTCCTAAATTCATTATTTATAAAATGTAAATATGACATTTATATGCAAAAGGTCAGAAACAATCATCTATACATATTCCAAGCAAATTAACCTTAAAACGTAATTTTTTTACAAGTCAGAAAAATCTCATTGAATTTTGATTCAATATAAAGTTTTAATTCTTTAAATTTATTTAAAATACTGCTTTAAATATTTTTTTTCTATTTTTCATGAAATACAAGTAACATAAAGCATCCTGTTAAGAGTCGAGTGGACCTCATTAAGTTACCACATTCAAATGAAGCTTACGTTTTTCTCTTATCAATTATGTCTGAACTTCATCACTCCAATCTTTTTAATTATTCAGTTGATGTGGTGTACAGGATGGAACCTATTCCCATTTCTGAATTTCACATCTGAAGACATTTCATTACATTTCCTTGATAGTGATTTCCTTCACACAAAATCAACCAACTGATAAAACACTTTAAAGAATTCTTTGTTATTCTGGCAACTGGCCTGCTTGTAAAAATTGCAGTTAATCTTTATTTATAGCTTTGTTCCCAATCGTGTCTTTCTCTTGTGAGAAACCCCTTTAATTTCCTGTCTAAAATATTTCCACAAGCATATTATAAACACAAATTCTGACTTGAAAAACAGCTAAGTCTTTAGAAATTAATCAGAACGTGCAAATTGTATTTTAAAAATAGGTTCTTTAAATTCTAGTGTGCTAATTGCTATGTAAAAACAGACTTATTTGGTCAAAAAGTGCAAAAGAACACAGATGTGATAAGTCACAGAGGAATCAGGTGGGTAAAGGAAGATCATAATTGTTACATACATCTTAATTCCAAGCATCTACATTAGAAGAGTAGTTGTCTATTATGCAGCTCTCTGGATCATGACTCAGAGTCTTACCTCATACATTCTCTCTGCTGGATTTCCCTACCAAAACCTGCCTTCCAATAGATATTTATAATTTTTCTCAAGCTACAGCCCTTCCAGAAAGTATCCCCTGCAGGCTTGTACTATACACTACTACCCCTAAAATCAAACAATAAACTATCAACAAGAGGCCGACCAAAAAGAATAAGAGCAATCAGGCCACAACCCATCTCAGTGTGTAGGAGACATTGGACAGAATGAGGATCCTATCAAACCAGGCCCATTCCAGGAGAACACTTGCTACTTGGATCTAAGTATGACCACATATTTCTGTCTTCCTAAGTTGTGTGTACCAGAGCAAAATGAAAATGCAATCTCTTATTCAAAAAACAGAAATATTTTCCTTTTTCCTACAATTTCTCTCTTACTATGATGTTTTAAAATTGCTATTTATTGCTGTACTCCTTGGGATACAAAGTATTTGCAAGGTATGAGCTGACCTTTCTAGTCTCCCAGGACCCTACACAGAGACTTGCCATCTAGTGTGGATATCTGACCCTGAACCTCTCTGTGTTGCAGGCCTTGCCCTCTGAAGGGAATGCTTGGTGGGTTGGTTCAGAGAAGGGGACAGCTGAGAACCCATCCCAAGGAGGCAAGGTGGCAGTGAGAGGGGAGACCACACTTACATTGAGACTCCAAGGACTTTGTACATGCTCATTTCACTGACTTCACTTTAAAAAAAAAACATAAAGTTAGGGGGTGCCTGGGTGTCTTAGTATGTTAAGCGTGTCTGGTTTAGGTTTATGTCATGACCTTAGGATCCTGAGATCAATCACTTCATCAGGCTCTCAACTCAGCAGCAAGTCTTCTTGTCCTTTCGCCCCTCTTTCCACTTGTGCTTGCTCTCTCTCTCTCTTTCAAATAAATACTTTAAAAAAAAAAACTTTAAAAATTAAAAACCCTACAAATTCAAAGTTACTAAGAATTTCAAGGTAGCATCAAACCCCCAACAAAGGACCCACTTTTGACCACAAGGCCCAGGGCTACTGCTCTGTTTACAGACTCTGGCTGTAGGTGTTACTTGTGGGAGCTTTGTGAGGAAGAGGTGATAGAAGGATGAGAAGGAGAAAGGATGGATGAAACCTTTCCTTCAAATTCAGTCTTTTCTGGGCTTCAGCGAGGTCTGAGTCTAGACTGATGTCACCATTATATCCTATCTCATAACAACAAGGAACAAGCTGTGATTTTCTCAACCACAAACAGACCAGAGATTAGGGAATGGAATCACAGGATATACCTGAGTGAATAGTTTGCCAACTGATTCCATCTGGTTCAGCATGACCAACGATAGCCCTTGGGAGCTGTAGAGCTCAAAGCTGCCAAGTGGAATCAGAAATTATCATCCTCTTACCATTATCTTTGTCAGGGGGCTTGCTCCTCGTTCCTGGTCTGCTATAACCTCCTTGGGCTTGGATGTGGCTCCTTTGTATGTTTTAAATAAAGTGTACATTAACACAGGAAGTGGTGTTTATCCAGAAAAAGCTGGTAGAAGCAAAAGGCGGTTACTTCTAATGACTCTTTTTTTTTTTTTTTTTTTAAGGCAGAGATGATCTTATCCTCCTCTGTTTAAAACCTTTAGTTGTTTCACATTGTCCTTAAAATAAAGTCCACTTGCTCTTTGCAGATGACTTCACCTAGCTATCTCCTATCCTTTCTATATGACATTTAGGTTAGGAATATCTTATGAATTTCCATTGTTTGCCAGTATCAGACCTTTCAGTTACAGAATATGGCTTTTAACTTATATATTATCTTTCTCATTAGCTTAAAGTCCTTGAGAGGAAAAATGTCCTATTTATTATTGAATTTCTAGAGTCTCACAGTGCCTTCCACATGAGAAGCTCAATAAGTATTAGTTAAATGAATGAATATTGATCTCAAAATTTTGTCTATGAGGGAAGCAACAAGCTGATGGGAGCAACAAGCTGATGAGATTTTGGAGTAAGAAGAAACCAAGAATATTCATTACGGAATGAAGTCCGTCATAGCCCCACGAGTAGCAGTTGGCACATCTTCTTCTCCCTGTTCTTTGCACCTGGCATGACAGTGGAGAGGGGATAGTGATTGCATTTCCATCAGCCTAGCTTCATAGTCTTTTGGATCCATTTTGACTACTCAACAGGCTCCATCACTGGAAGGTCTGCTGTAACCACAGCTGTGGCTCTTCCCACTTTGAATGTTGCTTTCCATTGCATTGAGCTGTATTATGTAGAATGCAGTTTAAAATGTGCGAGCAGATGCTATAACATCTGCCACAACTCAGAGTGGATCTTTCCCAAGAATGCTCATTGATTTTAAAGCGCTTTCACAGCAAAATGCAGAACAAAATTCAGAATCTGATAAGAGATGTGGCTGTAACTGTATTTCTAAGACCTTCAAATCTGGGCCTTGTTTGCCATTAGAGCACCCACTAGTAAAAAGGGCTTTCAAAGAAGAACATCAGCAATCATAGTTTCAGCTATCATGGGCCTGGTTTTGACTCTACTAGTTCAAATCCATGGGGGAATTTTATGACACCATATAGATCATTCTTATCTGTTAGAGCAGTATTTGTGAAATTTTAGTTTTCCGGGTCCTGACTTCATAATTTTTAGTTTGTCTCTATATAGCCTGTCCCATAACTCATCAAATAAAGTCAGTAAATTAACTCATACTTGCACTTAAAAAAAAAAAAAGTTAAAAGGAAATTGTTAATATCACTGAAACAAATGAGGAACAAGTAAAATTGTCATAAATAGGAACTGGAAAAATAAATAAAATCAAAACAAAAGTATTCAACTAAAAAATAAGCATGGATTATAAAATTTTAAATAAGGAAAATAAAATTTAAAATAATCTGTCTTGATGTCCCTTAATTCAAGGAAAATAAGATATACTTTATCACTAATAAACTGTGTGTGTGTGTGTGTGTGTGTGTGTGTGTGTGTGTGTGTTAACTGGATCTGAGAACTGCATCTCACTCATGTATTCTTTTAGAAAGGCTAATATATTTGACCATCTCCTTGGATAGAGTTGCAGGAAAGAGGAACATCATTGCCCCCACTCCAACATGTTCCAGCCTGTCTTCACATTACCACTTATTCCACCATAAGGAAGGTGAAGAAATTTCTCTAGGTAAGAGCTTGGAAAGAACTGGCCATGTAGAGTGCCACTTCTCCCTTTTCCTTCCTGGGAGCCGGTGTGGCCTCAGAGATCTCTGCCTGGTTGAGAGGGATGCCCGTTCTTTGTGAGCTCTCTTTTCTTCAGAAGAGCCAGTAGCTTCAGGGGAGTAGGAATGTGTTTCTGCTAGTCTGGAGAACTGTCCTCCTTCAACAATGCCTTTATTTATTCTCAGGATAGAGTAAGTGAGGACTGCCTAATTTTAAGGCTCAAGTTAAGTTCAATAAATTAGCTAATATTATCTTAAATCATTTCCTCTGATCTGAAGTAATAAACATAATGTGTTGTTTTTTTCCCACCTATTGCTCTTTTATGTTTCAAATTGTTCAGAACCAGGGTAAGGAAGAGTGTCATTATTTTGAATGGCGACCCTCTGTGACTCCCAACTTACTGGATAGTAATAATTCCTAACTACATGAGATTTCTTTGAATTTCTTTATTCCAAGAAACCAGGTGAGATGATTTCTTGAATTTGTCCTTATTCTGAATGTGTTGATTTATTGATCATATCTGAAAGGTGATGGAAGAGAGACTTCTTATCTACTCCCTTCTAATTTAGGAAAATATGTAAGAAGAATTTATCAAGGATTTACGATGCTTCTGTATAATGGGAACTTTCAAACAAGTTAATAATGAAGCAATTCAAAAAGTGAAAATGTTTAAAACAATTGGAATTCATTATCTATATGAATACAATTATGAATACCCAGGGCTCTGGGTATGTAATGTCTGATATAGTAATGATAATAACAGAACTTTCTAGATATTAGTAGTGGTCTAAGCCCTAGAGTATCTCTTTAAATGTTGACAACAATCCATGACATAGATACTCATATTCCTTTCTTTCAGCAGATTAAACCAAAGCTCAGAAACATGGAGTTGCGTAAGTCATAAATCATACAAATCATAAGTGAAAAAATCAATTCAAGTCTGGTTCAGACCCACCTGACTCTAGACTAACCATTGATTGCTGTGTTTAATTCTTCCATGGAACTAACTTGGAATCTGAGACAATAGTCTGGTCTTCTAAGAGTGTATGGTGCAGACAGAAGTCTTAGCTAGGGCTTGTCATCTGTGATAAGGCATTTTAGACGGCCAGAGGGATGAAGGTGGACAAGGGGTTTTCCAGGTAGTAAAGGCAGAATGAGCAGAGGCTTCAGAAAGAATATGGCATGAACTGTCAGACAGGCAAAAAATATTTTTGATTTCACTGAAGAAAGTAATAAGTGAGTAGGTTAACTGAGATGATGAAGTGTGTGAAAATCCAGATGTAAGAGCTTAACCTGTTGAGATGCCTTGGTGGCTCAGTGGTTGAACATTTGACTTCAGTTTAGGGCCAGGATTGAAATCCCAGGTCCTAGGATTGAAGGATTGATAGACCCAATCTTTCCATCAGGCTCCCAACAGGGAACCTGCTTCTCCTTCTGTCTATGTCTCTGTGTCTCTCATGAATAAATCAATAAAATCTTGGAAAAAAAAAAAAAAAAAAACAGAGCTTAACCTATTGTAGTAGATAATGGGAGGTTTCATCTTTGTTATCACACTTACTGATTCAAGGAAAAACTTGTGCATAGAGAGCTCTGGCCACAAGGTTTGATTCAAGGGTAGTCTGGTCAGTGTAAGACTCAAGAGTTTTATTCAATCATTGTGAAAAGACTACCTCTATTTCTCTTCCTGAATGTGAACACAGACTTATGGCTATTAAAACAATCTTCCTATCATGGGGGAGGTTGGTCAGGGAATGAAGTTAACACACAGAAGAGGGCAGATTTACTAAGCATGAAACAGCCTATCTTGGGGAGTCTGAGCTGCTTGAATCTTTCCATTCCCCTAATCAATTCACTCTTTAAACCAATTTTGGTTGAGTTTTCTTAATCGCAATAAAGAATTTTGTTGTATGATGATTGTACACTTATAAGAAACAGACCCTAAAATGTGAGCTAAATTGAGAAGTTGGACGAGGCAATAACATCCCATCTTACCCAATGACCAAGAGGGCTTTTATAGTTTCTCCATCTTGCCTCAAACTTTACACAGGCATCTTCCTGACTTCTTTTTCTGAGAAGATCTACTTTAGAAAACTAAAAATTGTAAATTCTTTCTCTGCTCTCTTAAGATGTAAATCTTTTGAAAAGCCTCTTTCCAGTTTTGCAACCCAGGAATGTCTTTCTCAAGGACAAAGGAGCCATCTCTGACATAGGGTCATTGAAGGAAACAGAGCCCCTATCTCCCGATCCCTTGGGAGGTAGGGACCTAACTCTGATGGGCCCCTTGCTCTAAGTTGTAATACCACCTCTATGGTGAAGATCAAGAAAGTTTATTTTTTTGTATCTGAGTAAAGCCAGTTAGCAAGCACAGATGGCCTATGACACATGCTCCCCTTCCTCAGTTCTTATAAGCTCTCCTTTGCTTTGGCCAGGTTGAGCTCAGACCTAGTTCTGGTCTTCTATCCCCTCTATTGCAATAGATTTGAATAAAATCTTTCTTATCTGTTTAACTTTTTCTTTTGACACCACTCACCAAAGTCAGAAAGCCTTGTTGAATGGCCACAAAAATTTTAATGAAAATTGTTGCCTATCGTTGTTTAGGATTCAGTGTGCAGCACAGGAGGATTTGATAGCAATGTTTTTAAGGAAAAGTGTGTTAGCTATTTTGCACATATTTTGGGAAGAATTTATGAGAAGGCAATATTATTTACTTTGAAACTAAAAATAGAGAAATAAGGAAATCTGGCATTGCCAAGAGAAATACTTTCTGCCTGAGGGCTGCAATCCAAGGTTATCTATGGTCCATTAATTTGAAGACACAGAGATAGAAAAGCAAACTTCTCCAAACAAAACTTAGGTTTGTGCGAGATGGGCTGGTGGGAAATTTAACAAAAGGTAAGATTGGAACCTGTGAAACTGACCCATAGGCCCTTTTCAAGCTTTTAAAGTATTATTTGGCTGACAAAAGAAATAATCACTCCGGTTGTAGTGCAGCCTGAGGGCAAAGGACTAGTTACCTTTGTCTTCCAACCTACAGCCTTATTTCCAAGGCAGAAACTATGTGTTAGAAATACTCAGCTGTTGTTCTACAGAGCTAAATCTCTAATCACTTGAACTTCAAATGTCTTTGTATGTGATGCTTTATCATGATATCAAAATATTATTCGGTTTGCATATTCAAAGTACTATTTCTATTTTTAATTCACATAATTGCAACTAAATTGTGCTATATTAATTATATGCTATAAAATTCATCCCCATTTCTCAATGAAGGATATGAGTATTAAAATATTAAGTGTTCTGCATATTTAATTATAAAATACCCAAGTCATTTATTCAGCTATAATCTATTATGGGTAGAAAGTATATAATCTGCTTGATGATTTGCTTGATAAATGTATTTGTCTTTTTAATGAGCTTCTTTGTTAAGGTGGTTAGAATGATTAATGTGCCAGAGCACATCATCAGTAACCTTGAAAACCAAAAGTCAATATTTGGGAAAAATCCTTACACAGTGAAATGCAGTGCTTAAAACTGCGGAAATCTCCATGGGGATGCCAGCCAGTTGATTAGCAGACATGTTTGACATGTTGCTATTTAAACAGGATTAAGTGTACTGGGTAAGTGATGGGCGAAGAGGCAAGCAGGAGGAGGGGCTTTGAAAAAGCAATTATAACACAAGAATTGTTAAGCTCCATTATCTCCAAACGGATTTGATAGTTCAGATTACTAATTGCCCTGTCACTAGGCACAGAAAATATAGCAAAAGAGCTATAATTTGCTCAAAGGAAAAATACTTAAAAGCAAATATGCATTCCATAGCATATCCATAATTACCTTTCATTTTAATCAATTGCTTGACCCTAAAGATTGCAAAATATATTTTGTGTTTTCAATGGATGAAAGATATTTGTTCTAGAATATAATCATCTTGTATCATAAGAAGTTACGGGAAATAAAATTCATAAAATATAAGGCAATGAAACCGAATGAGAAATTCATAATAACAATAAAGATTAAACACTCCTCGTCAGTTGCTTTGCAGATTTCTCCTAAGCCCACAGTAATTCTATGTAGCCGAAAAACATTGACCTGACACCACTCAGATTCATTTTTACCAACCTCTTATTTCTTTTTTCACCTTTTCTGTTCTCCTGTTACTAAGTTAGAATATAAATTCTTCCATAAATAACATATTCCTATGAAGATAAAAGAAAAGGATTATAAAGATAAGACATGTTCATATTTTTGTACAACAGATTTCCTTTACATTTACAATTTTATTTAGACCCCAGGCAGTAGAATGAGCTGTAATTTCATGAATAACATATATAATCATAAATGTTTAAATAAATTGCTAGACTCTTTTGAACTGAGGTACATAGGACCTATTAGATTATCTATTTTGCAGTTTTTTGAGTTAAATGTGTTGAACTCTTTTGTTTCATATATTCAATAACAACTGCTTGAAAAGAACTACGCTGGCACAGCTTCTGTTCACATCACATCATTTGAGCATAGCATAAATTTGAGAGCGTGGACTCAGCCAAACTCCTTGTGTTTGAATCTTGGTTTTTCCTCTACCTGGTTGTGTGACCCAGAAAAAGTTAATTATCATCTCTGCCTTAGATTCCTCTGTCTGGGGCGGTATTTTGCCCACATCAAAGCCAAAGATCAATAGAAAGTGCACCCATGATCAAAAAGAGGTTTATGGGGTATCTGGCTGGCTCAGTCAGTGAAACTGGCAACTCTTGATCTTGGGGTTGTGAGTTTAAGGCCCGATTGGGTGGAGAGAATACTTAAAAATAAAATCTGTAATTAAAAAAAAGTTAAGTTTGTGAAGTTCTGTAATAAGCAAGGCAATATACCACACCAAGTGAAATCTAAGTACCTCAATTAAAAGGAGTTAGAAGAGACTTATTACAGGATTTAATTTGAGAAGAGGTCAAAGGAAGCTGAGGTCTGTTCTGGATCAGATGGTGTAAAAAATTGCTGCAATTTGCTCTTTGGGTATCTTTTCTCTAGGAGTCAAGAAGGACAAAGAAGCTATAGTTGTCATTGAGGTAGCAATAGTCAGTATGAGCTGGAAACAGGAGATATTTAGTAATGTTTTGAGAGTCTTCTTATTTATTTATTTATTTATTTATTTATTTATTTATTATCTTCAAGCATGACAATGGACTGATTTTCATAGTCATGGAGATTCCTTATTGAATGCTGATATTTTATGAAATTGATCATGTTCATCAGGGAAATATCACTGTCTAGTTGGTAGCAACTAGGACAGGCACTAGCTTATACCTCCTAGGGCTACTTCTCCTTTTGTTTTTTGTTTTCTTTCTCCAAAGTACTCTTGGCCAAGGACTGATAAAAGCAGCTGCAGGATATTGCTGAGAATTTACCAATCATGGAGCTGTGGGTTCTCTTTAATTGAATAAAGTTAATCTTTTCAGTTTCTGTTATAAGTTACCATCTAATTTGATAATACCTACACAGTAATTTTTGGGACTCTCAAAAGATTCATCAACCAAATTTAGTACAGATATTTATCAGGAAAAAAGCAAGCAAACAAACAAAAAACTACTCGTCCTTGCAATAGACTAAATCCAGGAGACTAGATGACCAAACCTGATTACAAAACACATATCCCACAGTCCAGACCAGTTTTTTTTTTTTTTTCAGAGAGTCAAGTGTCTTCTTTCTTTCTTTCTTTCTTTCTTTCTTTCTTTCTTTCTTTCTTTCTTTCTTTCTTTCTTTCTTTTTTTTTTTTTTTATGGGCCTGGGCATGAACTCTTCCATATAGAAACACTAGAAATGTTTCCTATCGCATACTTTCTCAGCTAGTTGAAAGGAAATTAAGGGCTAATGTGATTGTCCATAACAACACTAGATAATACTGTAAATTGGTTTGTTTAATCTTCAGAGGAAAATTTATGTTCATAGAAGAAATAATACTGTGGGACCACAGAATAATCAGGAATATAAGAATCATTATGGCAACACAAGTGAGGTAATCTTAGGTACCTATAAAAGAACAGATTTCCTGATTGAAGTTAAATAGGACCTGTAAAGCAATAAATAAGCTGAGTGGAGCATCAAAGGATAGTCCTGATACTTGTTTCTATTCTTATCAGGCTCTGTTTTTTTTTTGTTTTTTTTTTTTTTATTTATGATAGTCACAGAGAGAGAGAGAGAGAGAGGCGGAGACATAGGCAGAGGGAGAAGCAGGCTCCATGCACTGGGAGCCCGATGTGGGATTCGATCCTGGGTCTCCAGGATCGCGCCCTGGGCCAAAGGCAGGCGCCAAACCGCTGCGCCACCCAGGGATCCCTCAGGCTCTGTTTTAATGAGAGTACTGTACTGATTTCAGTAGAAATATTTTGTTGACATGGGGTCAAATTCTACTGCAATGAGATTTAAAGTTGGAATTAATGATGAAGAAAAATGTAAATACTTAGAGGAATGTAAAGAAGGGAATCAACCTTCTGAAAAGTTTAAGAACAGTATTTGAATTTTTATCAGCAAGATCAGGGGAAGGCTGACATTCCACAATAGCTAGGATCAGATCATTGGTTATGGTCTGAAAACATCGAACAAGAGAGGTTTCTCTTTCATTAAATGGCAGTTTAAAGACTGTGAGGATGGATGTGGAAAAAGTTACAAGAGCACAGTGACTACCTTCAATTGATCACTAGAGAGCATAGGCGTATGATAACAAATAAGATTCGGATTGCAGAAGGAAATACAGAAGTACTGGAAAAGTAGTAGTATTTCAGCTTCTTGGTTGAAAATTGTCTATTTTGTTTTGTCATTAAACCACGAGTCTTGGCATCAGTTATCTACTGTTAAAGAAAAAGTGTACCAGACAAAGCAAACGAACAGACAACACTGATTTTATTCGGATGCTATTGACAGTTGTAGGAGAGAGCACAGGCCAAGTTTAGATACTCACTTCCATGGAAACAAAGGCTTGGAGAATTTTTAAGAGATAGATTAGGGGGGGATCCCAGGTCCTCTGTGTTTGCTAATTGTCTTTATCCAAAAGAAAAGTAAACTTTCTCATATCTTTATGGCACAAGGTAGTTTTTCAACTTGGAGCAAGGGGCTCACCAAAATTAGGTCCCTCCCTTCCCGCAAAGACTGGAGGGCAGGTGCTCTGTGTCCTTCAATAACTACATTTCAAAGGGATGCCTCGAAGTCCGTGCAAATGATAGTCCTCAATTGTAAACCAGCAAGAGACTTTTTAAAATGATTTACATCTCAAAGGAGCAGAGAAAGGATTTATAATGACAAGTTTTCTAAAGTAAATGCCCTAAGAAAAATCAGTCAGGAAGAAATTCTTCTAAAGTTTAGCCAAGCTGAGAGATCATAATGCCTTCTTGGTCACTGTCTACCAGGATTGTCAGCTTCTGGAGTATTCTATAGACTACTCTCAGCTCAAGGTCTCCCCAAAGCATTTAAATCCAGTGAATGAGAGATGATGACCTTGTCTTTTTAAATTGGGGAATATAAATCCAAGATCACGATTTTTCTTGGAGATCATTGTTAATAGTGTGATAAAACTTTTTCCATTAGGGATGGAAGGGTGAATCAATCTTTTTCTCTTACTCTCTCCTCTCTCTCTCTCAGGCCTTCCAATGGCTATTTATGTAGCTGTCTTGAAAGGCTGCTTCTTCTGGTTTTAATGTTAAGACTGTTGTTATAAGACTCTGTTGTTATAAGAACTATTTCTATTTGTTTCCTATAGGATAGAATCTCCAACTGAATATAAGATTTTAGTGGTACCTGAAGGACAGATCCTGTGTCATCAAGGCTTCCCTAGAAAACCACAGAAGTTCTAGAGCAGTGATCTCTATTAGGACTTTTTGTAGTGATGAATATACTCTAACCTTTGCTAACTAATATGGTAGCTATCAGCCACACATAGTTCTAGAGCACTTGATATGGGGATAGTGTCATGGAGGAAGTGGATTTTCATTTACTTAAGTTTAATTAATTCAAATTTAAATTCAAATAGCCACACAAGGCTAGTGGTTACCATATTGGAGAACATAGTTTTAGAGTTCTTAGAACTTTGCTAATTTTTGGTTTTATTTTTTATGTATTTATTTATTTTTTAAGTAAGCTCCAAGCCCACTGTGGAGCTCAACATGAAGTTTGAGCTCATAACCTGAGCTGAAATCAAAAGTCAGTGGCCCAACAGACTGAGCAACCCAGGTGCTCTAGCTAATTTCTGGTTTTAGAATTCCATCGGTACTCTTTATTTACTCCTGAAGTTTGAGGTTAAGGGCAATAAAGTTTGTTGAGTGAAAGATCTTACACATTTTTAAATAAATTTCTCAGTAAAATGTGGTTTACAAGCAAAGAAAGTCCTCAGTCCTAATAGAAAATACGAAAAAAAGAAGAAAGAAGAAAGAAAGAAAGAAAAAGAAAGAAAGAAAGAAAGAAAGAAAGAGAAAGAAAGAAAGAAAGAAAGAAAGAAAGAAAGAAAGAAAGAAAGAAAGAAAGAAGGAAGGAAAGAAAGAAAAAGACCAAAACATTTTAAAACTCACATGATGCTTGTATAAATATTTGGGCTTTTTTGTTTGTTTTTCTTTTGGTACATAGCAGGCTCAGTCAAAGTCAATTAACCTAGTCGTCTGAATTGATTTAACTCCTGGGAGTTAATATACCAAAAATAAATTTGAATCTGTGATAATATTGCCTTCTGGACAGTGTCCAGGTTGGGTTTTAAATATGATCTATTAACTAACAAAATTAAATCACAATTATCCCATCGAGTCTCTAAAAATTGTGCATATGATGTAAATAATTTTCTGAGAGGTACAAACTAAAGGAATTTTCATTCCTTAGGCAGGAGAAGGAGATTGCTGGTTTCAGGTTTTTACAGTGACAGATAGTGATATGTGAAGGGGAAAGAAATCGTGAGGGTATAAATCAGATCCTTTAATTTATTTCATTCAGTGTATTATGGGGGCACCTGTGGGGCTCAGTCAGTTAAACATCAGACTCTTGATTTTGGCTCAGGTCATGATCTCAGGGTCATGAGATCAAGCCCCATGTTGGGCTTGGCACTGACTGTGGGGCCTGCTTGGGACTCTTGCCCTCTCTTCCCCTCTCCACCTCACCCCTGCTTGCACACACATGCACTCTCTCTCTCCAAGAACAAAACCACACACAAAAAAAACTATGATTGACAACAGTATATCAATATAGATATCTAGAAACAAATGTTTTGTAGAAAATTATTATGCCAGTATTAGTTCTTTTTTTTTAAGATTTATTTATTTATTTATTAGAGAGAGAGGCAGAGACACAGGCAGAGGCAGAAGCAGGCTCCATGCAGGGAGCCCGACATGGGACTCGATCCCAGATCTCCAGGATCATGACCCGGACTGAAGGCGAAGCCACTGGGGCTGCCCAGTGTTTATTCTTAAATATGAGAATGTTTATTAAACTTGAGAGTAAAGTGCATGCGTGTGTCTGTGTTAAATTGCAAATACTGTTAAAAAGGTGAGGGGGTCCTCAAAAGTTTCTAAGTCATCAAAATTAAAGGAACACTAAAACACCTGATTATATTCACTTTTCCTTCCCTCCCACCCACCTAACCTATTTAAAAAATAAGATGAAGAAGTAAAGCTTTGTTTTACTGATAGTCATTCATTCCAGAAAGCCAAAATACAGTTTAGGCATAAAAAGAAGTCTTAACAATTTTGGTATTCTGAATTTGAACTTGAGTTTGCAAAAGGCACAACCACACAACCAGAACTTGCCAGAGAAGATAAGATGTGAACATAAGCCATTAGTAAATTATTAAAGGCAATATTTTGAAAGCATGCTATATCAAAAAAATATTTTATTATCTTACAAAATTAAGAAGTTAGTAGACTCTTTATTAAGAGAAATCTCTGGGGCAGCCTGGGTGGCTCAGCGGTTTGGTGCCGCCTTCAGCCCAGGGCGTGATCCTGGAGACCTGGAATTGAGTACCACACTGGGCTCCCTGCATGGAGCTTGTTTCTCCCTCTGCCTGTGTCTCTGCCTCTCCCCTTCTCTCTCTCTCTCTGTCTCTCATGAGTAAATATATAAAATCTTAAAAAAAAAAAAATCTCTGTTATGTGGGCGCAGGATAATTTAGTCTTTTAACAAAAAAAATTGATTTTGTAGGAGGCATAATACATGCAATAATTTTCATACAACAATTTTATTAATATCCTATTGTGAACATTATATAGGAATACACGGATGGATAAATATACATCCTTTTATTGCTCTGCCACCCGTGGGATATTGTCCTTTATAACTCCAAATGGAAAAGCCTCACTTGCTCTACCACCACTGTGTTCCAGACCAAGGGAATGAGAAGGGGATAGTGAAGAACAAATAGCTTCCTTTATAAGGGTGAAAGGTACAGGTTGCCTATATTAAGTCCAGCTGCATGTCATTGGCCAGAACTTAGATAACCACTTTAAGCTATAAAGAGAATTTTGAGAAACACACTCTCTAGCCAGGTTTCATGTGCCCTTTTAAAACTAGCAGGGGAAGTGAGAAGTAGGATGATGGTGGGATTCTACTGGAAGAGAGTAGTTTGCTATATTTCATTAAGACGCATTGCTAAGCTGAGTGAAGTAAGTCAGTCGGAGAAGGACAAACATTATATGTTCTCATTCATTTGGGGAATATAAATAATACTGAAAGGGAATATAAGGGAAGGGAGAAGAAATGTGTGGGAAATATCAGGAAGGGAGACAGAACGTAAAGACTGCTAACTCTGGGAAACGAACTAGGGGTGGTAGAAGGGGAGGAGGGCGGGGGGTGGGAGTGAATGGGTGACGGGCACTGGGGGTTATTCTGTATGTTGGTAAATTGAACACCAATAAAAAATAAATTAAAAAAAAGACACATTGCTAAATAATTAGGGATCATCTATAAACTGTAGGGGTGGACGATTTTTTCCTTCCTCCTTTCTAGGTTCTTTGGCTGGTCTAATAACTAAATGGATTTAAGAGAAATGAACAGGAGAAAAAAAAAATGTTTAATAACATGTGCAACTCATGCAAATATAAACATGAGAGAGACCCAAAGAATGTTACTTAACTCCCACAAATGACTGAAATCATCACCTGGAACATCATCTTCATCTAAAAACCAAAGAAGATGTTTTGCTGGGGAGTCAGTTCTAGGGGGTTACCAGGAAAATAACAGTAAACAAAGGTAGGGTTGTTGTGAAGATTGAAGCCCAGGCCTTCTATTTAATACCCATTCAAACTGTTTATTTAGATCCTGGGTTTTAAATTGAACTGGAGCCTTTTTAGATTTTTGTTCCTTTCATAGGTAGGAAAAAAAAACATTCCCCAGTTTCTAGAGTCATCCTCCTCTTCCTGGTACTGTGAGGGAGACAAACTTCCAAATGGAGATTTCCTTACAAATGGAAATGTGTCTTACAAAAGGGTAACTTCTATTCTGTTTTGAGGGTTTCACCTGGGTCTGCTGTTCTTAAAAATAACTAGTTTAAAATAATTAATATACCAAAGAGGCATATTTTGGGGTGGTATATTTTCCTCCTTTTCTTTATATGTAGATGTACCCAAATCCATCTCACTTCTTGGTAAGTGAAATTTCCCTTTTTAAGGGAATTAACTTCTTTTCTTTTTTTTCATATACCATGCTCTTACCTAGTTCCTTTGCTCATAAAAAAAGGATTAAAGTGCAGATTTAGCCATAAAATGATCTATACGTCACAGGTTCTTCACACACAGTAAATGCTCAGCCATATGCACAACTGAAGTAATTAAGGAAGTAGTGGCAAACATCCTGCGTTACTGGGGAGCAGCTTGGCTCTCAGTGGTATCAATAACAACTCCTGCTGGGCTAAATAGACTCTGAGAAAACAAATGTGTTGGTGGGCAACGTGAGAATTCAAAGCCAGCTGACTATTTAGTGTTCCAGTACCCACGCCAACAGTCTGTCTAAGTACCTCTTTGGGAAAGCAGAACTCCACCTTGGGAGAAAAGTTATATATTTTGCAAGTGAATTTCCAAAAATGAAAACTATGGAAATATTGCTTTAGAATCTGTTATTTTTCACTGTTACTGACAGAGAATTTCCTCCTGGAGGGAATAATTTTGCAAAGAAATTTGATAGTTGACTTGAGAAAACAAATCTCTCCTAAATATTTTTCTGTTTCCAGGATTCTTAACGATCTTGTCACAAGCCATTTTCATATGCTTAATCTAAACCTCACCTATTATGAGGCAAGCAGGAAGTTCGTTACTTTTCAATTCTTATTTTTTTTCTGTATGAAATATCTTCTCAGAGAACTATCTAATAATGAAATTTGTGTGAACAGAAAATCACACAAATGACAGGTAAAAAATATACTTTAAATTATAAGCATTATGAGGATAGAGGACCCCCCTTCCCATCTTATTCACTATTTATTACAGGTCTTGAAATATTGTCTGGCCCATAGTAATCATTCAAATATGGTTGAATGAGTACCAGGCATTTTTAATATAAAACTTAGCTTCAGAGTGGATGTGGTTAGATACACTCTTTCTTAGACTTAATAATTTCTTATGAAATATACTTTGTAAGAATGTGGAGATCAAGGAGTGGAGTTTCAGAAGTGGGATGAGAAGATATAAGCAGGAAAGCATGGGATTGGGTACATTCACGACAAGTGAACATATGTAGGAATGTCATGTGCTCTATAGTGAACTATGAAAAGCTTCTTCCAGCCTGTGAGATAGAAGAAATAATACATTCACACTAAGTCTATATGAGGAGTAACATACCTAACTGGGGTCTTTTAGGGGTTGTAAAAGTGTTGGTCTCTTCCATTTACTAAATCACTATTGTACTATTAAAAAGGTCAAAAAAGGGACGCCTGGGTGGCTCAGGGGTTAAGCGTGTCTGCCTTTGGCCTAAGGCGTGATCCTGGAGTACAGAAATTGAGTCCCACATCGGGCTCCCTGCATGGAGCCTGCTTCTCCCTCTGCCTGTGTCTCTGCCTCTCTCTCTCTGTGTCTCTCATGAATAAATAAATAAAATCTTTAAAAAAAAAAGTCAAAAAATTATCAGCAGGTTTTAAAATGTATATTTTAAATGCTCACATTTAGAAAATAATACACTTTGCAAACACACATACCAGCTTACACACAGGTTTCTAGTGTATGTGCTTCATCTGAAGATAAGGACAAACGTTACATCTGGGTTTTGTCTTGAATGTGTGGCACAGGCCAAATGGTCCTTTGTCCCCTTGAGAAAAACACTGCCCCTGGCAAAGTCCTAACTCCAACTTTCTGGTTTTTCCTAATGCTTTGGGCAAATTTGGGTGCACTTTTAAATCTGTTCTCTTTTTTAATTTTTTTTATGTTCGTCTGCATCACATTCAAATCATTTTAATTGTTTGTTTCGATGACTATGCTTCCTCTGATTGAGAAATCTTTGAGCATAGCTAGAGATTGAACATTTGTATCTTCTTCAAAATTTGTAAGTTTAAACACCTACTCCCCAGTATGATGTTATTTGGAGGTGAGGCCTCTGGAAGGTGATAAGCTCATGAGAGTGGAAGCCTTGTGAATGGCGTTAGTGCCACATAAGAGAGGTATCAGAGAGTTCCCTTGCCCCTTCTGCCAACTGAGGCCACAGGCAGAAGGTGGCAGTCTGCAACCTGGAGGAGGACTCTCCCCAGAGCCCTGATCTTGAACTTCCAGCTTCCCCAACTCTGAGAAATAAATTCCTGTTGCTTATAAGCAAGCCAGTCTCTGATACTTTGTTACAGCAGTCCGAGCAGTCTGAGACAAGCACAGAAACAATGAGCAAAGTAAAACATCTTGGGGTGCCTGGGTGGCTCTGCCTTCTGCTCTAGTTGTGATCCCAGGACCCTGGGATGGAGCCCCCTGTCATTGGATCTGTGCTTAGCGGGAGCCTGCTTTTCCCTCTCCTTCTGCCACTCCTCCTGCTTGTGCTCTCTCTCTCTGTCAAATAAATAAAATCTTAAAGAAGAAATTCCTGGGCAGCCCGGGTGGCTCAGCAGTTCAATGCCTGCCATTTTCCACCCACGGTGTGATCCTGGAGACCCGGGATCGAGTCCCAAGTCAGGCTCCCTGCATGGAGCCTGCTTCTCCCTCTGCCCGTGTCTATGCTCTCTCTCTTTCTCTGTCTCTCATGAATAAATAAAAATAAAAAAAATCTTTTAAAAAATTCCTTCTTTACCAAAATAAAGAAAACAAAACAAAAATATTTACAATGCATGAATGAATGATGAATGAATGAATCTTGGTCCCCGGGTCTCTCTCCTTATTTTGTTCAATTCCACATCCATTTCCAAAGAAAAATGTATACATCTAGGTTTTTCAAAAGAGACTTTTCTACCTAAAACCCTGTTTTTATCTAAATACTCATTAACATGACCAGAAACATTTTAGTTTCATCCTGCAAGTTGAATTTTGAGAAAATACTTTTGTCCCATTCCCTAATTGATCAGAATAGTGCTTTAGCAAAATTAAGTAATCCCAGAAATAATTTTGTTCAACATAGTGAAATGGATCAAGATGTGGACAGAATTTAAAACTGCAATGAGGGACGCCTGGCTGGTTCAGCTGGTGGGCATCTGCCTTTGGCCCAGGGCTTGATGCTGGGGTCCTGGGATCGAGTCCTACAGCAGGCTCCTCACAAGGAGCCTGCTTCTCCCTCTGCCTGTGTTTGCCTTTCTCTGTGTGTCTGTCATGAATAAATAATTAAAATCTTTAAAAAATAATAAACAACAAAAAAAATAAAGCTGCAATGAAATTTTTATGACTCATATATGCTTATACATGACACGCAGACACTAATTCAAGAAGGGATACACTATGTTCCTCACAGGAATTCCACAGAAATGTGGTGAAGGTTCTACCCCATTGTGGGAAATGAGTGGACAGAGAGCTTTTTCCCTCTAGTCAGTGGAATACCTTCCTTCCTCTTTCCTTTCCGGGTGCCTTGACTTCCACACTCCTTTGAATCAAAACTCATTTGCATTCTGGGGAGTGCTTTCACTGTGACTCATTTGGGTTTTTTATACATTCCCATATTTAGGCATAGCAGAAACACTGATTTTTCTCATTAATCTATTCCTGACTTAACTATAGTTCGATTACTTAGGATTTTTGTGTTCTCCGACCTGATCTCTATTCACCGAATTTTGTTCTACACTTTTTCTTTTTAATAGCTCTCATTTATAGTAAAACTGAGTACTGCACAGCAGAAAAGAAAACTTATATGGCTTTCATGAGAAACTTATCTTTTCCAATAATGCTAGAAGGCTAGTGTATACTTAAGTAGGAACACTAGTACCTACTCTTTGTTTTCTATATTGAAACTGGGAAATGGTTCCTACCCATGAAAGGAACAGAAATCTAAAAAGGCTCCAGTTCAATTTAAAACCCAAGATCTAAGCAGTTTGAATGGGTATTAAATAGAACAAAAACCTTTCCCTCATCTCTCCTGAATTTGTTTTTATTTTTATTCTAGTAAAAAGGTATGATCGATCTATCCTCCGTACCACAATAATCAAATATTGCTTCAGTCAGCAGGTGAAAAGGGAACAGTTTTTACAAAACGGCTTTATGACCAGGTCTATAAATACCTACAGTTTATCTTCCTTAAATCTGCGTAATGTCAGACTGCCTGACAAAAGCCAGCTCAGACCAGTATCTGGATCTCTGCATAGGTACCTATGTTAACTATGCGTTGGGGCTTATTCCTGTGATGTTCACAAATTAGGCTGAGCCACATATTTTGTCTCTTTTGCACTATATGATCTAATGAGAAATAAGTGGGATATCGGTAATATGAGGCAAATACGTCTTTAAAATCCATTGTAACTTTTAGAATAAATCTACTTTTCTAGACTAATAAAGTGTTCTGTTTGTATCTGTATTGTACATACTGATTGATCAGGAATGCAAGGAGGAAGGGAAGAACTTTAAAGCATATTGTCCAGCAAATGAAAGATACATTAATATTTAGCATTTGCTTTGGTCATAGTCTTGTGCTGCAGCCTGGGTCCCCCAGGAAAACAATCTCTGAGATGAAGAGTAGAAAGAAGGAGGTGTACTGTGAAGGGCTCCAGGAATCAATATGCATAGAAGAGAAGAACAGAACCGGGCAGAGGGAGAAGTCAAGCTATAATGCAATCTCTGTAAAGCCTCAGTTAAACTTAGATGGAGTTTTATTTTGTCTTGGGGAGAATAAGCTGAACTTGGTCATGTTGATTGGTTGTTATGGTGAAGGATTGTCCAAGAGTGTGGTCTTGGGCACCGTGGCTCTCTGCAGTTGAAACAGCCCCTAAAAGTGATCGACAGCTGAGGGCTGCCTGCCATCAGGTCTCCCAGAAACTGGAGTGTAAGTCCTTCATTCCTGAAGGGGGATCCGGGCAGCACAGCATTCACCGCAGATGGGCATGCCATATGCCATGAATCAGTCATGTCAATTGTCTCCATTTAGATTCAAAAAGAAAAATGTAATAGAAAATTATGTTAGTAGTTTAAAATTCATGAAGCAGCAAAAGCAAAGTTATTCTACTCAACAATATACCTATTATGCTAATTGGATCTTCTGTGGGATATTTTTGAATAAGAAGTAATTGTGTTATTTATGGAAGAAGCATGTTAGGAATTAAGGAAATAGAAAGATGACTAAGATAGTAACATAACTCTTTTTCTAACAGAGTTTACCACCAACTCTAACAGAGTTTAGAAGAGACAAGATGGTGACACCAGTAAGTGTTCTATAATAATGAACACCATTATGTAGAGTCAGTATGCTGGGAGTTAGAATAGTTCAGATGGTTCATTGTAAATGAATTACTTCGTACATAAGGTGCATTTGGACTGGACTTTGAGGCAAGAATTGGCTGGAAGAGACAAGGGATTGGGACTTAAATAAAATGAGCAAATAAGTGAGTTTAGAAAGCCCTGGCTATATATGGGAAACAAGAAAATGAATCACTATGGCCAGAGTAAAATGTGTGAGACAGGAGAAGAGGGTGATAACATGGCAAAGTCAAAATGAGAACAAACAGGCAAGCCCCAGCTTCCAGATATAGAAACTGTAGTTTTTTCAGTTGTAATAAGTGAAAATTTTTGAAAATGTGTTAAACCTGTCAACTGAGACTTCTATACCCTGTAAAAATACCATTAAAAAATCAAGATGTTTTCAAATATACAAAAGCTAAGAGGCTATCTCTCCAGGAGACTCTCATTACAAGGAAGGCTAACAGGGCTTCTTCAGGCTAAAGAGAAATCAGGTCAGAGAGCAGCCTGTATCTACCAGAGAGAATGAAGAGCATTGACCGGGATGAAATGTGGGTAAATGTAAAGACTCTTTTTCCCTCTAATCACTATGAGATTACCAACAATCAGAAGCAAATGGTAACATAGTGTGGGTTTCACTATTATACTATCTATGTAAATAAATGACAATACCAAAGAGAATGGGAGTGACAATGGAATTATTATGCTGTTGTAAAGTTCTTATCCTGTAAATTAAGTGGTATAATGATAATTCAAAATAGAATGTTTTCAAGTAAGGATGCATTTTCATTTTTTTTTATTTTATTAATTTTTTTGAAGTAGGCTCTACCCCCAACAAGGGACTTGAATTTATGATCCTGAGATCAAGAGCTACATGTCCTACTGACTGAGCCAGCTAGGCATCCCAAGAATGCATTTTCTAATCTCTACTACAGTGGCTCACAAAATAAGAGTGCATTGACCTGCAACATCAGCATTACAAGGGAGCTTGCCGGAAATACAAATCACCAGGATTTATCCACATCTCCAAAGGTAGAAACTTTGGAAGTAAGTAGGGCCTAGCTACATGTATTTCAATAAGTCATCCAGTTTATTCTGATGCATGTTAAAGTTTGTCAATATGGATATGTGGGTACAGGCACTATTTTATGCCACTTGGGGTATCTCTATTGGTTTAAATTATTTTGGAAAGTAGTGTAGAAATACATATGTTCTAATCAGTTTATTTGATATTTCCTTTTCCATAAATTTACCCTAAATTAAAATTTGCAAAGTGAGCAATGACAAATGCACACATGTATGCATTGCACAATTTATAATATCAAATAAATGGGAACTATCTATATTCTGAGGAGAAAGGAAAATGTTTGATCAAATGTGACCCAGTCAAATCATTCTGCTATTAAGGTGGATGTTAGACCTATTTGTGTGGACGTGGAAAACTGTCCAAAATATGCAATTGAATTAAAAAACGGATTGTGGGGAACCTTGGTGGCTCCGTGAGTTAAGGGCTTGACTCTTGATTTTGGCTCAGGTCATGATCTCAGGGTCATGAGATCAAGCCCTGAGCCTTGAGTAACAAGGAGTCCACTTGAAATTTTCTTCCTCTTCTTCTGCCCCTCCCCACCAACTTGCACAGGCTCTCGAGCATGTGCACACATTCTCTCTCAAATAAATAAATAAATCTTTTTAAAAAATAAAAGTAAATTAAACAAAAGAACAGATTGCAAAACAGTATGGATAGTGGGATTCTGTTCATCCAACTATGCATTAATGTATAGTTTGGACAATGTTATTTCTAAGTTTAAAATTATGGTTATAAAACATGAATTTAACAGATGATTAAAAGAAGAAAAATGCAAACAATTGAAAAAAAGTAAAAAAAAATAAATAAATAAATAAAAAAATAAAAAGAAAAAAAGTATAAAAATGAAAGTTCTAAACTATCACCTAACTCAAATTCTCTTCCACCAAAGTCAAGCATTTTTAATGCTTCTCTTAGTAAATCTACAGTCATTTATAAATTCAAATATGCTTATATTCCTATTTCTTGGTTAATCAAAATTTAGACAGTAAATATTAAATCTCAATTTTGAAAAATAAAGCTTTAGCTCATTTACATTTCCCCTAAATACATTCTTCCTTCCTCTAAGTTCCGTTTACAACCAAGCATAGTATTGGGATAGGGATACAAGAAAGCAAGTATCACTCTATTACCCGATGACACTTACCTTGTGCCATTTAAAAAATAACATTATAAGAGCAATTGAATAGATGAAAGGTATGCCACATTTTAAAGTGCTGCATATTTTTCCCACAATTTTCTTGAATAGCATTTTAAATGGGTTCCAGGGGTTATCATTACCTGCGTTTTCCTGCCTTTTCCCTAAGCACCTACCTTTATTATATCCTTAGCATTATCATTTATTTTAACTAAACTATTTATTACATGGTGACCACATTCTTCAAAAGGATATCCCTATAAGAGACCTACATCTTCCTGTTAAAGCATAAAATATTTGCACTAGGGAATGACCTGTTAATCTAGGATTTCTGTTCCTTAGTTTCTACTGCTTCTTTTATCTTTATAATTCCTCTTCCTGGATTATTGTTTCCATTTAATTATTATACAGACTTTTTTTCAGAAAAAGTTCATAAAATATGAGGCTATATATCGATGAAAATATATATTTGAAATTATGCTGAACTCTTTTAATTTCCAGAAATTTTTATAATGACTTTTTTATAATGAGTTGTAGTCATTTTCCATAGCTTTGCTGAAAATTCATTTGTATTATCTTCTAATATCTAGTGTTCCTCTTGGAAACTTAAATGCCAATCTCAATTTTGTTCCTTTACAGATAGAGTTACCAGAGGTCACCCTGTGTCTGGGATGGTCTTGGGTTATTCCGATTGCCGTGGAGTAGTTTCAGTGGCACCTCTTTATCAAGAAAATTGTTCAGGATTAGATTATACATTACATAGGAAATTGTCTTTATATTTCTGAAAATTTATGAAAGTTGTGTGAGTCATTCTTCATTTACTGAATTTGGCACTTAAAGCCCCCATCACTTGAAGATTTATTTTAAACTCTTGAAAACATTCTTCCATTCATTATTATTACTGTTGCTATTGTTGTTATTCATGTTCTCTCTTTAATCCCAATTTCTTGACTACTGAACCTCTTAAATTGACATTTGTCAGTTTGTTTTTTCTTACCTGTTCTCTTCCTCTTCTGTACTTTCTGACTTAATACTTTCGAGCTTAATATTCTGGAAAATATCTTGATTTTTACCTTCATGCTTTTAATGGACTTTTAATTTTTTTAAGAAATCACATTTTAATTTTAAAGGATTCTTTCCTTTCCTCTGTTTCTTTTTTCATGATAGATTTCTAGGTTTTCATGAATATGTTCATATCTCTAAAAGAATATTAATTATAATTTTTTGAAATTCTTCTCTCTATTCTGAATTACTATTTCAGCTTAGTCATATTCTTTATTCATTTAGATTCTTCAATTTTGTTCCAGTTCTCTCAAATATCTGCTGTCACTTTAGATTTCTATTCTTATTTTAAAATGAAGATTCAATTGACTCATATTAGCAGTTAGCTTGGATTTTTTTTCATTGCTGTATGGGTAAGCTTTCTTCTTCTGTAGCTGCCTCAGCCCTCCACCTATGAGAGAGTTTACTAGAGGATCTGCTCACATAGATTTCAACTGATATTCTTTGTTCTGTGGTACACGACTGGAAAACAGGTGAGCACAATCATCCCAAATGCTAGAACATTGATAATATCAAAATCTCAATTTGTCCTCAAATGTGTAATAGGATGTATACAGCGTTCTGATTTTTGTCTGGGAATAATGGCTGAACTCTGAGTGACTCAGCACACAGAGGCAGAAAATACTGTAAGCCAGCAAGGCTCTTTGTGGACTCCCTATTTTTTTTTTTTTTAATCTTTTTTATTTATTTATTTATTTATTTATTTATTTATTTATTTATTTATTTATGATAGTCACACAGAGAGAGAGAGAGAGAGGCAGAGACATAGGCAGAGGGAGAAGCAGGCTCCATGCACCGGGAGCCCGACGTGGGATTCGATCCTGGGTCTCCAGGATCGTGTCCTGGGCCAAAGGCAGGCGCTAAACCACTGCGCCACCCAGGGATCCCCTGGACTCCCTATTAATCAGCTTTTTTCTGGTCACTCCTGTATTTCTTCTGCAATCTCTATCTAAGAATTCTGTGCGTATTGGCTCTCCATGGCCCTGAAAATAAAACAAACCCATTTTCATTGTGTCTGTCAGAGACATCTGGGTTTTTCCTCCTCTGTTCTAACTATACCTTTACACCCTTCTATCTACTTTCCATTTTCCACAAATCCAATAACAACTTGTATAAACTGATAACATCCACTACCTTCTCTTCCATACTATGCATTTGAATCCTTTTTCACCTTTCATTGACATTTCAACAGGGTTTCAGGGGAGAGGAAAAGGAACATTCCATCTTGAACTATTCTTTTGTAATGAAGAATGATATTAATATGTACATTAATGTATATCTTTAATGAAGAATAATATTAATATTTCTTGCATATGAGAATTCATATGTAAGAAAAAAGTCTCATGTTAAAAACTTTGTGAAATCCTGTGTTAAATAAATTTAGAAGGCTGCTTTACTGCAGGATTGCTCACAGTTTTTCAAAGCTATTTTTAAGGTCAAATTCCGAGAACAAGATATGCTAGAGTAGTTCAAAACCTTTTTCTCATACGCAATGTTTATGGGAGAAAAGTCTTGATATTAGATTAGCAAACTAAAATGATATCAGATTAACAAACTAAAATACTGCATGATCTCTTAAAGAATGAGAAATCTCAAACTTAAATATATAGAGAACCAAATAATTAGTAAACAATAAGGAAACTTGAGAACATTGACTTTTTTTTTTTTGCTAAATTCCAATTCAATTAGGTTTTATGAAGACCTATATTGGTTTTACCAATGTATTAAGATTTACAAATTTAGTATTTTACTAACTGCATACAGTTATGAAAATGTTTTATACAATCCCCTTTGTACCATAAAGAAAGGACTAAATGGATAACCTTGGGTGACTTGGGGATTGTTTTAAATAATAATCCAAACGTTGGGATTCTATTTAAACTCCCCACACTTTTTTGAGATACTGTGAAAGCAGTTTCCTTATGAGATTTCTGCTTAGATTGGAAATTCAATGAGAAAACCTGGTTGACAGTATTTCAACATTTCTAGCTCCCGCTTCGCTTATTATCTGAAAGCTCTGAGGGATCAACAATAAAAAAAAGTAGTGAAAATGGAATTTTGCTTTAACTTTTTTAAAGTTCTAAAAGATTTTGACTGAAGACAAAATTTGGAGAAAAGATTGAAACTTATGTTAGCATATGTATTTCTCTCTTATTGATCTACTAGGTCAAAAACAAACAACGTAGCAATAAATGCATAAAGTTGCCTATTTTTAAATTAAAGTTAATAGTTTAAATAAAATGCTTAAATGAAATATAATGTGGTAATAGAATCTTAAAATATATTACATCCAAATCTTTAGAATACAGCATAGTTGAAGTTTGATATGCATTTATTTGAAGTCTGATCATTACTGGATTTATTCTGGTGTCTAAATGACAAACTTCTCTGTACCTAAAATCACTGGCAGCATCATTTTTTCTGGGCTTTAAGTCTCTTGGTGTGTAATATTATTAGAAAAATAACACTTTTTTTACAGTTATAGAATGAATAAGTCATAGGGATGAAAGGTGCAGCATAGGAAATATAGTCAATGATATTGTAATAGTGTTGTATGGTGACAGATGGTAGCAACACTTGTGGTGAGCAGAGCACAATATATAGAAAAAACAATAACACTATTTTTAACAGCATATTAAAAATATTTGATTGGAGATGCTATTTTGAGTAATTTTATCTCTCACCCCCATACAAACACACACATATAAAGCAAAGTTTAAAACTTTCTTCAACTCCAGGTATGAAAAATTTAAAAGACTAACCTGGAAAAAATTTAGAAGCAAGACAACAGCAACATCGTGAACAACCACCACAACCAACTGCTTTTACTTTGTTCCCATCTGCTAAACTTTCAAAATACGTCATATTTCCCTAGACTATCTCTTTTTAAAAACCATTCAATGGTAGTTTGTTGTTGTTGTTAATAGAATTTTTATAGTACTTTTGATGTCTTAAACTGTTTTTATGTATTTTATATATTTATATAATATTGGGCAAGCATCTTATCTCCATATTACAGATGCCTCTCTTATGGTGTAAACATTTTTTTGGCTTCAGAAAAACCATCACACGTTAGTGATAAACCAGGTTTTGCACCGAGATGCCTGGACCATTCCGCTCACCCCACGGCTTCACTGCTTTGAATAACTATGGTATCTAAATCTTACTGTATTCTTAGTATGTTGATTCCCTATTTCCCCTTTTTGGAACACTGATTTACTGAATATGCTTCCTTAAAGACTCTGGGGAGAAAAGTGTCTTGTTTTATTCACATTATACTGAACTACATTTTGGAATACAGGCTCCATGGAAAAGAGGAATCTATTAATGAAGCTCAGTTATTTGACAGGGATATACAAACGATGCATGAAAAGACTTGAGTACAATGTTGAGCACATGATAAGAAATCAGCAAATGGTAGCTGTTATCATTATTTATTGATTATGTCTCCACATTTACTCCTCATTGTCAATATGTAAGGTAAAAATGTCTATCTTAAACATGAACAAACTGATACATAATTTATGCATGTGAGGGTTCCAGGTTAAACGTTTTAGAATTGGGGCTTTAAAACTCAAAGAGCAAGCTTTTTATGAGGTGGAGGAGGGTTTCATGGGGCAGCAAGTTTCCAACCTCTCTGATTAAGAATCACAGAGAGAACTGTAATTTCTTTTTAATTTCCAGATTTTAGCACAGATATAAGGTGTGGCCAAAATATCTACTTATACCTTGTTTTTGGACTCTTCCAACCTCCAAAACTATGATAGAACAAGTTCACATTATTCTAAGCCACTAATTTTGTGATAATTTGCTATAGAAGCCCTAGGAAACCAAAATCCCCTCTCATGTGGCCTGGACATAGTAAATGAAAAATAGATGTTACTTACTGTCAATTATCTTTAGGATACTAGAACATAGGTGAATGTTGAGAACATAGAGTATGTGAGTAGAGGGGAAAGTCTTTTACTTAAGTTTACTCACACTGGAGTTACTATGCTCTGCCTTTCAATTCAAAAGTTGTTTCTGTTAAAGAATTAAGTATAGTAGATTTATAATGTGTTAAATATTATGCAGAGTGCTAAGAGCACAAAGTTAGAGAAGTCCCTGCCCTCAGAGACTTCTGTGGAGAATAGACACAAAAACATTTACTGCTTATTTAAAAAACTATGGTGATTTTAACATCAGATACAGACACAAGACAGTGCTGGAGCAAAAAGGAAGAATACTTGATTCAACTTGAGAGAAAAAGGATTAGAGAGAAAGCCCCAGAAAGGTATAATAAGAGATCTTATCAGAGCTGAGGCTCATACTTTGTCCTTGAAAAGTTAGATCACAGGAATGAGTGTCAAAAGGGCTCTCTTGAAGTATCTATAAATAAGATTTTTATATAACATTGATTTTTTTTTCTTTTGGTCCATACATTGCTAACTACCTATTCTCTTCTAAGGGTATATTTAAAATGTTGATTCCTTTCCAAAAAATTTAATTGCAATTTTGGCTTTAGCTATGTGTTTTTGGCACTATTCCTCCTTTTTTGTCTTCATGGTCCAAATTCCTACAATATACCAAACATATGAATATTTATGAACTAGATTAACGGCGTTTTCATAAGGATCATGAGCACATTTCCCACTATGAGCTGAGTCCACGCATTCATTCAAAATTATTTATTGAGCCCTACTTTGTTTCAGCCATAATTACCTCAGAAGATACTGACTTTTAGCACACATTGTGAGTACTAAATAATTAAAGATATTCTATTTTTTCTAGGTGAGGCTGTTAAATAAATATTTCATTCTCTGATTAAGATTATGGGATCTAGAACATTAGATGAATTTATAAAACTAATTATAGAATATTGTACATAAAGAAATTTGAAATTTAGTGCCCTGGATTTCTTACTTTTAACACAAGAGACTGAGTTTAGATGGAGAATGGTAGGTAAATACTAGAAATGAGAAAGATAAAAATGTTACCAAAAAATAATACAGCTATTTTAAGAACTGTAGTGACTGCTGGATGTCTGATATATGATAGGGAGGCATTAGAGAAGTTTATTTCCAGAACACCCTGCTCATCCTGTGATTCCTTCTGAAAGAGTGAGGTAAAGAATAAACTGAAAGGTTGAATTAGCTCAAGCAAAGTCATGACCCTATAATGCTGAAAATATGGTCCACTAAATAAGGGAAATACTTCTAGGAATAAAACAAAATATATTTACATGCATCCTATGGATATGTCAACTTTCTGCAGATGCTTCATAATGTACTTACAGAAAGAAGAATCAACACCAATGACAAGTCAAAATCTCAGTTAGTGGATGAGAAGACTAATGTTAACCCAGCCAAGATTAGCCCAACCAATAAAATGTACTTGGACCAACCTAAATCTGATTCCTACTGGCAAATTTTTATGAGACTTAATTCCAAGAAGATCAAACATTTAAATGTAAAATACTAAAACATAAAAATGCTAGAGGATAACATGAGTAAATTTTTAAAAAGTCTTTAGATTGAAAGAATTTTTCATTATGGTTTTAAAACTATGAATTTTACATAAATGCATTTAACTACATAAACATTTAAAATTTCCTTATTTCTCAAAGGGCTAAATATGGGAAAAATCATTCAAACTTATTATTAATCAGGGAAAATTTAACTTAAAACCAAAAAATAGATAGCGCTACATATCCATTAAAATGGCCCAAGTGAAAAAGCTTGACAATAGTTGTTGCAGATATAATCCCATTAGAAATCTCATGCATTGCCAGTAAGAGGGCAAATTTGTACAGCTACTTTGGAAAATTCTTTGATACGATCCTATATATTTGATCAAGTACATGGCCTCTGCCTCAACAATTTCATTTGAAGTGCATATCCAACAGTGATGTGTGCATGAGTGCAACAATAGACATGCATGAAACTTATTATAGCAGCATTATTTTTAATAGATTAAAACTAGAAATAACAAAAAAGTTAAAAGTAATATGTATGAATGAGTTTTAAATTTTTCAAACATGTATTACCTAGCAATTAAAATGAATGAACTATGAACTTCATGCAATAGCATAGACAAATTTCATAAATATGACGTTGGCCAAAAGAAATCTGACACAAATAAACAAACACTATATGATTTATTTATTTAAAGTTCACACCAGAGAAGGAAGACATTGTGTTTAAGAGGAGGAATTAAGGGGTGGGGTGAGGAGCTTCTTTGGTGGTAGTCATTCAATTTTCTGACCTGAGTACTGGTACCTAAATCCGTTCACTTTCTAATAATGTATTGAATTGCACACTTGTGATTTGTGAACTCATATTAATGTATGTTAAGCTTACATTAAAATGTTTAAAAGAAACTTCCTTAAGGCAAAAATATTACAGGGAATAAAATGGTTAGTAAAAATGATTGTTATGTATTGAATTGTCCCCCTTCTCTCAAATCTGTATGTTGAAACTATAATCCTGGGACCATATTTGGAGAAGGGTGTTTAATGAGGTAATTAAGATTAAATGACGTCATAGAGTGGGGTTCTCATTCAATCTGACTGTTTTCCTTATGAGAAGAGGAAGAGAGGTCAAGAATATGCAGGCCAAGAAAAAAGTCTGGTGAGGACACAATGAGAAGCTGTAGGAGCCAACGGAAGAAGCCTCAGGAGAAATCAACCCTGCGAATACCTTGATCTTGGACTTCCGGCCCCCAGAACTGTGAGAAAATAAATTTCTGTTGTTTAAGTCACCCAGTCTGTGGTACTTTATTGTGGCAGTCCTAGCAAACTAGTACAATGACCGAGGGAAAAAATATATCAGTATGGTATAAAAATCACATGCATTCCTACTATCTTAAATATATTAAATAGATAGGAAAGATTGGGTGGCTTAATCAGTTGAGCACCCCATTCTTGATTTTTGGCTTAGCATATGATCTCAGTATCATCGGATAGAGCCCCGAGTCGACTCCAGCTCTGTGCTAAGTGTGGAGTTGCCTTGTCCTTCTACCTCTGCTCCTCCCGCTGCTTGCACACACACACTCTCTCTCTCAAATAGAAAAGAAAATCTTTGAAAAAAATAAATAATAGATAGATAGATAGATGATAGGATACACACACACACGCACACACACATAAATGAAAACCAAAATAGTATTAGCTAAGGATATTATTATAAAGACAAGAAAATATATTTAATATTCATAACAATCATAATTAAAAAAACATAAACAACTTGAAAAAAACATGTAACCATACATGAGGCACTATACCAAGCTTTAAACATACATAACTTCCTTGAATCCCACGAGGTCACTATATAGTACGTATCTTTTCCAACTCTATTTTTTTTTTTTTCCAACTCTATTTTATGAGTGAAAAAGCTGAGACTCAGAGGGGCTAGGCTCCATATGTATTGATTAGTGAAGTAGGGATTCCAGCCTAGGCAGCTTGAGCCCAAAGTCCACACCACTGACCACTTGTGTTACATTGCATGTGGTAGTATTAGCAGCGAAATGCCATTTTTCACCTATCAGCTATACAGAGATTAAAACTCCCAGAAAATGCCCATTGTTGGCATCTAATGCACTTTCAGCAGGAATATAAATTGATCTGAGCTTTTTAAAAGGCAATATTACAATTTATATCAAGTCCTTTTTTTAATTACATGGATAAGAAACAATGTAAGGACAAGGATATTTATCACAATGTTATTATTAACAACAAAAATGTGTTACAATGTAAATATTCACCAAAGGAGAATTGGCAAGATAATTTATGATATGTACATTCTAAAGGATCCTTTCTATCTATTAAACATGATGTAATTGAGCTATATTTATTGACGAGAAAAGATTTCCATGACTTACTATTCCATGTAGTATTTGCTCTTTCAAATTTTTCTTCCACCACGGGCATTGTACCTCTTTTTTCTTTTCTTTTTTTTTTTCATTTTTGTTCTCCTTTTTTACAGTACCACTAAGGAAGCTTTAAAAAAAGACTAAAAGCTAGCTTTTCTTGAGAAAGTAATTCTTTTTCCATTCACTAATTCAAGAAATGTTTACTGAGTCCTCACTATATGCAAACCCTTTTCATGGTTTTATGGACACAGTACCAAGGAAAAAAATTCCCTTATAGAACTTTCATCGCCAAAGATATTTAAATAGTAGCTAAATAACAATTTGGAACAGGTGGTTCTTTATGTAAAGAAAATTCATTTTTACTGATTAGGCAAAAAGATGTTAAAAGTTCTTTTCATCCCCAAGTGTCCTAAATCTATAATTTAAAGAACACAGTTTCAAGTGTTAAATGTTCTTTTGCTGCTCCTTGAACTTCCTAGAGCAATTTATCTGTCAGGAAAAGAAATTGAGCTATGGTTTAAATATGGAGTTACAGCTTAAAAATATATTTTTAAAATAATCAACACTTGATAACTAACTCAACTATTAAAATGATAGATATGCAACTGTGAGTATATAAATATATATTTACATATATAATATAAATGATATGCTTTTTTCCAAAATGAGTCAGAAGGAGAAAATTGCTAGGTAATAAGAGAAATAGGTCCTGGGACATAATTTTGAAGTCATTCATCTTTTAGAAAGGGCTAAGTAAATCTTAGTTTAGAATTATAATAAATAATAGGGTACTCGGACTAACAGGAAATTAATCAGTGGTTATAAAGTTCTTTGGCATTAATTTATCACCTTAACCTTAGTTCCTATTTCTTTCATCTTTTTCTTTTTCCTTTTTAGAGCTTTGATTTGTTAATGAAAGAACAATTCTGACTCTTGTTAATAGGTCAAATAATAAACACTCTTCTGAGTTCCTTAAAATCTTCAGTATTAAGGGATGCATTTCAATTAAAATACTGACACCTCAATATCAATATTTAATTAGTTGCTATTATTTGACATTGTTCTAACTAAGATATAAACATAAAGATGGATTTTTCTTTTCCTAATTTTTATTCATTCATGCACCTATTCAAAAACATTTATTGAATACTTTCCATGTGCCAAATATTTCTCTGAGCATACAGATATAAATAAAACAAATGGTATCTGCCATTATGGAGCTTTTATTTTAATGGGAAAAACGTAATATATAAATAGAATTATGTTTGTTAGGATGTATTTTGAATAGTCTAAATATAATAACTTGTATTGATTTGATCATCTACAATAGGGTGAGCACATTAAATCTGTTATTTCACAATTTCTTATAAAACTTTGAGACAGGTGTTACTAGGATAAGTTTCCTCGGCCCTCAGAGATTAAGTCACTGATCCAAAGTCCACTGGCAGAACTAGTACTAAAACCAGTTTGTCACAGTACTCCAAATATCACACACTTTCCACTATGCTCTTTTGCCTTTTATTTTAAAAATTAACCACATTTGTTTACCTAAAATGTTTCTTTTTAAACATGATACATCCTAAGTCAGCTCAGGTTGCCTTAACAAAATACCATAGACCAGGTGGCTTACACAATAAAAATTTATTTCTCACAGTTTGGGAGGTTAGAAGTCCAAGATTAGCGTGCCAGTTCTGGGAAGGCCCTATTCCTGGCTGTGGATGGCTGCCTTTTCACTGTGTATCTTATGCCGAAGAGAGAGAAAAAGCTCTACTCTTTCCTCTTCTTATAGACACCAATCCTATCAAAGAAGCACCATCATCATGACCTCACCTGAACCTAGTTACCTCCCAAAGGCCCCATCTCCAAATACATCACATTGGAGGTTAGAGCTTCAACATATGAATTTTGGGAAGACACATTCAGTCAAAAATAGACACTATTCTTTGAGATATTGTAATAAGAAAGAAAAACTACCATTATTATTTTTATTCTAAAAAACATTAAAAAACATTAATCGTACTCATTTTAGAAAACACAGATATTGAAAATTAAAATTTGCATGTAATTTCATGTCAGATATTGCTATTAATAATAGTTTGGGAGGATGGAAATTTGATTGATGATAGATAGATGATAGATAGATAGATAGATAGATAGATAGATAGATAGATAGATGATAGATAGATAGATAGATAGGTTCATTAAAGAAGTTTTCTCACAATTATGGAGGTTGAAAAGTTCCAAGATCTGTGGTTGGCAAGTTGAAGGTGCAGGAGAATCAATGTGCACTTCCAATCTGAGTATGAAGGCCTGTGAACCAGGATATCTGACGATGTAAGTTTGAGTCGGAGAGTCAAAAGGCTTGAGATCTAAGAACTAGTAATTCAATTTGAGTCAGAAGTCCAGAAAAGATCTATGCCCCATCTCCCAGAAATCAGGCAGAAGAAGTTCTCTCTTACTCATGAAGCACCAGCCTTTTTGTTCTATTCAGGCTTTCACCTGGTTCCGTGAGACCCATTCCCAAAGGGAGAGTAATCTGCTTTACTCAGCCTGATTCCAATGTTAACCTCATACAAAAACGACCTCATAGAAACAATAATTTTTGACCAAATACCTAGGCACCCTATGGCTCAGTCAAGTTGACACAGAGAACTAACCATTGCAGCAACTATTCTTAGTCTTTTACTTGAGTGAAGAGGCTGATGAAAGATCAAGGCTGACTCTTATCAGAAAGGTATTGTGGACCTTGGCATTTATGAACACAAAAACTAGATCTCAGGAATTTAGAGTTAACCAGTAAGACAGGGAAAATTGTCATAGTAAGTGTTGATAACTCAAGAAACTTGTCAGTAAAAGAGAGGAAAGAAACTGGTGGAAACAAGAGGAGAGTATGGGATCTAAAGATGAGGTTGTTTCTGGTTATCTGTTTTGTTTTTTTCAAAATGGAATAAAACACATGCTTAAATTCTGTTGAGAAGTACCAAGTAAATATGAAAAGAGGTTGAATATTTGGAATAGAAAAGATAATATGTCTAATGAAGATTTTGATAAATGTAAAAGGGGATAGGATTCAAATCAAGGGGGAAGGTATTTTCCTAAAACAGGAGAGTGAACACCCATTTCATGTTACCAGGATGGAAAAAGTAAAGATAAGGTACATTTGTACTTGGTGTTTGGAAACTGAGACAATTTCTATTCTATTCTATGGCTTTGGCTCCATGAACCAAGATGTGGAGTCGTACACTGAAAATAAATTCCCTATGGTTCTCTAGGCTTGTAAGTACCAGAGCTAGAAACAAAAATATTATAAGTAAATAAGCATATATAGAAAAGTTTATTCAACATTGTTACGGTAACTGAAACATTGGGATTATAGTCAATGTCTGTATTTTACCAAGTTAAAATAAGTTATGAACATTATGTCAAGAATATTACACAGTTACTATAATATATGAGAGAGAGCTATAATAGTTGATTTGTAGAGACTTTGTTGATGTCCTGCTGAGGGGGAAAAGAGAGATACATAGCCTACTTGATGGAATCTTAATTTTTTATTTATATATTTTTTAAAATTTTATTTATTTATTCATGAGAGACATGGAGAGAAAACCAGAGACATAGACAGAAGGAGAAGCAGGATCCCTGGAGGGAGCCCATTGCAGGACTCGATCCCAGGACTCAGGGATCATGACCTGAGCCAAATGCAGACACTCAACCACTGAGCCACCCAGGCACTCGGAATCTTTATTTTTTTATTAAGCAAACAATGGCAAAGAACTACGTATGCACAGGGAGGCATGTGTGGAAGTGTATGCATTATAACATGAGACTGGGGAAAGGAATATAGAAAAAATAAAATTGAGTTGTTAATGATCACACTGCAGTTATTAGTTGAGAGGAGAGGAGAAAATTGAGTGGTGGAGAAGTATGGGGTGGGGTAAAAATGGGAAAAAAAAAAAAACCAAAACAAGTGTTTTAGGGGAAAATATGTGCTAATAACCCACTTCTGCTATATAATTTACATTTTTACATATGCTTACAGGTACATTTCAGGTGCAACACAAACGTGCTGAGATACCTGGTATCATTTTCTTTTTTTTTTTTTTCTGGTATCATTTTCTAACACGTTTCCATGTTTTATCCGATAATAGAAATATATTATTCTTTATATATTGTGAAAACAATCTATGAAGCCAGTCCATTGGAAAATACAAATAAGTGCTTGTTCCCAGTGTATGAAGGCCATTTGTTGATATAACACATCAGTTACTTCTAAGAGTTGTAGTATTAGCCTGTTGATTTACTTGAGTTTTCTAGTTTCTTGAGACAATCATAGGGCCTGAAAATAATAATAATAATAATTTGATTTGTTAGCTTCCTCTGTTATTTCTATGTCTTCTCTTATTATAATGGTTAGAACTGCTAGGTAATAGTGGAGATAACAGTTATGCTTAGCTCGTCCAACACTAATGAGAAAGCTATTTAAGCACATAATTGTTAACTGCTTCAATGGTGGCTTGAGATAAATCTCTTTATCATGTTAAAGAAGTAGTCTTATATTACTAGTATAGGAAGAATTATACAGAATGAATGTGCATTTTAACTATTATCAGATTTTTTGCTTTGGTCTATTAACATATTAATAGAGTTCCAAATATTAAATATTTGCAAACTTTCCAGAACAAAACACACATTACCTCGGATTAATTTGTTTAAATGTACTGCTTAACTGTCCTAATTTATATTTGACTTAGGATTTATGCAAAAGTGAGATTGACTAATTTATTACAAGCTTTGGCATCTTAAAAATATCAGTATTTGTGACTTACTCTATACAAAAGAAAGAAAATAAATTGCCTGCCCTCCTAAATAAACTAGATGAACTGATTCATCGTTTTGCTCATATGAATGCATGACTCTGGAGTTGTTAGTAACCTTTGACATTGTTGTATTTTCCTTGACATTTCATTAATGCAATGTAGATTAATGCAACTGTTTTTATATTTAAAAGACATCACTTGTGAAAGCAATAAGATACAGTGTTTTTTTTTTTTTGAGTTTTGTTTTTGTTTTTGTTTTGACATTTCTAAGTCATTTAAAGGTTTTCAACTTCCCACAGAGTTTAATAGAACAACAACAACAGAAATATCTTCAGAGTTCAACACAATGGAAAAGGTAAAAACTGTAGGTTGAGTAATAAATAAATGGGTGGTCAAATAGCCTTAGTAAAGATCAAGCATTACTAATAAGGCAGATTTTGGAAAGAGTACTTTATCATTCCTTCTTCAGTTCAATCAAAAGGTGTTTTTTGTTTGTTTGTTCTTTTGTTTTTGTAAGCTTGCTATATGTAATTCTCAGCGATTAGCATAAGTTTGAAGTATAACATTTGCAAGGGTTCTCTTTATGGAAAAAAGAGATTATTTAAAATAGTTTTTGTCTAAGAATATGATTTAGTTACATAAGAGAAAATTACATCACGACTTTTAATAAAGACATGAAATTCTGTGTGTTTGTCAGATTGAGTGTGGGTATCAGTGTAGAACTGTGATGGGCTCAGTGCACTCCAGAGAGTAGAATACAATCTATTAAATCTGTCACCTGGACTATCAGCCCCTGCTCATTTGAAATGGAGTTTTCAAATAAAATTGATTTTCTAGTAGCCATTTGCTACTAAACCTTCAGATTTTTCTACAGAAACAATCCAGATACGTTAAGCAGACACATAAAAAGTTTGAAGTTAAAAAAAGGTATATTTTTTTCTCTTGAAGTTGATGTGTAGGTCATTTTAACTTTAAAATACATTTAAATTACTGTTCTTCATGAATTTATTTCTATGCCTATATGGAGCTGATGAAGAGGTCTCATATTTGGTGAGTCTCCTTTTATTAAAGTTTTTTTTTCTTTTTTGCCATTTATTCCCATAGTTGAAATCAATATGCTTACAACTCCCTAATTTTATCTGATAGTCTAATGTTTTTTCCCTCCCCTTTACTCATAGATACAATTTTTTTTTTTTTTAAAGAAATCACTACTTGGCAGCCAGTGGCTCAGTGGTTTAGTGCTGCCTTCCGCCAGGGTGTGATCCTGGGGTCCCAGGATAGAGTCCCATATCGGGGTCCCAGGATAGAGTCCCATATCTGGCTCCCTGCATGGAGGCTGCTTCTCCCTCCGCCTGTGTCTCTGCCCCCTCTCTGTCTCTGTGCCTCTCATGAATAAAAAAATAAAATCTTAAAAAAAAAAAGGAAGAAAGAAAGAAAGAAAGAAAGAAAGAAAGAAAGAAAGAAAGAAAGATCGCTACTTGATTGTCTCATGCTTATTTTAGAAGTTCAAAAAACAACTTTTAACCCCATCCGTTACCCCCATCGCATCTGGCTCCATGCTTCTCCCTCCTCCCCTGCCCCTCTCCATAGCTCATGTTCTTTCACTTTCTCTCTCTCTCTCTCTCTCTCTCAAATAAACAAAATCTTTAAAAAAATAAAAATAAGAAATAAAGTATATTATTAGCAGATAGGAAGCTTTATAAATTTCCATCCAGTAACTCCCATCCAAAGATAAAGATTAACTTTATTTATATGTCACCATTAATTAGTTTTATCTGTTTTTTGAAATTTATTTAAATGAAATCATGCAGAATGACCTATTTTGCATCTAGCTACTTTCTCTTAGTATTATGTTCATGAAATTTATCCATGTTTTGTGTAACTTTACTGCCTTCATTTTTATTGCAATATTATATTAATATATCACAAATTTTTATGCATTCTGTTCCTGATGGACATATTGAGTAATTCCATCTTTTGTATCTTATAAATAGTGGTGCTATGAATATTCTTGTACATCACTTTTGATGCATATGTGTTAGAATTTCTGTTGACTATGCATCTAGGAGTGGCACTGTAGATTTAAAAGGTATATATTTAAAAGGTACTTTATAAAATACTGACAGTTTTCAAAATTGGGTCCATCTGCTTACATTGTGATATCAGTATATTAAAGTTCCATTTGCTCCATTTGATATTATAAGTCTTGTTAGAATCATCATTCTACTGGGTGTGTAGTAACCATTATGGTTTTAATTGGCATTTCCCTAATTCCCGATTAGTAATAGTTACTAAAAGTTCCTAATGTAACTTTTAAGGTGGTTATTGGGCATTTGGTCTTCGTAAGAACATTATAAAATGTTTAAGTCTTTTATATTTCTTTTGTATTTGACTATCTTTTATTGACTTACAAATGTAAGTCTGTTGGATGTATGTATTTCAAATATCTTCACTTTATGGCTTACCTTTTCTCTCTCTTAATTGTATCCACTGAAGAAGAGAAGTTTGGGGTTTTTTTTCTTAATGTTTAATTCAACTATAATACATATGAAAATAAGAGCACTATGCTAAAAATAAAAATCAATATATTTCCACAAACTGAACACACTCATGTCACAATCACCCAAATCAAGATATAGAAAATGGTCAACATATTAGAAGGTTCCCTTCTGCCTCCTTACAGTCACAAACCCTAGATCCTACTCCTACCATCCCAACTTATACAAGGTAAATTAGTTTTGTCTGATTTTATGATAATTTTTAATATTTTAATGAGACTTAATCGATCAGTTTTTTCCTTATGGGCAGTGCTTTTGTGCCCTGCTTAAGAAATCCCCGCCAGCTTCCAGGTTATGAAAATACTATCTTACAATTTCTTCTCAACAGCTGCTTATGGATCCTTATGTGGATTTTCTAGTAATCTTTTCATATTCAATTTCTAAATTGTGCAGTCAAAGAATATACTGAATGATTTCAATCACTTGAAATTTCTTCAGTCCTGTTTTATGGTCCAGCAAGTGTCTATGGACATCTCTATTCCGTCACTGTTGGGCATGGTGTCCTAAATATGTCAGTTCAGAAGTTCGGTGTGTTAATCAGAGAGTCCAGACTTTCCATTACTTAATTTTTTCTGTTCTATCAGTTACTGAGAGAGGTGGGTTAAACATCTCTCATGTGGGTTATAGGTTTATCTATTTCTCCTTTTCATTCAGTTTTTGCTTCATATAATTAAAACTATATTCCTAAGTACATATGAATTGAGAATTATTATTTTTCTTCTGGTAGGAATGTTACTTTTTACCTACTACTAAAACCAATATCTTTGCAAAAAGTCTACTTTGATGTACGTTAGCTTTGTATTGCATGGCATATTTTCTTTTTAATTTCAATTTTTATGTATCCTCATATTTAAAGTGATTTTTCTTATAAGCAGCATGTGCTTAGGTTTAATGTATCCAATATTAACCAGATCACTATTAACATTTAATGTAATCACTGATATATTTGTATTTACATCTACATTTTGCTCTGGTTTTTTGTTTTCAACTAACGTTATTTCCTTTTTTCCTTATCATTTGGTTTCTTTTTAATCAAGAATTTTCATTATTCTATCTTTCCTATCTTTGGGGTTGTTAGCTATACATTTATTATACTATTCTTTAATTGGCTATTACCCTGGAGATGCTAAGACAGTGCAATGCTAAATACTAAAATATTTTATTTCTTTTCCTTTTTTCTGTGCTCATCCTATTATTTTATCATGTCTCTCTACTGAACTATAGGAATTTCTGTTAGCACACATTTTCTGTCAATAGCTGCAACAAGCGAAATTCTATCAAATAATTACAATTCATCTTTGGACTTTTATGATAAAATTTGAACTTCTTTTCCCTGCTAAAAATGCATGCATATTCATACAAGAAGATCAGATTAATAAGAAATGTTTTAAAATAATGTTTAAAATAATAAATCATGACATCCATATCTTAATAACAGTTCCATATTACCACCTTTATTTTATAGAATAAAATAAAACACAACATAGGAATACTTACAATAAAGTCATTATGTGCTCACCAACAATATGAGCCTCTCTCAGATGCATCATTGCATATTTGCTATTATCATTCTTAAGGGCATTTTGTCATCATGAGTAAGTAATCTTCTGTAGTAAAACAATGAAAGTGTTTAGTTTAAACATTTTTTACTTTTTATCAATCAGTGGATTAGACTGTCTTTCACATAATCACATTTCTTGACTTTCTATTGGCTTAATTTAACAAATTTATTGAGTGTATTCCAATCCAATCTATTATTTTTTCAGCAGAGTAGCAAGAGTCATCTTTTCAGTGGAATAAATCACATTCTTTATTTTACTTGCTTTAAGCACTTCAGGGATTTCCACCTGAATTTTTTTTTTTTTTTTTACATCATTTTTTGGCAAAAAGTTACTAAAGTTATCCTGACTTTAGGGACTTTTTAACATGCTGTTTCCTTCTTGTCTTCCTAGACATCTCTCTTTCTTCCTTCTAGACTCTGTAATTATCTTTCCCTTGACTGACAAAGATAATTATTTTCTTATCCTGTCACTCTGTATTCCACAATCCTGAAATGTTATTCATGGAATTTTACACAATAACAAATATATACTGATTTCGAATTTGCTTGTTTATTTTTTATTTTTTTTTTAAAGATTTTATTTATTTATTCATGATAGTCACAGAGAGAGAGAGAGAGGCAGAGACACAGGCAGAGGGAGAAGCAGGCTCCATGCACCGGGAGCCCGACGTGGGATTCGATCCCGGGTCTCCAGGATCGCGCCCTGGGCCAAAGGCAGGCGCCAAACCGCTGCGCCACCCAGGGATCCCTAATTTGCTTGTTTAATGTCTATCATGTGCACTAGACTGCTAACTTGTCAATGCAGGTACTGAATCTATTTTGTTCACATATACACATCCCTGAGCACAGCACAAGCCACACAGAAGCATTCAACTGCTTTTGCAGTTCTGTGGAAAAGTCAGAGCTGGAGATTATAATTTTAAAGTCATCCCCACAATATCTAAAATATTGTGGATGGGTGAGCTAGTTTAGGTATACAATACAATGTCAAAGAATGCAGAATGCTGAAGATGATTGCAGCACTGTTTGATCAGAGTAGGTAAGAACTGATGAGGTTAAAATTCCACATATACCAATTAATATTTACCTTAAAAAACAGCTTATTCTATTTTATCTTGAGTAGTAAATATTGTAACTATTAAGATTAGCTCAATTGGTTATGTGGTCAACTCTTAATCTCAGCTCAGGTCTTGATCTCAGGTCTTGATCTCAGGGTAGTGCATTCAAGACCCGCTTTGGGCTCTAAGCTGGTTGCAAAGTCTACAAAAACAAAACAAAACAAAACAAAAAACAAACAAACAAAAAAACCTCAAAAATTTACAGAAAATTTGTTGACCATCTTTCAAATTATTGCTTAATTAATGGCTAACATTTCTATTAAAACATTTTATATCACCTGATGAATTAATGAATTAGTTGCTAGCTATATAAGTTAGACTAAAGTTCAATTGCTAAGTGACCAAATAAAGGACCTAAATAATGTAGCACATTCTTTCTCTTTCTTACATAAAATAAGTCTGGGGTTCATTAACCGGTTTAATTTTTCTGCTCTATTATTTTCAAGATCACCTATGACCCAACTTGGATGCCAGAATTTGAGAATTCTTAAAAGAAAAATAACAGAAAGAAGGTAAAGTCTTAAGGACCAATACTTGAAACTCTACCCACTAACTTCTTAACATTTCAGTGTCAACCCCTGACTACAGGGAATAGTGGGGAACAGAATCTTCTAGCTAAGAATTTTACCACCTCAAAACAACAACAATAACAAACTAGAGTTCTAATAAAAACTAAGAGGGGTGCCTGGGTGACTCAGTTGGTTGGACCCTCAACTCTTGATTTTGGCTTACGTCATGATAGCAGGGTTGTGAGATTGGGGCCCATGTCGAGTTTTGCGCTCAGTGAGGAGCCTGCTTGAGATTCTCCCACTCTCTCTGCCCTCCCCCAGCTCATGTGTGCTCCCTCTCTTGCTCTTTCTCTCAAATAAATAAATAAATAAATAAATAAATAAATAAATAAACAAATAAACAAACAAATCCTTAAAAAAATCTTAGAAGAGTATAATAGATAGAGGATAGGAAAATAGTCTTGTGCAGATAAGTCCTAATGATTTTGAATGATGTCACTGTAGAAGTATTTATATAACACCATACTTAAGGCAAAAGAGAAATATTTCTTTAGATAGTGAGAGCTGAAGATACTGTTTCTTAAAGGAAATCAATTGTGTTTTATTTAAATAATTTATTACCCGAATTACTGTAATTTAGCATAATTTTGAAGTGTGACTTATTTTAAACATTGAACTAATGTTCAATAATAACTGATTTTAGAATATTTATGTGAAGCGAAAAATTATGTTCTGTATCTGTAAAGAATTTTATGATCTTAATATTTGTTGACTGTTGTATATTTAAATTTATTTTATTATTATTTTTAAGTTTATTTTACTCTTACTTTGATCTTATGGGATTTTCCCTAATGGTGCTGGGGAAAAAAATTACTTTTCAAATAATTTCTCCATTTAGTAATGTTTAAGGATCTAAGACTTCATGCTCTGTTTTAGATGATCATTATAATAGGCTCAGGAAAGTATGTACTTAGAGTGGTTTATTTGGCATCAGTGGGTACCAAGTAGTACATTTATTTAACTTCTCAGCAGTTCATTGGCATTTTGGTGAAAAGAGGTGATGAAGGCTATTTAATTAACCTCAAATATTTCACTGGCATAAGAAACTGGATCATCTGCCAGAATCATTAGCAATTTATAAGCTGAGTTCAGCAGCAAATGGTCATAAATTCAATCACATGTAACCTTTCCAGTAAGTGACACCAGTCAATTGAAATTTATTATGGGGGAAATCACAGAGTTTGACATTCACACTAAATATCCAGAGCATTAAGATTCTGCTTGCCAGAATCCTAGATATCACTTTGTAGATAATGCACAGAATTTTAAAATGCAGAAATGATGGATAAGATCTGAATAGTTCCTCTGAGCATTATCAAGAAATATGAGAGGTTCAATATTTGATAATGCTTCATTTTCTTCAATAGGACAAACTCATACTGTGGGACCTAGAACGATAACTGTGATTACTGAATAGTAAGTGTCATAAAACACTGGTGAGTACCTTTGGTATGGTGTATAGTCGGTCTGGTGAGAAACTTGCTTGGCGAATTTCCATTAAGTACTCATGACAGATAACCTGAGAAAGCAATCAAATTTCATTTTCTGCATCTTTAGTGGTAATGTGAGGTTATATAGAGTGGAGTGTAATTGATTTTAGAAACTTGATTAAATTATCAATAGCATGGCATAAATATAGCTTTTAAGTTGAGAGTACATTTGTTTCATAGTTTGGGGAATTTTGGAAAAGTGAGGAAGGAGAATAATCAGATCATCATATCCATAAGATATTAAAGGAATTCAATTATTTGTTAGTTGATGCAAACATTAATATGTTCATTTTGACTTGTTAAATTCGGCAGATGGCCAGAATGCATCATCAAGGGTAATCCTTCCAGTAAATGACACAAGCTAATTATGGTTTACCAAGAGAGACAAAGTACCTTGACAATTATGGTTAAGTTTTATAAATTTGAGGTTTCACGTAGTAGATAGTGCAATCAGTATTTGTGGACAGAGTTAAGTATTGATAGAATTTTGGAATGACTCTTACATACATTATATGAAAAAGATTTAAAATAATTTTGGAATTCACTCTTGCATGCTAATATAATATCTAATATCCCACTGAAATAGCTAAACTTAAAAAAATCTGTATGTAAATATAGGTCATATAGAGTTGGTTCAAGCTGATATTTTAGATGTCAGTTCACGGTGGATTTCTATGGATAGAATTATAGCTTATTTAGATGTATACATTCAATTAAAATGTTGTAGTCTATATACAGAAAAGTTATTTTAGTTATGAGTTAGTACATTTCTTTTTCTTAGTACAGCCAATTCTTCTGGGCTTGGCCAGCAGAGGTTGACCTATGCTGGCTCTTTTATGCATGAGTAGTGTGGCTGTCAGGTTAACCATCAGGTCGGCTACATGGTGAATGATTTAGAACAGTCTCACTCACATCTCACATATTTGATCACTGAATGTCAATCGATTATATCACTTTTTCTCCACATGGCACCCATTATCCAGAAGACTAGCTTGTATTTATTTGCATTATAAATAGAGGGTTCTAAGTATAGCAAATTCTTGTGTGCAAGTATTTCTTAAGTGTCTGCCTGTGTCACATTTGATAAAGCAAGTTACCTTACAAGAGCATACAAACAGGTAAGGGAAGTTTGCTTTTTTTTTATTTTTATTTTTTTTAACCTGCTCCATACCTAACAATTTATTCTCTAGGATGCATGGACTCTCAGAAAAAGATATTGAAAATCGTCTACCTTTCTGAACAGTCACATATAAAAGGACCATAAATAATAATATCATACTGAAAATTATCTTCTTGATTTATTTCTTTAGAATTAAGATTTACCAGTCATAGAACTTCTTAGTATATTCCATCAAGTAAAAAAAACAGGATACTCTTTGTAAATGTAGTTTGCTTCATAGTCCTTAATCAAATCTTTCACAATTTTCTTTTTTTATAGTTATTTTTATATTTGTCCTCTCCTACAAATTGTGTATTCCTTGAAGACACAAACCAAATGATATACATCATTCTATCCATATTATAATGCCTGCTGCTTATGAAGTAACAATAAATGTTTGTTGAATTACTAACATTTATCTTAACAACATCAGTTACTTGACTTAACATGCTAATATTTATCTTTAAAAAGTAATGAAGTTCTTATTCATGAAATTCTTAGTGAATCCATGATGGAGTCATCACTATTATTATTTTTTTATAATAAATTTATTTTTTATTGGTGTTCAATTTACCAACAGACAGAATAACACCCAGTGCTCATCCCGTCAAGTGCCCACCTTAGTGCCCATCACCCATTCACCCCCACTCCCCGCCCTCCTCCCCTTCCACTACCCCTAGTTCGTTTCCCAGAGTTAGGAGTCTTTATATTCTGTCTCCCTTTCTGATATTTCTCACACATTTCTTCTCCCTTCCCTTATATTCCCTTTCACTATTATTTATATTCCCCAAATGAATGAGAACATATAATGTTTGTCCTTCCCCAATTGACTTACTTCACTCAGCATAATACCCTCCAGTTCCATCCACGTTGAAGCAAATGGTGGGTATTTGTCATTTCTAATGGCTGAGGAATATTCCATTGTATACATAAACCACATCTTCTTTACCCATTCATCTTTCAATGGACACTGAGGCTCCTTCCACAGTTTGGCTATTGTGGCCATTGCTGCTAGAAACATCGGGGTGCAGGTGTCCCTGCGTTTCATTGCATCTGTATCTTTGGGGTAAATCCCCAACAGTGCAATTGCTGGGTCGTAGGGCAGGTCTGTTTTTAACTCTTTGAGGAACCTCCACACAGTTTTCCAGAGTGGCTGCACCAGTTCACATTCCCACCAACAGTGTAAGAGGGTTTCCTTTTCTCCGCATCCTCTCTAACATTTGTGGTTTCCTGCCATGTTAATTTTCCCCATTCTCACTGGTGTGAGGTGGTGTCTCATTGTGGTTTGGATGTGTATTTCCCTGATGGCAAGTGATGCAGAGCATTTTCTCATGTGCATGTTGGCCATGTCTACGTCTTCCTCTGTGAGATTTCTCTTCATGTCTTTTGCCCATTTCCTGATTGGATTGTTTGTTTCTTTGGTGTTGAATTTAATAAGTTCTTTATAGATCTTGGAAACTAGCCCTTTATCTGATATGTCATTTGCAAATATCTTCTCCCATTCTGTAGGTTGTCTTTTAGTTTTGTTGACTGTATCCTTTGCTGTGCAAAAGCTTCTCATCTTGATGAAGTCCCAATAGTTCATTTTTGCTTTTGTTTCTTTTGCCTTCGTGGATGTATCTTGCAAGAAGTTACTATGGCCGAGTTCAAAAAAGGGTGTTGTCTGTGTTCTCCTCTAGGATTTTGATGGATTCTTGTCTCACATTTAGATCTTTCATCCATTTTGAGTTTATCGTTGTGTATGGTGAAAGAGTGTGATCTAGTTTCATTCTTCTGCATGTGGATGTCCAATTTTCCCAGCACCATTTATTGAAGAGACTATCTTTCTTCCAATGGATAGTCTTTCCTCCTTTATCGACCATAAAGTTCAGGGTCCACTTCTGGGTTCTGTATTCTGTTCCATTGATCTATGTGTCTGTTTTTGTGCCAGTACCACACTGTCTTGATGACCACAGCTTTGTAGTACAACCTGAGATCTGGCATTGTGATGCCCCCAGATATTGTTTTCTTTTTGAAAATTCCCCTGGCTATTCGGGGTCTTTTCTGATTCCACACAAATCTTAAAATAATTTGTTCTAACTCTCTGAAGAAAGTCCATGGTATTTTGATAGGGATTGCATTAAACGTGTACATTGCCCTGGGTAACATTGACATTTTCACAATATTAATTCTGCCAATCATGAGCATGGAATATTTTTCCATCTCTTTGTGTCTTCCTCAATTTCTTTCAGAAGTGTTCTATAGTTTTGAGGGTATAGATCCTTTCTCTCTTTGGTTAGGTTTATTCCTAGGTATCTTATGCTTTTGGGTGCAATTGTAAATGGGATTGACTCCTTAATTTCTCTTTCTTCAGTCTCATTGTTAGTGTATAGAAATGCCACTGATTTCTGGGCATTGATTTTGTATCCTGCCATGCTACCAAATTGCTGTATGAGTTCTAGCAATCTTGGGGTGTAGGCTTTTGGGTTTTCTATGTAGAGTATCATGTCATTGGCGAAGAGGGAGAGTTTGACTTCTTCTTTGCCAATTTGAATGCCTTTAATGTCTTTTTGTTGTCTGATTGCTGAGGCTAGGACTTCCAGTACTATGTTGAATAGCAGTGGTGAGAGTGGACATCCCTGTCTTGTTCCTGATCTTAGGGAAAAGGCTCCCAGTGCTTCCCCATTGAGAATGATATTTGCTGTGGGCTTTTCATAGATGGCTTTTAAGATGTTGAAGAATGTTCCCTCTATCCCTACACTCTGAAGAGTTTTGATCAGGAATGGATGCTGTATTTTGTCAAATGCATTCTCTGCATCTAATGAGAGGATCATATGGTTCTTGGTTTTTCTCTTGCTGATATGATGAATCACATTGATTGTTTTACGGGTGTTGAACCAGCCTTGTGTCCCGGGATAAATCCTACTTGGTCATGGTGAATAATTTTCTTAATGTATTGTTGGATCCTATTAGCTAATATCTTGTTGAGAATTTTTGCATCCATGTTCATCAGGGATATTGGTCTGTAAATCTCCTTTTTGGTGGGGTCTTTGTCTGGTTTTGGAATTAAGGTGATGCTGGCCTCATAGAACGAATTTGGAAGTACTCCATCTCTTTCTATCTTTCCAAACGGCTTTAGTAGAATAGTATGGTTTCTTCTTTAAACGTTTGATAGAATTCCCCTGGGCAGCCATCTGGCCCTGGACTCTTGTGTCTTGGGAGGTTTTTGATGACTGCTTCAATTTCCTCCCTGGTTATTGGCCTGTTCAGGTTTTCTATTTCTTCCTGTTCCAGTTTTGGTAGTTTGTGGCTTTCCAGGAATGCATTCATTTCTTCTAGATTGCCTAATTTATTGGCGTATAGCTGTTCATAATATGTTTTTAAAATCGTTTGTATTTCCTTGGTGTTGGTAGTGATCTCTCCTTTCTCATTCATGATTTTATTAATTTGAGTCTTCTCTCTCTTCTCTTTAATAAGGCTGGCTAATGGTTTATCTATCTTATTAATTCTTTCAAAGAACAAACTCCTGGTTTTGTTGATCTGTTCCACAGTTCTTCTGGTCTCGATTTTGTTGAGTTCTGCTCGAATCTTTATTAACTCTTCTTCTCTTGGGTGTAGGATCTATTTGCTGTTTTTTCTCTAGCTCCTTTATGTGTAAGGTTAGCTTTTATATTTGAGTTCTTTCCAGTTTTTGAATGGATGCTTGTATTGCGATGTATTTCCTGCTTAGGACTGCTTTTTCTGCATTCCAAAGATTTTGAACAGTTGTATCTTCATTCTCATTAGTTTCCATGAATCTTTTTAATTCTTCATTAATTTCCTGGTTGACCCTTTCATCTTTTAGCAGGATGGTCCTTGCTCCACGTGTTTGAGGTCCTTCCAAACTTCTTGTTGTGATTTAGTTCTAATTTCAAGGCATTATGGTCTGAGAATATGCAGGGGACGATCCCAATCTTTTGGTATCAGTTCAGACCCGATTTGTGACCCAGTATGTGGTCTATTCTGGAGAAAGTCCATGTGCACTTGAGAAGAATGTGTATTCAGTTGAGTTTGGATGTAAAGTTCTGTAGATATCTGTGAAATCCATCTGGTCCAGTGTATCATTTAAAGCTCTCGTTTCTTTGGAGATGTTGTGCTTAGAAGACCTATCGAGTATAGAAAGAGCTAGATTGAAGTCACCAAGTATAAGTGTATTATTATCTAAGTATTTCTTCACTTTGGTTGTTAATTGATTTATATATTTGGCAGCTCCCACGTTCGGGGCGTATATATTGAAGATTGTTAAGTCCTCTTGTTGGATAGATTCTTTTACAATTTTCAACTTAAATATTTATTAACCTGGAATGAAAAACACCAGAAACTTGAAATATATGTTAACCTGGGAAGAAACCAGAATATGCAGAGAACTTTCATTTAAGCATACGATTAAATGAACTAAACAAACAATCAAATTCAGTGAACAATGTATGATATGCATTCAGAATTAAAGTAAAATTATTTACATTTAAAAACTCTAAAGAGGCTTTATCCTTTTCTGAAAGTTTACCCCCTGCCCTCACACAAAGGTTTACATAAGTCAAAAAGTTAAATAGCATACAGTTGTTGGGTGCTACCTTTGAAGTAATAAAGCATACTGTTTTCATTTAAAATGTATTTCCCCCTAAATTTTCCTCTTATTTAAGGATTATTTAAGAACTGGAAAATCTCAGGGAAAAACTAGGCAAAAAGGATGTAGGAAGGATGATAAAGTGTTCCATGCTTCCAGGAAGGAATGAAAAGTCAGCCTGTTAATCGTGGATTGTGTTTATTCGGATGATGATATGTTCCTCAGCTTTCTTATTGGTACAGAAGATCTTACAGGGATGTTTTTCATGAGATTTATGTTTAAACAATTAGTCATTCATAATCGGCTATTGGCTGAAGAAGTTGCTTGGCCATCACTTAAGTAGGAATAAGAATGACAAATGCTTCCTGCTAGTAAACATCAGGACTGGGAAGCTGTCTCCTCATTTGACATTGAGTTAACTGTCAAAAACTTGGCTTATGATGAAGAAATCATCATAAACTAATCCATCAAATGCACTAGACTCATGTTCTGCAGGTGGACCTAACGTACAACTATGACCACTTAATTGGCTTTAGTGGATTCAATCACCAAACTCTTAAAATGAATATCCAATGTTCTCCATGGCCTATTATTTTCTAGTCTTGTATTTTACTATTTCTTCCATCCAACATTACTTTCCAAAGACACCAAACATTTATTGTAGCCCTGTTTATTTATTTTTTAAGATTTATTTATTTATTTATTTTATAGAAAACGATAGGTAGAAGGAGAGGGAGAGAGAATCTCAAGCAGAATCCCAACTGAGTATGGAGCATGAAGCAGGGCTTGATCCTAGGACCCTGAGATCAGGACCTAAGCCAAAATCTAGTCAGATGCTTAAACGACTGAGCCACCCACGCACCCAACCATGGTTATTTTTAATACTACTGTCCTATATTCTTTATGCTTGAGTTAACTGGCTATCTCTCCACCACATTGCAGTATTAGAATATTCTGGATTTGACGATGTACAAATACTCCCCTCCTCCCCTATCTGTGGGGGTTTCCTTCCCAGGGTTTCAGTTTCCTGTGGTCCATCCTAATCTGAAAACAGATGATTCTTCTTCTGATGTATTATGAGAAGGTTAACAGTATCATGATGTTACATCACAATGGCTATGTCATTTGCCTCATTTCATCTCATCATATAGGTTGTTTTATCATCTCACATCATTAAAGAAGAGTGATTATAGTACAGTAAGATATTTTGAGAAAGAGACCACATTCACATAACTTTTCTTACAGTGTACTGTTATAATTGTTTTATTCTATTTTTAGTTATTATTGTTAATCACTTACTATGCCTGATTTATAAATTAAATTTTATCATAATATGTATAGGAAAAAAATATAGTATATAGAGGTTTCATTACTCCCAAGTTTCAGCTATCTACTCGGGGTCTCAGAATGTATTCCTCATGGATAAGAGGGGATGACTGTACTTACCTTTACCAATGTGCTGCTAATTAGCATCCTTTTATTTTATCTTAAAGGTCTCCTTTCATCATTTCTTGTGAGGAAGTACTAGTGGTGATACATTCCCTCAGTTTGTGTTTGTCTGGGAAAGTTTCATTCTCCTTCATTTCTGAAGGATGCTATGCCCCATGAAGTTTTCTTATATTTAGTGTTATATTACATTAATTAAATTAATGAAAGAAAAAATATCCCCTTGTGTTTACATCTAAGGCTTTCTACATATAATTAACCATGTAACATGGTGTCAAAGACTAAAGTATATTAGCTAGAATATCTAATCTAATTTCATGAAATTCTAGACAACGCTTAGATAGAGTAGAGAAAAGTGACTATAAACTCAGTCCTTGATCAGAATGCCCTTGTTTGAAAGATTTTAATACTGAAAATGATACAAATTTCATTTGGGATATTTAATTTCTTTTTTTCTTAAGTAATAAAATATTCATAAGTAATGTGGCAGAGGGAGTGATGAATGTCTTGAAAGAGATAATTCTTTTGGGAATAAGAATAGCTTATAATATTAATGCTATAAGCAATGAAGACCAGAGAAATACAGCTTTTGTCTTGTGATTTTCTGTGCTGTTTATTAATATAAACTTGATAGCTGTTCTCAGAGTTTGGAATGATTTTGATGATTGGCTGTCAATCATATATGAAAAACTATATTTCATACTGATGGTTACTAAGTAAAGCTGTATATTAGGGGCTTTTAAAATCCAGATTCTTTTGTTACAAGCACTAGCAAGATATTCAGACTTAAAACTTAGAAAATACCTAGTTTTCCCCCAAGTTTCCAGGTACTTTTGTGATCAAATTTTAATTGTTTTACCCTCAGCTCCTAGGCAATCCCTGGGAATTAGGAACTAATAGTAATTATTGAATGAATTAGCAAAATATAGGAATCATATTTTTATGTATCTCATCTTTTACTTACTAGCCAGACAGAATTGCCTCTTTAATTGTTACACACTTGCAAGTTATACTGGTCTATTATGAGTGGTATCTTTAAATGATACTTTCAAATTTTTCTTCTTTCCACTTCTCTTTCTTTTTTCTGAAGTGACATGTTCTTCTATATTTCATACTTTATATGGAGAAAGCACCAGTTAATCACCAAATGATAGATAATTAGATAATTGAATCATTTTGGGAATTTCTTCTCTCAAGCATTAGCAAAATTCCTAGCTGGAGGTTAAGAATAAAGTTTGTGGCCAGAAACTATGTCATGTGTTGCATACTAAAATAATAACGTTAAAGGGTACCTGAATGGCTTAGTCCATTCAGCATCTGAATCTTCCTTTTGGCTCAGGTCATGATCTCAGGGTCATGATTTCAAACCCTGCCTTGAGCTCCAGGCTGAGTGAGAGCCCGCTTAAGATTCTCTTTCTGACTCTCCCTCTACCCACTACCCTAACAAAACAAACAAACAAACAAAAAAAAAGGAAGAGGAAGAAGAAGAAGAAGAAGAAGAAGAAGAAGAAGAAGAAGAAGAAAAGAAAAAAATAGCATTAAGATGTTCTTTGACCAGCGTGCACAGAAGCACTCAAGTGTCTGTCATTCATCAGCCACCGTTCCAGAAATAGCACCACAGGGTATATGTAAATACACAGACTGTAGCAGATATATAGATAGGTTAATGTCCTATTTGTAAAATTATTTTTCCAAGTCCCACTGAAGATTACCAGTGAATAAGGCTATGGCATGTAAATACTATATAGGTAAAGCCTAGAACTAACATTGACTGGACTGTTTTCTCCCATTTTTCCCCTCATGGAGTTCTCAGATATCATTATACTCATCCACTGCTGAGGAAAGGTCAGTTGAAGAGAGCAGTATGGTTAATGATGGCACATACTTCCTCCAGCTCACCAGAGGGGCTGCCTAGTGTTGAGGTGATGAGAGGCAACCCTTAGAATATTCTCACCCCAGCCCCAATGTGAGGTATAGTCAACATTTCTTTTCCATCCTCCATATTCAAGCCAAAATGGTCTCCGTAAAGTCTGCTGCAATAGCTTCCCAGCCTCATTCTGTTTTCCCTCTTAACCTACATTAAATACAGCAGTTCATGTCCCCTCTTCAAAATATATATCCACAACTTATGTCATTCTTTTTTGGTCATTCTTTTTTGGTAGTTACTCATAATAATAAAAATAAAATCTAAGTTGTTAGTGTTTTCTATTTGGTGTGACTGTGGGCAACCTCTAAATATATTTCCTACCACTACTCTTCCGCTGGTCCCCTCTGCTCAATACTAATATTTGTTCTATTTCTCAGACACCCAGTCATGCTCCTCTTTTAGGTCTGCATCAATTGCCTCAGTCTGGATTGCTCAGCTCATTTCTGTCCCCATGTTCATATATCCACTTTCTTTAGGTCTTTGTTCAGATGTCACATCCTCATAGAATCCTACTTTGATTACCTTTACAACTAACTCTCCCATCTATTTCCATTCATTCCTTTATATTTTAGATTATTACTATGTAAAATTATAATATTTATTCACCATTTTATTTGCCTATTGTTTAGTTATTCAAAAACTTGAATTCCATAAGGACACAAATTTTAGAATTTGGTGGTTTTTATTATTTTTGTTTATAGATTTTTGTTCACTATAGTATTCTCAGCAACAATAATGAACCTCACAAATATTTCTTTTTTTAAAAAGATTTTACTTACTTATTTGAGGGAGGGAGGTCAGAAAGAGAGGTCAAGCAGACTCCATGCTGGACATGGAGCCCCACATGGGACTCTATCCTAGGACCTGAGCAGAAACCAAGATTCAGATGCTTAACTGACTGAGCCACCAGGCACCTCCCTCACAAACTTTTCAACCTAAAATAATATTTGTATAATGAATAACCTAGCCAACCTAGAAAGACCATGATCCCAAGAGAAAAGTTTATCTAACTACAATTCCCATTTCTCCAACTTTAGGTCACAGATGTTATATTTAGGTATCACAAGAAAGACTATTTATATTTACTTAGTTAGTGACCTGAAATGACAGTGGCATTTTAATTTTAGGTAATCTGCATGAAGCTAATTTAGGTCATTTAAAATTTTTCTGTTTCAGCAGTAATTTATATTTCAGGGTTTTTTTTTTTTTAATTTATTTCAGGTTTTTAATGTAGATTGCAAAGAACGTTATTCCTCAAAAAGGAAACATGTTTTGTGTTACTTGTTAATTATCCTTATTGGAATTAACTAAATATTTGAAATCAATTAGTAACATTTAAGGAATATGATTAAATTGTAAATTCTTTTCTGTTAAAAAAAATCAAATTCTTCATGTATTGCTATCTACACACTTGATAGCCACATGCAAAGAAACAACAGATTAAATTATTTCTAGCATGCATCTATGTTTAAATTCTCTTAGAATATTTTGACAGAAATTATAAAATTAATTATTGTTTTAAACATCAATCTTGAAATATAGGATCAGATTACCAGGTATTTCCAGAATGTTTTAAGTAAGATCATTATTCAAAATTTTTGCTTCATTAAACTATGATCATATACAGACTAGAGAGGAGTATTTAATGATAAATATGTGTACTGTGCAAATATTCATAGGAAAATACTTTACTGTGTACTTCACCCTGCAATATTTTAAAATAATTAACATTGTTCATTCTTAGCAGAAGGATTGATATTAGAAATTTCTTCCCACTTCTACTACTGGAAGAGTAGTATTTATTTGGAAGACTTAAGAACAATGAATGCAGAGCAATGTGTGTTTGTGTGTGCATATGACTGTGTGTCTGCACATGCCCCTGTTGGTAGAACAGCAAAATGATCCTGGGGAAAACATACTAAATCAGAATTTGCATTGTTGTAGTGGGTACTCTATTGCTAGGCCACTGGGAATGGTTGTGAAGGCTGTAGTCTGGAAAACTCCAGGAGGTATCTTTTTCATCAAGTTCTCAGCCAACATGGTGATATGCAGTGTTCCAGTAGTAGGCAGCTATGATCATTGCCAAGACCATCACTGAGTCATAGACAGTAACTGAATATCTTTGAATCAAGTTTGTTTGTTTTCTCTGTAAAACAAACAGTGTTAATAAAACACGATTACCTTATTTCAAAGTTCTTGAAAAGATAAAGGGGTGCCTGGGTGGCTCAGTCAGTTAAGCCTCTGACTCTTGATTTCTGCTCAGGTCATGATCTCAGAGTCTTGGGATTGAATGCCACATGGGACTTTCTGGCTCAGTGGAGAGTCTACTTGAGGACTTTCTCTCTCTCTCTCTTCCCCACACCCCCGTCCCTCCTCCTACTCCTGCACTCTCTATATAAAAGTAAATAAATATTTTTTAAGGGAAGCTTTTGGAAAGATATAATAAAATTTAAAATAGAACAAAATATTTTGAAGCAAACCTGAAGTTAATATCAAGGTTAATATATAAATGTCAATCACTTTCCTCCATATCAGCAATTAACAAATAGACTTTGAAATTAAAATCTCAGTATCATTTGCTTTAGCACACTTAAACATGAAATATATAGTTATAAATCTAACAAAATATGTACAAGATCTATAGAAGGGAAGGTTAAAAAACTCTTATAAAAAAAATCAAAGACCTAGATAATTGCAGAGATAGTCCATGTTTATGGACAGGAATATCATCAAGCTGACCATTCTTCTTAACTTGATTCATAGATTCAAGGCAATCCCAATCAAAGTTCCAACAAGTTATTTTGTGGATGTTGAAAAGCTTATTCTATGGAGTCAAAAAGTCTATTTTTTTGGAGAAGAAAACAAATAAAAAACAAGAATAGCTAACATAATAACCAAAGGATAAGAACAAAGTTGGAGGACTCTACCTAATTCCAAGATCTTACAATAAAGCTACAGTAACTAAAGCAGTATGATATTGGAGAACAAATGAACAAATAGATTAATGGAGCCAAATAGACAACCCAGAAACAGACCCATATATATATATATAGTCAACTGATCTTAGACAAAGAAACAAAAGCAGTAAAACAGAGTAAAGATAATCTTTTCAACAAATGGTGCCAGAAAACCTAAAGATCCACATGCAAAAAGTACAAAAAATAAAAAATGGATAAATCTAGACACAGACCCTACAATCTTCACAAGAATTAACTCAAAATAAATCATAGATCTAAATGTAAAATGCCAAGTTATAAAACTCCTGGAATATAACATAGGAGAAAACCTAAATTACTGTGGATATATCAAGAACTTTTTAGACATGAAACCAAAGGCACATACCACAAAAGAAATAATGGATAAGTGTACTTCATTAAAATTAAAAACTTCTGTCTGCAAAAGAAAATGCTAAGTGAATGAGAAGACAAGCCACAGACCAGCAGAAAATATTTGCTAAAGACACATATAAAGGGCTGTCATCAAAAATATGCAAATAACTATTAAACTTAACACGAAAACAACTCAATTTTAAAAATTGGCTACAGACCTTAACATCTCACCAGAAAAGATATAGAGATGATAAGCACATGAGAAGATGTTCCACAGCGTATGTCATTAGGGGATTGCAAATTAAAACAACAGTGAAATACCACTATGCTTTTATTAGAATGGCCCAAATCTGACAAACAACATCAAATGTTAGCAAGGATGTGGAGCAAGAGGAACTCTTATTCGTTGCTGGCAGGAATGCAAAATGGTACGGCCACTTTAGAGGACAGTCTGGTGGTGTCTTACAAAATTAAACATACTTTCATTATATAGTCTAGCATTCTTCTTAGTCTTTACACAAAGAAGTTGAAAACTATGTTCACACAAAGCCCTGAACGTGGATGTTTATAGAAGCTTTATTCATAATTTCCCAATCTTGGAAGTAATCAATGTGTCCAGTAGGTAAATGGAGAAATAGATGAAACAATGGAATATTATTTAGTAATAAAAGAAGGTGAAATATCAAGGCATGAAAAGACATAATGGAGGAACCTCAAATGCATATTTTGAAGCCAATCTAATAAGGTTGCATACTGTATAATTCTAAATATATAGTACTCTGGCAAAAGTAAATTTATTGAGACAGTAAAACAGCCAGCCAGTGCTTGACAAGATTGGGGATGGGTGGATGAATAGTCAGGACAAGGGAACTTTTTTAGGGCAATTAAAATACTCTGCATGTAACCACAATGGTGGATACATGCCATTATACATTTGTCACAGAATTTATAACACCAAGAATGAACCTTAATGTAACCTATGGACTTTGGGTAATTATTATTCATCAACTTAGAGCCATCAATTGTAACAAATATACCACTGTTGTGGGGAATGTTGCTAATAGGAGAGGCTGTGCATATGTCTGGGCAAGCAGTGCGTGGAAAATCTCTGTGCCTCTTTCCCAATTTTGTTGTGGACCTAAAAGCACTCTAAAGGAATAAAGTATTTAGCTTTTTTAAAAAAGCAATAGGGGACACCTGGGTGCCTCAGTGACTGAGCATCTGCCTTCAGCTCAGAGTGTGATCCTGGAGTCCCAGAATCTAGTGCCATGTCAGACTCCCCATGGGAAACCTACTTCTCCCTCTGCCTATGTCCCTGCTTCTCTCTCTTTGAGTCTCTCATGAATAAATAAATAAAATCTTTAAAAATAAATAAATAAAATAAAAAAGAAATAGGATATAACCATTGAATATTTTAAATTGGTTAAGTTTGGACAGGTAGTTGGGGAAGCAAGCACTGAATGACATGGTAAGTTTCTCATTTGGAAAGATTACTGTGAATACAGTATAAAGAACTGCACTGGAAAAAGAATATATTGGGTAGAGGCAAAAACTATCTATTCTGAAGAGAGTAACTTGTGTGTGGGATATAGTGATAGATCATCAATGTTAGAATGCAAGAGATATTAATGAGGTAATGAGGTAATGAGGAAAAGAATTGGTGCTGGGTCCCTATGTCAGTTTTAAGGAGAAAACTAGATATGTGTAGCTAGAAGTTTGGTGATTTTGTTTTCTGCTATATGAATCACTGGGAAATGACCAGGTTTGGCATAGGAGAAGAGGGAATGAATATCATGAGGACAATTTTGGGCATGTTGAGATTAAAGAATGGAATGGAATTGGAAATGTTGACATGAGTCTAGGAACGAAGAAAGGTTTTGACCAAAGATGAAAATTTGGTAGTCACTGGTATGTTGAGGGTTAGTAAAGCACTGCTTTGAATAGAATGTCTATAGAGGAGAACAGAAAGGAAATTACCTGGACGCAAGCCTCACAGAAACCTAGCTTTCAATGGTTAATTAATGGTGAAGAAGGATGTGGCCATAATGGTGAATGAAAGGAGAGTTAGAAGTAAAATTCTGTAAGGAGCCAAGTGAGGTGTTCTGTTAGGAGCAGAGCGTGGTTAACAGGGTTAAACAGTGCTCAGAGCCCCTTTATGATGAGAAGGGACACGTGGTCCTTGACTTCTGGCCCAACTCTAAGAAAACATTCCATTCTGCTTGTTATAAAAGCCTATAAGTCAAAGGTAACATGCCACCTAGAACTGGAACATGTAGTTAAACAGATATAGAGGATTACTTGTTTTTGAGAAAATCAGAAGGAATAGCATTGCATGTGAAGTTATATCATTTTAACAGTTCACTTATGCAAACTCAGTACCTGCAGTAGGCACACAATTCATAGGCTTGCATTACATGTGGCATTTACATTTTAAGGAAAATGTAAAATCATTAAGAGTGATATTAACTCATTAATAAAAATGGTTGATTAGTAATCAGAAGCATTTTCATGGAAATGACAACAAATGCATATTAGGTTCGAAGACAGATGAAATCTGCCAAAGCAAATCAGTTTGGGTGGATTATTCCCTCATCACTGTCTGTTTTTAATGCAGAATTTATGTCTTTATCTTCTCAGAGAAGACTAAAATGAAAACACCTAAAGGTGAATTGTAAAAGAAATAGGAAAATAAGAGAGTAGATAATAGATTATTCCCAGTTTATGCTTTCTCTTCTTTTTTTTTTTTTTTTTATTTTTTAAATTTTTTTTTAATTTTGTTTTTTTTTAATTTTTTTTTTATTTATTTATGATAGTCACAGAGAGAGAGAGAGAGGCAGAGACACAGGCAGAGGGAGAAGCAGGCTCCATGCACCGGGAGCCCGACGTGGGACTCGATCCCGGGTCTCCAGGATCATGCCCTGGGCCAAAGGCAGGCGCTAAACCGCTGCGCCACCCAGGGATCCCCTCTCTTCTTTTATAAGTCAAACACAAAGCAATGGTGGAGTTGCTCAGGGGATAAGGAGACCTCCTGTATACTTAGCATCCTTGCATCAATATTTGAGGAGCGTAAAATATCCTGTTATTATAAAAGTGAATAAGAAACAATCCTCTACATAATATATCAATGCCATCTTTATATTATTAATTCATTGCAAGAAAAATATATTACATTTGTTCTTGTAAACACAGTAATTTTAATATGATGGCATATTGGAATTCTGCAGAAAATAAAAAGGCACATAATTTCATAGATTTGCTTCTGTATCTTTGATAAATTTTAAGATCAAAACTTAAAATAACTATCTTAGAAATTTTGTCTTGTTTATGAACCATAGTGGTTTGCATGATCTAGTCAAAATGTTTCCTTGAATTACATATTGTGTTTATACAAGACAAAATAATAAAATAATAAAATAAAATAAAATAAAATAAATAAAATAAAATAAAATAATAAAAATAAAATAAAATAAATTACAAGAGGAAAGCAACATAAAGATGCACAATGGCATGACTTTTCCCATGATCAAGGAGAGAAGTACAAAAATGTCCAAGTTTTCACAAGTAAACCTGCTTTGAGTTCACTTTGGTTTGAATTTGAATTTTAATCCTAAAGTCTTAATCTCCTCATCTCTAAGTTTCCTTTTAATATTCAAAGCTTCACTCTCCCTTTATATATATAAAGTCCCCCAATCTCATACCTCTATCAAGTGTTCTAGAATATACTCCTTAAATCTAACAGCTGAGGAAAAAAAAAAAGACTGTTTCCCAGGACCCTTAAGGACCCCTCACAGCTCACTAATTCCAGCAACACATTCCCAGGCAGTCCTTCTTGCAGAGTTTCTCTGCTGTGGTTTCAAGCACCTTCATTTTCACATCCTGATTACAATTTTTTTAATCTTTTGAGGGTTTCTCCTTATTTCTTGTGTGTGTAATTATAATTGTAATGGGTTTTTTTCTCCCTTGTATAAAAACTGCCCTTGCTGCACTTGCTCAATAAAAAAAAACATTAATTTTCAGAAGCTGTGCAATCCAAACTCACATGAGGAAGTTAGGCAATGGTTTTCTGGTTATCTCACACTATGAAGAATCAAAAAAATAGATACCTACAGTGGTTCACATTATTATGCATTTATTGTTAGTTCACTTCCTTCACTCTTGGCTTTCAAATGAGGCATTTAAGAGTCTATTAGAAATAAGAACGAGGCACATTGCTGAGGCATAAGTGGCTACTACTCTAGCCACACCTGTAATTATTTCTAATAATACTACACCCAGTTCTTAGAGTCCCATTCTATGTTCAGGTTCTAAAGAGAGGGGAGGTCTTACCCCTGTAATTACACATGACTTCTCTACACATAAATGAAAATGACGTTCCACATTCTTCAACATTTTGAAATTTTTTTTTTTTTCATTTTGAAATTTTTTTATTGGAGTTCCATTTACCAACATATAGCATAACATCCCGTGCTCATCCTGTCGGGGTCCCCCCTCAGTACCCATCACCCAGCCCCCCCGCCCCCCCACCGTCCACCTCCCTTTCCACCACCCCTTGTTCCTTTCGCAGAGTTAGGAGTCTCTCATGTTCTGTCTCCCTCACTGATATTTCCCACTCATTTTCTCTCCTTTCCCCTTTATTCCCTTTCACTATTTTTCATATTCCCCAAATGAATGAGATCATATAATGTTTGTCCTTCTCCAACTGACTTACTTCACTCAGCATAATACCCTCCAGGTCCATCCACCCCGAAGCAAATGGTGGGTATTTGTGGTTTCTAATGGCTGAGGAATATTCCATTGTATACATAGACCACATCTTCTTTATCCATTCATCTTTCATGGACACCGAGGCTCCTTCCACAGTTTGGCTATTGTGGACATTGCTGCTAAAAACATTGGGGTGCAGGTGTCCCAGCATTTCACTGCATCTGTATCTTTGGGGTAAATCCCCAGCAGGGCAATTGCTGGCTCGTAGGGCAGATCTATTTTAACTCTTTGAGGAACCTCTACACAGTTTTCCAGAGTGGCTGCACCAGTTCACATTCCCACCAACAGTGCAAGAGGGTTTCCCTTTCTCCACATCCTCTCCAACATTTGTTGTTTCCTGTCTTGTTAATTTTCCCCATTCTCACTGGTGTGAGGTGGGATCTCATTGTGGTTTTGATTTGTATTTACTTGATGGCAAGTGATGCAGAGCATTTTCTCATGTGCTTGTTGGCCATGTCTATGTCTTCCTCTGTGAGATTTCTGTTCATGTCTTTTGCCCATCTCATGATTGGATTGTTTCTTTGCTGTTGAGTTTAATAAGTTCTTTATAGATCTTGGATACTAGCCCTTTAACTGATATGTCATTTGCAAATATCTTCTCCCATTCTGTAGGATGTCTTTTAGTTTTGTTGACTGTTTCTTTTGCTGTGCAGAAGTTTTTTTTTTATCTTGATTAAGTCCCAATAATTCATTTTTGCTTTTGTTTCTCTTGCCTTCATAGATGTATCTTTCAAGAAGTTGCTGTGGCCAAGTTCAAAAATCATGTTGCCTGTGTTCTCCTCTAGGATTTTGATGGATTCTTGTCTCATACTTAGATCTTTCATCCATTTTGAGTTTATCTTTGTGTATGGTGTAAGAGAATGGTCTAGTTTCATTCTTCTGCATGTGGCTGTCCAATTTTCCCAGCACCACTTATTGAAGAGACTGTCCTTTTTCCAGTGGATAGTCTTTCCTGCTTTGTCAAATATTAGTTGACCATAGAGTTGACGGCGCATTTCTGGATTCTCTATTCTGTTCCATTGACCTATGTGTTTGTTTCTGTGCCAGGACCACACTGTCTTGATGATCACAGCTTTATAGTAAACCTGAAATTGGCATTGTGATGCCCCCAGCTCTGGTTTTATTTTTCAATATTTTCCTGGCTATTAAGATTATTTATTCCAACTCTCTGAAGAAAGTCCATGGTATTTTGATAGGGATTGCATTAAATGTGTAAATTGCCCCGGGTAACACTGACATTTTCACAATATTAATTTTTCCAATCCATGAGCATAGAATATTTTTCCATTTCTTTGTGTCTTCTTCAATTTCTTTCAGAATTATTCTGTAGTTTTTAGGGTATAGATCTTTTACCTCTTTGGTTAGGTTTATTCCTAGGTATCTTATGCTTTTGGGTGCAACTATAAATGGGATTGATTCCTTAATTTCTCTTTCTTCAGTCTCATTGTTAGTGTATAGAAATTCCACCGATTTTGAATCCTGCCACACTGCCAAATTGCTGTATGAGTTCTAGCAATCTTTTTTTTTTTTAAGATTTTATTTATTTATTTATGAAGGACACAGAGAAGAGAGACAGAGGCAGAGACATAGGCAGAGGAAGAAGCAGGCTCTATGCAGGGAGCCTGATGTGGGACTTGATCCCGGGTCTCCAGGATCATGCCCTGGGCTGAAGGCAGGTGTTAAAGCGCTGAGCCACCCAGGGATTCCCGAGTTCTAGCAATCTAGTGCTGGAGTCTTTTGGGTTTTCTATGTACAGTATCATGTCATCGGCATAGAGGGAGAGTTTGACTTCTTCTTTGCCAATTGGAATGCCTTTAATGTCTTTCTGTTGTCTGATTGCTGAGGCTAGGACTTCTAGTACTAGGTTGAATAGCAGTGGTGACAGCAGACATCCCTGTCGTGCTCCCAGTGTTTCCCCATTGAGAATGACATTTGCTGTGGGCTTTTCGTAGATGGCTTTTAAGATGTTGAGGAATGTTCCCTCTATCCCTACACTCTGAAAAGTTTTGATCAGGAATGGATGCTGTATTTTGTCAAAATGTTTCTCTGCATCTATTGAGAGGATCATATGGTTCTTGTTTTTTCTCTTGTTCATATGATCTATCACGTTGATTGCTTTACAAGTGTTGAACCAGTCTTGCATCCTGGGGATAAATCCCACTTGGTCATGGTGAATAATCTTAACATACTGTTGGATCCTATTGGCTAGTATCTTTTTCTTTTTTTAAGATTTTATTTATTTATTCATGATAGTCACAGAGAGAGAGAGAGAGAGGCAGAGACACAGGCAGAGGGAGAAGCAGACTCCATGCAGGGAGCCCGACGCGGGATTCAATCCCGGGTCTCCAGGATCGCGCCCTGGGCCAAAGGCAGGCACTAAACTGCTGCGCCACCCAGGGATCCCTATTGGCTAGTATCTTGTTGAGAATTTTTGCATCTGTGTTCATCAGGGTCTATAATTCTCCTTTTTGGTGGGGTCTTTGTCTGGTTTTGGAATCAAGGTGATGCTGACCTCATAGAACGAGTTTAGAAGTATTCCATCTCTTTCTATCTTTCAGAACAGCTTTAGTAGAATAGATATTGTTTCTTCTTTAAACATTTGATAGAATTCCCCTGAGAAACCATCTGGCCATGGACTTCTGTGTCTTGGGAGGTTTTTGATGACTGTTTCAATTTCCTCCCTGGTTATCAGCCTGTTCAGGTTTTCTATTTCTTCCTGTTCAGGTTTTCTATTTCTTCCTGTTCCAGTTTTGGTAGTTTGTGGCTTTCCAGAAATGCGTTCATTTCTTCTAGATTGCCTAATTTATTGGCATATAGCTGCTCATAATATGTTTTTTAAATCGTTTGTATTTCCTTGGTATTGGTTGTGATCTCTTCTTTTTCATTCATGATTTTATTAATTAGAGTCTTTACTCTTTTGTTTTTAATAAGGCTGGCTAATGGTTTATCTATCTTACTAATTTTTTCAAAGAACCAACTCCTGGTTTTGTTGATCTGTTCTACAGTTCTTCTGGTCTCTGTGTCATTGAGTTCTGCTCCAATCTTTATTAACTCTCTTCAGCTTGGTGTAGGTTTTATTTGCTGTTCTTTCTCCAGTTCCTTTATGTGCAAGGTTAGCTTGTATATTTGAGTTTTTTTCCGTTTTTTTGGGGGGTTGGGTGGGGGGATGCTTGTATTGTGATGTATTTCCCCCTTAGGACTGCTTTTGCTGTATCCCAAAGATTTTGAATGGTTGTATCTTCATTCTCATTAGTTTCTATGAATCTTTTTAATTCTTCTCTAATTTCCTGGTTGACCCTTTCATCTTTTAGCTGGATGGTCTTTAACCTCCACGTGTTTGGATTTCTTCCAAATTTCTTCTTGTGATTGAGTTTTAGTTTCAAAGCATTATGGTCTGAAAATATTCAGGGACAATTCCAATCTTTTGGTATCAGTTGAGACCTGATTTGTGACCCAGTAATTGGTCTATCCTAGAGAAAGTTCCATGTGCACTTGAGAAGAATGTGTATTCTATTGCATTTGGATGTAAAGTTCTATAAATACCTGTGAAATCCATCTGGTCCAATAATTTAAAGCTTTTGTTTCTTTGGAGATGTTGTGCTTAGAAGATCTGACATTTGCAGAAAGCGCCATGTTAAAGTCTCCCAGTATAAGTGTATTACTATCTAAGTATGTCTTAACTTTGATTATTAATTGATTGATATACCTGGCAGCTCCCACATTAGGGGCATAAATATTCATGATTGTTAGGTCCTCTTGTTGGATAGATCCTTTAAGTATGATAGTGTCCCTCTTCATCTCTTACTACAGTCTTTGAGATACAGTCTCTTACTACATCCTCTGATATGAGGATGGCTACTCCTGATTTCTTTGAGGACCATTTGAATGGTAAATGGTTCACCAACCTTTTATTTTCAGGCCTCAAATGAGTCTTTTGCAGATAGCAAATAGATGTGTCTTGCTTTTTTATCCAGTCTGAAACCCTGCACCTTTTGATGGGATCATTAAGTCCATTCACGTTCAGAGTTACTATCGAAAGATAAGAAATTAGTGTCATCATAATACCTATTCAGTCCTTGTTTTTGTGGATTATTTCTTTGGACTTCCTCCTTCTTTTACAGGGTCCCCCTTAATATTTCTTGCAGAGCTGGTTTGGTGGTCACATATTCTTTCAGTTTCTGCCTATCTTGGAAGCTCTTTATCTCTCCTTCTATTCTGAATGAGAGTCTTGCTGTATAGAGTATTCTTGGTTGCATGTTCTTCTCATTTAGGACCCTGAATATATCCTGCCAGCCCTTTCTGGCCTGTCAGGTGTCTGTGGAGAGATCTGCTGTTAATCTAATATTTCTCCCCATATAAGTTAGGGATCTCTTGTCTCTTGCTGCTTTAAGGATTTTGTCTTTATCTTTGGAATTTGCAAGTTTCACTATAAAATGCCGAGTGTTGAATGATTTTTATTGATTTGGGGGGGGTTGGGAGACCTCTTTATCTCCAGGATCTGAATGACTGTTTCCCTCTCCAAGTTAGGGAAGTTCTCAGCTATGATTTATTCAAATACACTTTCTGGTCCTCTGTCCCTTTCGTGCCCTCTGGGACCCCAATTATACGTAGATTTTTCCTTCTGAAGCTGTCATTTATTTCCCTTAACCTTTCATCATGATCTTTTAATTGTTTTTCTCTTTTTTCCTCAGCTTCCTTCCTAAGGAAGGAAGGATTGTATCTCATTTAATTGATTTTTAAATTTGGCTTTATTACATCTAAATTCTGCAGTCATGAAGTCTCTTGAATCCTTTATGCTTTTTTCCAGAGCCACCAGTAGCTTTATGATTGTGTTTCTGAATTGGCTTTCTGACATTGAATTGTAATCCAAACTCTGTAACTCTGTGGCAGAGAGTACTGTTTCTGATTCTTTCTTTTGTAGTGAGTTCTTCTTTCTAGTCATTTTGCTCAGTGCAGAGTGGCTAAAAACGAGTTGTATTTGTTAGAAGCACAAATTCTTCTCTCTGTAGCATTCCAGCTGTTCTCTCTTTAAATCTCAGACTGCATTGTAGGTTTTCAGGACGATTTGAAAGTTATCTAGGTAAGTTGGTGGGGACAGTTGACTTGGGACCCTACTCTTCTGCCATCTTGCCCTGCCCCCTCACTTTTTCAAATGTTTTCTATACTCTGTAGGGCAGAATGATGTTTGGTAAGGAGCGTGAAAGATAATTGGTAGCTTAAGTTGAAATTCTATATGACTCAGGGAGGCATTACACATCCATTGAGTTGATTAATTCATTCTTTAGTCATTAATGGTCTCTCTCAAAACTTATTTTGCTCTTTCAAAAAACAAATTGCCCACCCTTAGTAGGCTGCTTGGAGTAAGTGTCTGTGAGCTCCTCTTTCCATTTTATTTCTATGTGATTTGTACACATTAATGTACACACTCACCTACTTCAGGGCTTACCATGCAGGTGGAGGCTCTACATTTCTTTAATACCCTTGTTTTACCTCCTAATGATAATAATACTCCCTAGTTTAGCAAGTCAAGCTCTACAAGTCCCTGGAGTATTCCTTCTCTGGTCAAATAATTTCAATTGTCTTTGGAAGATGATAATTTGAATAGCAAATAACAGCAGCAAGAATACATTTCAAGCACTTTCTAGTCCTATTGTGTACAAGTACAAATGAGGAATCTTAGTGTTCAGTGATTCGCAAACAATTTTGCTTAGGCAGATGTCAGGCTGACTGCATATAAAATACCCAAGACAATTTTTAAAATTCCAGTTCTCAGTATCTCAGTGGATCTGGGGTGTAGTCCAAGACTGTATTTTTTAAAGCTCTTATGATGCTAAGCCAAATCTGTGAACCTACACTCTACTCTGCCATTTAGAAGATACTGTTATAAATGGCTTCATCATTTAATATATATGCACATGAATTCCAAGGTTTGTTGCCCATCAATATCATTTTGGTCAAGTAATTTAACATCTCAGTGCATCCCTTTCTTCCTTAAGAGGTGTTTTGTGAGAACTAAATGAGTTTAATACAAGTAGAATGCTGAGACCTATCCCCAAGATAGGAAGATCTTATTTTCATTTTTATTATTAATCATTCATTTATTTTGTAGTCATCCAACATTTATGAACAACTTATATCAGACATAGTGTTTCATGCTTGGGGAATACATAAATAGAGAACATCCTCCTTTTGCTGTTATCACTAAGAAAGTAGCATGGAAAAATAGGTTTATAAATAAATAATTAAAATAGATGCATTTATAAATAAGTAATTAAAATAGATCCTATTCATAAGAGTCAAAACTATAAAAGTATTAGAAGGAAGCATAGAGGAAAGCCTTCATGATACTGGGTTTGGCATATAGGAGAATCTTCATGACATTGGATTTGGCAGTGATTTCCTGGATACAATAACAAAAGCACAGGCATCAGAACTAAACAGATCAATTAGACTATATCAAAATTAAAAACTTCTTCCCATCTTCTAATAGTCTATTTCCTGCAATGCACTTAACCACACTCTCTCTGGCAAACTCTTTCTCTTCTTTCAAGTCTTTGTCCAGACCATCCTTTGTGATCACTCTTTTCTGCAAACTGGTCTGCTCGCCACTTTTTCTTCATAACACTTTTTACCTCTAACATATATAATTCACTTAATTGAGGTATTGCTTATCACCTGCCACCTCTCAGGAGTCTGTGGGCTCCAAGAAATGGGAATCTTTGTTTATAAACTTATCCCAAGCATCTGGACGAGTGGATGGCACATAGTTATTTTGAATAAAAATGTGTTTAGTTAACGATCTGTGGAAGTTGAAGGGAAAAAAAAAAAAAACAGTGCAGAAACCTGGTTGATTTCCTCCAGAGAATGAATAGAATAGTGCAAGAGAGATTTACGTATGGATAAAACCTGAGCCATGAACCAGAAGCCTTCGTTATAGAAGCAAGAGGAATTGGTGCTCAGCAGATGCTGGCACTAAGAGAATAGAGGACTGTATAAAGATCAAATTGGCAGTAAATCCACACCAGAATAAGGAAATATATTCTCTGTCCTGTTTACCTTCTGCCTCATTCAGGTGTTTTACACATATAACATGGAATTGCTCATCTGCATGAATTTCATGCGATAGGATGAGATATTTTGCCTTATTTAACTTCCTTCACAGGACATTTGGGATAATCTTTATCCTCTAAAAGATAAATGAACACAAACAAACTCTTAACAGAAAGGAAACTAAAGTCAGTCAGGGAATAATCTTGGATGTCAAATAATTACTAGATTAATCGAACTGTCTACTATTCTCCCACGTGTAAATGGCTATACACTCTGAATGAGAACAATGATGATTCCAGCTAGAGTAAAAATTCAGAACAATCCAGACAGGAAAACAATTTTCTGATTGTCCTACAAAGGAATGAATTATACATTACAAAATGATTGCTTTTACATTTTCTAGGGCAACATTATTCCATCGCAAGTCAGTGTTATTCAATTCTTTTGTATTCTTTAATAATAAAACCTGCAAGTTTGTAAAGTTAAGTAAAGAATATATCACCATCATTTCAGGCAGCGTGGTATTACAAGTTACCAGAAATGCCTGGAAGCATCCCACTTGGGCCTCTTCAGAGAAAGCTTATTTTCCATCTTGCTATAAAATAGAAAATGAACATAACGAATGCTTCTGTTTGTTCCCCAGACATAGTTTAAAGCAAAGGTAATACATAACCATAAGATAAAACATAGCTGGTGATCTCTTTCTTAAGGTATTCATATCTAGCAGTATCTTTGAAGTTTCATTCATTAGGCAAAGGAGAAATTCAGTCTATTATTTCTCTTGTAAATTATTTTTTTAAAGCATGTAACAGTTCAAATATACATCACCATGTGTTCTTCAGTCCTGTTATCTGGAAGGCAAGGGAAAAATATTTTACTTCCTTTGGCTAACAGACCATCAACTAAAATCATAAGAATTTACCTAGTCCTTCTATCAGAATGTAATGAGGGCATATATTCCCTTAAATTTTCTTTGTTCCCCAAATCTTTGCTTTCTAATATAATGTGCTTTAATTTTCATTTTCCTAATGACAAAAAAAAATGTTGAGAATCTTTTTGCATACTTATCTGCCATATGTGTATCTTCTTTGGTGAAGTGTCTGTATAAATCTTTTGCCCATTTTAGTTGGGTGGTTTGTTTTCATGTTGTTTAATTTTAAATATTCTTTGTATATTCTGGATACAAGCTCTTTACCAAATGTGTTTTACAAATATTTTCTCCCAGTTTGTGACTCATCTTTCCATTTTATTAAACTTAAGCAGAAGTTTTTTTTTTCAGAAGTTTTTAATAAAATTCCAACTTACCAATTTTTTCTTTTGTACATCATACTTTTGCGATTACATCTGAAAATTCATTACCAAACCAAGATCATGTAGATTGTGACAGTTAGGTGTATGACACATTTTGAGTTAATTTTTAAATAGGGGGTAACGCCTGCATCTAGGTTCATCTTTTTGTATATGTGCATCCAAGTGTTCTAGCACAATTTGTTGAGAAGAAAAATGTTTCTCTTCTGAATTACCTTTGCATTGTCAAAAGTCAGTTAACCATATTTATGTGAGTCTATTTTTGGATCTGTTCTATTTTATCTACTCTTTTGTCAGTATCACAATGTCTTAATTAGCTTTATTAGTAAGTCTTAAATTTGTTTGGTATGAGTCCTCCATTTCTTTTTATTTTCTTTAATATTTGTTAACTATTCTAACTCATTTTTTTAGGAAAAACATTCAATTCCTTTAATTCCACAGTCTTAGAATTTTCCATGTCATATGTAATTTTAAAAGAATCTAATTTTAAGTTGTTCCATCACTAAACTATACAACAGAAAACATTAAACACTATAAATAGTTAAGAATATTGGGTGTGACAAGTATGTAAGACTCTGGAATTCTTAATTACACACTAAAAGGTATACTCACTTTCTTTCTTTCTTTCTTTTTTTGTTACTAATTACTTATAACATATAAAATCATCTGAAAATTTCCATTGTATTATTGTACACTCTTAATCGTTTGCTCATTTTTGTATGAAAGTAGAAAATGTAGAGTGGGCTTATGAAGTGCTTTTGCAAAATCATCACATTTGAAAGCAAATCAGTAAGATGATCAATACACCTGTAACTTCCAAATGAAATTAATATCTTTAAAAATTATATTTTAAGATACTTCATCAACATACTTCAATGAAATTATCCACAGATTCTAATTAAGTGCAACAATAGTTTTTCAATCATAAGGAAAGTTTCAGAAACAGGCCCTGAAATAGCTTACAATATGATATTTAAAATTCATATCAATAGTATAAAAATGTATAAAGTAAAAATCAACTGATCTCATGAATACATTTCTTTATTTCTAAAATCACCAACCAGTGCATATATGTTTTCAAAGTAGTGACTTTATCATTTTTTGTGACTTTATCATTTTAAAAAATAATATATGCCCACAATTCAATAAACTAAAGAAAACCAAAAAAGTTAGAGGTAAAACTCAACATAATAGTTAAAAACCTACTATCCAGGGGTGCCTGGGTGGCTCAGTTGGTTACGTGTCCAACTCTTGATTTCTGTCAAGGTCATGATCTTGGGGTTGTGAGATAGTCCCGTGTCAGGCTCTGTGCTTAGTGGGGAGTCTGCTTCTCTCTCTCTGACCCCCACTTGCATCTGTATGTTCTCTCTCTAAAAAAATAAATACATCTTAAAAAAAAAAAAAACCTACTATCCAGAAATAAGCAGTATTAACATTTCTCTGGACCAAAAAGTGAATAGAAGGATGGATATACATCTACAGACAGAACAAATTTTTCAATCAGAGATTAATTCTATAAATGGTATGTTTTAGAGGTACCTAGGTGGCTCAATCAGTTAAGTGGCTGCCTTGGGCTGGAGTCATTATCCCAGGGTCCTGGGATCAAGCCCAGAGTCAAGATCCCTGCTTAGTGGGGAGCTTATTTCTCCTTCTACCTCATGTGCTCTCACACTCTCTCTCTAATAAAGAAATAAAATCTAAAAAAATATGGAATGATTTAAATTAAAGCATTAATTACAATTATCTTGAATTCAGCAGAAAATAACTGAAGAAGTTACATGATTTTAAAAGAATATTAATTTTAATCTAAGTTCTGAATCTTCAAAGAGATCTCTAGATTGAAAAAATGTATGATGAAAAGCATTATGAGTTAGAAGTTATCGTTTAATTTCATGTTTAAGTCTTACATATTATGGGATGAATTGATTTTCCTATGATGAATTGATTGACTTGCTTACATCACTTTCCTCTTCTTTCCTTTTTCATCTCCTTTCTTTGCTTTACAATTATTTTATTTTCTGAGACTTTGTACTATTTACATTTTGTTCAAGTATTTAATTCACTTTATGTATTTAAATTGTGTCATTGCTCATCAGTCCATATGCCAAAATATTTCTTATTCTCCCTAATTTATTTTGATTAATGTCAGAGTCAGGTGGATTTAATCATCCAAGCATTTTGTTTTAAAATATGATTAAATGTACTCTGTATTCCCAAAGTATTTTGTGTTTGAAAAAAACTGATTTTTTTTGTTTGTTTGTTTGAGAGAGAGAGAGAGAGAGAAAGTGCTGCATGGGCACAAGAGAGGGTGGAACAGAGGGAGAAGGAGAGAGAGCATCTTAAGCAGGCTCCCCATCCAGTGTAGAGCCCATTGTGGGGTCTCACAACCCTAGGATCATGACTTGAACCCAAATCAAAAGTTGGACGCATAACTGAGCCACCCAGGCACCCCAAAACTATTTTTAAAAAATGAAAACAGCAATTTGCTGAATCTCTATATTTTGAGAATAGAGATTGCTGCACTGTCTTCTCATATTGATGGCTGCTCTGATAAAGTCTGACACCAGCCTGACTTGCTTTTTCTGGCTGTGTGAGAATAGTCCTTATTTTTCATTCTCAACATTTAATTGCTTAACAAGGATTTGTCTCAACCTTAATTATTCCATGTCAAATTGCCTAGGCATTCCAGTTCATTTTAGATATACAGATTTAATTCTTCCATTATCTCAAGAATATCATCCTATATTATGTTTCTAAATATATGTTTTTCCCATTACAGGATTCACTCCTTAGGGACACCAATCATCCTTACATCAGGTAAGTTTGTCTTTTTCATCTACAATTTTCCTGCTAATTCCTTTTGTTTATTTGTTTATTTTTCCTTTAAAGTGGTTGCTGGGTCTATCTTAAGTCAGTCATTACATTTTTAGCACAATTTATTCCAGCCTACTATGGGTCTCACTTAAAAAAAATATATTATTTATTTATGAGAGACACAGAGAGAGAGGGGGGAGAGACACAGACAGAGAGAGAAGCAGGCTCCATGCAGGAACCCCTTGCAGGACTCAATCCTGTGACTCTAGGATCATGCCCTGGGCCGAAGGCAGGTGCTAAACCGCTGAGCCACCCAGGGATCCCCTGGGTCTCATTTTTAACGAGTTTGTAATAGTTTGGGTTTGCCTTGCTTCTTTAACTCTGCTGTCTCCATACTGTTCTCAATGTGTTATTTTATTATTATAACAACTGAAAGTGATATTTATTGAACTCAGGTAATATGCTTTCTTCCTGATGATATTCAGTGAGTCTGACCTACAAAAATGACAATGTCATTGTAGTTCAACTTAATGAATTATGTCCCATCTTTTGGTTGCTGCAGTTGGGTAAAGTATTGATTTTTACAATTCTTTAACATGTGTTGACTTTGAAAGTCCTTGTGGCCTACCATGTGCCTCATGCTTCTGTAGGCAGAGATACTCTGGAGAGATTTGCTTTATTTTCTCACGGGGCTTTCTACTCTCCACTTGGGCTGCTTCTCCCCACTATGGAATATGTTAATGAGAATCTCAGTCTATTTTTTGTTTTTTACTGTCCTTCTTATAATAATCTTCTTATAGAAAATTAGCACTGTTGTTCATACCTTTTCTATTTAGCTGCTCCTTGTGATTTATTTGTATTTTTCAAAAAATAGTTTTGATTCTCTTCCTCTGAATGAAGAAAAAACTTTGAATCCACTTCTTTCACCATATTTCTTCTTATTGGATGACTATATGTTCTTCTGAATCAATTTCTTCCCAGAAACATCTTCAGTTATCCCCTAAGCTGTTCTTTATTTCTATCTTCCTATGTTAAATATGTGACAGTTTCATCAAATACTTTAGAGTATATATTTGCACCCTAAAGTATATGTTTGTTTTGAAATGATTTTATAGGGAAGCCCAGGTGGCTAAGTGGTTTGGCGCTGCCTTCAGCCCAGGGTGTGATCCTGGAGACCCCGGATCGAGTCCCACCTCAGGCTCCCTGCATGGAGCCTGCTTCCCCCTCTGCCTGGATCTCTGCCTCTCTGTGTGTGTGTGTGCTTTCATGAATAAATAAATAAAATCTTAAAAAAAGAAATAATTTTACATATGAATGAGATATAAAATGTGTTTTGCTTTTTCTTGCCAAAATCTTTTCAAAATTGTTGGTATACCATAAGCACATACTTTTTTTTTTTTTTACATTTATGGAACTTTATTTTTTAATTTTTTCTATTATTTTTTATTTAAATTCAATTTGTCAACATATAACAGTCCGTGCTTATCCCATCAAGTGCCCTCATTAGTGCCTGTCACCCAGTCACCCCATCTCCCTGCCCACCTCTCCTTCACAACCCTTTGTTTCCCAGAGTTAGTAGCACGTATGTTTTAACAGTACTTTTCATATCTTTTAATTTTTTCTTTTTTTCAGATCTTTTCAAAGATAATATTCCTCTTTAAAAAAAAAAAAAAGTTTCTTTTCTCCCTACAAAAAGATTGAATTCTCTCTCATTTTCTTGAGTATTTAGAAATATAACATTCTTTTTACTTATTTTGCTATATTGCAGATAAAAGTCATCACATGCTTGCCATTTAGAGTTTCTGTCTGTTTCCTTTTAAGTTTAAAGAGAGCCACCTCAGGCACTGAAATAAATTCCTAGAAGCTGCATAGTTGGAAGGTTTCAACTTTCTAGCCCAAAGAGGTATTGCAAAGTTCTCATTTTTATTCTGTGAACGTGAAAAATTGATCTAAGTTTGTGAAGTTCAACAATATGGATATAATGAGTCATCTTCTCTTCTGGGATACTCACCATTCACAAGCTAAATGGAACTTAATGTTCAAGGCATATAGATATGAATGTAGAAATTAATAGATATAAATATGGATGTAGGTGGAGGTATAGACAGAGGTAGAGGTAGAGGTTGATGATACGTGTTTTCCAAACCTACTTTTTAGTTGTGCCTAAAATGCACATGAATTCAGAACACAATATTTCACATTTTCTTTACCTAAGTTGATTCCACATTTTCTTTATCTAACAATCCTATAGGAGTCATTTGAGAAATCAGGATGCCAAAGCACATGGCTTCAATATTAGTTCAAAAATAAGGAGAGAAGAAAGTACTGTGGGATGCAAAGGTTGTGGGGGCAGATGCAAGGATTGACAAGAAATAACCTGAAATATAGAGTATCCAGTAATTCAATCTGATTTTTTTTTTTACTAAACAGAGATTTTTAAAGTAACTCTGCTTGTTTTTATACATGTAAAGACACATATACATTTAAGGAAGCATCAATACTTCCATCATTCAACAAATGGTATTTAATATTAATATTATGTTCTTAAAGCTATATATAGTTTTTTCATCCACTTTCTAAGTGAAGGTGAAAATATGTGAGTCTATTTAAAAGTGGTTCTAGTGAGTTTTCTCGTTAGGGGTCTTATAACTTCTAATTATAACTGTGAAACATAAAATCATAGTAACCATTTATCTTTAAAAATAAAAAAATAAGTGCCATGAAGGTTCAAGAGATGGGAAGAGACACTTTCATTTCTTTTCTTTGGAGTGCACTGTCTTTCATGTTTCCTTATAAAGGTCCAACTTTCATGTAAATTTCAGTGAACATATTCCTTGATTTAGAATCTTAAATCTATCTCTCCAAATAGAAAATGACCTTTGAAAAATTGCTTTTTGATGTGTTTTCTTTCCTAAGTTGAATCAATATAGAATTCTACAATTTTAAATTAACTATTTTACTTAATATTTGTCTTATTCTTTTATTTTATACTACACAGATTTCTGAATTGTACTTTAAACAAAAGAAATTGGATAATAAATAAGTAATTAAAATTTGATCAAGTAATAAATTGAATCTTCTCACACCAATCAAAAATATTTTTAATGGGTTATTATGATTGATTCAGAGTACACCAGTGCCTAATATTTAAAGACCCAGATACGCTAATGATTAAAGGTAATTCAAGTACAATATAGATATAATTAAAAAGTAATTTGATAAATTGATAAGAAATTTGATGTGTAAATTATGATACTAAGGACAACTCAAAGATGAACAACAGATTAATTGGGAATTGCTTCATGAAGGAACTATCCTTTGTTTTTGTTTTTTAAGATTTTATTTATTTGTGAGCGACAGAGAGAGAGAGAGAGAGAAAGAAAGACAGAGGCAGAGACACAAGCAGTGGGAGAAGCAAGCTCCATGTAGGGAACCCAACATGGGACTTGATCCTGGGTCTTCAGGATCACATCCTGGGCTGAAGGTGGTGCTAAACCACTGAGCCACCTGGGCTGCCCCAGGAGCTATCCTTTGAATTAAGCACCGATTACTGGTAGATTTTGACAGCAGAAAAAGAGGAAGGATTCCAAGAGATTTGCTGCTTAATATTCTAAGGATCTATAGGATTCCTAAAGATAGTTCTGCAGTATTTTTAGCATCAAGAGAAAGTTAACACATTCTCCAAGTAAATGAATCCCCTGAAGACCATTTGCTCTTAACATTTGCTAAAGTCATATATTGTCGGAAATTTGATTAGAAATCAGATCATTTGACTACCAGAATTAAGATGTTAATTTTGAAGTTCAGTATTCTGGATTTATATCCTTGTTGTTATTCATTTATTCATTCACTCATGAAATATCTATTGAGTGCTTAGTATATGCCCGGCGCTCTTCTTGACACTGGGGACACAGCTGTGAATAAATACTTTACCATGTGTAACCTGAATTCTCATGTTAGAAGGAGATACATTACATGAAGGAAGTGTTTGCTATTAGTAAAATGAAACAGAAAAACACAATAGTTGGGGCAAGGGGGTAGGTGGGGAGAGGTGGCAACTGGCAATTTTAAATAGAGATTTCAGAGAAGGTAACATTTTAAGCCAAAATCTAAGGAACCAAACTTAGTTAACTAAGTATACATCTTGAGAAAGGGCATTCTCAGCACAGGGAATAGCTGGTTCAAAATCTCTGTCTTTAAGACACAGCAAGAGGGGCCAGTGTGAGTGGACCAAAGAGAGTCTGGGGTGGTGGTGGTCGGAAAGAGGTAGATTAGAAGAAAATCAGATCAGAGAAGTATCAAGGATCAGACAGTGTAGGGCCCTGTGGGCAGTTGCAATGGTTTAAGCTTTGCCTTTCAATGGCATGACAGCTCTTGGAAGGTTCAGTGTTAACGAGTGACATATTCTGACTTCTGTTTTATGAGCATCATACTGATTGCTGTGTTAAAAAAAAAAAAAAAGACAGTACTGGGTCATGTGGGATACAAATTGGCAAACTCGTTAGGAGATTATTTCAATAATCCAGTCAAGAGATGATAAGGATTTGAACTAGCCTAGGAGCAGCAAAGATAAGAAAAAGAATATATCTTCAGATATGAATAATGACAGGGGTGAAAGTATGACCTTTTAGCAAAGTCATATATTGACCTTATATTGACAACCTATCTGATAATGGAAAAATACTATGGCAATGTAGGGAAGGCAAAACTTTACTCATCTTAGGTTTTCAGCTGTAATTTTATTTTTTTTTTTCAGCTGTAATTCTAAAAGGTTAACAAGAGAAAAACATTTTATGGGGGCACCTGGGTGGCTCAGTCTTTTAAGAATCTGCCTTCAGCTCAGGTCATGATCCCAGGATCCTGGGATGAAACCCAGCTTCAGGCTCTCTGCTCAGGGGGAGCCTGCTTCTCCCTCTCCCTTCCCATGCTTGTGCACTCTTGAAAGAAAGAAAAACATTTTATTAACACATGCAGTGCATTTCATGTAGGAGAAATCAAACCGAAGTAACTCGAAACAGCAGTTTATAATTCAAGCTTACATAGCATCTTCAAAGAGAAACAATGAATTTGTAGAGAAAGGACAAGACAAAGGAAAGTAGTTTTTGGCTTCCACAGGTGTCAAACTATGGGAGAGTAATTAGAGGAAAGGGAGCTGGGATCCCTGGGTGGCGCAGCGGTTTGGCGCCTGCCTTTGGTCCAGGGCGCGATCCTGGAGACCCGGGATCGAATCCCACGTCAGGCTCCCGGTGCATGGAGCCTGCTTCTCCCTCTGCCTGTGTCTCTGCCTCCCTCTCTCTCTCTGTAACTATCATAAAAAAAAAATATATATATATATATATATATATAGGAAAGGGAGCTAACGGAGTAAGGCTTATTTACGTTTTCTTTTGGTGGCATCTCTGGACTGATGAGTCTGTCTCTAGTAAAAGAAGAATTCATACTCTGCCTTTAGGCAGAAAAGGAGTCTTTTGTGAATAAGCTTTAAATCTGTGGAATCTGATGCTATTTCCAGGTACATAGTGTCAGAATTGAGTAAATTTGTAGCACACCCAGCTGGTGTCCGAAAAATCAGAGAATTACTTAGTGTGGGAAAAACACCCACACATTTGATGACCAGACTACAGAAATGTTCTGAGTGTCTATGTGAGTATATAGAGAAAAACAGACTTTTTTCCTCCTCACTATCTTCACTACTAAACCAAATAACCCTATAGTTTTCTCTCTCATCAGGACCAAGAGAATTTAAATACCCATGGCTAGTTGAATTTTTTGGTTCTTTAGTTCAAAACATAGCATCTGGATCAGAGAACATTAAGTGCAAATTTTAGGGAGTTTAAAACATATTGTTCTTTTACTTATATTACCTAATAACTTCTGCATAGAAATCTATCTTCTCCTCTATTAACTCAAAAGACTCCAAATTGACTATTTTATTTCATTTTCTCTCAGTGCCCCTGGAAGTGAGGAGTAAAAAAAAAGCTTGCAAGCAGGTTATCACTTGGTGGCAGAGATGATTCACTATCTCCAAACCCTTGGTTCTATCAAATAATGTACTGATTTTTGTCAAGACAATTTTTAAAGGTTATTAATATTCATATTAATTTATGAAAAGCCTGAATAAGTTGTCTTCTAATTTACCTTTATGTAAATGTTAATATGGTCTCAAACATTAATTTATTGGTTTATTCATTCAAAAATATTTATTAAATCTAAGCATTATGCCAGGCAGTAGTGTGTAGACAAATGTTGAACAATTGGCATTCTGGGAGAAGAGAAGCCCTCATTTGAGGTGTTTGCAGTTTTCTGTGTTATAAATACTTTCAGTTTGATTGATTATAAGCTATCAACTTCATATTCACTGAACGCCAAGTTTAAGAGGGATGGGCAGAGTTAACTGTGGAAAGCTGGTCTAAGATCTGGCATCTGGCTCCAGTATACACTTGGAAGAATGACAATCCATAAGGAGAGATAAGATATTGAGGAGAAACAACACTGCCAAAACCCCACAAAGGATCATGTAATACATGAGGATTGCAGAAAGCGATTTAAGCATTTAAAAAAAAATGCTTAAATTCATTATCTGACTTTCTAACTTTGAAACAGGTGAAGAGTAGTATCTTCTTATTCTTGGTTTAAATTAGTTTTCTAATTTCTAGCACGTTGCTGACTTGCCACAACTTAGAGATTTTTCTTTTCCTTGGACAATCTTTTCACTTTAAAATTGCTTTTTCTCATGCGGTAGCTTTTCTTATTTTTATTTCCACTTAGCCATAGAGAGTTATAAATTGGTGCTTTACTGTTTGTCAATAAGAGCTCTATAAACCAGTCCACTACTAGGAAAGATATGGGGCTGAGGCCTGAGATTGATTCTAGTTAGTATTTAGTTAGAATGATCACAGAAAATATTTCTTGACAAAAAGCCCATTTTGAAACCTCAGAAAAAAAAAAAAAAAGTGAAATACTTCCAAGTCTTTTCTACCTAAAAGTATCTGCCAATTTTCAAAGAGCATCCGCAATGTAGCTCTATGGTTTTTCTATTTTCTGTGGCAGAAGAGGAGCCATAATATTTATCCTGTCTAACATGACCCAGTTTGATCCATCTGCTTCCCTGTCTAAATCTCTTTCAGAAACTCTCTGTAGAATTTACTGCTACCTTGGATTCTCATTGAATTATACATAAGAATATTTTCTCTCTACATGTCTGCTCAGTGTGGTGAGACTCAAAAAATGTTTTCAGCAATGTATATGTAAGTTTAATGTTCAGCCAATTTTATTTTAGATCTTCTAAACATCTTATTGCTTATACTTAAATATGGAGGGTTATTTGAGCTTTTTTACATGGTTTTCTTGATTGTAGTTATTTAAAATATATGTTTACGCAGCTGAACATCACAAAAGAAGGAAAATAAATGGTATTCTTTTCACATTGTAGTTTGTTCTGGCTTGAAAAACACACAATGTAGTTTCGAATTTGGTGTCTGCCACTATACATTATCAGAGATGAATGCCTGTGCATGACCAAGTTTTCATATCCTATTTGGTATGCTGATAATTCAGGTTGTCTGCTTTATCATCACTTTAACTTGTCTAGGCCACCGAAGATCAATAGGGACTTAGAATTAACTGCAGGTAGCTATTCAAAAAGAATATTGCTGTACATGTAAAAATGTGCATGTGGTTATGAAAAAGAAAAGTCAATTTCGCTGTATTATATCACGCATACGTCTCTTAAAATTGCTTTATCAATATATGATATGTGGCAAAAAGAAGTAAAATAAACAAGGACCATCCTCCTTTTCTCTACTTTCTGTCATTTCATATTAGTTTTAATGAAAATACTTCGATTCACTACATCCTGTGGAGAATAGGGAAAATATTTCCCTGTAGGTTTTGTTATTCAGTGGTTATTAAAGAGACACTGAATAGATGCATTTTTTCTAAGACATTGATTTCACTATTATTATACTTCAGTAAGTGGGATTTATAGAGCAGTGTTTTCATTTATGTATTTCAAAGGAGGGGAAGCTTGATGAAAAATTTAATTATTTATTGGGAAGCACTAAGGAGATGTTTTATACTTGGTTAAGAAAAAACAGTGTCAATAAAATAAAATATTATTTATTTCTGAGATACCAATGAGCATGGAAAACATATACCGTTCAATATTTTAATCTTTTAAGAAATGTTTTTACAATAGTTCTGATACAAATCAGAACAAAAAGTTTGTTACTTGTTCATATTTGATCTATATGAGTTTTAAAAATTACAATCAGCAAGCTAATTTAAACTCCATATAAATTTAAGATTGTAGAAACAATTAGTTATGCTCAATGGATGCAGAAATTGCAAAAAAAAAAAAAAAATACCACTTACAACTGAGTAGAGTGAAAGAGCAATGCATTTGACTTGAATGTAGAAAAGTGCCCAAAGGCCTATATCTGGCACCTACTCAGCAATTACTTAGAACCCCACTTTCTAACCTCCACATTACTGGACTTGGTGTATGTGTATATAACTAGCAATAGTAATAATATGCTAATTTGCAAAAAAAAACCATACTAGATGGTTAGTAAATTAAGAATATGAAATGGATTGAATCTCTTATCAAGTAAAGCCATTGTAATGATCAAGAGGAAGCACATGAATTTAAGAATCTTTAAGAACAAACTAATAAAATGTTCAGAAATCTTAGGTGCACAAGCTTATTAATTGGGTTCAATGTTCAAGTATATTAATATGTGACTTTAGAGGCAAGCAAATTAAACAGATAACAAAATAATTTTAAATCCTTTGTGCAGCTGTTTGGGTTAAAGGAAAAAGAAGAAAAATATGAGTAGGAAGTTTTTATTCCACTCCCCATGCTAAAAAACTTTGTTTGAAATTCTTTCAAACATATCTCTTCTTGTTCCTTCAAAAGAAACTGGAATACCTTGCAGGTTGGATACATATTCAAATTCTAGGGCATTATTTAATACTGCAAATGGTCTCTGTGCAATAAAAGATTGTGTGTATGTGTGTGTGTGTTGTACACAGTCTCTCTTTGTGCATATGTTCTAGTGTGTTCATCACAAATTTGGATGTCTACCATTCATTTAGCCAAATAACAGTAAGCTTCTAAGAACAGGATTTGAGATCATGTATTATGACCCATGTAGACAATGAGGAGAAATTGTGTTCCCCAACCAATATTCACCAGAATTTTGATCGAAAAGTATTAGCAAATAGCCAGATAATCATAAAGCAGCACCTTATTCCTTATTTGTTATAACTCCCTTCAGGAACTTGGAAGTTAGAATGCCAGCTCCATATGTGTCAGTCAACCAATACCCTCAATTTATACCCACACTCTTCCTTTTCCTACTCCAAGCACTAATTTATACTTGTGTCAGCAATGACAGGGAGCTGAGTACATCCATGACTCAAGATTCAGTTGATGAATCATTAGGATTTCATTCTCCTAAATGATCATTAGGAGCTAGATATCAGAAAATGTTCTAAGCAAAAGAGGAATTTAATTCCTCATTTTATCATCTCCCTAGACTTTAACATTGAAAGTGGATGCAGATTGAATTGCTGAAACCTGATACCTCAGTAAGATGAAGATAAGGACAATGTGAATTTTGAGTGGTAAAATAATGACCTGTTGGAGTTTTGTTGGCAATCTGTTAGCATCTCATCAAGAAGCCCAAAGCCTTGGTGGTAGTAAAGATTTTGGATAACCTAGAAATCATTTATGACTGATCTTACATGTGAAACAAAATGTGTGAATAAGATGTCTTTTGTGTATTCATTTTTTAGGAAAGAAATGGTAAAAGGGATGGAACCCCATATGGCACAGTCACATATGGTAAATGGTTGCTGCTTTGATTTCGCCTCCTGTGAAAACATATGCAACTGATTGACACAACAGTGTACACAAGGAGTGGGCAAGAGGAAAAATGGAATTGCCCGTATGTTAACGGCATTACACATTGGCAGCTACAGAGATGGGATTTGGGCTTCCATGGCCAGACTAAGGGGCAGAGAGTTTTTACTTTCTCTACTGATGGTCAAGAGAGATGCAAAGCAAACTAGTCATCCCAGCTTTTGCAGGCAAGACTAGAGAGAGAAATAGGAAAAACTGAAGAACCTCTGAAAGGAAAATGATCATTATCAACTAAACATTTTATTAGATTCTCATAACTCAAATTTTAATAAATATATTTTATTTTATTTTAATAAAAATAGAATGTCAAAATAGGACATAGATGCTATATACACATATAGAAATTAGGTGCTATGGAAAATGTTTATATTTGAATAGCAATCAAAACTAAAATTTCAATTTTCCTGTTTTCAATCTCTTTAAAAGGTTTTTGTGTTGTGAAATTAGTTTTAACTTTTTTTCTAAAATTCTAGTCTAGCAATAAGTCAATATATATCTTCTATTGGATATAGATAGATAGATAGATAGATAGATAAATAGATATAGATAGATATATCAAATATATGTGTATATTTGACACACCAGATAAAATAGAATGACTACAAGAGTAATTTTACCATATTGGGATTTATTTCAGTTTGATCCACTTTAAACACAAAAGCTATTCATTTCTGTTTTTTTAAAGATTTATTTTTATTTATTTATGATAGACACAGAGAGAGAGAGAGAGAGAGAGAGGCAGAGACACAGGCAGAGGGAGAAGCAGGCTCCATGCACCGGGAGCCTGACGCGGGACTCGATCCCCGGACCCCAGGATCGCGCCCTGGGCCAAAGGAGGCACTAAACCACTGAGCCACCCAGGGATCCCCCATTTCTGTTTCTTATGTCCTGACTTCACCTCCATTAACATATTTTTAACGATCAATAAAATCAATAAATAGTAACAGAGTTGGCATACCTTATATTGCAGTGTAGAGTGATAATGCCATCTTTGTACATTTTTAGTAGAATATTATTTATTAATAGAACACAGTCTTCGACAAAACCTTAATATATAAAACATGGAAAAATGCAGCTTTTTAAATGAAGCTAGACCAGAACTCCATACACTCAACTTCTCCATCTTCATGATATGGAGTTGAGACCACCAGAGTGGAGAGGTTGAAACTAACAAGTAATTCTTCTCTCTACCATTCAACAATATGGTCTTCCCTGTGTGCCCTCAGTCTCCTCATCAATAAATTAATATAAGAGGGTGAAGGAAAGGAGGCTATCAAGATAAACAAATGAAAAAATTTGATGAAAGCATGTAAAATTGTTTAAGTATTATTTTTATTATTGCATTTTAAATGTTTTGAACAACCAAAAATCCTTCTTTTCTTTTGTTGTTACTCTGATAAGTCCTTAGAATGCAGCCTGGAAAGAAAATGTGAGCTGGGCAAGTGTCTTTTCTACACCTGATACAAATTTTATAAGATTTATCCACACCGAGGTAGCGGGTATTATCACCATATTAATTAGTCATAAATGTGTTTGTCTCAGAGTACTTTGAAAATGACCAAAAAAAAAAAAAAAAAAAAAAAAAAAAAAAAAAAAAGAAGTTAAAAGCAGTTACTCAGGGACAGATGGTACCAGAGAGAAATGGTACACTGGCTAAAAGCATATGCGAGGAATCTTATTCTGTTTCCTCAAAGAGAATATGGGAAATCTGTTAAACATTGTATGGGATCATGTTGCCCTAATAATGAGATGAAAAAGAAAACTGGTTTGTTTTGTTTCTTAACATAGAGGGGAAAAAAAGAAAAAAAGAGGAAAACCGAGAAACAGACTCTTAACAATAGAGAACAAACTGATGGTTACCAGATGGGAAGTGGGTGGGAGGATGGGTGATATAGGTGATGGGGATGAAGGAGCGCACTTATCGTGATGAGCACCAGGTGTTGTATGTGTTGAATCACTAAATTCTACACCTGTAACGAATATTACACTGTATGTTAACTAACTGGATATAAATACTTGAAAAAAAAATTGGCGATTATTACCGATATTGCTTTGAACGCTTATTTCTGCAGATGCAAAAAAGTTTCATTTTTAAAATTTTGTTCCACTGTAATTGTGGCTTGCCTAAGAAACATATCTAGTGAAAGAGACATGATACACATTCATAGCACAAATTGAAACAACATCACCTCAGGTCTATGTGACTGAACAGAATATAGCATTAGCACTCTGGCATAGGTGAATCTTCTGAAAAAAGATTAAATCATAGGCATGTATAATGATTATTAATGCAACAGCTGCACTAATGTTTTCCATAATAAAGAATATAATGTATTTGGCTCCTATTCTTTGCCCAACTCCATTCGTAGAAGGTGCAGGCTGAATTTCTTATCCTCGACAAGGAGTTATTGGGGAGTGGCTAGGAAGTGACTACCTTGAGATCATTTTATTTTTCAGTTCCATGTCCATTGTGTTGTTTTCATTTTCTTTACTCTTGTACTTTTTGTGACAGTATGGATGTTTGAAAAAAAAAAAATGTCTTGTTAAGCAATATTCTCTCCCATTTTATAAAATTGTCTCTTTTGGAGTTCATTGATCCTATCTTGTCCTCATTGCTATTTCCAGTTCATGTTGGAAATGCAATACCACAGTAACTGTTACCTTTTCCTGAATCTTAGCAACACGCCACATAGTCATGTGGGTATTGTGGAATCATGAGATAGGGGTGCTATGGTAATAAATTTGAACTTCATTCTAATGAATGGTGATTGATATTAGTTTTCATGGCTGTTAACTTTGCATCCGTAAACCTGTGAGGTGAATATTGGTGTAAGCCTGGCAGACCAAACAGGGGTCAGTAGATTCGAACAGATAAGCAAATCTTCTAGAGAATGCAATATCCGATTCTGCTGACCCTGTTGGAAAGAACTTGCTTACTTCATGCTATGAACAACATATAAGATATTTCTTCTTTTATTTTTCTGTCAGAGGTGGCTGACATATTTTAACTGGCTAGCATCTTTTCTTGGACATTATTAATCATACTTTCTTTGGCCAAAAGATACCCATCATGAATTTTAACACATCAAGTACTCTAAAACAACATTTATGAAATCACTCAAGCTTTTAAGTTGAAAGCAGTTGTCCTACTCACTATCAAAATTCTCATGGGGCTATTGGGTTATTCATTGAAATTAAATACCAGGACATATGACAGATGGGGTTGGCTAGAACTATATTTCTACCAAATCTATGCTTTATCAAGTGTCATGGTCTTTTCTTTGGGACGCAACAGTTTGTTAAGGCAATTTTATGGCCCCCGCACAGCTCACTTTGACTAGTCTCCTCTATTTATTTTGCTTGAAGATAGAATAATAGCATCTTCACAAGAAATGGGGAAAGAAGAATGGTTGATCAACATCTTCAAATAACCAAAAGCTGTTATTTTACTTTGGACTGAATAGCTTATTTTTACTATGTAATAAAACTATTCTGAATCTCAGTGGCTTGATATGACAACTATTTATTTGCTTACAGTTCTAAGGTTAGCAATTTGTGCTCAGTTCAACTGAAATGGCTCAATTCTGCTCCAAGTGGTGTTGGCTGGGCTCACTCTCACATTTGCAGTCAACTGGAAATAGAAAAGCCTCGCCCGCATGTCTGGGAGCAGAGTGACTGTTAGCAGGGAAAATGGAGCTAAGTGTGTAGCTCCTACTCCTCATCTAGCAGGCTAGCCCAGCCTTGTTCCCAAGGTGGTGGTCATAGTGTTCTCAAATATAATGAAAGAGGGAAATTGCCAAGGGGTAGGCACTGTCTAAGCATCTTCCTGTGTCATGCTTGGTAATATCTCATTGGCCAAAGCCAGTCACATGGTCAAACCCAGACTCCTAGGGTGGAGACATGGACACCACCTCTTGATGGGAAAGCTCCAAATCATATTACAAAAAGGTTTTATACAGCGATGCAAAACATTAGTGCCGTTTTTTGCAATGGACAACAGCTCAACTTCTAGATTTTTAATGGTAATAGCCAGACTGTGTAGATTGGTTCCTAGTGTCTTCAAGTATTATCTATCTAACCTCGGACAAGTTCTTTTACTTCTCTTTGTTCGAATTCCATCATATATTAGAGGACATTTTTTTAAGGATCTTCCCATAGGGAGATAAGTAAGGATTAAATAAGGTATGTCCTGTGGTGCTTTGAAGAATGCATGGCACATAGTAGAGTTCAATATATGCTAGCTATTATTATTTTAGTCACAAAAATAACTAATATGTGTTATCTTTAAAGCAGGGATACACCTTATCTATCAAAGTCTATTTCTCTCCATATGCACACATGCTTGCTGCTATCTGGAGCTTGTCTTGCCATCACCTCATTATTTATTTATTTTTTTTTTTAGATTTTATTTATTCATACATGAGAAACACAGAGAGTCAGAGACATAGGCAGGGAAAGAAGCTCCCCACAGGGAGCCCCATGCGGGACTCCATCCTGGCATGGTGGGGTCATGCCCTGAGCTGAAGGCAGACACTCCACCATTGATCCACCCAGGTGTCCCTCACCTTATTATTTTTGACCCTCAGACTTTTTTTTTTTTTTTTTTTTTTGCTAATAGCAGATTATTGTCTTTACCATGTATTAAAACATGAAGATTATTTTTAATGGAATTTTTATACTTTGGGCCCTGGTTGACCTCTTTCTGTCCTTTGAACCCACCAAGCCCTTTCTAATTCAGGGCTATCACACTCGATCTTCTCTATCTAGAGCACTTTTATGCTATTCTTCCCATGCCTGGCTCTACCTCCTCATTCTGATCTTATTCAAATATCACTTCCTCACAAAAGACTTCTCTGATCATCATGCCTCAAAGAATCCCTTCTCATGCATTATACATTATCTCATTATCCCTTAACCAGTTTTCTATACTACATTGCACCTATTACTCTCTAAAATGTTTATTGTCATCTTCCCCCACTTGAATGTAAGCTCCATTAGCACACAAACCAAGTCTATTGCTTGGTAGGCATCCCTAGCTCCTGGAAGAGTGTCCAGTATATAACAAGATTTCAATAAAAAATTAATAAACTTATTGAAAGTATGCTACACTCTATCTCTATGTACCCCACTGCCCCTGACACCACATTTATACCTTGAGATGATTCTTAGTAAATATCTGTTCAGAAAGGGAGGCAAAGCTTATTCAGCTTGTCCGTTTATTGGCATATTATGGAGGTCACTAGTTATATTAAAAAATTTTCCACCCAAAAAACAGAGAACCAAAACATTAAGTTGGAAATAATGTTAAGGACCCAAGGAATCTTGTGTAGCACAGAACAAAAGTAATGGATATGCTTGATAGCAGTAATTCAGTTAGATCTCTATTATCTGTACTAATGAAGAGGAGCAATGAAGCAGATGATCCATAACAACAGATAATGAAAAACTATTTGCATTTAACTCTGGGATGCATTACCCAGAGTCCCTAACTTGTAAACAGGTTGCGTTCCAAAAGGTCATTTGTAAATAGGTTATTCTGGTCTAAGAATACGTTTTTCTAAAAAATAATATAGCTGATTTATAGTGAAAACAATATTTAGGAACTAAAAAGCAGTTAGAACATGCTTTATACAATTTTAGTAGAAAACAAACAGCTTCAATTTCTAAATAGAGAAGTTGGGAATCTGCCCTTACTCCCTAAAGACCTGATTTCCTCTCATCCAAATCAGAGGGAGCAAAAACTTCTTCTCTGCCCCTGCTACCTTCAGCCTCAAAGTGAAGTCTCTGGTGGCTATACTCCCAAGAAGGATGTGATGAGTGGTGGGGGCAGATTCTGCTAGGAAGATGGGGGCTCTGTAGTGAAGGTTTGAGGGTGGCAGGTCACCATTACCAGAACTTCTCTGGAAGCTTTATGGAGACCCCTATGGAATGAACACAGTGGGGGCATGTGGCCTCCTAAAAGTTAGGTGCCCAAGATAAGAGTGAGAGATCTGTGGCAACTCTCTTGACACTCCTCAATGCATCAAATTTTAGGCTAATTTTGGAACCTATAGATTAAAAATGGGAAATAACAAAGTGTTGAAATTTCATGAAGGGAGAGTATATATAAAAGGAGACTTAAACAAGTATGGCAACATTCATAATAACAAAAGCATAAAATAGGGCAGCCTGGGTGGCTCAGCAGTTTAGCACCGCCTTCCCCCCAGGACGTGATCCTGGAGACCCGGGATCGAGTCCCACGTCGGGCTCCCTGCATGGAGCCTGCTTCTCCCTCTGCCTGTGTCTCTGCCTCTCTCTCTCTCTGTCTCTCATGAATAAATAAATAAAATCTTTTTTAAAAGAAAGCATAAAATAATTCAAATTCTCATCACCAGAATGGATGTCTAAACTGTAAAATATAGAAAAAATTACACATTGTGAACAAATAAACTACAGTGACAGACTACTTTTTAGCAATGTAACACTAACAGATAAAATACATCCGAAATCACATACACTATGATAGTTAAATACAGTGAAAATAACTATAATATACATGGTTAAAAACAACTAATGTTAAATACAACTAAAATAACCATTATATATATATATATATATATATATATATGCAATTTAACTATATAAAAGGAATCAAGGAAATAATAAATCCTGAAATATGGGTGACACTTACCTTGGGGGGGGAATGAAATTAGAAGACCATATAGCTGTATACAGATTATTATCAAGGATGTATTGTTAAGGCTTTGTCTTGAATGTTCCTTTTTATCTCTGTAATACCATCTTCTAAACAATATCTTATTTATTATTATATCCCCCTTATACTAACTTTCTAAGTTATATTGTTCCTTTTATTTCTGATTTGCTAATGATTCTTTAGGCAAAGAAAATTAATTTTAAGAAGAGTAGTTATGGTAAGTTTATTGATTAGATAATAGATGAGCCAAGTTTTGAGGAGGTTAAAGAGCTAGTCTTGAGGATATCTGAAGGATGAGTATCCCAGGAAATAGGAATGACCACTGCCAAGTTCCCAAAGGGAAGGGGAGAGAGAGAGACAGAGACAGAGACAGAAAGAGACAGAGAGAGATGGGGGGAATAAGGGAGAGAGAGAGAGATTGGAGATATTGAGCACATGAGTGTTATGGTCTGACTTAGGAGGTAAAAGACTCACTCTGTTGAGCAGAGACTGTGTTGGGAAGTGGGGGGAAATCTGGATATGGACCACGTAGAATCTGTTAGGAAGCTATCTTAATCTGATTGAGAAATGATGGTAGCTTGGAACATGGTAGTAGTTCCATGGAGATGTAATAAAGTGGTCAAATACTGTAGGCTGTGAGACAAAGAGAAAAAATCGAAGTGACCCCAAAGTTTATGGCCTTGACAAATGGAGGGATGGAGTGGTCTTCTGCTGAGATAAGGAAGACTATTAGAGAAATAGGTTTTTTTGTTTGTTTGGTTGGTTTTTTAAAAAGATTTTATTTATTTATCTGATAGAGAGAGAGCACCAAGCAGGAGGAGTGGCAGAGAGGGAGAAGCAGACTCCCCGCTGAGCAAGCAGCCTGATGTGGGGCTTGATCCCCAGACCCTGGGATCATGACCTGAGTCAGAGGCAGACACTTAACGGACTGGGCCACACAGACACCCCAAAGGTATAGGTTTTTGAGGGAGAAAATTAAGAATTCCCTTTGGAAAAAAAAAAAAAAAAAAAAGAATTCCCTTTGGGCATATGCAATTTAAGATTTTTATCAAATATTCAACTGACATTTTAAAATAGGCAACATAATATCAGAGTCTGAAGTTCAAGAGAGAAAGAGATCCAGGATGAAGAAATAAAATTGAGAATCTTTAGCATTTTAGATGATATTTACAGCCTTGGACTTGGATGAGGCCATTTTATCATCCATCATTTACATGTATGGCTGAGACTTTAAAGAAAAATTTTACTTTTATAGCCATTATTCAGGTTGAAAGTTTTTTCACAGTGAATTTTAGTTTAGATAATCCTTGTCTGATTTCCCACATTAATAAATGTCAAAAATGAGAACACATACATAATAATATCTCTTTACCGGTATTAGAATAAATGAAATACTTCATTTGGGATTCTAAATTCATTTATATTGTTTATTTATTTGCTCCTATGATTTATATTACTTTTTGAAATCTAAGTCTCATTGCCCATGGCCCTTTGAATGCTGCCAGTGATTCACTCTGGTAAAATAAAACTTTAGATTTAGAACATACTTCTGTTATCTGTTATTTTGTTGTCTAATTCAAATTCCTTCCTCACTGGAAAGTGAATTGCTTCATCTCTATTTAGAGTTGTAATTTGAACTCCAGAAAGAAACAAATCCTTCAAAGCCATTAGAGTGTTGACACATAATCTTACCAGTAAAGAGAAAGGAAGCACAGACGATTGACTGTCTGCTATTTACTTAGTTTATTGACACTGTGTTCCTCTCAGGCAGCTGCCATAGCATTTTACAGGAGAGGCCTTGTTTTACAAATCTTATATCCCACCCACAATCTCCAGGGCATTAAATATTATTTATCTCCCCTAAGATGCATCTAAATACACAAAGAGGGAGAATTTTAAAAATAAAATAAAAGCTTTTTCTAACAAACTGTAAAGTTCCCGGTAGCTAAATATGTTATGATTCTATCAAATTTGTAAATTTTGCAAAGATTCCTTTGGTTCAATAATGTAATTTTTATACTGATCATTCCTCTTTAGTACATTTTCAAATTCCTTTCACCAGGAATGCTGCTCCTTGATCTATTTTTCTTCTATAATGCTTTATATGATTTGGGGTTTTTTTAGACATTTTTCAACATTAATGGCAATCTTTGGTCTTTGATATGCTAAATTGTCCTGATAAATATGCTTTTGAAGTCATTTATTATAGTGATGTTGGTAAATAAATTTTAAAGACGTTCGCCTGGGATTTGAAATACATTGTTAAGTGTTTTTGTTATCCAAATCTTCAAGATTAATTATAATAATACTATATTATCAGATTGCCATATAATAAAATTGATTGTCCAAACTATAATTATTTCTGCTTAGCTTTTGAAAATGTGGATTCCATGTCAACTCCTTTATTTCTGTCTATTTCCTTCAAAGTAGTGAGCTAAAAACAAATGATGGCTGCCATTGCCATGTATTGGGAATTTTCGGGAAAGACTAGAATGAAAGTCTGGAGAAATGAATGAACAGACATAACTGGCAAAGAATCTTTATACTTTTAAAATGTTAATGGAATTTAGATGTAGTTTAGTAGTGGTGTTGAATATAGAATGCAAGACTTTACATCAGTAGATTACAATTTAAATTTATCGTCTGTGTCACCTTGAGAAAGTGCCTCATTTCTCATGGTGTTTTTTTTTTTTTTTTTAATATAGAGTTAAGAAATTCAGATGCACCCACAGTAGAATGTAGTAAGGAATGGCTAGAGAGCGAAAGTGGGGAAGCCAGTGTTATGTGTAAAGCTGGAAAGCTGGAGGTGGCTAGAGCTACTGAAGACAGCTGTGAAGGTCTATCAGCAAAAGGTGAGGACCCTAATCATTTGTCACTCTGATCTGGGAGCCTTCAATCAGTACTTGAAGAAGAAAATCAGCCACATAGGAAACTGGTTGTCCTAAGCCAACGCTCTGATAGCAAAACAGAATGCCAAAGTCTTGAACAAGTGGTGCATTACTGACCACCCAGATGCTTTTGATAATGACTAGGTCCAAGTCAAACTTGACTCTGAGCACAATGAAGAGGACCTACTGTCCAAATTGCTGGAGCCAGCTGTGAGTTAGCCTGTATATGTAGTTTTGTTTCGGTGCCTATTTGGCTCCCTACAGTCGAGAGCCCTAAGACATACCTCATCTTGGTGTTGCTGTTGATCAACATTCAGAGGTCAGGCTTGTGGAAAGACACTCCTGGAGCTCTCATGTGAGGAACCAGGGACTAATTCTAATATAATGTTCTACTTTTGAAAAATCTGCCTTCAAGGATTCCTTACTACATTCTACTGTGGGTGCATCTGAATTTCTTAACTCTATATTAAAAAAAAAAAAAAAGATTTACCAGATTTTTGCCCTGTGTACTTACTTTTTCTCTTTTCAGATATACAGGTAACATAATTCCACTGGGTATCTGTTTTATATTAAGGTATTTAATTTATGATATGGACAAAGCTTATAATAAATACATAAGGAATGATTCTTAGTTTGAAATATGTCTTCTGCACTTTTGTTTCTCTCTGCCTATATTCTTCTTCTCCACGTATCTTCATGGCTGGCATTCCCACCACGTAATTTCTTAAATGTTGCCTTTTTCAAGGCTTTCATTGGCCACCTTATTTAAAATTGCAATATACATCCTCACCTGGCACTCCTAATTTGGTGCTTTATCCCCATTCCCTGATTTATTTATCTCTATATAACTTATCATCATCAAATATAATGCATCTATTTATTAACTATCTTTCATCCTGCTAAAATGAAAGCTCTATGATAACATTTTATTTATTTCACTCATTGATGTATCCCTAGGACCTAGAACAACGCCTAGCAGATAATAGGCATTTGATACTTATTTTGCCAAATAAAGAAAATTATATAAGCATTGAGGCACCCAATACAAGGTCTTCAATAGAATCATGAGTCTTGCTGTTCCAAGAGTGGCCAAAGGGCATTAACATCAGCATCACTTAAGAACTTCTTAGAATACAGAGACTCAGAGCCCAATCCCAGAGGTACTGAACCAGAATCTTCAAGTAAGTTGCTCGTTAGAGTTTGGACAGCAGGTGTAGAATAGGTACTCAGTGAATGTTTCCTGAATCTAAATGCAATATACTAACAGCTGTGGGATAGTAACATATAAATCATTAATGGTCTTTTAAAATTAATACAGTTTAGATTAATGAGCAAAGAAAATCAATAACAGAAGGAAGCATTGGACTTTAATTGTTTAACATTCTACTGTATAACATTTTGATTCACCTGGAAGGTCACGTTCCAGTAGAATTATTTGTTAGGCCATAATACTCTAATGAAGATCCAAAAGGAGATATGAGAAAGACAGGGCATATTAATAAAAAGAATAAAGATCATTTGCCATAATTAATGAAGCTAGCCACCCATCAGTCAGTCAATAAACCTAGCAGAAAACGTTTTAAAAGAGTTAAGGTGATTAAACAGAGGATTAAAATGTCATATTGGCAAATGCCATATGCTTTTATTTTTTCAACCCTTAGACCCCTTGGGTTATTTTTTAAACCCTGTACATGTAAAAGTACAACAGAGGCACATTTAGAAAATAAACAGTTTCTTCTATCCTACTTGGATTGGTGCCTATTATTTATCTGCTCTGTTTTTGCTCCTTACAGTACTGAGGGCAGAGAAAATGGTAATAATTATAGTGCCAAAATATGGTTTAAATGAATAAATCATCCAATCAATCAGTCAATATTAGGCCTTGGAGAATAAAGTGGGGGTGTGGGCATTGGATATTATGATTAACATCAGTTTCTTCTGGGAAAGAGGATCATGATGGGTTGTCAACCTGAATAGGCCTGAGGGAGAAACTGCCAATGAGAAACTAGGTATAACACAGAAAATCTCTTTCCAGGTCTACATATGGCTGGTTACCTCTCTATACATACAATAATACTCTGGTTATTAATTGAACCAAGGGTCCATAAGGAGTTAGAAAACTGAACTATATATAAGCTTTCTCTTGCATATTTCCATGTTTTAAAAATCTTACTTTTACATTCATGCATTTTCATCATTTCCTCTTTTTCTCAAAGTATTTTGAGCACAATTCATGAACTTGAAAAATTATTTGAAAAATATTATTTGTGATTTATATTATTTACCATATAATATGGTTAAATTTATGTTAAATTCTAATGTTGATGTAATTTCAATGATGAAGTGGGTTAGAAAGAAGAATAAATGAGTTCATAGAGTCTGTCTTTTTACTTATGCCTTTGAGGTGAATCTTCACATTCTATATCTATATTTTTATTAAACAGATCTTTCCTCTAAAAAATGTGTAATTAGTCTTAATGATGTTATTATACAAGTGGTCTATATATTTGCTATAAAAGGATAGGAATGTGCAATAAATTAAAAATTGTGCAATGTGTATTCAAAAGTAGAATTTTCTGATCTTACCAGTGAGAAAATTGCTACATAAGTGATTTTTCAGTAATTAACAATAAATGTAACTTTCCAAAATAAGGAATCTGAGATAAATAACTTCTAGGCCGAGAAGCAGAATTATGATCACCTGTGAGAATAAAGTATTACTTATTTCACAAATATTTTACTCATTTGCAAGTGATACTTTTTATATTAAGTTATTAGATAATGACTATCTTCTCTGTTACTCCAAGAAATCTTCCTGGAAGAAGGATACTGAAAATAAATATAAACAAATTTTGCAGTCAAATCAACCTCTTTTTGGTCATTTCTTTATGCCATATTCAAATAAATATTTCACAGGTTCTATTATATAATGTAAAAGTAGTTATTCTTAATAGTAGATGTCATTATGTTCTATTTTTAAAAAATGATAGAATATAACATGTTTTAGAAAAGTAGAATTTTTAATTTTAAAGTATCCATTCCTGGGGCACCTAGGTGGCTCAGTGTTTAAGCATCTGCCTTTGGCTTGGGTCATGATCCTGGGGTCCTGGGATCTAGTCTCGTATCAGTCCCCCCACAGGGAGCCTGTCTATCCCTCTACCTATGTCTCTGCTTCTCTCTGTGTCTCTCATGAATGAATAAAATCTTTAAAAAAAATTAAGTATGCTTCCCCCAAACCAAATTGCTACTTTTAGTAATTAAATATTAAAATATAATTGGAAATAATAAGTAGAATAATTACTACTGGGATGGCATTTCAAAAAAAAAAAAAAAAAACCCTATGTACTCCATTCTGTCAATATCTTGTTCTTCTTTCACTCTAACCAGATAAACTCTAAAGTTGATGGTAGACATTTTTGTTTGCCTACCCAGAATTATTTTGCTCACTTTCTTCTTACCAATAAAACCTGTTTCATTCAGATGCTGCCATTTTCTACATGACTACATACATGGTAGGCTGGCCTCAGCCACAAACCCAACATTTGGGGTTCTGACTGACTTCAATCAGTCATTGAAGATCTCACCTCCATTGCCAATGACTGACCAATGACTGTTTATTATAAGACGCAATTCTGGCCACTAAAATGTGAGGGCTTCTGTTGAGATGCTTTTGAGAAAGATTTCATCCCTTTTTTTTAAGAAAAATACAGAGGAAGATGGAGCCCCTGGGTGGCATAGTCCGTTAAGTCCCCATCTGTGGGTTTCAGCTAGGGTCACTATCTCAGGGTTGGGAAGTTGAGCCTCATGTCAGAATCCATGCTCAGTGCTTTTTTAAAATCTATCTATCTATCTATCTATCTATCTATCTATCTATCTATCATCTATGTATCTATCTATCTATCATCTATCTATCTATCATCTATCTTAAAAAAAAAAATGAAAATACAAAGGAAGAGACGATCTATGTTTTCCTAGGTACAGGCACCCATGCCGAGTCTCTGGCCCTGCTCCCAAGAGTGTGGGATCATCCTCCCTTGAAGAACCAAGGAGGCCAGAACAAAACACAAAATATCAAGGAACCAGTACTGTCTGTCGACTCCACGGGGTGGCTTTTCATCAGTCATGCTGGGAGCAGCATGGATCAAAGCTTCACAGATTTGTTAAAGTTTAGTACTCTTCCTACTGAGATTTGGAAGTCAGATCCACTTCCTAGGGTTTTGCCACAACAGCTCATGCAAAAGGAACAGCCCTAAGATGGGTATATTAGGCTTTCTGCCAAGTGGGTGCCTAAGTGATTTCTTGAAAGGAAAAAGGAAAAAAAGAGAGAGAGTCTTGCAATTATTTGCCTCCCAAGCATGTAGGGCAAGCCATGCTTATTAAATCTACCATCTATTTCAGACCAAGCCCTCTCCCCTTCCGAATATTACGTTCTTTTAAACTGGAGGGAATTGTGGGGTGGAAGGCAGAGCATGGACTTCAGAGCAAGACAGGGTTGAGGTTGGATCTCACTGTCCCACATGAGACATGATGCTTGACCTTGTGTATTTTATTCCTCCTAGCCTCTGTTTGCTCACATGTGAAAGGGAGATAATGATACATGACCTGTGAGGTTGTTATAAGGAGTAAGATCATTTATAAAGTTCCTGGTATATCAACTGGCATATAAGATGCAGTTAATAAATACTAGTTATTATAATCTGGTAAGCCTGGTGATGTGTTTCTATTATCATTCTCTGTATCATAAATCTGTCTCTATGCTGTTTTCAAGGAGAAAATATTTTTAAATTAAGACTTCATTTTTAGAGCAGTTTTTGATTAGCAAGAACATTGAGGGGAGAATGCAGAGATTTCCCATCCACACCTATTCCACATGTCACAGCCTTCCCTGAATCAACATCCTTTACCAGAATGACATATGTTATAATTGATGAACCTACATTGACATCATTATCAACCAAAGTCTATAGTTTACATTAAAATTCACTCTGGTGTATACATTCTATGGGTTGAGACAAATATATAATGACATGTATCCATCATTACAGTATCAGAGTATTTTCATTGCCCTAAAAATCCTACATGTTTGCCTATACATTCTTTCCCTATTGCCCAAACCCTGGCAACCACTAATCTTTTTACTACCTCAATAGCTTTTCCTTTTCCAGAATGGCACAGAATCGGAATCACACATTATATAGCCTTTCCAGATTGCTTCTTTCATTTAATGTGTATTTCAGGTTCCTCCAGGTCTTTTCACGCATGATATCTCATTCCTTTTTAGCACTGAATAATATTCCTTTGTCTAGATGTATCGCAGTTGATCCATTCACCTACTGAAGGGCATCTTGTTGCTTTCATGTTCTGGCAATTATGAATAAAGCAGCTGTAAACATCTATGTGCTGGCTTTAATGTAGACATAAGTTTTCAAATCCTTTAGGTAAATGCCAAGTTGTGTAGTTGGTGGATTGAAGGATAAGAGTACTGTAAGGAACTGCCAAACTGCCCTCCAATAAGGCTGTACGATTTTGCATTCTCACCAGCAATGAATAAGAGTTCTTGGTGCTCCACACTCTTCCTAGCATTAGGTGTTGTCATTGTTTAGCTTTTTGGCCATTCTAATAGGTGTGTAGGTGCTATGTCATTATTGTTCTAGTTTACATTTTCCTGATGACCCACTATATGGACCACTTTTTAATATATTTATTTGCCATTTGTATAGATTTTTTGTGAGGTGTTTGTTAATGGGTGTTTGGCCCATTTTTAAGTCAGGTTATTTTCTTATAGTTGTGTTTTAAGAGTTCGTTGTATATTTGGGATAACAGTCCTTTATCAGATGTGCCTTTGCCAAATACTTTCTTAGTCTGTGTCTTATTCTCTTGATGTAGTCATTCAGATAGTAGATGTTTGTAATTTTTTTTTAATTTTTATTTATTCATGATAGGCACACAGTGAGAGAGAGAGAGGCAGAGACACAGGCAGAGGGAGAAGCAGGCTCCATGCACTGGGAGCCTGACGTGGGATTCGATCCTGGATCTCCAGGATCGCGCCCTGGGCCAAAGGCAGGCGCCAAACCGCTGCGCCACCCAGGGATCCCGATGTTTGTAATTTTAATGAAATTTATCTTATCAGTTATTTCCTCTATGGATTGTGTCTTTGGTGTCATATCTAAAAAGTATCCCCATACTGAAAGTCATCTTGGTTTTCTCAACTATGTTATCTTCTACGAACTTTCTCATATTGTGTCTTAGATCTAGGTCCTCTTTCTGAGTTTTGCGAATGGTATAAGGTCTGTGTTTAGATTAACTATTTTTTTTTTTGCATATAGATATTAGTTGTTTCAGCACCAGTTTTTGATCAAGGAGGATTTTTTTAAAGATTTTATTTATTTATTCATGAAAAACACAGAGAGAGAGAGGCAGTGACACAGGCAGAGGGAGAAGCAGGCTCCATGCAGGGAGCCCAACGTGGGACTCGATCTTGGGTCTCGAGGATCACACCCTGAACTGAAGGCAGCACTAAACCACTGAGCCACCTACCTGGGCTCCCCATGATCAAGGAGGATTTTTGAATTAGATTTTTTTAGAAGGGGAGAGGGCAGAGGGCAAGAGAGAGAGAGAGAGACAGAAAGAGAGAAAGAAAGAGAGAAAGAGAATTCTAAGCAGGGTCCACACCCAATATGGGATTCAGCATGGGGCTCCATCTCATGATCCTGAGATCATGACCTAAGCCAAAATCAAGAGTTGGACACTTCACCAACTGAGCCACCCAGGCAACTCTGAACTAGATTTTTTGAGTGGTTGATGTGGGTCATTGTCAAATCTTTTATAGAGTAAAAGGCCCGTATTTAATAAATTTTAAAAAGCAAGCAGCATTATACATTATCATGCCATTGACAACTACAACATGTAATGCATTATCCCTTTGGAGGTCCAGGAAATTCAGAAAAGGGAAGATAGAGACAGCACACAAGTGGAAGTTTCAGGTACGTGATTTAGGTGACATCCCTGAGAAAGCCTCTCTCTGCCTCCCCTGACTCTCTCAATGGTATGGATGTTGTTTCAAGAATAAATCTGAGGACTGTCCCACATTTGAAGGGATTCCAATGTTTTTTATTTAGTTTCAGTCTCACTAGATCTTTGATATACTTTGAAATAGAAATGAGCATCAACATTCACTAGTTTCTTTTATGTGAAGGTGTCAGCACTGTATCTACAGAGAGCCCCCCCTCCCCATTTTGGCATGGGGTTTTGACCATGCCTGGGTGCACTACTGCTATAGATATTTCCCTGTAGGCATGCTACGTTAACTCTTAAGTCAGAATTTTCCAGTAAAAGGAGATATGCTATTACCCTCTGCCTGGAACAGACTGTTCCTCACAGTTTACCTAATTATATCACATGTCCTCAGACCTCAGTTCCAATGACAGTTTCTCCAGGAAGTCTTTCCTGATACCAGATTAGGTCCCTTACCACATGCCTTCATAGCTTTATAAACTTCATAACACACACACACACATACACACACACACACACACACGTGTTTATATTTATATAATGTTTATCTTTCTTACTTGAGCGGATAGGACTCAGTTTATTTGTACCTCAATGCAACTGGAAAGACAAGTGCATGCCTAGCACAGAGTAAGTACTGAATAAATATTTTAAATTAACAAATAAAGAAGTAATGGTAAATAAATAATTGTACAAAAATGAACAAATGAATACCACATATCAATTCACATAATAACAAACCAGGACCCTTTCCTCATGTTAGCGTAACGTTCAGGATCCAGGGACCTATGGAGTTCAATTCTGGCCCCATAGCTTGTCAGCTGAGTGGCAAGAGACAAAATATTCAATTTCTTGGTGCTTCATTTTCCTCATCTAAACAAAGGAGATAATAAAATGTCTATTGTACAGGGTTGCCGTGAGGATTAAATGGCTGTGTGGTGTGTAGTAAGACTACACAAGTGTACACCATTTCACCACTTTTCTCTTTCTAATGTAGAATTCTCATGGCCATTGTATTCAAACTGGTCCTTAACTGCACTTACCCTCGGCTTGCATTAGTATAAATATTTTATCAAATCTGTTTTATACAAATGCAGAGTTTAGAACTGCTGCGGAACTTTTGTAAACATGAGGGGTGTTGGCTTAAGCCAACAGGCCAGAAGCAGAGATTAAAAGAAGAAACAAAACCTGGAATTTGAATGACAACCTTGGGCCATTGAATTAATCAGCAATGGAATCTCTTTCTCAATTTCTTGACATGTGACTTGAAAAATGTCCCCACATATAGGCCACTTTATATTAGATTTTCTATAACATTTAGCCAGAAGTTTTCTATCTGATATAATAGTAACAACCAATCATCTTTCTGATCATTTCTACATTCAAGCTATTGAAATCTGATGGAGATGATGATAACATCCAGAGGGTCACCTAATTTATTCTGTCTAATGCCTTTGGAATTCTGCTTCTCTGCAATCTTTTTAGCTTTTCCTAGTCCCCCTTCTTCTGGTCTCCTACATTTTTATTGCAATTGTCTGTAATTCTGTTGCTTTTTTTTTTTTTATGATTCCTTAAGTGTCTCCCCCTCTAGAGTATAAGCTACGTGAGAGCAGAGACTGCAATTGCCTTGTTTCTTGTTGTATCCCCCAAGTGACAATAACACACCAAGCATACAATAAAGCAAACTGTATGAATGAGCCAGTTCAGTGTATACATCAGAAATGACACAATCTCTATATTCACGGGTAATTAAACTAATTCCCTTAAGATGAAATTACAGAGGGTATGTTTCTCCTTAGACCCTTATTCAGGTTTCCTAGCATGCAATTTATAGATATGGAAAACAATTTTTTAAAGCATAGTTTGGAAATACAGTAAAAGAAGTAAATGGTAATTTTGAGAGGAATAAGGCAATCTAATATTCGTAAATATGTCTTTCTTCACTAGATAATAAGAGCTCCTACCTCACGTGGTTATTGTGAGGATTAAGTGGAACTGGACAAGGAAAGCTTTTCAAGATGCAGCAAGCACTCCAGGATTGTTAGCACTAATTATCACCCTGTGCAGTTAATACACATTTTCTAATTCAATTTAACAATGCCAAAAAGTGATTAGCCTTATTTCTGTGGTATTGGTGAGGAAATGGAGGCTCAGGAAATCAGCTCTTGGGTCCAGGACCCACTGCAAGTAGCTGGTGCAGTAGGTATTTATATGCATGTTCACACAACTCCATAGTGGATTCAGTTTTTGCCACATCACCATGTGAATAGACAAGCTATAGCCAAGGTGATACACACAGTGGAAGTGCAATCATCTCAAAGGGAGTGAGTCTAACCTGTAAATTGAAAATTGAATGGGTGAAACTATGTGTTACGTAGGCAAACTATATGGAACAAAGGCATTAATGTATATTTTCAAGGAATTAAAACAATTCTGGAAGATTGAAGGAAAATGTTTCATTAGTTCTTTCTGATTTGATTATCTTGATGTCAGCTTACAGCTATTTCTTAGAGACATACACCAACTTAATAATTTACTGGGAGCTGTTGTAAGTTATAAGCTAGTCTCTCCAATTTAAACAGCAATCATATGTACCTTTTTATCCACTAAGATAAGCTCTTCATTCGTAAGCTGACAGTTGTGTCAGCAATCATTTAGATCACTCAAATATAAGATTTGCTGATGTGAACAAATTTAAAGCTGGTTAATTGCATCAAATTTTTAAGTGAAAAGCATCTTCTTTACAACCCTCAAATACAATCAAGGAGGGGGCGAAGTACAGTTTGAATGCTCTTTTTGTGGTTCTTTGGTGACAAAACTGCTGACCTGGTTGTTCTTTCATCAGCTCATGCTGAACCCAAAATGAAGAGAATAAAATACAAATTCTGATGTAAACATCCAGATGACATATTCTGCAAGGAAGGCAGTTTTGAATAATAAAAACTTTTGTACAGACTCACATTTCATCATGTACAAAAGCTTACTCCAAACATTATGCAAAAGGAGATTGAATGTTCTTTCCCAGATGTATCAAATTGTTTTGGATGACCCAGCCCTGAAATCTGCTATGATCAGTAAATGGAAAATGATTTTTCATTATTTTTCTAGGTTTTTCTTCCCAAGAAACCAAGTCTCCAAATGTCTTTATTAATTACTATAGTATATCTATATTTCTCTGACCACCCTAAAATAAGATACCAAAAATCTTTTTCTCCATAAATGAAAAAATTAAACAAATGGATCTATTTAAAGTATTAGTAACAAATTTTAAAAATAAATCAGAATTTATACATTTTGTGAAACTCAGTTGTCCTTGCTTCAAGTAGAGGATAAATACCATCAAATTTAAACTCCTTCAAGAGCTCTTGTCTATTACACAAAACTTAGCATTTCTCCCCTTGAAATAGTAGCAATAAAACAGTCTCTCTCACAAGCTAAACATCCTTTCTTTCTTTTTGGTGTAATTCAATTTTTTTGAAACACTACCACTTCCACCATTTTCCAAGTCCTCCCTTCTTGTGAATTTCTCATGCCATTACTTTGTAGTTGCCACATCTATCACTTCACTGAAATTAATCTTCTTAAGGTCACAAAAGTTCTCCAACTTTAAATCCATAGACTCCTCTTTCAGCTTACTTGCTGCGATACTACCATTCAGCCAGAATTTTCTCCTAGATTTCCTGGAAACTTCTGGCTGTTCCTTCTCTTTCTGTTCCTTCAAAAAAAAAAACACTTATTGAATGGCTACTCTATCAGTCCTGGTACTTGACACCAGAAAAAAGTTAGTGAGGAATGGTCCGACTGTTTCAGAATGTAAGTGAAATTAACAATAAGTAATTACAATATAATAGTATATATGCTAAAAAGGCAGTATGTATGATGGTCAATGGAAACAAAGAAAATTCAATTTGTTTCCTTCATGATTTCTAGATTCTCTTCACTTGCATATCTTCAGTATCCATTCATTTTATGAATCTTGCTAATTCTTTATTATCTTCTGCTAAGAATACTTGATCTGGAAATATATATTTACAACTAGTATTTAACATTACTACCTGGGTATGTTGTAGTCAGCTTAAAGTGAACATTACATTCCTGCTTTATTTATTTATTTAGAAAGAGAGAATGAGTTGGGGGAGGGGCCAAGGGAGAGGGAGAGAGAATCTTAAACAGGTTCCACACTCAGCATGAGCCCGACACAAAGTTCATCTCACAACCCTGAGATGATGACCTGAGCCAAAATCAAGAGTCGGTCGCTTAACTGACTGAGCCACCCAGGTGCCCCTCATTCCTGAATTTTTTAAAAAGAAATATAACTCTTATCAAACTGGTAATATAAAGAAATTTCTTCCAATGTATAAAAGTCAATCCTAAAAGAAATACTAAACACAATGGGGAAATAGAATATTCCCATTAACATAAGAAACAAAACAAGGATATGCACCATTATTGTTAGTTTTAAATATCCCTAATTGATCCTAAATATTCCAAAAGAAAAAAGAAAAAGTCCTCAAATTGAACGTGAGGAGATAAAATTAAAAAGTCAATTGAAAAAGCTATGGCAAAAAAGAGAAATCAATAAATTACCAAATTCATGACCAATATAAAAATATTATGAGCTTTCATATCTCAAAAATGTATTGCAATATTGCAGTCAAAACAATAAAATAATAAAATTCAAAAGGGAAATCCTAAATCCTAAAAAAAATGGAAATACTAATGTTAACATCATTTTTTTGATTTTACTTAATTGTGTAAAATAATACCCGAATAGTTTTCTAGAAATAAATTGTACTTTTGGATTAGAAGACTCAAAATAGTGAACATGTCAGCCCTCCCCAAATTAGGTTATAAATTAAATGAAAGCACAATCAAAAGTCTAGCTGAATTTCTTTAATATAATAACAAAATGAACTGAAGTTTTATATTGGAAGATAAATACAACAGAATGGCCAACTTTTTTTAAAAAGAAGAATAGATAGTATATACCTTGTTAGTTATAAAAATATCCAATAATTCTTTACTAGTCTAGACACTGTAACATAACAACGCAGTTACAAGTGAATTCAAAACATAGGGCCCAGCAAAGAAAAAAAAAAGAGTGGGACAATCAAGCAAGCTTAGGATAAACACAGAGTTTCAAATCTATGGAAAAGTAATTATTTAATAAAGAATATTTAAAAACTGTCTCTTAATTTGAGAGAAAAAATGTAATTTCTTCCTTACATCCCATATGAAAACATTAGGTATGGATTTGAGTGTCAAATGTACCAGCAAAATTACATTTACTTAGTGGAAGTTTTTTTTATTTTTAATAAAACATGAGTGGGAAAATTCTTGAAGAAAGAAGATAAAATTCAAAAGAATGAATAAATATGTTTGCATAAGCAAATTTATCATTTAGATTGATGAAGATACCATAAACAAAGTTAAAATATGAGTGAAAAACATCTATGAGGTACAAGAATACATTTCATATTATATAAAAAACCTTCCACAAAACCACCATGAAAAATAAAGCTGAGCATAAATTCAGTAGATAAAGTGTAAAGGGGTAGCCCATTCAATGAGGAGGAAACAACAAGAACAACAATCCAATGGAATGGTCAATGGATATTCAATAATATGTTCCATCTCACTAGTAATTGGAGAAATCAAATTAAAACCACAGTCACATATCTAGCATCCACTTTTTATTGACTGATTTAAATTAATAATTGTTTACTAATATTGATAATACCAGTTTTATGGAGTTTACAAGGCAAGTTCTTATGGGCATATTAGGGGATGAAAGTGAAAATTTGCCCACCATTTGAACTTAGAGTTTCACCTCCAGAATCTACCTTAAAGCACAACAGATGTGCTGCTATGACAAATATAAAACATCATTTGTCATTTTAATGAAGTAGGAAAAAAATCTAAGAACTCATCAAAAAGAAAATAGTGATACATAGCCAGCTATTACAAAGAAAGAGAGAAAGAGATCTTGCCATAGAGGGATGTATAATAATTTCCATACATGGAGGTTTACCATCTTAACATGATACCCATAGAAAGCAAATCCTGAAGCAAAGGTGTGTGTACTACTACCAAGATGTGATATTAAAGAGTGTAACTCCAGGACATAAGAGTGTGAGGAGGAGAAAGGGCCAACCCCTGGATGCAGGGTGCCACTTGCTGTCAGTCTTTAATGATTGCTTGGTCTGTAGACACATTATTCCCGAAGAAGTGACTACTTCTCAGAACAAAGACTGTTCCTTCTGGGAAGACAGGCAGGTTTTATCTATGAATCCTCATCTCCCACGTATCAAAGGTTTGCTTCATAGGTGTCTTGAGATATATGTGTGGGCACATGGAGAGACCTGCATCAATAGCGGCATTAACAAGGAAGCCCAGAGACAAGGTGAGAGTTGAAGCATTCAGTAAACAAGTGCTGTTGGGTTGTATCTTCACAGAGTTAGTCGTCATCCACATTGAAGTTCGTCAGGTCACCAGTGGCCAATGGCCTAGAGAGAAGAGAGGCTGAGAGGACCAGAGTGATCCTGATATTTTAACACGTGTTGGATTGTCACTTATGTTCCAGATGCATTGTCACCTAACTTAGTGATGTTTGCCTCGAAGCATGAGAAAAGATTTGGAAAGGTAAAGTAGCATATATCATGCATTATGTAGTCATCAATGGAATTACTTTATATTTTTTGCAATCATATTTGCAGCTATATTTGCAAAAGACTACATAAAATTTTACATGTTCATATACCTAATGGTAGGAATGACTAGGCCAGCTTTAATTTATAATTACATTTTAAGTCCGTATATGTAGAACTTTATTTATTAAATCACTTAGCACCCTAAGTTTCCTAGGTTACTGGCATCATCACAGAACCAACCACCAAAAATAAAAACCTTAGTGACATTCTCAGCTTTCTCTTTCACTTCACACGTAGTCAGTAACCATGAACACTGAACCATCGGACATGAGTCAAAGCAGATATTTGCACTCATGTAAATGAGCCGGGCCAGCTCTCAGTTTCAGAAGACTGTCACTGGATCTTACTTCTTTACATATTTAAAGGAATAATGAGTCATTCAGAAAGGGGGGGCAATGATCAAGAACTAGAACTTTCTTCATCTCTATTCTTCAGGTTTATCCCCCCATTGGAAAATAGTATCTGCCCCATAGAAACTGGAAAAACAGGTTAACAGTGACAACGAGCTGCCTACAATATCCAGGCATAATATTTAATATTTAAAGGAATAATGAGTCACTTAGAAAGGAGTGACAATGATCAAGAAAGAACTAGAAGTTCCTTCACTTCTCTATTCTGCAGGGTTTTTTGCCCCACTGGAAATAGTATCTGCCCCACAGAAACTTGCAAAAATAGGTTAACAGTGGCAGTGGACTGCCTACAATATCCAGAAGGAGCTTTGTTCTGATCAACACTTTGTCAGCTATATTTCAATTATAACAGATATATCATTACCATCCTGATTACAGATTTCTCACTCTATTCCAGGCACTTGAGCAATTGCTTTATATGCCAACCCTCCCTAACAAACATACACTTGCATCACAAGAATCCAGTAGTTTAGTATTTTTTTAAAATATTTTATTTATTTATTCATGAGAGACAGATTGAGATAGAGACAGAAAGAGAGAGAGAGAGAGGCAGAGACGCAGGCAGAGGGAGAAGCAGGCTCTATGCAGGGAGCCCAATGTGGGACTTGATCCCAGGACTCCAGGATCATGCCCTGGGCCGTAGGCAGGTGCCAAACCGCTGAGCCACTCAGGGATCCCCCAGTAGTTTAGTATTATTTTCATTTTACAAATAAGAAAAATGAGGGACTGAGATATGCCATATGTTGGTCAAGGACAAGCAGTTACTGCAAGGTGAAGAAAGATTCAGCCACCATTGTGTCTGACTTCAAACTCTGTTCTTGAATGTGCACGGCGGCTCCAGGTTAGTTATTATAGTATAACCAATCAGCATTATTTAACCTCTGTGCCAGATTACCTTGGTATGGACAAATTAGGTTGATTTTCCAAGTCTAGAAAGCTGAGAAACAGAGCCTGAAATTTGTTGGTCTCAAGGGTGCTCACACTACCTGGGGTAGGGTGGATGCCAGCTGCTCTCACACATGCAATAGCATCCTGCTTCATTCCCCATGCAAAAATGACGATTTTAACTGAACAGGAATAATGGTTGAGTATTTGGAGTCAGACTCTGTGATTGAATCCTGTCTTCACCATTTATGGTTTGCATGGCCTTGGGCAAGCTCCTTTACTTCTGTGTGTTTTAGTCTTCTCATTTCTTAATGGGACCCCATAGCGATCTCTACTCATAATGTTGAGTGAAGTTTCACTGAGTTAATAATTGAGTTAGAGCAATTACTGGCACACAGTAAGCACTTAGGGTAATCTTTAGTTATTATATCATCATTTCCTCCATGACTCATTCTCTAACTTCTTTGTACACATATTCACTCTCTTGTCAGGGCTGTGGCCACATCTCTGTCAAGGTTACTTATTTTGTGTTGATGTTTTTTGAAATATATCTGTCTACCCTCCTGGGCTATGAGCACTTTAAAGGTAGCGGATTGGTGTTTTTATTGTGCTTTGTAATCCTACCACAGTAGCTGGAACATATCAGGTCCTGTCTAAACATTGGTGGGGCACTGAATGGGTGGAATGAGACAGGCTGTTCCCCTTATTTCATCTACCCCCAAAACTACTTAGCCTTTAGAATCAACTCAAGCTCTTCTTTTGTTGATGATTCCAATGTTTATCACTCAATTGCTTTCCCATCTGGTCTTTAATCATATGAAGTCATGCCATTCTACATTTTCAAATGATTGGAGGTTGCTAATTTTTGAAAAGCTGTCTTTAAAATATGCACGAGCTGTACTATAAAAATCACTCTTAATTTCATGCTAGCTGATTCAGTCACCACTTTGGTCAGTTGGACTCCTTCAGCTCCGACTCAACTTAAATCCTCCTTCTTTAGAAAGACTTCAATACCTGCAGGCCACAGTGGGGTGCATATGTTACCTTCTCACAGCATGCTAAGCTTATTATAATCACCATTAAATAATAGTTTGTATAATAATTTGTTCAAGGTTCATCTCATCGTCTGTTATTGTGGGCTCCATTAGAGCATAGGAATCCTCTGACTTACTCTTTTACATATCTCAGGTCCAGTATAAAATCTGTACATGGGATGTTCATATAGTGTCATTGAATATATATATGTTCCTTAGAGCCTTGCCTTTGACTTATCCCTTCTTATGGAACATTAAACATACTAGGTAGTAGGCACTTAGGAATAGTTGCCTAAAATGATTCCCTGGCAAATGACAGCTTTCAGGGTTTCTTGTTTTTCTCTCAAAAACTTGAGTCTAAGAAAAGTCTGGATCAACTATAACTTTTGAGAACTCTGCTTTACCACTACCTATGTTTGAAATCAAGGTTTCCAGTAAAGTAAAGCATGCTGTGAAAAAGATGACTTCTTCCTTGGGGAAGTCTATGCAGCCATTCAGATCAGCAATAAAATGATGGCACATTGTAATACAAAATATTGATATATTTTCTAAGAAATTCATTTTTCCCCAAGCCACTAAGTTGAGCTATAGTAATTAAGACAGAAAGAATATCATCAGAATTTACTTCATAATCACAAGAATAATGCTGTGCTCTTCATATATATTTTGTTTATAAATTGAACATTTTATTAGAGGCATAGGCCAGTTTATGCATGGCGAACCCTTTGTCTATCCATCTATCTATGGAGCTACTGAGAAATCTATCTAAATTCTATTCCAAATAATGTAAAGATGGTTGGGAAAAGATTCATGAGTAGAATTAAGATTAGTTTATTTCAATTCATTCATCAATTTATTAATGGCCTGTTACTACATAGACAGTAATCCAATTACATCAGCAGTTTGATTTATCATTTAGAAACAGAATATTCCAACCAGGGTATATCAATAGTTTTCAAAATCAAGTATGAAAATGATTTTAAAAGATAATCAATATAATGAATAAATAAAGCTGGACTTGAGGAGAAATTTCATAGGCTTGCATTAATCTCAGGAAAATATTTTAAAAGCCCAATTAAATGTACATAGTCAGGTTCTGCAAAGAAATATGAATAAAGGACTAAAATGAGATTTTATTAAAGACCTTCCTTAAGTGACTATTTCTAGGCTAGGTAACACATTGTTATTCGGAGACTTCATTATTTGATTTAGGAATAAAGCCAATCATCTCTAGCCAATGACAATAGGGTAGGAACTCTGAATTTTCTCACTCTGTGTTTGTCTTAGTGTACATTTTTACATAAAATCATTAGAAATAAATATCAATAAAGTAATATTATGAAGGGGAAAAAAGCCTAACCTTGTTTTTGTAAATTGAATCGTTGCTTTTTCTCTCATCAAATATGAATATTTCATTTTCTTTGAGCAAATGTGTCCATTTCCTGCCTAGGCCTCACAGAGCTAAGAAAATCCCAGGGTCTTCAATTTTGAAGGAATCTAGTGAACCACTGATTTGGATTTTATAAGAAATGAATTATTATAGGAAAAGCTTCCAGAGGGAAAGAAAGATAACTTCAACTGGAGTAGGAACGCACTAATTAAATTCTTAAAGTGAATGCAGCCAAGAAGAGGAAGTCAGAGCTGGATGCTTAGCTGATATGATGCCAGGTAAATCTCTTTTGTGATTCCAGTTACTCCCAACAGCTCCCTTGAGTGGCACAGTTTTAAAATTTATGGAAAATTGTGCTGGAAGATGAGGATAGTTGGCAGGATCTGGGAAAGAAGGAAGCTAGAGGAAGGGAAACACTGACTCTGGCTACTTAACTCTTGACTCACCTAAACAGGTGAAACAGATCCTCTTTCAGTCACTGGCAGAAAGGATACTCTGTTGGCCAGCAGGGCAATGTGAGATCATCTACAACCATTAGAAGCCTATTTGATATCACATACTTCGTGAAGAATAGTAACATACCTAATCCGAGTGCCAGAGTGGCCAGCAGAAAACTATCACTGCTCTTTATCTTGTGCTAAGATACCACCCCACTATCCTAGCAGAAACTGGGGAAATTACTCTGGTTACAAAAGCAAGGATATGGTAGGCATTTCTTTTCATATACTCAAAAGGCATATATTATGCCTTTTATTTTGTACAAATACATGTGAAGAACATTTTGGCAAGATACTTTGTGATCTCCAATATCCACATGTTTTCTGTTTTCATTATTTCTTTCATGTGTCACCCATTTTCCTTCTATAGCAAATATTCCTTTTGATCATATGTATCCTACTTTTGTTTTTTAATATTTTATTTATTTATTTATTTATTTATTTATTTATTTATTTATTTGAGAGAGAAAGAGGGACAATAGGTGGTGCGTGTGCACATGGGGCGAGGGGGGGGCGGGCGCAGAGGGAGAGGGAAAAGCAGACTCCCGCTGAGCAGGGAGCCGATGCAGCTAGCACTCAATTCTAGAACTGTGGGATCATGACCTGAGCTGAAGGCAGTCGCTCAACCAACTGAGCCACTCAACTGAGTTTTGATTTTTAATAACCTCTATTTTAATGTTAGTTATGTTTTTTTTTATTTTGTTGATTGACATCAAACTGTTTCAAGAGATTTTTAATACACTAAAATAACTTACATTTATCCTAACTAATCTTTCAATCATTCCCTTTACAGATTTAGCATTGTATATTAATGAAAGAACAGTAGCATTTTAAGGTGACAGATTTTGGGCTTGTTTTTTAGCTTCTATGTTTTTAATGCAGCAAAGAGCATTTATTGACCACCTTTTACAAGTTTGACTTTTTAAGGGAGATAAAGAAACATAGCCTATGATTTTTAAGAAATCTCATCCTTTTAATACATCCTATAAAAATAATAAAAATAGATATTAAATTGAGATAAGAAACTAAATAAATTTAGAGCTGATTTAATTTCCTTCATGAGTTCAGATCAGCAGATATGTTTTATTTTATGCTGATTTTTCCTTTGCTCTTTTCCCTTGAATCCTATTATATTTTTGCTCAATTAACCGTAATTATATATAATATTTTAAATTATTTAATTGCAATAAATCTCCTCCTACACATACTTGATTGACACAGGCTATACTGAGAAGGTTATGTATCATCTTTCTTTATGATTATCAAAACATTTCTTTAGTATTTGCAGTTTCAGCATACATGATTTTTTGATGCTTATCTTTTCATTTAATTGTCAAGATAACATATATCTATATAAAAATATGTGTTAGATCAAAAATAGCAGATGATAAGATTATGAGGCATCTATGATTTATTTCTAGATTTATAGGGTCACAAACCTAGTTCTAGGACTCAACTGTACAGTAGGCAAAGTAGTGTAGAGCAGAATTGGTTGCTGGATCAGCCCAAATCACAGGTCCAAAAGGAAGCCAGTCAGGTGGAGTCTAAGGCTGTAAGAAAATGAGCCTGCTTCATCAATTCATGTAGATGAAGAGAATTACTGAAATATGTAGACAGGCAAAGGCAAGTTAACTAGATGGGTAGAAAAAGTGGAAGACTATAAAGATTGGAGGGGGGATGCCTGGGTGGCTTAGTGGTTGGGCTCCTGCCTTTGGCTCAAGGTGTGATCCTGGAGTCTCGGGATTGAGTCCCACATCGGGCTCCCTGCGTGGAGCCTGCGTCTCTCTCTGCCTTTGTGTCTGCCTTTCTCTCTGTGTCTCTCATGAATAAATAAATTAAAAAAAATAGATTGGATTGGATTGTGAGTATGAAGATAACATAGCTAGAAATGATTTTACAACCAAGGGAAAAGATGACGAGCAAGACACAGTGTGTACTTGCAAGGAGGCTTTAAGGAAGCAATGGCATAGTATTGTGATATTATAAGGTTTTACATAGGTAAAGAGTTAAAGGATTTCAGGCTGGGCTTGCAGCATGATCAAAGCTTCCGAGGCCTAAATGTGCATGAACTGTTCACAGGAAAGTCAAAACTACTGGAATCTAAAAGAAAAAGAATCTAGAACATTAGTATCAAGTCGTATTAGAAGAGACTACATATAGTACCAGAATCTGTATGCACCTTAGTACCATCAAAAACTTCTGAAAGAATGAATGAATGTCACTAGAACATCATTAAGAGACAAAGAAGATGCAATAGAAGGGACAGGTACTGGGAGACAATCTTTCATGGGTTTCTTAGGTTTTTGCATGTTTAGGAATAGAGATACTTCCTTTGTCCCTATCTTTCAAGGATGTTTTTATCTTCTACCTTCTTGGAAGATAGAGATGTCTCCCTACATGGCAAAGGTTTGGTTGTTTTGCTTGCAGATCCCCTGCTTATAAAAGATTTGGGCTGCATAAGGTCGGTGTTCCTCAGCTGTGAAACAAACCCATTGCATGCATAGCACCCACGTGGATATCCTCTGCACCACACCCATGGCTCTGCAGAGTCAAAGGGAACTGATGTGAACATGAAGCTCATGCTGCCCACTGTGCCCTTCTGAAGAAAGTCCTTTATTTCTGACTCTGGGATCTTTTGTCAGCATCCATCAAATTATCCCCGGCTATCTTCTTAATTTGTAGATATGACATGAATCTCAGACCCTTCACAGTACTTTGCAGTATGGTGGTTTATTTATTGACGATGTGGATGAGAAATATAAGAAGGTATGAATAACCCTGAAGTTTTCTTTCAAGGTTCCTTGAAAGACAGTGTCTCTAACAACGTTAGGAAACACAGAAATAGGAACATATTTGTAGAAAAGACAAAAATGTTTGAACGTGTTTAGTTTGGGGTACTATTAAGATATTTTTGAAACTAGTTTCGATTAAATAGATCATCCTGGAAAATAGGAAGGATATCCCATCTAGAAATACGTTTTCAGTAAAAAAAAATAATTATAATAACAAATAAAAAGAATTATAATAACAAATAATTATAATAACCAAAAAAAAACCACATACAAGACTAAGTTTATTCTTAAACAGAGATTAAAAAGAAACGATGGCTAAAGACAGAATTTCGAAAAACAGACATTAGTTGAAGCATGGACAGATGAAGACATCTAAACCAGGAGAAATCAGGGAAATAAGAGAAGAGTTAAGAGAGTACAGTGATGCTGGTGAAGAGAGAAAGCATTTTACAGAGAGGGATAAGATATTGAAGTCAAATGAGCTAAAAACTTGTGGAGGATGTGGATAGGAGAGATAACTGGTAGTGGCATTCTGTTTGTCCCTTTTTGGTGCTGTATGGGGATTATGAATATGGCAGGGAGATCATCTTTAAGGCATACTTTTTAACAAGATGTATCTATTTATCTTAGAGAGCAGGGGAAAGTACGGAGGGAAAGGAGACAATACTCAAGCAGACTCCCCACTGAGCTGGGAGCCCAGCTGGAGGCTTGATCCCAGGAACCTGAGATCATGACCGAAACTGAAATCAAGAGTCGGCCGCTCAAACAACTGAGCCACCCAGAAGACCCTTTAAGGCATATCTTGGTTGAAATAACCAGCACCAGGGATCAAAGTGACACCAGGTAATTTTCCTTTATAGGTTCAGAATATAGGTTTAGGAACCCAAAAGTGTAATGTTCTGAATTTAAGGTAGATTGTAGGCACCTAGGAAATATGTCCACGGATTGAAGCTCTATACGGAATACTATATTCCTAGGTGATGGTTCCTAAGTGCTTCCTAGGTGAGCCTTATAGTGAAGGCTTGAGATATACATCTCCAGAAAAAAAAAATTGTTGGTTCTTTCTACACATACTTAATATGTGCCTATTATTTCCTAGACACAGTGCAGGTCCTGAGGATACAAAACTGAATGAAATATAACCCCTTTCTCAATGAAATATAATTCCCATCTCAAGGAGATATTACCACCATGCATCATACAATGAATGGTGCTAGATAACTGCCTCGAAGAGGAATCTGGAATCGTGGAGTAGGTTCTAGTTAGAACCTTGAATTCAAGGATTGAATAGACTTCTCAAGGGAATTGATGCTCACATTAAATCTTGATTCTTTGAGGATGAATACAGTAGGAAAAGCATTCCAAACCACAGTTACAATACATGAAAAGTGTCACAAGTTGTGAGAGAGCTGTCATTCAGAAAATCAGCTGGGCAAAGTCAAAACTTTTACTGTGAATGGGACAAAGGTAAAAGGTACAGGCTGAGTGTTTGTCAGGAACCAAAACATGGAAGGTGTAGCAGGTATATTGCTTCAGCAGGTGCAGAGAAGCCCTGAATTTTTTTTAAGTAGGGAAATAAATAAGAGCTGTATTTTAGAACGATTACTGTGACAGCACTGTGAAAAGGGAGAAAAGCAGAAGGAAGAATGAGGAGATGATAGTCTAAATGAGAGATAATGGGAGACAAAGCTAAGTAGTAGCAGTGGAGCTGAGGGATGGGCAAGTTTGAGAGGTTTTCAAGAGTTAGTACAGGCCAGATGTGCAGTTGAGGGCAGAGTGTGAAGAAGGATGGCCCAGTAAAAGAGAGATCCCACTACTGGCTTGTTGAAATTCAAGAAATATCTTTCTGTTCCTACTTAGCCAACTTAAAAATAAGGAATAAATGTTAAAGTTTACCAAATCCCTTTCCAATTTGGAGGTGGAGCTGAGTTTTCTTCTTAGTCTTAGAGATGTGATTAATTGCATTGACAAAGGTACTAATATTGAGTTATACTTAGTATTATTGGAATAAACCCCACATATTCGTGGCTGATTTTAATTTGTTTTTTTTTAACCTATTCATTGTCAGAGCCATCACTTAAGGTAAGCATCCTTAATGATATCACCTGTAATGTAATGTTCCCTTCTCACATTTGTTTTCATGATAGTTTGTCAATAATTTCACATAAAAATATTTCTCGTGAAATCACCTTTTACCACCATATTAAAAATGATCAAATATGTAATGAAGAAACTTATAAAGATGTATATAGATGATAGATAGATAGATGTGCTACTGCATACTGAATTAGCAAAACTAATTTCTAATATAGCATAGATGGTATAGAATGTAGAGCCAGAGCTTTTAATGTTACATCTGTGCTTTTTTCTTTCCAGAATGCCAATTTTGATGGGTTGTGACTGATTTCCAACTCTCAAAAAATATTCGGCTGTCAAGATTGAAGTGGCCTGAGAAGTATGTGTGTCTGTACACACATTGCACATACTCTTCACACACATATGTAGAGTATATGAGTATATATTGAGACTATGCAATTGTAGTTATACTGCATGCTGCTTCCTTTAAGTCTCTTCCCTGATAGAAAGAGAGAGAATGCAGTCAGACTTCTTAGTCCTTAACCAACATAAAAAGACGGTGTGGATATGGAGACAGGTTTTCCTATTTATATTTGACAAACTAAGGAGTTACTTTGGAAAGTTATAATATAAAGTGGTGACCTTTATCCCTTTCTGACTTGTTATAATTTTCAAGTGCCTTTACTCATTACAAACTTGTGGGATCTTCTTCATATGTGGAAATCTAGATTTCACCCCAGGGGTTAAATACAAAACCGCTGCTCAAAATAAATTGAGAAGGAAATCAACTGTCTACAGGATTTGAGGCACCACCGCAATGCTCATTCCTAAAGTGGCCGTGCGCAAAGTGACTTTGTCAGAAAACAGCATCTTTCAGAAAAGGGCATCAAGAAGTTATTTAATTTGAAGAAAAAGAATCACATCTCTATCTGCAATCGCGCTGTGATACAAAAAGAAACACCCGCTAAAATAGCAGTGCACCTCTGAGATGCTGGATTTCCATTTTAACGTTTGAAAATTAAATTATGTGTCATGCTGAAGTTTTATATTTATCAATTACTTTCCTAATTCCAAGCCCATGGCCTGTTTCAGAATACACATAGTGCACAACATAATCTCTGCTGGGCAGTTTCACATGATATTCTTGTGGTTTAAATTACAAAAGATCATTCAGATAGAAAATACACAATGGAACGTTCTCTTATCATTCAGAACACAGACTCCATTCAAGCAATGAAATAGGTTCCAAATTCATTTCTTAGCATTTCCAGGTGTATTTCTATTGCTGTATTATACAATTTTTGTCTAGTTTTCTGCCATCACCTCTCACATATAGCTTTATTGATTCCATGACAAATAAGTCACTCAGCTTGTAACTACCATGTTATTTGAAATTTCTATTCAAGGTTTTCTGGACCATTCTCCTTTACAAATAGAGTCACTTTCTTATTATTTATTCTACTGAATATAACAAAAGTGGATACAGAGGAAGTAATATTAGCTTTCCCAGGTGAGGAATAAAACTGACTTATGTTCTATCCCTGGTTCAGTTATGGAAGGAAAGTTCTGCACATTCAAGATTTGTGTATCTTGCCCCCCTTTTTCCTATTTAAAATTTAAAACGACAGCATATTATAGTTGGGAACATGATGATATCATTAAATTTTGCTACTTAGAATAAGAAAGTAATATTCACCTGTGCATAACTACTAGAGAGAAAAAAAAAAACTCAGTGATAAAGTAACTTAAAATGTAATTTTCTAACATTTTCTGGAATTTATTAAATGTTAACCCATATTATTGACCATGTCTACAAACTGTCTAAAAATATGTTTCTAGTGGAATGGACCTTTCATGTTCAATAGAAAGGATTGCCTTGAAAGTGAGAAACTGGAATTCAAGGGGGTACATGGGTAAATCAAAGAGAACACAGAAAGACCATGAACAAGGATAGTTCAATTTTAAGAGGAGGTCTGAATGTGGAAAAAGAGCTATCAATTTATCTGTAAAACATGTACTCTACACCTCAAGAAACCAGGAACAATAACAGATAGAGGCTAAGGTGCCATTTCTGACCTCAAGAAGGTCCTAGATTAGTACACTTGTGTTTGTGGCCAGATTTGGGGATAAACATTATCTGATGATAATATTTTAGAATGCAATGTGATTTAAGCTTCCTGGAATTCAGGTGAATAGGGGGATTCATTAATATTTTGGAACACACATATCAGCAACAGAGACAGATACTAGAAGCCAGAAAAACAGCTGAAGAAGTCTTAGCTATGGATAGCTAGGCCAAGAGAGTCCAGAAATGTCACAAAGATGGTGGTTTTTGTGACAAAATCAGAAGGAAAATTAGGAATTTACCAAATTTACCAAATTTACCAAATTCCTAATCAATGTCGAATGTTAAGCAATAGGGGAAAATATTATCAGGAAAGTAACTAAAAAAAATTTAATAGAAACTGATATAGAAAATTATGGATTTACATAGGAGACTCCTATATTCTGGAAAGAACATTTTCTGTGACCCAGCTGGAGCTGTCTTGGGCATGGTGAGCATGGTGAGGCGATGAGAAGCTCATGAATCTGCCCCTGAGAAATATTAGCTTACAGTTGGCTGGAGTATCTTACTAATCAGCACAAAGTGACAGGTTCAATTTCTATAGACTAGACATCTCTGTTCTATTTTACAGCTGTAACCTAACATTCTTTGATTTGGTTAGCTGTCTTCAAAATTGATGACTGTGGTCACAAGCATGGCTGAAATAGGCCAGCTCAATACATCAGTTTAATTCTATCATAAAAAAAAAATTAAAACAATAGGACATTGGTGTCCTCTATATAAAAAGGACAGACTACTCATACATATAGACTCTAGCAACTGGAAAAGACCTTAGAAATCTATAAAGCCCAACTCATGTATTTTTCCAAATGAAAATGTGAATTAATACAGTATCGAAATGACTTATCCGTTGTGATGCAATCAATATTTGTGGCAGAGTTCTCATAGCTACTTGGATGCTCTCCACTTCTTACCCCAAATTAAATTCCATTCGGGGAAAGAATTTAAAATTGACCCATTTGGTTTAAAACTTAGTTTGAACAATTAAGTCTTTTCTAGTGATTTTAAGAGAGTTGTTCAGACTTTCAGGTTTCTTTGATCTTTCTCTTACCCAGGAGGCACGTTGGTTTAGCATGCCCTTGTGCCTATGAACTAAAGTCATTCTAGAATTTATACAGAGCTCTCCCACTCCTTTAATCCTCACCCGGTAACCTTGTCCTCTTAATCATCACTAAACATGTCAGCAATGTGACTCATTCTGGGGGAAGATGTAACTCACAAGGTGACTTTGTTAGGGTCTAGTAACAAAGGCTGAATTGATCTCCTCTTGACTCCTGTTTACACTGTAGACCGCTTTGTGTCTCTATAAGATCCTCCATTGAGCCTCTGGTCTAGATCATCCATCTACAGAACCACCAATCCCTCAACAAAGTGGAGCACATGGCAGACCTGCCCACTGTCCATTCACCCACCTTTCAAGTCCCTTCTTAGAACATAAGACTTTCTCCATGCTGCACAGAAAGGAAGCGTGACTCAAGATGCTTAATGGCAGCCCCCTCTGTGACCACACTGTGCCACTGTGGTCTCCCCCTTCCCCCATCCTCAAGATCTCATAGAGTCAGCCTGTTGAGGCACATACCCCTCCCAGAGTCCTAAACGCTATTCCAGTCAAGAGCTACCACCTTTAGCATTTGTAGATTGCCTTTCTAACACATTTGACATGGAGAAAGGATGCATTTGTCTGATTTTCTGCCTCTTTTATTTCCTCTCTCATTTTTTTCAAAATCCCCCAGCTCTGTAAAGAGAGTTTCACTCTCTTCTTTTTCTCCACCCTCCTTACTCCTGAGCACAGCAAATCTGTCCTAAAGCCTAATCCTCATTGATGGGAGGGTAAAATCTTTACATTAAAGAAGAAATATCTTGATCTGAGATCTCTGGGTTTGGTTCTTGGCATTCTTTAATGAAATCTTTTACATGTAACCTATTGTAAAATTCTAATTAGAATGTCAATTCTTTGTCTTTACATTTTTTTGTAACAGTCTTAATCTCCTGATCACACTGTTGGAAAGGTGAATGCCTCAGGCCTACCAGAAAGAAAATTAGGAGCAATATAATGTAAAAGAGATGCACAACCTCTGTGGTATACTGAGAAAATGAATAGATGAATTAATACATAAATTTAAACTGAGAATTGGAACATTTCTGGAATTGCAATCATAACCTGTGCTCTAATTTTGAAATGCCACTAAAATATAAATTATTTCATATGATAAGAAGAATTAATCGTTGTTAGAAACTTTGTGTCCTAAGAGAAAAATAATGCATGCAACCCTTCAATAATATTCCTCCTGAATTTCATGGAAAAGCTGATTGATGAGAAAAACAGATGTATGATGACTTGAAAAATAGAATTTATTTAGGGGGTTTGGAGAGGAGAGAGATGGAATAAAGTTAAAAAGGTAAAAATATGAGACCACGAGAAAACTGGGTCAAGATTAACAAGTCAAAATGAGTACAAAGGCATGAACGATTTTTAAGGAGCTTGAGAAAATTGAACATTTTAGGATAGATATATAAAGGAACTGGAAAGACTCCTGAGAATAACAAGAAAACAGCTAGAAATTATTTTCCTATAAAGTAATAACACAATCCACTAGGAAGTTGGATTTTAGAAACTCTATTTTTCATAGAGTCTATATACATTTCTTAAGGGGAATCAATGGTAGTCCAGTTAGGGAATTATGCAAATCTATCAAAGAACTAGATCACTTTTATTACTATGTGATTTGAAACAGAACACATATGGCTTATCTAACAAACTTAGTAGACCATATTCTTTGGAGTGTAGTATCATTGAAATGCAAATGACATTTGTAATGCAGAGGAGCAAGCTTTGATGTTATTGTTTTACCCTTTGAGATACAGTGTGTTCCTGGCGTAATATTCCTTACCTCATTTGGAAACCAGTTAGCACAGCTTCTTACTACCTAAATTCTTTGTTATCACTCATTTTTGGTATGTCTAAGACTTTAACTTGGTTACTTCTTTCCATTGTCCTCTTTCTGAAAAACTATTCACTGGAAGTCTTCCTAAAGCCCAGTGAAAGAGGATATGTTAGCTTTTTACATATGAATACTGGATATGTAATTACAGAAAATATTTTTGCTTATTGATTTACTCGAACATATTTACATAGAGTCTACTATTTGTGAGGGCCTATTCTGATCTGCAGTTCATACAACTGAAATAAAATACATAAAATACATGGCCCCTGCCATCATGTGGTATATAGTATGGTATGCCAGAGACAGCTATTAATTAAATCAAGTGACTTTATGCCAAAAATACACCAGTGTGATACTTGACTATAGACAATACATTGGAAAATTATTGTTTAGCATTTTCATTCTGCCTAAGCTAATGGGATGAGAGATGTTGGTCAACCATAAGCTTATAGGCACCTTGGAACAAATTTCATAAATATGTTATCTTTTGAAAGATCTGGGTTTTTTTTTTTTTAAGATTTATTTATTTATTTATTTATTTGAGAGAGAGAGTGCACACAGTGGGGAAAGTCAGAGAGAATCTCAAGCAGACTCCTCACTGAGTATGGAGCCTGACACAGGGCTCAATCTCACAGCCCTGAGATCATGACCTGAACCAAAATCAAGAGTCAGTCACTTAACCAACTGAGCCACCCAGGTACTCCTGAAAAATTAGTTAAAAAAAAAAAAAATGTTCTTTCTCTGGGTAGCCTGAGCTGGAGCACATGGATTGGTTGGTCAGGAGCTTTTGTATAGGATGCAACATCTGGTGGTCCTGGACACAGATTCATCTATAAAAGAAGAAAATTGCAATGTGTGATATCCACATGTTGAAAATACCAATTTGGGACACCTGGGTGGTACAGTCAATTAAACTCTCGGTTTGGCTCAGGTGGTGATCTCAGTGTCGTTATCTCAGAGTCATGGATCACCCTGCCTAGGGCTCTGAGCTCAGTGCAGTCAGCTGCAGACTCTTGCTCCCTTTCCCTCAGCTCCTCCCCACTGCACTCACTTTCTCTCTATCTCTAAAATAAATATTTTTAAAATAATATTTAAAATAAATATTTTAAATATTTATTTTTTAAATAAATAACATTTTTAATAAATATTTTTTATTTTAAAATAAATATTTGACAGTTTGTCAAATTCTTAAGATTTCATAGGTAATTCAAAATGCTACAAATATATTTAAAGACTCATGTTAAATAAAAACTATAACGTGCTGCCACCAAGTGAAGATTATTTTTTTTTTCATTTATTTATGATAGTCACACACAGAGAGAGAGAGAGGCAGAGACATAGGCAGAGGGAGAAGCAGGCTCCATGCACCGGGAGCCTGACATGGGATTCGATCCCGGGTCTCCAGGATTGCGCCCTGGGCCAAAGGCAGGCGCTAAACCGCTGCACCACCCAGGGATCCCGATTATTTTTTAATTTGGAGAGCATATTTATACTCAGCCACACCTTTGGCTTGGAATATCTCTCTAGTCCCTATGGAAGTTCAAAGTGATAAGCACAATACAACACCTGTGAGGTAGGCAACACTCTGGAGCAAAATTCTCCCTGGACATAAGTTGTGCAATTTCTGCATACTCTATTCCCAATGGTGTCTTCTTTGATCTTATTTATAAATGTTCTTTGTTACCCCAAATAGCAAAATAAATACCTTCCAGTTGAACCATAAAATCTAAAACAGACGTAATCTATTGTTTTGCCTCTACCTGACACTCAAAGTGTTGGTAGATTGTATTATGTTATTACTGCTTCATCTGGTATTGTACTGCCCCACTGTGGCTCAACAGCCTTTCCCTTCTGATTTCACAGTCTCCATACACAACAGTCTCAAAATCCTCATTGCTGGGCCCTGTCAACCTCCAAAGTGCTTTCTCTCTGGATGATTTTCTAAATAAAACAGCAAATCCTCTCTATCCTTGTCTCTGACCCATCATTCTCATGGCATTTAAGAAGAATAAATTGGCATTGATAGAACATGACTTAACATTCTTCTGCCATTGCTTCTTTCAGATCTCATCATCTCTCAAAACAACTGCATTTTCAAGTCTCCAGTGCTAAAATTCCTCCTTCTGACCACCGAGCACTGCTCCAGACTCCTCTCTCTTCCAGGAGGAATCCTTTACTTACCCATCATTTACGCTACTTTATCATATCTCTCTCTCCTTCAAATTTTGTGTTAGTCCCTAACCCTAGATAACTCAGTAACATACTTTCCCAATCCTAAATTAATTATCAATAGCAGCATTTGATTTGCTAGCTCTTCTAAGGGAGATATGCACTGGCCAATCTATAAGAGTCACACCCCCAATCCAATGAGGGTGGGGAGAGGGGAGAATAATTTGATAAAGAACACATTAATCAAGGGTGGTAGGGTCTTTGGGTGAAATAGATGCCATTAGTTTCATCACTTCAGGCCTTTCTTTCTTTCTTTCTTTCTTTCTTTCTTTCTTTCTTTCTTTCGTTTTCCTCCCAACTTTAATCCAACAGGCATTTGTGAGAATTTGCAATTTCTTAATCACTTACAGACCTCTTAATTTTCTCCCAATGATTAGCTTTTGGGAAATTGAAATTGAAATGGTTTGAATAAGCCAAAAATTAAAGAAAATTTTAGTTTTATTGGCCTCTTTAATAACATACTTCTACAAAAGACTACATCACAATACATCTATTAGAGATCAGTTAGGTGATCAGTGAGTTCCCATTCATTTATCAAAATTAATTCACTAGGACATATTAGGAAACAATATTGTCAACCTCCAGTATTCTACTCTCTGGGTCCTAAATTTATCGCCTTTTAGGTTGAATTGGTGGCTTCAATTTGGACTCCTCCCAAAGCTCTCTTGATATGTAGACATTTCATTTGCATACAAAAAGGCACACAGCATGGCTGGATAAACCAACCATCTGGCCCAGGCAATTTATCTGGATTATTACTGAACTGTACAGAACTATGTAAATATATATTCCTAAAAATCCAACTGCTCTCTTTTCCATCTGCCTTACTGCATTTCCCTTCAGTAACCCTGAGCAGACACGATCATTTGTTTCCCCAGCCCCTGACACAACAGATACACACATATCTTCCTGCTCTATTGACTGTTGCTAGTGAAAGTCAAGTCATAAAGCCAAACCAGTTGGTTCACTGCCAATGTGTGCTATTCAGACTCAGTCAGGCTTTGTAGCTGATTAACATGCCTTTTACTAGTCTCCGGTTGAATCCCCATCTTATTGTCTCATTTTTCATAATGCCCATTCCAAAACATTTGCATTCTCTTCCAGTCCTGAATTTCTCATTCTTGAAGATGTTCTATTTTAGAAACTCAAAGCTAAGGATACCATTGAATAAATAGCACTGTAAGTGCACCTGTATATTATTATATATAAATGGAATTGGAATTCCTTACATAATTTGAGTTTCTTAATTAAACCATTGTCATATTTCTAAAGTTCTGAATTTAAGGATCTCTTTATGTATTATTAGAGAAGTTTGAATCCAGAAGATTCCATATGATTTCTTTAAATAATGACTCTATGTCCTTACTGCTAAATCCAAGAAACTATACAATACAGCGTATTAAGAGCATGGATGAGCAAAGACCCTGAAGCCAGACTGCTGAGTTTGAACCCTTACTCTTCTCATAACAGCTTGAGTTTGGGCAATTTACTTACTCTGTCTTTCTGTTTATACATCTATAATAATTTTTTCCTCATCAAATTCTAAAAGCACTCAAACAGCTAACATTTTAAAAGACTTTAGACAGTATTACATTTGTTATATAAAATACATATCCTCTAACCCACCCATGGCCCCAAAGAACCCACCTGCGTGGACCTAGTTGATATGTGATTCTATTCTACTTTTACTTTTTCTTTACATGTGCACCCTCTGAAGTTAATGCCCTCCCATTTTTTAAAGATTTTATTTATTTATTCATGAGAGATACAGAGTGAGAGGCAGAGACACAGACAGAGGGAGAAGGAGACTCTCTGAGGGGAGCCTGATGTGGGACTTGATCCCAGGTCGTGGGGATCATGACCTGAGCTGAAGGCAGACGCTCAACCACTGAGCCATTCAAGTGCCCCAATGTCCCCATCTTTCCCCTTTCATTGACCCAGTTTTTCATGCGGCCCTGCATTTGAGGAGTTTGCCTCATTAACTCAGCATATTTCAATAGAAGAATATACTGCAGTTTGGGGTAAAAGCTTTAGACAATTATAGTAAGTAGTCATCAGACTACTTTTGTTCTTTGTGCATATATTCAGCTGCCACATTGGTCATGGTCAATGGCAAGTTGATGATACAGAGCATTTGGTATCCAGGCTATATGCTCTCAGAGACACAACTATCAACAACCATCTCCATTTCCTCAACTCCCAACTCCATTCATTACCCACTAAAATTTGTGTTCTACCCATAGTATGCACTGAAATTACTCTTCCAAAGTCACTAATGATAATCTCATTGTTAAAGCCACTTTTCTTATTCCTGTTACATCATTGCATGTTGCTTTCTTGTTCCTTGGGTCTTATGACAACTCTGTTTTTTTTTTAATTATTATTATTACTTAAATTCAATTTGCCTATAGTATAATACCCAGGGCTCATCCCATCAAGTGCCCTCCTCAGTGCCTATCACCCAGTCACCCTATCCTACCACCCACCTCCCCTTCCACAACCCTTTGTTGTTTCCCAGAGTTAGGAGTCTCTCATGGTTTGTCTTCCTCTCTAATTTTTCCTCACTCATTTTCCCTCCTCTCTCTTATAGTCCCTTTCACTATTTCTTATATTCCACATATGAATGAAACCATATGATGATTATCTTTCTCTGATGGACTTATTTCACTCAGCATAATACCCTCCAGTTCCACCCATGTTGAAACAAATGGGGGTATTCATCCTTTCTGATGGCTGAGTGATATTCCATTATATAAATACACACACACACACACACATATTTATCCATCATCTGTCGTCCCACCATTTCTTCTTTGTCATCTTTATAGGATCTTCTCTCTGGGCCCCTACATAATCCTCATTTGACTGTATGTTGAGGTTCCCATGTTTATTCTGTCTTTGAGCTCTAAACTTCTGAAACAGCAAGTTTATGCTGAATTGTCCCATTCACACTCAAGTTTAAGCCGTGGTCCAGTCAGTGGGTAATCATATCTTCATGGTCTCTCCCTCAAATTACATCAACAGAATCCTAACCACATTCTCTGGGCCTCTAGTCTGGTCCCTTTAAAATCCTCAAGATGATCTATCTAAAATAATAGTATTGCCATGATTTTGTACTAAGGAATGAGCTCTAAATTCTGTAATAGAGCCCATATGGCCCTCCACATTCTCACTTCTTTCCATCCCTCCAGTCTTGCTACACAAACATCTCTGCTGTGCCTATTACCTTCCAACAGCTCTGCATATTCTCACAAATGAACAATTCCCTTTGTTTTGTTTTTAAAATTCATGCATTCATATGCCATCTTCTCTGCCTGGAAAGATTTTCCTAGACTTTACTTGCATCCTTTACGTAAGACGCAGTTTTAAGTAAATTTAGGTAAGACACATATCAATTCCTCCAGCTATTCCCCAAGCTTGGATGAAATGCCCTCTCTCATTGCCCCCAAAGTATCCAATCTATGTATGCCCTGGCATATTAATTGCATTTTACTGAAACTATCTTCTTAATACTTTAGAGTTTTCTTTGATGGCAGAAGCACTGTAATATTAATATGTATACATATCCCCAGTCCCTTCTAAGACACTTGTCCTTTAAAAGACACTTCATGATATTTATTGAATGGGTGAATAAGTGATTCGGCGAATGAATAGTTGCATAGGGGCAGCAAAACTCTCAAGAAATTGACCCTTGAAATATGCTCAGTAACCTCTTTCATGAAAGTCTAAAACCTCATTCAGCCCAAAGACACGAAGCTAGTTATGCGGCCCTCGTGTTTCTTTCACACAGAGACAATGAATCATGCCGAATTACAGCTCTTAAGACCTTACAGCAAATGCAAAATGCCCTGTAGGACATTCATCTTTCATACCGCATTATATTTTTAAATGATAATTGTTGTCATAAATGTTCTTACCCACATTTCAGCTAGTTAAAAATTTTGCCTGCCTCAATAAAATGAAAGATGCCAGATTGTTTACAGATGAATTAATCATGACATTATCCCTGGAACTTTTAAATTACATCAATTACATTGCATTTAGCATCACAAATAACCTGCATATTAAACAAATGGAATCTTTTCTCCTATTAATAAAGATTAAATCATTAACTACCACTGCTTGAATAGTAATGTGTCTGCAGTCAATGGCTCCCAGGACAGATAAGAAATCTTGCACTGTCACAAAATATATGCCATCCTTTCAGGAGCACCGTCTATCTTTATGGAATTGGGGAGCATTCGTTTTCTTTAGGAGTTCATCTATGAATTGATTATAACATTTAGATGTGGTAGGCTGCCTAGAGCTGAGAGCTCAGGAGAGCTCTGGGAAATAATTCCACATTAAAGAATACAATGCTTGGGCATCTTTGTGAGACATAAGACAAGCCCGGCTTTTCAGTTTCCAATTTAACTTTTCAGATACTTAAAATATTTGGATTTAGTTGATCAATGCTTTCAAACAGATACTTGCTAAAGTCTGAATCAAGTCAAGGAGAGCCTTAAAGCCATGATTTCTAGTGTCTTCTGTGAATTATGCATGAACATAAAGATAAAAATAATTAAATGAAAACTTCGTTTAAACATACTAGTCTCAAAAATGTTTCCTGAAGTTGTCTTTAATGCATTATGCTAATTGAATTTTGTTACCCTTTATATATCATAAAATATTATCAACCAAATGTTCTAAACCAAGCCAAATTTCTTTTATCTATGATCCACAAATATAATGCTAAACAACAACCAAGAACAATTACAATATATAGCCAAAGCATCTATCACCACACTTCTCTTTAGTTTTCATTGACATATAATAGAGAACCAAAAGTTGTGATCTCAGGAAGCTACCCCTGCTCTCCTGGGTTGTTCCTTGCAGCTTTCAGCTTCCCTTTTTTTTTTTTTTTTTTAAATTTTTTTTTAAATTTTTATTTATTTATGATAGTCACAGAGAGAGAGAGAGAGGCAGAGACACAGGCAGAGGGAGAAGCAGGCTCCATGCACCGGGAGCCTGATGTGGGATTCAATCCCGGGTCTCCAGGATCGCGCCCTGGGCCAAAGGCAGGCGCCAAACCGCTGCGCCACCCAGGGATCCCTCAGCTTCCCTTTGTACAACCTTGATGGACTTCTCAGCAGAAAAATGGAAAAGATGTTCTAAAACTATTGGCAGCCTACAAAACCACAGCAATGTAATTAGGACTCATGGTGGGCCATAGGTGTTAAGGCCTTGTCAGTATGGAAGGATGGTTTGGGGGGGATTTAGCTCTAGATAGTACCTTAATATTTTATTCTCATTCACTCAGATGGACTTTTCCTGAGGTCTTTAAGAAAGCAGGCTATAAGTAATCAAGGAAATAAATCTAATATTGGTGAGCAGAGACACCCTGTTATATAGTAAGGCGACCACAGGTATCAGTTTGCTCAAACAATTCTAGTCTTATGAAACTTTTGGATTTTGAGCCATATGAATATAATACCTATTCAAAAATTACATTCAAATGGTATTAAATTCCACTCAAGTGGTATGGAGAAAATCTAGGTGTTATAAAGATGGGAATGGTTAAATATGTTATAGTGTATGCATATTCTGGATATATTAAAATTATTTTGTAAAGATTGTGAAATGACAGAAAAATAATTAATTACATTAAGTGAATAAAATAAACAACATATGTATATGAATAATATAATTATAACAACATGTTTAAATCTGTGTATGGAAAGCTAGAAGAATATAAATGAAAAATGAAAATAATTATTTCAGTGAAATCACAGGTAGATTTTTTTCTGAATTCTGCTTGTCTTCATTTTTGTAATTTTCTTGAATAATGACATAGAGTTTCCATAATATAAACTTCCAAAATGAATACTTAAATTCCACTTTGATTGTTGCACACTTATTTTTTTTAAGATTTTATTTATTTATTCATGAGAGAGAGAGAGAGAGAGAGGCAGAGACACAGGCAGAGGGAGAAGCAGGCTCCATGCAGGGAGCCGGACGTGGGATCCCGGGCCTCCAGGATCCCGGGCCTCCAGGATCCCGGGCCTCCAGGATCATACCTTGGGCCAAAGGTAGGGGTTGAACAGCTGAGCCACCCAAGGATCCCTGTTACACACTTATTAAATAAAACTCAAAGAAACAATAAGCAGAATGCTGTTCAGGTTCTCTTTTCTTAAGTCTGTAAATTTTCTTCTAATAAATAAAAATTTTAAATTTATTTTAAAATATCTTTCTTTCTTTCTTTCTTTCTCTCTTCTCTCTCTCTCTTTTTTTATTTTTTTATTTTTTTTTAAAGAGAGTGATCACTACCTTGTTCTCTGGATCAAGTACTTAGCATAGTTTCTGGCTTGTGGTGGGCAAGTTAAGTGCAAGTTAAATCTAAGTGAATGTACCTTCATGGGTAATAGAGAAGCCATCAGAAAAAATTCCATGGATCCTCATCATAAATTCTACAAAATAACATTTATCCATGCCCATTTTCCCCCTTTTATGTATGGAAGTATGTGTGTGTGTGTGTGTGTGTGTTCGTGTGTGTGTGTGTGTGTGTGTCCTTCTTCTCATTTAAGATAATTGCTCAGTATCATGAATTCTATCACTCTTTATTTCTTGAGGTAATTCACTCCTTTGACTATATACTTTCTCCCATTTGAATTCACTCTCTCTTGCACTCCTGCATCATTTTGGACTTTATATGCATTTATAATTCTTCCATCTTAAAACAGATAAATGGGGCACCTATGTGGCTTAGTTGGTTAAGCATCAGATTATGATCCCAGAGTCCTGGGATGCAGTCCTGCTTCTCCCTCTGCCCCTCCCTCCAGTCATCACCCCCTCTTCACTCTTTCTTGAATAAATAAATAAAATCTTAAAAAACAAAACAAATGAACAAAAGACTTCCTTGGATCTCTAAATCTCCCTTTGACAGCCAGTGAGTATTAACTTGGGTTCCTCTGAAAGCTGAGCTTGCAGCAGATGCAGACTGTTTATTTGAGAGGTGATTTCAGGAAACTGCAGTCAGTGAACAGGAAAGGAAAAAAGTTCAACAGAAGGGCATGGTGTCATGGTCACCATTATGGGACTTTCTGAGAAGTAAAGGGAACACTTTTCAAACATGTGTCTGAAGAATTGCTGGGACATTTTTCCACGAGCTCCTGCATCCCAGAGCTTAAGGGCTCTCCTGAGGGAGGTAACTCCTCTGAACTGCAGAGTCCTGCTTATTCATTCAACAGCACCATGGACCCCACAGCGTGCAAGAAAGCACAAGGCTGCAAAGCTGAACAACTCATAACATGCCCTGCCTAAGAGTAGGGCTCTGCTATTTGTGCTCTCAGGCTACTTCTATCTGGGTACAAGGCAAACCACTCCACTGGCATTGCTCTTACCACTCCCAACTGTTTGGCAGAAATGGAGTAACATCAATGTAGGAGCACCAAACTTCATAGCATCAAGAAGAATAGAGAAGCAATAGTTTAGGAATAATATGGTGGCCCAGTGTTATATTCCTCTGCCTTTCAGTCACATTTGGCTCAATTACCCACTTTTTTCTTCTCCAGATAAAATTGTCCCTTTTTTCCTCCAGTGTTTTTCTGAAATGTATTTTTTTCCAGGAATTTATTTGCTCTTTTCTCTGTCCCTTTGCAGATTCCTCTTATTCTAAACATTGGAAATTCTTAGGATTCAGTCCTAGGCTCTCTGCTCTTCACATTCCATTTTTCCATTTATAATGTTGCCTCATTGTTCTCCAGCTCTGTTTTCTTTCTATAATGATTTGTTGAATGCCAGCCTATCTCATAATCTTATTATTTCCAAAGAACCATCTCTTTCCTAATCCCATGATAAGGCACACGAGAGGAGCACAGTAAGAGTGGTTGGTTAATTAGGAATCCATGGTTTTTGACTCTGCTATCCTGTGGACCTGCCCAGTTGCCCTCAGGTGCACAGTCACATGTTGTGGAAAGCAGCCACAGGGAAAATAGGACAGGTCTGTGATTCTTCAGCAGTATATACAACACTATTCTCAGGAAGTGCCAAGGCCATCTGAAAGCTAATGTCACAGTCTTTTTCAAATACTACTATCAGCAATTAATGAAGTACATTTAAATCATTGCTGACTAAATTTTTGCTTATGTAAAAGATGGAACAAATCAATCTTTACAAAAAAGTGAAAACATAATAAAAGATTAAAAGATGTTTTCTGAGAAAAAAATGCTTTCTCATGTTTACCTGTTATACATCATAATTAGGAAAGAGAGGGGACTTTACACCCCCCTTATGCCAATGGACATATCACCTAAGCAGAAAATCAACAAGGAAACAAAGGCTTTGAATGACATGCTAGACCAGATGGACTTAACAGACATATTCAGAACATTTCATTTCAAAGCAACACATTACTTTTGAGTGCACAGGAGTCATTCTCTAGGAGAGACCACATACTTGGTCATAAATCAGCCCTTAATAGGTACAAAAAGATTGAGATCATACCATGCATATTTTCAGACCACAATGCAATGAAACTTGAAGTCAACACAAGAAAAAAAAATTGGAAAGACCAGAAATACATGCAAGTTAAAAACATCCTCCTAAAGAATGAATGGATCAACCAGAAAATTAAAGAAGAAATTAAAAAATACATGGAAACAAATGATAATAAAAGCCCTATGGTCCAAAACCTTCAGGATACAGCGAAAGCTGTCAGTAAGTAGCAAGTACACGGCAATACAGACCAACCTCAAGAAGCAAGAAAAATCTCAAACACACAGCCTAACCTTACGCTTAAAGGAGCTTGAAAAAGAACAACAAATGAAGCTTAAAGTCAGCAGAAGAAGGGAAATAAAAAGATTAAAGCAGAAATAAAATATATACAAACAAGGAAAAACAGTAGAAAAGATCAATGAACTCAGGACCTGGTTTTTTGAAAGAATTAATAAAATTGATAAACCCCAAGCTAGACTTATTAAGAAGGAAAGAGGAAGCACCCAATTAAATAAAATCATGAATGAGAAAAGAGAGATCACAACCAAGACCACAGAGATACAAACAATTATAAGAGAATATTATGAAAATTATATGTCAGCAACTTGGGCAATGAGGAAGAAATGGATTTTTCCCAGAAGCACATAAACTCCCAAAACTGAAACAGGAAGAAATAGAGAACTTGAACAGTCTGATAACCAGCAAAGAAATTGAACCAGTAAACAAAAAAACCCCACCTCACAACAAACAAAATCCAGGGCCAGATGGCTTCCTAGGTGAATTCTACCAAACATTTAAAGAAGATTTAATATCTATTCTTCTCAAACTATTCCAAAAAAAAAAAAAAAAAAAAAAAGAAATGGAAGGAAAATTTCCAAACTCTTTCTATGAGGCCATTACATTACATTTCTAAGAGCATTATATTGAATCTAAAACCAGACAAAGACCCCACTAAAAAAGAGAACTACAGGCCAATATCCCTGATGAACATGGATGCAAAAATTCTCAACAAAATACTAGCAAATTGAATCCAACAGTACATTAAAAGAATTATTCACCATGATTAATTAGGATTTATTATTGGGCTGCAAAGATGGTTCAATATTCACAAATCAACCAACCTGATACATCATATTAATAAAAGAAACGATGGTGTGCCTGGGTGACTCAGCTGGTTCAGCAGCTGACTCTTGGTCTCAGATCATGATCCCTGGGCCCCATGTCAGGCTCCGTGCTTAATAAGGAGCAAGGATTCTCTCTTTCGCCCTCTCTTTGCCCCTCTCTATACACTCACACACTCTCTCTTTCTGAAATAAATAAATAAATCTTTTTAAAAAATAGAAGAAAGAATAAGAACCATATGATCCTCTCAATACATGCAAAAAAAGCATTTGACAAAGTACAGTATCCATTATTGATAAAAACCCTCAAAGTAGCACTAGAGGGAACATATCTCAGCATCAAAAAAGCAAGGTATGAGAGACCCACAATTAATATAAACATTAATGAGAAAAAACAGAGCTTTTCCTATATGGTCAGGGATGTCCACTCTTACCACTATTATTTAACATAATACTAGAAGTCTTAGCCTCAGCAATTACACAACAAATAGAAATAAAAGGCATCCAAATCAGCAAGGAAGAGTCAAACTTTCACTATTCACAGATGACATGATACTCTATATAGAAAACCTGAACGACTCCACCAAAAATTTGCTAGAACTGATATATGAATTCAGTAAACTCACAGGATACAAAATAAATGCACAGAAATCTGTAGCATTTCTATACCCCAATATTGAAGCAGCAGAAAGAGAAATCAAGGAATTGATGATCCCTTTTACAATTGCACCAAAAACTGTAGGATACCTATGGATAAACTTAGCCAAAGAGGTAAAAGATATGAACTCTAAAAACTTTGGAATGCTGATGAAAGAAATTGAAGATGATACCCCAAAATGGAAAAACATTCCATGCTCACAGATTGGGAAAACAAACATTATTAAAATGTCTATATTACCCAAAGCAATCTACACATTCAACGCAATCCTTATCAAAATACCACCAATATTTTTTACAGAGCTGAAACAAACAATCCTCAAGTTTGTATGGAACCACAAAAGATCCTGAATACCCAATGTGACCTTGAAAAAGAAAATCAAAGCTGGAGGTGTCACAATTTGGGATTTCAAGATATATTACTGATATGGGAGAACTTAGTTCTTGTCTCATGGAGTCCAAGAATGAATCTTGTGGACACAGAAGAGTAAGTAGAGGGATAGATGTTTATCAAGCAGAGATACAGAGAAAGGTCTCAGGAGTGAGAAGAGTTGACACTGAGGGCTTGTAGGGTTGGTCTTTTATTGAAAGCCAAATAGGGAACCTAAATCCTTTTAATGTATCTATTGATCACCATTGAGTAAGGACTAGTGATAACATCTTTAATGGTTTACTTACTTTTTAGGGTCCAGTAATTCTTTGTTGGCCACAAGTAGCTGTTATAACAAGACCCCACCTCTGGTACCTGGGACAGAATGGTCTGGTTTATTTATCTCTGGTTTACTTTCATCTCCACATTTTTGGGATTTTGGTGAGCCTGATTCCTTGGCCTTCTACATAGCCCTGCCTCACCCCATTTGTCCCTAACTCATTCCAAAGCTGTAGTGATCAAGACAGTATGGTACTGACACAAAAACAGACACATGGATCAATGGAACAGAATGGAAAACCCAAAAATGTACCTGCAATTATATGGTCAACTAATCATCAACAAAGCAGGAAAGAATATCCAGAAGAAAAAAGACAAGTCTCTTCAATAACTGACGTTGGGAAAACTGGACAGCAACATGCAGAAGAATGAAACTGGACCACTTTCCTACATCATACAGAAAAATAAATTCAAAATGGATGAAAGACTTTAATGTGAGACAGGAAACTATCAAGATGCTGGAGAACACAGACAATGACCTCTTTGACATTGGCTGCAGCAACTTCTTACTAGATTCATTTCTGGAGGCAAGGGAAACAAAAGCAAAAATGAACTATTGGGACTTCATCAAGGAAAAAGCTTCTACTTGGTGAAAGTAACAATCAACAAAACTAAAAGGCAACCCACAGAATGGGAAATTATATCTGCAAGTGACATATCTGATAAAGGGTTAGTATCCAATATCTATAAAGAACTTTTCAAATTCAACACCCCAAAACCAAATACTCCAGTTAAGAAATGGGCAGAAGACACGAATAGACATTTTTCCAATGAAGACATCCAGATGGTTAATGGACACATGAAAAGATACTTAATATCACTCATCATCAGGCAAATACAAATCAAAACTACAATGAGATATCGCCTCATACTTGTCAGAATGGCTAAAACTAATAAGGCAGGAAGCAACAGATTTTGGCAAGGACGTGGAGAAAGGAGCACGCTCTTACACAGTTGGTAGGAATGCGAACTGGTGCAGCCACTGTGGAAAAATGTATGGAAGTTCCTCAAAAAGCTAAAAATAGAACTACCTTGTGATCCAGCAATTGCACTACTAGGTATTTACCCAAAGGATACAAAAATACTGATTCAAAGGGACACATGCACCCTGAAGTTTATAGCAGCATTGTCAACAGTAATCAAATTATGGAAAGACCCCGAACGTCCGTCCATTGATGATTGGATAAAGAAGTGTATATATGTATACACACACACACACAACTGAATATTACTCAGCCACAAAAAAAGGATAAATCTTGCCATTTACAATGATATGGATGGAACTACACTGTGTCATGCTAAGTAAGTCAGTCAAAGAAAGACAAACACCATATGATTCCCCTCATATGTGATAGAAATGAAGCAGATGAACATCAGGGGGTAAAAAAGAGAAAGACAAACCATAAAACAAACTCTTAATTATAGAGACCAAACTGAGGGTTGGTGGAGGAGAGGTGGGTGGGGGGATGAGCTAAATGGGTGCGAGCATTAAGGAGGGCACTTGTGATGAGCACTGGGTGTTATATGTAAGTGATGAATCACCAAATTCTTTCTTGAAACTAATATTTCAGTGCACTATTAACTGGAATGCAAATAAAAACTTGAACAAACAAAGAAAGAAAGAAAAAAGGGAAAGCTTTGATTAGGAAATGCTAAAGAAGCAAAATTGTTGGTCAATTAGGAAATAATCGGTTCCACCCCAAAGAAAAACATCTCATTTGACACCTCCCTTTGTTGTGATAAATCGTTTGCCTTGGTTATTGGAGAAGTGATACTCACAAGATAAAAAATTAGATTCAAGTGTGCATGTGTCCTGAGTGAATGGACTAAGGTGCCATTTTATTTTTTTGTGAACAAATGTAATATTTTAATAAGTACACAGAAATACATATAGAAAGATAAATTTTAACTATTTTGTGAGAAAGTTTTATTTTAATTTAGAATATTATGTTGTATTACATATAGTAAGCAGTGAACCCAAAGCACCAATGGACTATTTGTGTATATGAAAGCAGAGTCTAGAAATAGCTAAGCCAACATTAATATTGTTGTCATGATTTATTAATTTAATGTACTAATGATTCATTAAAATTCTTCTAACCAGCCTCTGTCATCAATCAACAAATATTTACAAAACAGCTATTAGGTATGTGCATGCTCCCACTCTGTGATAAAATAATATAGAAAGGAAAAGACAAGACCTAATTAATCCTAGATAGGAAACTAATGCAAAATTTTGAATTATTTGGCTTGGGTAAAGGCAATCTGTGATGTTAGGAAAAAAATTAAAAGACCAAATTGCTTTATGGTTGGTTTACTTCAGATTCCTTCAGAGATATTCACAAACAAACAAAGTTGCTAATTAATGCAGTAGCCATAAACAAGTAAAGGGAATTGAATAGAGGAGGGGATAACAGAGTAAACATGTATTCTGTAATTCTTAAGAAATCCTCAGTTTCTCAAGATATTTATTGTTTTGACTCTATTTTTGCTATAACTAAAATGATGAGATGTTCTCCTCCTAATTTAGGTTTCGTATCTTGACTAGAGACCATCTTAAAGACTGACTTTTGTTTCAAGTGACAGGAGGAGAAGCATTTCAAGACATAAAAGGACCCAAGGACATAAAAATTTCTCCCTACAGAATGATTCTAATACTGATCTCTCTTCCAAAGGTGTCTTTAATTAAAATATTCTAACAACATCTCTACTTTCTTTGTAGACTATATCTTCGTATTCAAAACTAAAGAATAGTATGATATAATAGTATGTTGGCTGAAAATATTAATTTAATCTCTATCCTGTCCATATGAAAGTGTTATAATAATATAAGTATCTTCTAAAAAAGCACAGACCTATGATTTAAAGATATTTCATATTTACCAGGAATAAATATTCTATCTCCTTAATAATTGTTACATAGATTATAAAGCTTCTTAAACCATGAACCCATACTTTATAGTTTAGTCTGAATGACAAAATTGCCAACTAACTTAAATAGCAGAATTTCCAATGTGAACCATTCTGTGCCAGTGCCAGAAATTCCTGGCAATGCTTCTTCCATTTATAAATAAATAGAATTGACAGAATTGTTACTAGGCAAGTACAGTAAGACAAGGCTCTGTTATGATAAAAGGGGGGAGAAAACATAAAGCATAAAAATGCCCTTAGTACCTTGATCCTGCACCGACTCATAAGAGCACTTGCCATTGGGTGCCCCAAAGGAGAAAGGAGAAGCTATAATTGTATAGCATCACTGCGATGTAACAAACTTTAGATGTGTCAATTTATCTAAACTACAAGCTATGATTTTCAATCAAATACTAATCGAAGTATTGCTGTGAAGGTGTTTTGCAGATATGTAGCTACTTATATATCTGCAATTATATATATTATATATATAATTATAGTTTAAAATCAATTGATTTTAAGTGAGATAATCCTAGATAATTCCTTATCTGCTTATGATGTATAAAAGTCAAACATGAGAAAGCAATTACCTTAGATAATCTGGGTGGATCTGATTCAATCCAGTGGAATGCCTTAAAATCATTGCCAAAGTTTCCTTGATAAAGAAGAGATTTCATCTGCAGACAACAGCTTCAGCCCAAACACAAGAGTTTCAACCTGCCCTGTGGATTTTGAACATACCTACTCAACCCCCACAATGCTTACTCCAATTCCTTGCAATAAATCTTTTAATATAGATCTCCTACTGGTTCTGCTTCTTTGGCTGAACCTGCGACAATTCTCTGTTATCTTGGTTGTAGAGGAGAAAGTTGGTATCTTTAGGAAAAGTAGTCATCTCATGGAAATAAGCGGGTGGTTTCCAAGGGCTTTGACCTAGGACAAGCCACATTCTGCCTCTTTACATTGAGCTTCAAGCTCAGCTTGAAACTTAGCTTGAAGCTGGTCAAGAAGAAAGAACACTAGAAGACTAATAAAAATAGTCTCAGCAATGTTTAATAATTTTTCAATGCTATCTTGAGGAAAAAAAGGGAACTTTTTTGAAAAGTCTTTCTGACTGATGTCTCTATAGAGTTCTGGACCTTTTACTGATTCATTTATAGCTAACCTATTCATTTATTTGGGGCCAGGCAAGGAGAAAGGCAATTCTCCTGAACTTAGGTCAATAAGTCCTTGAAAATCTTCCCTTTTAAAAACGTAGGTGACCTCACATATTAAAAAGGAATTTATTTTCTACATAGAGTATTTGTATTCAGTCATTCAATTTCTTTGAATAAACCATTTCTCTATTGCAATCTTTACTTACTTTAATTGATTTCACACACACACATGTATCTATCTCTATGTGAATATACATACAGTCATGCAATTTAGCACATTTATGTACTTGAGAAATTATGCTAGGGCTAAGGATTGTGTGCACCCTCATGATTATGTTCTCTATCATAAAGCCCATGACCAAAGTATGGATAATAAACTGATTTATACATATGAAAATATTTGAAATCTCATTGCACCTGTCTTATAATATCCCTTTCTCAGGACTAATGATATAAAAATTCAGGATTAAAGATCAAAGCCCATAAATCATAAACAAAATGACGCCTGTTTTTCTTCTTATAAATCATTTTTCTGAAACCGCAGAGTACAACAGTGCACTCCATCAATCCATCATGCCTGAAGCTAAATACAACATTAGTTTCCAAGGATATGCACAGTGTTAGTATTCTGCAGAAGCTCATTAGTTTTCTTCACAGGTATTTGAGAGTTACAACTACCAATGAGGCAGTAAGTGAAAGGAATTTACCAGAACATCTTGATTTTTATTTTAATGAGGAAAAAAGTAAAGCAGACAGGTAGTCCACTGATCTGTTAAATATAAGTAGCCCCCAAACTGGGAATTTTGTTGTTATAAGAAAACACAAAGTTTGTAATCAAGCAACATTTCCCAAGGAAACTATTATGATAGGGTCTGAACTCCCTGAACTATACTGAATTCTAATGTGTGTTAAGTATAGAATAAATAATTCCAGCCTGCGTTTGTAGCCTGGGAGATACGGATCTTGAAGTTTAGAGAGGAGAAAGGGGGAGAAGAGACATGTGAGAGAAAGGGGAGAGGAGACAGAGGATGATGAGGAGGCGACATTAAGTTTCAGTTCCTAAATGTTGGCCTAACCTTAAGAAGCAATTTAAAATTTCTCTTATTTCTATTCCCTGTCTCTTCTCTGATCCCTTTGCCCATTTTCTCAGGCATTCAAGTGACTCCTCTGCTCTAATCAACACTGTCCTCCAGCCACTTTCAAGTTTGGCTTTCCAAACTATACAGATTATACACCTCTAAAAGATAAAGCCTGCTAAAGTCTTAAAATCAGTGACTTTAGAAGAACACGATTATAGGAGCACCTGTGTGGCGCAGACAGTTAAGGTCCTGACTCTTGATTTCAGCTCAGGTCATGATCTCAGAGTCATGATATCGAGCCCCATGTTGGGCTCCACACTCAGTGGGGAGTCTGTTTGATATTCTCTCTCTGCATCTGCTCCTTCCCTACCAAATAAAGAAATAAATCTTAAAAAAATAAAATAAAATAAGAAGAGCATTGCAATTGTAATCCTCTTGAATAGAAGAGGATACCCACAAAATAAGTTGACACAGTCCATAAGCCATTTATATATTCACTTGTTCATTCTGTTTATTCAATAAACATGTAAGTGCTTTCCCCTTGAAGGGCACTGTGATATGTCAGTTTTGCTAACATTTCTCTTCTCCTTTCAGTGTCTTGACTTCTGCTACAGAAACTTATAGACTCTAAAAATCTCTCAGTTCTAGTATTTGTTCCTTTTGCTTATTTGTCTCCACAGTGGCTCATATGTTAGTAAAAGCATGGGCTCCCTCTGCTAGCAGCTTATGAGGTGCAGCGATTTGTGCAGAGGGGTCACAGAAGAACTTCATCTGTTACTCTCCATTAATGCATGCTCTTGGCAAATTAACTAGGTCAGAAGACTTACATAAAAATTTAATTAACTGGTTAATCAGGTGGACAAAGATCAAGTTGGATATTTAAAAACCTTGAAGGAAAAGCAAATTAATTACTTCAGTGCACTCCCTATCAAAGAGCTACTAATTCCTTTAACCAGATTGAGTTCATTGGGTCCCAATATTTTTGCCACCCAAGGGACAAAGACTCCAGCCCCCCATGAGTGACATGTTTAGAAAAGAATTTTTCTGTGAAACAAACTGCATTTATTAACTAATGATGACTTTATCACTTTTATTAATCAAACACATCTCCAACTGCTAATCAGAATTTCTGATGGGATATTTGCAATCAGATCCTACATAGCCAAGATTACAAGAAATTACCTAAATCCCTGATATGGATTCTTCTTACTAAAAACAATTGCACTGATTTTAATAGTCTAATATTAGAAAGTGTCTATTTATTAAAAAAAATAAATTATACTCGATTTTGAGAAATTACTTAGGGAGACTTAAAGTCTTACTTTACAATACATTATTATTTCATTTTATTATTTCATTTTAAGGATTCAAAAATTTCAAAAATTTTTTTCAGCTGAGAGGAAGAAGGATAAACAAAAAATATAAAAGAGATCAGATGTGACTTTGCAAATTTTCTTCCAGGCTTTCTAATTATGCATTATTCCATCTTTATAGTTGTGCAGAAAATTCAAGTGTGGTAAAAATTGCCTCATCAGTTTGTCTGATTGGAAGAACTAATTTAGGCTGAACAGGAATGTGTTTTCAGAAAAGGAGTGATGACCTTGAACAAAACGATATTACATACATATTTCCTTTCAAGAGTTTCTAAGTAATTTTCAATTACAACATGTTCAATTCTGTATAAATACTATTTTTGTCTTATCTGATCATATTTATTCACATATATTATTGGGAGATGAGTAAACTTTATACAAACTTTCAAAATGTAATGGTATACTATACAAAATGTTTAACAACATGAAAATAAATTGCTTTATATATTAGCTTGTGTTCATTCTAGGGATAACTCTGTGTCTACCAGGTGACAATTCATTATGTGTCTACTACTTGAGTGTCTACTGGGTGACAAACACTGGGAAAATGATAGCAAATAAGACAAACATGTCTGTTGTACTGGGGCTTAAAGAATTAGCTTAATTACAAAAACTTGCAATTGACAATTTAAGTAGTGTGTTTCAGAGAGTGGCTTGAGGAGATGCTCTTTGTCTACACAATTAAATGCATTAAACTACTGTTAATTTCCTTTTTCAGTAAACCATCCAATAACACTGGATGATTTCACCTCGAAACTATTTAAGAAGAGGCAAAAATCTGTCTTAATGCTATTTTTTAAAGTGAAAGAACATCTTAGAGATAGGATGCTTAGCATAAATATGAGTAACTGAACCAAATTGCCACAATTATGACTAAAAACCATTAGAAATTCCTAATACAGAATTAAAAATCAAAATCATCCAAATTAAGGAAGTTTCCTAACTTCAACATAGTCAATATATTGCTTTTTCTGTTTTCCTTTCCATTAGCATGGAATTAAGAGTCCTTAGAATTCAACATCTCTTGTCAGAATTGTTTAAAGAAACAGCTAGTCAATTTTTTTCACATATTTTCCTTCTCAATTGCAATATTTTTCTCCTCAATTTTATCTTGCATTACTCATACTTTATCGTCTAAAAATGCAATCTAATTTTCTGCTAAGAAATATTTGTGGAATTTTCAAAATCTATAAGAATAATGAAAAAAAAATTTTAAGATTTTATTTATTTATTTATTTATCTTTATAAATTTATTTTTTATTGGTGTTTAATTTGCCAACATATAGAATAACACCCAGTGCTCATCCCATCAAGTGCCCCCCCTCAGTGCCCATCACCCAGTCACCCCCACCCCCCGCCCACCTCCCTATCACCCCTAGTTCGTTTCCCAGAGTTAGGAGTCTCTCATGTTCTGTCTCCCTTTCTGATATTTCCCACTTATTTTTTTTCTACTTTCCCCTTTATTTCCTTTCACTATTTTTTATATTCCCCAAATGAATGAGACCATATAATGTTTGTCCTTCCCCGAATGACTTATTTCACTCAGCATAATACCCTCCAGTTCCATCCACATCGAAGCTAAAGATTTTATTTATTTGACGGGGGGGGTGGGGGGAGAGAGCGAGAGCACAAGCAGGGGGAGCTACACGGGAGGGGGAGAAGCAGGCTCCCTACTGAGCAGAGAGACCAATGAGGAGGTCAGTTCCAGGACCCTGGGATCATGACCTGAGCCAAAGGCAGATGCTTCACTAACTGAGCCACCCAGGTGCCCCAAGAATAATGACAAAGTTTTTGTGCTGAATTCAAGATTGTTCACAATCTGACCGCAACCTAACTTTCTTTTACTCTCAGGATTTCCCCACAGATTTGCTGTAGAAACTGAATATGTCCTAAGAGTCAGAGCATCTTTGTTTTATTTCTGATTGTGCCACTAACTTTGAATTAACTGTCCTCCTCCCCTTCCTCTCCTCTTTCTTGTTCTTCAACTTTTAATCATTACTATTCCAAGTGAAATCTAATATTTAACTCCCCATAAACTGAGCTGTTTTGGATGTTGCTTGGCAAAATATTAGAGTCCCACTGGCTTGTACACCCACTTCCCTCTCTGGTCTTCTCTGAAACACCTTAGGACTCCACTGAAAATATGAAAACTCTTGGCCTGAATGATCTCTAATATTCTTTCTAATAAAATTGCCTTTCCTATCTTCTAAAACAAGTTTCATTAATGATTCTACTAGAGTTTTACCTCCTTCATTAATCTACCTTGAAAGCTGTAGTCCAAAGATATTTTTCCCTTTCATCAACTCAACATACTCTGTCTCTTTTGCTATGAAACATTTTCCAAAATGTGTGAAGTAAACACCAATGTTGGTAGCTATTAATACTTGTTAAGAAGAATGAGAGAGAGAGAGAGAGAGAGAGGGAGAGAGAGAGAGAGAGAAGGCAAGCACACAATCTAGGTTGAAATAAGTTTGGGAACTATTGGATGAATAAGACCATTCTGGAGTTTTTACTTTAGATCTCTCAAGCATTTTTTATTGTGGTTAAGATTTTATATGAAGATTTTATATTATTTTTTTCCTTTCCTAAATATATTTTTTTAAGTTTTTATTTAAATTTCAGTAGATTAACATACAGTATAATATTAAATGATTCAGCACTTCCATACAACATTGGGCCTCAACACAAGTGCCCTCCTTAATCCTCATCATCTATTTAACTCATTCCCCACCCTTTCCCCCACTGGTAACCATCAGTTTGTTCTTGTTATCTGAATGTCCTGGACACATCTTTTAGATCAGATGTTGTTCTTTTATCATTATTATTAAGTGTGGTAAATATGAAACAAGTTATGCTTCCTTTTAATACTCTTACCCCTAATTGTCCAGAGCCTTTCTATATGTGTATGGTAGACTAAAACGTGTGGGTATTAAGTATTATCTTATGGACATAACAACATTAACAATTGAAAGTATAATAAGAGATATCCTTGTTCCTATAGCTCATTAACCCTAATTATGTCTGGGGATTATCTCAGTGGATACTGTGATAGATTCAAGAATCTTTTTTGCTATTCCTCCCACTGGAATCTGGGTTGGCTTTCATGGCTTCCTTTATCTATGGCAAAATGACAAAATCCAAGTTCTGGGGCTAGCCTTTATAAGAGCCTTGGAAATTTGCACTATTTCTTTTTGAACCTTCAGACTCCATGTAAGAATTGCAACTACTCCTGTTGTCAGGACTCCCATGGAGTCCTATGGAGAGACTTCATGGAGGTGCTCACTTGGCAGCTCTAGCTGAGTGACTAGCCAATAGGGAGCTCCAGTAATCATCCCAGTCTATCCTTCAGATGACCTTGGTCCCAGCTGTTATCTGCCTACAACTCCTCAAAAGACTCCAAGTGAAAACTGCCAGGCTGAAAGCAGCCAAAACACAGAAACCTGAGGAATAATAAATTCTTTTTTAAAGCCACTAGTTTTGGGGTGGCTTGTTGCACAATGATGGGATAACTGGAACAGATATTTTTCCTCATTCTCATACTGCCACACTACTATATCAATACTAACCAATATCTTTAATAACTCTTGTATTTCTATTCAGATTTTTCAGTAGGTGTATCCTTTGATAATTCTATAACTCAGAGTTGTTACAAAATATTAGAATGCATTTAAGAAATCAAAAAGACTTCTAACTCAAAATCAGGGTTTTTCATAAGCATTTATATGAATATCAGTACTAAACTCAAAAATTGTAGAATAATACATTTGTATTGAAGTTTTAGATATTTAAAACTTTATAAAAGTTAGAGGTATTATATATAAGCTAAATCATTAAAGAATAATTTATTTCAACTATAAATATTCTAATCTAGCCATTATTAAATGAAACAGTAAATTTTGGGGCACCTGGGTGGCTCAGTGGTTGAGCGTCTGCCTTCAGCTCAGGTCATGATCCCAGGGTCCTGAGATGGAGTCCCGCATCGGGCTCCCCACAGGGAGCCTGCTTCTCCCTCTGCTTATGTCTCTGTCTCTCCATGTGTCTCTCATGAATAAATAAAATCTTAAAAAAAATTAAACTTTTTTTCCCTTACATTTTATAAAATACAGAGATTCTTAACATTTCTTTTTTGGAACGCTTATGTGGTCTCCGGATGGACATTATTTGTAAGTCCTCAAAATCCTGTGCTTATGTGTATAGAGGATCCATGTCTCTCATCAGATTTTCAAAGAAAAGAATAAGCTTGGCTGCTTTTCAAATTTCAATTAGGATTAAAAAAAAAAAAAAAGACTCGCTTTAAAGCAAAAGGGACCTAAAAGAATATGAATAAAACAGAGTATTTTGGAATAGATTATGGGACAGCTTAATTCCTGTTGAAACCCTATCTTTCCATATTATAGAAACCTCTCCTCTGGACTGGCCATACCATTTATTTATTTATTGCTATTGTGCTATGCTTCCCACCATCCTGTCTTCACTGCCTTCACTGCCTATCTTGCTTTATTTCGTATAATAATAGGTGAGGCACAGAAGGAAAAGTGCCATTTTTTCTATTACATTTGCTATGTAATACAAATAATGTAATAAAAGATAAAAAATTTTAAAAAGTTAGTTTGATATTGATCAATTGAAAGACAAAATTAATTCAGTCAAAGTGTCATGAATACATCTGTGACATGGAATGGCTGACTTGGTAAATTTAGTCAGAAATAGCAATACTGAGTCAAAAACATAGGTTTATCAGTTGTAACAAACAAACTTACCACTCTGGTATGAGATGTAGATAGCAGGGAAGGCTGTTGATGTGTAGGGAAGACGGTATAATAGAAACCCCCAAATCTTCCCCTCAGACTTGCTAGGAACCTAAAACTGCTCTAAGAAAATATAGATTCTTTTTAAAGAAGTCATACTGTACACCTTATATACAAACAATTTGTATTTATCAATTATACCTCAATGGAACTAGAAAAATATTATAACAAAAGTTTAACTGCTGAGAACTTCCTAAAATATTTTATGCTAAAAACAAGTCTAAAAGTGGTTATAAGTGTTGTTATTGAGAATATTATTTCTGAAAAGAAGACCGATAACCACACATTCAACAGGCAGCAAATCTTTCTTTTTACTCCATACTAATCCTGGGGCAGTGTGTGTGTATACTCACATATATATTCAACTATATTTAACTTATCTGTAAAGAACATTGAACACATTAAGTAATTAATGCTTGTCAGTTACTTTGAGTGAACACCATTTTAGTCAAATGCTATATCTGTGGTAAGTAATAATAATAATCAAGATAATGGGCTGTCCAATTATGTAGGTTATTTGCTGGCAGTTTTAAAGCATACCATATGTTTGCCCAGAATTTAGATATTTAATTTTTTCTTAAAAAAGAAGACAAGTATTCCATTTAAAAGAAAACATTTTTACATGTGAGAGACATGCTGATTTATATAATGATTCTAAAATTGTCTAATACCCTCAGTACAGTCAATCAAGCTGCAGTCAATCTGCTAAAGATAAGTGAAGAGACTGCTTCCTTATATTGCCTTCAGTCAGTTCTTCCAAGATTAAAAAACCTTCCACGTCACTCCCACCCACTACAGCGATCTTAATTTTTCCAAATCACCTGGTTCTTCACAGCTTTTTTCATGCCTGTATCAGGTTGCTATAACTGTAGGGCACTTTCTGACAATAAAACTCATCTTAGGGCAGCCCGAGTATCTCAGCAGTTTAGTGCCGCCTTCAGCCCAGGGTGTGATCCTGGAGACCCAGGATCGAGTCCCACATCAGGCTCCCTGCATGGAGCCTGCTTCTCCCCCTGCCTGTGTCTCTGCCTCTTCTCTCTCTTCTCTCTCTCTCTCTCTTTCATGAATAAATCAATAAAATCTTAAAAAAAAAAAAAAACACCTCATCTTATTTCAGGTATAATTCAGAATGGATCTGAAATACTATTGGGGGAAAAGGAGTGAAGACAATAATAGGCCAGCAACCCAGCCATTCCCTGGTGGGAGACAGGAAAGGTACTGGGAAGGACAGGAGGCAGATGACATAATTTCCTTGTCAACTGGACTTTTTCAAGAAGGGGAACTAATGAGATTTGCTCGGAGAAAGATTCATTATCTTTAAAATGCCCTTAGAAAGATGGATCTAGCTAAGGATTACCTACAGTAAATAAAACCCTGGGTCGATGATGTAGGGCTCCCTGGAGAATGTTACCGAAGGCATATAGCTCTGGGTCGTAACACAGAAAAGCTGAAAGGCTTGCTCCAGTAAGAGAAATCCCACATGTCACACCTACAGACCCCATCTATGCTGGCCAAAAAGACACGTCCAATAGGAGACAGCAGGACCTGGTAAGCTGTCCTTGACACTCTGCTTCATGTGCCCTTATTGACTGCCTGCAATCTTGACATCATCGAATAAAGTCTGACTGTTGGTTAACTCTCAAACCTGACAATTCCAGTATACTTGTTTCTCTTTCCTCTCTGAATTCTCTCCTGCCAAAGTCCATATCACTAAGCTTTACATATGAATTACTTCTCTTATTTTTATATGTAACTATATTATATTTATACATGTCTTCTTCCATTCTATCTTTTTTTTATAAATTTTATAAAATGTTTTTACAAACTCTGTAGGATGTATATATATATAATATATGTATTATTATATATGCATATATGTATGTATACATTATATATATACACACACATAATCTGAGACCAACGCATCTTTCTCTAAAAATTGTTCTAAAAACTCCCTTTTTCCTGTGAGAGAATCAAGGATTAAAATAATCCTGGGCAAGCTGGATGTTAGGTAAACACTACCTGTGCTATTAACCACACAAACAAAACCTGTAGGAATTACAACACTGTCCTCAATGCTCAAGTCCTTAATAATAGTCCCTGATTCTAGTTTCTTCTATTTTCACTGTGAGCTCCCCTCTCTGTGAATCACAGCTCTGATTATCTGACTTCCTATCTTAAAATCCTCAGCGACCCACCCCTTATTGTGTAAAGTTCAAAATTCAGATTACAGTCACAAGATCTTCAAGGATATGATCTCATTTGTCTGGAAAGAGGATGTTGTAACCCTTTCCATGTAACCTAACTCTGTTATATCAAACTATTTAGTGTAGCCAAAGCACTTTCAAGGCTGGTTTCCAATTTTCATGTCCATGTGGCTCCATCTTGTCATAATTGATGCCATAGTGTTTAGTTGTAAAGGTTGTGTATTGTACAAGGGCATCGTATTACAGGGTGCACACAGATGACATAAAACAGACAAGCATCCAACAAAGCTCCAGTTTATAATGGAGAAGAAAGATAAATAACATGTAAGGCATCTATCATATTTCTGGGACTCAGAGAACAAAGACTCCCTGCCAAGGCAGTGAAATGGTTTTTTTGGTCCCACAATCTCACTACCCCTGATTCTTTTCACTGGAAAATGCACCTTTCCATTGGACTTCCTATTCATATGTGGAAGGGGAATTGGGCAGCTATTCTGCTTTAGCATTCTATTTTTGTGGAGTTGGTTTCAAACATTAGGAGTAAACAATCATGACTATTTTCTCAGCTAGCTTGCTGTTTTTCTGGTTATTCATATAAATACATATGTGTATATATATTTATATAAGATTATACATATATAATATTAAAACCACAATAAAAAGCTGGCAAGTTTGCATTCTCTCGACTCCCCAGTCAAGTAACCAAACATAAGGTCATATTCAAAGTTGGTTAATCTGGATTCAGGGGTTGTGTCTCTTAGCAACAGGCTTTGGTTCTCTATTCGAAACCTTGGTCTGTATTTTGATAGCCTCCCTCCAGGCTTCTGCCTCCAAATTAATGGCTTAAATATGTCCTATGTGTTTTCTACCCAACGACACAAGGCTGAATCCCAGTGGATGAATGTATCCAATGTGAATGGCAATTAATTGGATCAGAAAGAGAACACAGTATGGGAAGTTTTCACATAAAAAAGTTTTCACATAAAAAACATAAAACATCCTCCGTTTCCCAGTGGCATTCCTGAATACGTTTCCTGTTCCCCACCTTGCCAGGGGTAGAGGATCCTGCTAGTGCAACCTCCCACTATGTCATCATGGATTCTCAGTCATCATAGATGAAGGGCCATTGGAAATTGTATTTTCTTATCTCTTTTCTTTTAGTCAGGCCAGCATGACTGAAGTTTAGCCAGTCCCCCTGCCCCCTATATTTCATTCTAGGTTGCAGACATTAAACAGTAGTTCTAGATAGTTTCTCAGTAAGCATTTCCACATTTTTGCCACACAAGAATGGGCCATAAGTCAACCTGCCGTAAAATAAAAAAAATTAACTGGTTGACAGTTTGATTTGACAGTTTGTTGGTTTTATCAACCAGCTGACAGTTTAATTTCTCCACTGACTCAGTACTCCCATTCTTAGAGTATATAAAGCTTAGCCCTCATTACAGTCTATATAGGGCACAGAGTTTGAACCCACATGTCCCATTGGGCTTTGGAACATCTATCAGTGGTCATGTGAGAATATGCCAAGAACAAACCACAGTGTAGAAGGCTTTCATAGCAACACAATACAAAGCTCAGTCACAGCCTTTATCCTTGTGTTTGGAAACTGATACCTCTCTTAATAAAGGAAGACATTTCAGCGAAAAAGTAAAAGTGGGATGCTAAATGAGGAAACAAATCAATAAGCAAAATACAAAAACAAAAACAAAACAAAAACCAAGCAAACCAAAAACATGTATAATATTACTAAGACTGTGAAGACAAGTTATTAGGTATAATCCACAAAATAAAATCTATGATTCATGCAATATTGCCATATATCTACACATATTTTAAACATATTCAAATATTTTGTACTTTGCAATAGTCTTTTTTTTAATTTAAATTCAATTTGCCAACATACAGTACATCATTACTTTTCAGATGTAGTTTTTAACAATTCATCAATTGTGTAGAACACACAGTGCTCATCACATCATGTTCCCACCTTAATGCTGGTCACCCAGGTACCCCATCCTCATACCCTGCAATAGTCTTTTAATTTATTCATTTTTCATGTTTCATTATGTACTTTTTAATGAATATCCCACTCTTTTGTGATTTATATTTTATAGCAAAATTGTCTAATAACCAATTAGTTATGCAGCAAAAATGTTTGTGGTGGAAATGCTTGTGGCAAAAACACTAGTCACACTAGACAAGATAGCCCTACTTCCTGACATTACTCAACTGAGTGTCTCTTTCTAGACATACAGCATATATAAATCTGATCTGTTGCTTTGCTCCTAATTAAAAAAAAAAATGAACTTCCCAGATTGAGGGAAAGATAGTCCCTCTGTCATTCAACCCACCTTAAATTAACTGGTTTCATAGTTTGGGGTCTTTGAATTGCAAAAATTTCCTCTTGCTATCAATGTTCTTCTTTTCACCACAATTTATTTACAAGTATCAGAAAACTGACTCAAGCTAGTTTTAGCAAATATAGTGAATTTATCAATACACTGGATTAACTGGAAAAATAAAAAGGATCCGGCTGTGGGCCTGACCGACCACAACAACCAGGACCCACAGCTCTCCCTCTAGCTGTGCTCTCTCACAGCCTCCTCATTCTCCCTACAACTTAGCTCTGCTTTCCTTGGTGCTGACTTCATTTTCAGGCAGTCTCTCTTGTTGAAGAATAATGAAAACTTTGTATTGTATTTAGGTTTCCAGATTGCCAGAAGCATGTTTATAACAAACCACTGCAGTAGGGCGAGATGGTCGAAAGTGATTATCAAAACTACTGAGCATTTTTACAAGGCAGGGAACAATGGACCCACAGTGAAACAGAGAGGATGAAAAGAAAAATAATCTGTGGCTCTTTTCACATCTTAAGTGATTAGCAGCCAAAGCTTTTTGTGAGTTGTCAAGAATTCTCACTTTATTCTTATTTTATGACAAGGTTTCAAATATATTAAGGCTTATTCTAGCAGTATAGAAGATGTACATATTAAAAAAAGAAAAGAAAAAGAAAAATCTCTAGGGCACATTTGAGGGTTCTCTAGATTTTCAGGATATTTAGACAGAAGCAACATCAGCAACAAGCACCACTCATAGGAAATGAATGTGAGGTTATCTAATAAAATACCATTTATGTAATAAATGTACAATAGCATAAACAAATTTAGCACAGAATGGTTGTCTATTATATATATATATATATATACATATATATATATAATATACATATATATATTGACTTTACAAAGAGAAAGAGAACCTGCCTCTGTAGAAAGGAGAAAAGGGCAAGAATGAAGACCTCCAAGGAAATAAAAAGTCATGTGAGTTATGTATTTTAATACCCGGGTACATGAGGAAAATGTAACATGTTTCCAATGACTGTAGCAAACTAAAATTGGAAGATGAGTAATGTAAGCACTGAGCACCACTGACAAAAATCAGTCAAGATAAAAAAGAACACATTTGGGGTACACTTGATGTGGGGAACAAAGACAAAAAAAATTAAATTTCCTTACTTCCTACAGCCCATTGACAAGTCCTTAAAACAGGTAGAGTGACCTTCCTCTGGGAGCTCTGCTGCCTTGATATTAATACTTTGCTAAGGGCAAAAGGCAATCTGAGCTTAATATTACTCGCCCTCCTTCCCCCAGGATCCTGTAAGTGTTTTTTAACACATAAAAATTCCTTTTTGGAAACTTCCTTTACCTTTATCCCCTAAGATACATGTTGGCAATCATTGTGCAAGCATATAACCCACCAATATACATCTGAAGGGTCTCATGACTAAGGGTTTATTAGATAGTAATAAATGACCTTTTCCTAACAATAGCTAGCTCCCTTAACATCCTGGAAACCTTGCTTCCAAAATTCCTTAGAGGCTTACCCTTTCCCTAACCCTCACCCAACTTGAAAGTATAAATGGGCCACCCCTCATGAACCCAATGCAGCTCTTTCTGCCTACAGGTTCTGTCCCAGAGCTTTAATAAAACCACCTTTTTGCACCAAAATACTTAAGAATTCTTCCTTGGTGGTCAGCTCTGAAACCCAATCATTCCCTACATCACACTTAGCAATGAACAATAATCACAGTTTAAACATCTTTTAGAGAATACAACATTATCACAGAAAAAAAATGTATATAGTTAATGAATCAATATGTTCATGAGTTCATTTTCTTGGCAAATTTGCCAAGCTGAACACAAGAACTGAAAATGTGGATAGTGGGATTTCCCCAGAATCAAGGATTGGCAACATTTCAAACAGGGAAGTAAGAGTAAAATTTATTTGTGAGAATTTATGTGCCTATGGATTTAGGCTAGAAAGGAATGCTTCTTCCCCAGACCTAAAACCTCCTTCTATAAAGAGTTTCGTTTGCAAAACACGCCTCACTCAATTGTTCCTCTTGACACAGAGAGGAATAAGTTAGTATGACTCTCTTCTTGCCCCTTTCTCTTTTTCTTTGAGATACGACTACCTGCCTATTGAGGTGCATGCTTTCTGCTTCACTCTTCCATGCTGTGAGACTTACTAAAACATGAAGTCCCCCTTTGGGAAAGTGGAGCAAGGAAAGAGGACAGATTTTGAAGTTTGTGAAAGTAACAGTTTCAGTTCAGGGAAGTGTTAAGATTTGGTGCACTGGAAATGGGAATTATAAGATGGACATTTGGGAAGCAAAATAATGAGAATAAAGGCATCTGGCAGAGTCTTGATCAAGAGGATTTAAGTGTTGGAGACACTGTATTAACTCAGGTTATGTGAGAAGCTTGCAGAGTCCTGTACTTCTGAAATGAGGTTGTATTTTTATGGTTCTAAGTTTAACAGCTGAGCCTTACTTGAATATCTAGGCCACATGGAAGATATCATTTTCCCAAGTTTAATAGTGCTTGTATATATCTAGCCCATCCTTGAGCTAACGAGTATGAGTCTCATAAAATAACCTGTAGTCCTGTGTAAAGCCTGGGATCAACTCAGTTGAGTCTCTCATGCCAGGCTTCAGGAAAGACACAGACCTCACATTTAGAGCCGACATAGTTTGACCTTGATCTTCACAGGATAAATGTGATATTATGAATTATATAATAAGAAATATGTATTTGGCTTCTTTTTTCCTTTTCGGGCACAGACATCCCCAAACTCTTGGTATTTCCTAAATGATGTGAGTGATAAAGGTGTCTTTGTTATGCTAATGAGATGACTTAATGCCAATGTAATGAAGCCTCCATATGTTCCCTCTATGTTTTTTCATGGTTTCATATTCATTTCTTTTTAGCACTAAATGGTATCCTATTGTCTGGATGTGTCATATTTCATTTATTCATTCACCTACTGAAGGACATCTTGAATCTTTCCAAGTTTTAGCACTTACGAATAAAGCTGCTATAAACATCTACATGCAGGTTTGTTGCAATAAACATATATATATAGTATAAACTAACTAGAAATGCAAAGAATCTAGAATAGTCAAACAATTTTGAAAAAAAAACAAAGTTGAAGACAAATACCTGATTTCACAATTTATTTGAAAAGAGTAGTAATCAAGACAGTACAGTATTGGCATTAATGTAGGCATATAGGTTAATAAAGCAGAAAAAAGAGTCTGAACAGAATCTAATATGAGATGAATTGATTTTCAGCAAAAGTGCCAAGCTAATTCAAAAGGAAAGGATAACTTTTTGAAAACTGGTTCTAGAACAATTGGAAATCCACATGGCAGAGAAAGGAAAGAGTAAGTCCAAACCCTTACCTCACACCAAACACACAGACACTTGCAATGGATCACAGACCTAAATTTAAGGACAAAACTACAAAACTTCTAGAAGAAACATAGAACATAACACTTGCAACTTTGGGATAGAAACAGCTTTCTTGGCTATAACAAAAAAAGCATAATCCTTAAAAGAAAATAAAACATAAAACAGACTTCATAAAAATTTAAATCTCTTACTTTTGCCTTTCAAAAGACATCATTAAACTAAAAAAGAGAGGCAGCAGAAGGGCGTTTGCAAAACACATTTCTGATAAAAGACTTGTATCCAGAATATATAATAAACTCAACAACTCAACCATCACCACGAGAGACCAGACAATATAATAAAAAAAATGGAAAAAAACATTTGAATAGATACTTCATCTAATAAGATATACAAGTGATAAATATGCATCTAAAGAGAACTTCAGGGCAGCCCGGGTGGCTCAGCAGTTTAGCGCTGCCTTCAGCCCAGGGCCTGATCCTGGAGACCTGGGATCCAGTCCCACGTCAGACTCCCTGCATGGAGCCTGCTTCTCCCTCTGCCTGTGTCTCTGCCTCTCTCTCTCTCTCTCTCTTTCTCTGTGTGTGTGTGTCTCTTGTGAATAAATAAAATCTTTAAAAAAAATAAAGAGAACTAGAACTTCAACATCATTTTTCACTAAGGAATTGAAAGCTCAAACCACAGTGTGATCCCTCTATGTAACTATTATAACGCTAAAGTAGATATGTCTTTCCGTCCCAGATGTTGGTAAGGATGTAGGGAAATGAGAACCTTCATTGCTACTAAGAACATAAAATGTTATAGCTACTTCAGAAAAACAGTTCTTTAGTTTTTTCAAAAGTTATAGGACCCAATAATTCCACTCCTTGGTGGGTTAGGAAAACATGTCCACACAAAGATATGAACTTAACTATTCACAGCAGCTATTTAAAATGGCCCCAAACTGGAGACAATCCAAATATCCATCAACTGGTAAATGGTTAAGCTAAATGTGGTATATGATGGAATACTATTCAATAATAGAAAATTATGAACTAATGATACATGCAGCTATATGAACAAACCTCAAAAACATTATACTAAGTGGAAGAAGTTACAAGGTTTTGAATAGTGGACGATAAAGAAAAATAGCTAGTGACAATAGCAGCTACTATACTGGATATCTAAGCTTTGCAAGAAAAGGCAATATGTTACTGTCACTTTCTGATAGAATGACAATCTATGCTGGTTGCTTACCACCACCACTGCTACCACTTCCACTACCATGTATAGTGAATTTTCTTTAAGTAGGGTAAAATTTAACTGATTTGTGGGAGATTTCTGCTAATTATATATTTTCTTGCAGTTTCTTGATATCTGATCTCACAGACTAATATTTGATAATGCTGATACCTAGAAGATCTGTCTCCCCTTCCCCCTTCCCTCAACTACCATCACATTTCTGCTACAGTTACTGGAAAACTAAGTACAGAGCTATAGGAATGTTATTTTGATTGAAAAATTTTCCCAGGACTGGATATCATCTTGTTTCCTAAATTTATTGGCCAGTGAGGGGGCGGAAAGATTAATATTTGATAGTCCTGTATGTCTTTTCAACTTTGGAAAGTTGGATGTTCTTGGAAATGAGACATATAAGTGATTTCACATTGATCTATATTTTCTGAGGGGCTAAAAGAATGGTAGCTATTTCCATGAAAGACAGCTCATATTGCTACGGGAACCCCCGACTCCACCTGCGTTTCCATTATCCCTTTAGCTAACACTGCAAATAAGACATTCAAAAATATATTTTATTTCATCATACTCACAGAAAGAAAAATCATTGTTTTGAAATTTATTTTAGATTTTGATGCTGTAAACTTTAAAATTGGTATGGGGTATTATTTTTAGGTTTATAATTTTCCAGGGATTTTGGTAATGGGAAGATATTTCCATCCAAATTTGAGTGTTTATGTTTGCTTCTTATTATTGGTGAATTGTAATGCTACATTTGATCTTTTTGCAGAAATTTGGTGGGCTATACTAAGCAATAAATTTGGACACATTATTGATAGAAAATAAGAGGTAAACTTCTGAGTTTGAGTACTGGATATCAATTATTGTACTGTTTTTATGCATTTCAGATTTATAGAGCATAATTTAAACATGAACTAGTGGGTGGTGCACCTAAGCAGTTCAGTTGGTTAAGTGCCCAACTCTTGATCTCCCAATTGCAAGATCAAGCCCCGCATTAGGCTCTGTGCTCAGTGTGGAGTCTGTTTCAGATTTCCCCCCCCCCTCTATCTCCCCACAAGCCAAATAAATAAATAAATAAAATATTTAAACAAAACAAAACAGAAAACATGAACTAGTGGTCACAGGAGAATTTACAAAAGAATTGGCATTGGCACTGGGAAAGTGCCAGGAATTTTTCAAGAGATAAATTAAGAGGAAAAAAATCTAAGAATATTAAAGGAAAAATAGGGGTGAGGACAAGAGGGGAAGCCTGTTGTTTTCCTTGTGGCAGAAGTCTGAAAGGGTGTTTCAATTTAGGAAACTATTAGGTTAAAAAAAAAAAAAAAAAAGGAAACTATTAGATCACAACCTGGAGAGAAATACAAGAAATACAGTATCAGTTTCTCACTTAATGAATAGGGGACCATTTTCTAAACTGTTTTCTATTGAGACATAAAGGGTCAGCAAGGTATTAGGAAAAAAAGGAAGGAAGGAAGGAAGGAAGGAAGGAAGGAAGGAAGGAAGGAAGGAAGGAAGGAAGGAAGGAAGGAAGGGAAAAGTGGTTTCACATACTTTTAGGAAACATCAAATTGAATTAAGTTGATGAGATTTGTTTTTTTTTTTAACTTTAGATGAGCTCACAGTCTTTAATGTCATAAAATTAAATGTGAATGTCCAAAGAAGGCATATAACGTTGCATTATTTTTCTGAATGTCCATTAACATAGTTCAGAATATATGCACATAACATGGTTTATGAAATGTTGCTGTACTTGGAGAGGATGACGGAGGGCCCGGATGCTGTGCTGCCAACACCGAGAGATTCTGATATATTTGATAGACACCAAGAATGTAAGAATCAAGGGTTGTACTAGAGAGGGAAATTTCACAGTTTGTTTTTATACAACTATGCTAACTACTAAAGATGAAAGTATTCATTCACTTACTAAAGATGATAAGGAAGACTTTATTCGAGGGCATCATTGTGATGGGTGTAGGGACCACTGGAGTGGGGTTTTGCAGTAGAGGATAGAGGTCAGGCTCAATTCTGAATACAAAAAAGGAAAAGTGGGAGTTACAGGCAGGGAACAAGATGAGGAGGTTGGAGGATGGAAGATCACCAAGAAGAAATTGGAGAGCAAGGAATTGTGGCTAACCTGACCTAATAGAATTATTGCTGGAGGCAAGTCAGGGTGATCAGATATCACCTGGGGGCGATTTGAGGTGATCAGTTACCAGATGTTGAGGTAATCAGTTATCATCAAGTGTGGGGATTCTGACTTAAAGTAACTTCACTGGATATTTGCTAGAACTAGATTCTATAAGGAAGAATCTAGGAACCCAAGGTCAGGCCTAATCAAGATAGCTCAGAAGAGCTTGACTAAAGCTCGGTCAAGGAAAGAATCTTCATCATTACAAAGTTAAGTGTGGCCTAGTACAAAACCAAAATGTCTCAGATTTAGCAGCCTCTGACATCACATATTCAGTCTTTAACATGAACCTTCAAGGTTTTACTACTTCTTGATTTGTACTGGTTCATATGGAATTTTTTTGTGTGTGCTGTGGAAATTTATCCCCAAATATTTCTCCTTAACTTGCCTCTCTCCCTAGGAAAGGTCATATAGCTATAGATATAGCAGACCAGGCAACTGCTAGATGTGTATGGCTTGAGCAACAGTTATGTTTTTGAGACAAGCAAATCTATTTGGGTCTGGAGAGAAAGTAACTCTTCTCATGTCAATATATACATCTGTAAGAAAATTGTCATCTGTCTGAAATTGCACAAAGTTGGCTTCCCAAATATCACTAGTGATCTGTTGATAAGACAAAGGTAAGTTTATTGCTTACTATAATAAGGAGGAGCAAATCATTGGCAGTATATCAAAGGGGAGACAGGAACATCAGAAATTATTGAGAATTAAAATTTGGATTTAAGGCAATTCTTTCAAAAAAAGGGCTTGTTTAGGATTAAGTAAGAATCAAGATACAACAGTTCAGGGTTGGTGGAGAAATTCAAAAAAACTTAAGCCTTGAACTCAAATTACAATTTTAAAGATTTACTTATTTAATTGAGAGAGAGAGAGAGAGAGAGAGAGAGAACAAGCTGGAGAGGCAGAGGAAATGGAAAAGAGAATCTCAAGCCGACACTGCAGTCAGCACAGAGCCAAATTCAGGGCTCAATCTCCCAACCCTGAGATTATGACCTAAACTGAAACCAAAAGTTGAACACTTAACCAACTGTGCCAACCAGGAGCCCCTTAAATTGCAATTTTATTTATTTTTTTATTTTTTATTTTTTTTTAAATTGCAATTTTAAATCATCCTGTCTTTATCTTCAAGGATAACATAATAAAAGTAATTTTGCAAAAAAAAAAAAAAATGACCTTTAAATCCTTGGTGTCTATTAATGTTTTCCATTGAGGAATAAGTATTTTGAGAAGTGATTACATAAAATGAACAAACCATTCGTCTGGGCAGAAGGGTCCTTGTAAAGTAAAGTAACGTTAACAGAGACAGTGAAATGGCAAAGTCAGTGTTCCACACAGGCAGGTGTGGTTCAGTTCTCAGTGTCCAGTTTGACTGTGGAGATAGACAGCCTTGATTCTCCAGCATTGAGCTGCTCACTAAACTATCCAGACCAAGTAATTGTGCTGTTGACTAGAGAGAGTTCATACGTCCATTCTAGCTTCAGAATCCATGTTGCCTGGCAGCTTTGCTGGAGCTTCTCCTCTGTGACAGGCTCAGAATCCAGGGCTGGTAGCAGCAAGACCAGCACACAGGAGGTCCTAGCGACCCAGGTCAGCAGGAACAACCTGAGAAAAAATGTTGTCTCAGGAGGGCATGGGGGCAAGAGCACATATAGGAAGTCTGAATGCCATGAATCTTATAGTTGACTTAGATCTTTCCTAGAAACCTATTTAGTACATTTGTAGTGTTGGGTAAACCTCTCTGGACTTCTGTTTCTATTCTAAATGAGACAACAGACCTAAGATATTAGCACATAAAGGACCCAACAGATATTTTTCTCCTCTTCCTGTAAATCGATCTACTATGGAGAAAATCACCTCAAACATGATATTGTAATTTATTAACAATTATATATTAAAATGAGATGTAGAGTTCTACCGAGTAATCAACAAGAGTATTCTTTCCACTGTAAACACAATCGTATGCCTACTTAAAAATAGACACTGTGTTTTATGAAAATAATCTGCAATAAATGGGGAACTGTTGTTCAATGAGTATAAAGTTTCAATCATACAAAACAATAAGTTCTACAGTTCTTCTGTACAGCCTAGTGTCCATGTTAACAGCATGGTATTGTGCACTTTAAACCCTGCTAATATTATAGAATTCATGTTAAATATTCTTAACGCAAAAATGGGATCCCTGGGTGGCTCAGCGGTTTGGCGCCTGCCTTTGGCCCAGGGCGCGATCCTGGAGACCCGGGATCGAATCTCACATCGGGCTCCTGGTGCATGGAGCCTGCTTCTCCCTCTGCCTGTGTCTCTGCCTCTCTCTCTCTCTCTCTCTGTGACTATCATAAATAAAAAAAAATAAATAAAAAAAAATATTCTTACCACAAAAACACAACCAAACAACAGTAATAACCACAAAAAGACACAAGGGAATTTTTGGAAAGTTGGATATGTTTAGTACCTTGATTTTAGTAATGGTATCACAGATGTGTGCATCTGTCTAAACTCATAAAAAAGCATACATTAAACATGTCCAACTGTTTGTATGTCAATTATACCTCGATAAATCTTTAAAAAGTATTCACGTTGAATTTCTAATTTTCCATTAAAGTTGGTTAATTAAATTTACAGCTATCTCAACAGTATTATATTTTAACTTTATATAACCCAGCTCCTGTTGGATATTTACTTAAAATAAAAGATAGATTAAATGACATTTAAGATAATTTCACTTGTTTAAAATTTTAACAAAAAAAAAAAAAACCTTTCTTGTTATTTTTAATCCAGATATATTTGGTGTGAAGATGTAATTGCAATTTTAAATTAACTTGTCTTGTACCTTCGGGGACAACTTAATGAAAGTAATTTTGCAGAAAACTGACCTTTTCTCTGTAGTCTTCAACAAGGCGTGCCCCACCAAAAATGAATCAATATTCTAGAATCTATTTTAGGGGGGAAAAGATATATATTATATTCATAACAATTTTGTAGCATTTCTCTTGAGCCTATTTCTAATTTTAATTCAAATATGTTTAATTTATTTTTAAATTATAATAAATTAAGCACCAAAAAATTCAGCAATATTTTTTTCCTAAGCAGAGTGTTAAATTAATCTTTTAACCGCGTCTTGAATGCAAGCATAATCCTGTGACCCTTATTAATAGTGTAAAATGTTATGTTGCTTTAGAAGTTATTTTTGGATTACCTCTTTTGATTCTACATTTCTTTCCTCCTTAGCTCAATATTCTGGATGATTAGGACTTAGTCGGATGATGGTGTTAGAAGTAAAGATTTGGTGTTTGGGTGATGAGAATAAATAGATACCTGAGCAGGACATACCTTCTCTATCTTTCTCTTCCATCAGGGTGATTTTGTCTGTTTAAAACAAAATCTAACTTGCGATTAATTATCCTACGGGATATTTCAGTACACACCCTTGTTCTGAATAGCAGAAAGTTTCGTTGGGTCACTAATATTAAGCTCAGTTTTCTGGATTTTTTTTTTAAATCACCTTCTAAGTATATGCTATAGTCACAGGCTCATAATTTCTGCCTATCAGATTTGGAGACATTATCTCCGATCAGATAGAGATGTCTCAGCCTTGGTAAGCAGCTGAATCATGTCAAATGATATCAGGATTAATATTAGTACTGGACCTCCTCCAATTGCCTATGTTTGGTGGGAAGAGCTTTTGCACCACGTTTTTCTTTTTTTTTATTTCAGTTCTTGCCCTACACACCAGTGAGGTCCACCATGTGGCCTCAGTTTTCTTCTTCTTCTTCTTCTTTTTTTTTTTTTTAAGATTTTATTTATTTATTTATTCATGAGACACACACAGAGAGAGGCAGAGATAGGCAGAGAGAGAAGGAAGCTCCATGCAGGGAGCCCGTTGTGGGACTTGATCCCTGGTCTCCAAGATCACACCCTGGGCTGAAGGCGGTGCTAAACTGCTGAGCTACCGGGGCTGCCCTCCGTTTTCTCCCTATTCCACAGCTGGTATCCCAACATGCTCCAGTAGACTCTTATGTACAAGTGCCCAATATAGGGTTTGTTAAATGAAACTAAAAGTGTCCACATTATGACGGTTTTCCCAATTTATTTTTACCATTTAAAATTTTTCTTAAAATGAAAAAATAAGCTCTGTGAAGTGACTCATCTAACCTAGATGATGTCCATCCAGAATTCTGAAAGAATTTCAGAAAACTTGTAAGTGTAGACATGTCTCCTACCCAACTTTGGAACTCCAGAGGATAAATGCATTTCACTTCACTGAAAATTTGATATGAACTTTGATATGATTTAAGGTCAGGTAACATTTTAGCAAATATAACCTTCCTTGGGAGACAATTTGCAGTCTGTGGGATAAAGTAGGACCTGCAGAATAAACAGTACTAGAATACTACAAAAATATATAAGGAATTAAAAGAGAATGTGTGATTTTGTTTAGAGACTTAAAAAGTATTTTCACAAAATTTTACATAAAATGCAATTACTTATTAGAATTTGTTTTCAAAGAAACACTAGGGAGAAATGCTTTAACAATTATTAACATTCGTGATCAATAAATTTTGTCATTCTTGTTCAAATAAACTTTATTAGCAGGTTTACCATAGGGTTTAAGAGCTGGACCCAGAACTAGAATCCTGGGGTTCAAACTCAAGCTCTATCATCCAGTAGCTGGGCAAGATTTTCTTATTTTTTATACCTTAATCTCACCTATGAAATGAGGATAATAATAGTAATATCTGAAAAGACTGTTATGAAAGCTGAGTTAATATATAGAAATTGCTTAGAACAGCTTTCGGGTTGTAAAAAGTACCATATAAGTGTGAGCTATGAATATTATGATTAGAATTGGTAGTAATAGTATCATTATTTTTAAAACAATAGTGCCTTAAAATGAGAAAAGCAAGAATAAAAATATAGAAATGTTTTCCTGGTTGAATAAAAACCAATAATAATTTTTTAAAAAGAAAAAGAATCAAAAAGGTAGAGTAATGTAAGGGACAGAATTTTTTTTTTTAATTTCTCTGCCTTTAGCCATTAGTTAAGATATTAAACACAATTCACAATTCTTCAATGCTGCATTTGAGTGACCTTATTAGCAAAGGCAAAAAAAAAAAAAAAAAGCCACAAGACAGTACAATATGTTTTGCATTTGGCAACAGAAGCACCATGTCAGGAATCTAAATAAGGAAGCAGTAGATTTTGGAAGCAAGCTGGCTCCTATGTATCACCTAAAGTGCTGCAGTGTAATAACAATGATAAATGCTCAATTATATGGCATTGCATCAATGTAGCGTGTCAGTAAAATTAAAAGCATGTATCATTTTCCAGATAAAACACATTCTGGGAAAAGCTAAGGAGAAAATGAAGCTAACCTTTTAGGAAAAGATTGTAAACTGGGCTTTCTGTATTCAGTGTACATCTCTGTTCACAATAGAAATTGCCATTAAGTTTCTTTAGCACAGTTCTCTACCTGATGTAACACCTGATGTAACACCTATCTTGTTGCTCAATACTAATTATAGATGACAGTCATTTAACACATCGAACAGTCTTGTCAACACAATGTTTAGTTTGTGAAAAGATTTGAAACATTTTCCCCAAAACTCTGTGTGTGTGTGTGTGTGTGTATGTCTGTGAGAGAGAGAGAATTTAATACCTCATGATACTTTTAAGTTAATTTTGTTTCTCATACTACAGCTTTCCCTTCTTCAGTAATGACATTTTTTTAGACAGACTTATCTGATAAGAAATCAAACACAAATTCTTGACATGCATTGATTTTTATCATTTGCATAATTACTAGTACACCAAATATTTGAACTGTATTTGAAATCTAAAATGCTGCTATTTAAAAGTATCTGCAAGTCATTTCAGAACTAAGAGATAGTTTGTATTTTTTTTCAAAAGAGAACAGACTTTTGCAATTATCTAGATAAAGCATATGCTAAAAGTTTAATTTTAATTTCTGAAAAAAAATGGATATCCCTACTGAGGCAGGTCCATGGTTACAGGCTTAAATTTGTTAACAGTCACATAAAAATGAAATGAATGTCATACAAAATTCACCCTTTTTTCTGTTTTGTCTTTGAAATAAATTGAAACAATTTAAGTGACTTAGGTGGATTATATGGGCAAGAAAAGAAATTCTAGGCATTTAAAAGTGTCCATCTGCATCTGGAGGCAGAATGAACTGCCTATGGGCCATTGTCTCTGATTCAGGAAGGACTGACAATGGTGGCCAAAAAGGCTTTTGGGATGTTTCTAAAAAAACTTTAGGATTCAAAAACATCTACACAGTCACTCCCTGTGTTGTTTTAAGGTGGTGGGTCCTGGACATTGGTAGCATCAATTTCATTTTCCATTTCTTCATAAGGGGATAGTGGAAAAAGTTACAGAAAGAGAAAAGAAGGAAGAAGAATAATTCAAAAGTTGCAAGTGAATTTTCAAATCAGTTTTTATCTATCTGTCTCACCTGGAGGAACAAGGTCAAATATTAACCAAGAATGCTCGGGGTAAGGGTTTGTCCCAGCAGCCTCAGCACATGAGTGGAAAAGTTTATAACTACTGGGAAAATCTAAAGGATCAGGGAGTCTGTCACTGATGCTGTGGTATTCTTCATTTAATGAAAAAACAAGCGTGTTATTAAAGTGACCATAACGACTGAAAAGAGATGTTTTTCATCTCCCTAAGTTTTGACGGATTGAAGAAACATGCACAAGTAGCTTTTTATTTAGAAAGTCCCAAGTTTTCTGTGACATGGGTGGATACAGCACTATAAACCTTGATTACACACAGCTCTTTTGATAATAAGAGAATTAGGAGTGGAAGCAGAAAGGCATAGGTTTCAAAAACCAGGACTCTTGTAGTGATTTTCTACTGCATCAGAAGGAATTACCACAATCTTGGTGGAATAAACAATGCAAATACACTGTGCAAATATATATAGTTCTACAGGCGGGAGGTCTGATACAGGTCTCACAAGGCTAAAATCAAGGTTTCAGCCAGGCTAGCTATCCTCTGGAGGCTCTCAGTGAGATTCTGTTTCCTCATTTTTTCCACTGTGTACATGCCACCCACATTCCGTGGGTGATGAGCAGCCTGTTTTTCAGAACTGGCATCACTACAGCTCTATGAATCTTCTCCCATTTCCACATCTTTCTCTTTGACCAAAGCTGGGAAAGGTGCTCTGCTTTTCAGGGGCTGCATGAGTAGATTGGATCTACTTGGAGAATCCAGGATCAGCTCCCCACCTAAAGGTCTTCACTCTTAAACACGTGGGCAGAGTCCCTTTTGCCAGGTAAGGAAATATATTCACAAGTGTGGACATTTAGGGGGCTATTATTTTGCCTACCACACTCTGTTGCAAAGAAGTTAATATTTTTTTCAGTGCATTTAAATTTTCTTCCAAAGAATTAAAAGAACCCTTTCTCAGTTCTGTCCACCATATATATATATACACACACACATATAAATACACATACATATATATACATATATATGCACATGTATATATACACACACAGGTTTGTTCACAATTAAAAATAAGCATAACAATAAAATATAGGCTATTTTACAAGTTAATAATGACTAATTTGAACACATTTTGAATTTTGAATGTGATTAATTTTATAAAATCAATGGTGGGTGATCATTTTATTTCTGATAAAATAATAATAAACCAGGTTTTCTTTTTTTGTTTTTAAGATTTTATTTATTTATTCATGAGAGACACAGAGAGAGAGAGAGGCAGAGACACAGGCAGAGGGAGAAGCAGGCTCCATGCAGGGAGCCTGATGTGGGACTTGATCCCAGGTCTCCAGGATCACGCCCTGGGCTGAAGGCGGCGCTAAACCACTGAGCCACCCAGGCTGCCCTAAACCAGGTTTTCTAAGGAAATTACTAAATGAGGAATTAAAACCAATGGCAGTTGCCATTTGTTCTCGCTGCTTTAGTGTGAAATTCTTTTATGGGATAAAGTCAGAGCATAAAACTAATATAATTGACAGATGGCAAAAAATTCACAAAAGGACGTCTTAATACAATTATTCCAACATTTTCAATAAACAAGATATTTACATGTGGTTGATTCCTAGCAAAAGTTCTCTAAAGCCAAGGAAGTAGAATCTTGCCAGTACTACTGTTCTCATACAACATCTTTGGAGCACAGTGTACCATTTCAGTGGAACATCACTCCTGAGTCCTAGGAAATATGGAGGAGTACTTTCTTAAACACCAGGTCATTGCTTGGAGTTCATTTCCAGATTTGTTCTGTGTGTATATAAAATCTGAGTAGGAAGCTAGGATTTAACTCATTTTACTGATGCTCCAACTGGGTCCTCCAATATCTGATTTAGGATCACATACATGTTAGTCCACTCTAACATTACCTTCAAATTAGTAAATTTCTAATTACTAGGAAATTCCATATTTAAAATGTTCAGGCTGATATTATTACCTAAAATTTTAATAGTTAATAAATAACAACATAAGTGAAATCTTGTGCTGGAGAAAAACTCAACTGACTGGATATTATGTTTCTTGAGCAAGGACAGTTTAGCTTTTGGAAACTGGATAAAATAAAAAATGACTCTAGTCTTCAAAATGTTACTGTGTAAATCAAATTAGAGATTGACAGTGCAGAAACTTCCTGTAGTTCAACATTCTTCCCAAACCATCTAATCAATAGAAGCATGATCAACAGGAATACAATGTAGTTGTCACCTTGGCCTTTTAAACTGTGGTCAGACATCACACTGATGTGAGAGAAATGCTAACAATTTGAAGCAATCGAAGAAAAACAGGTAGCATTTCAAGAGCAATAGTAGAAATGTCTGAGTCTTACCTTCAGAAACTGCCTTCTGCAGAAACTACTAATTTTAAGGAAATACATCTTTTGAGATACAATTGTTGACACTTCATATTATTTCGTTCATTTTCTTTCTTAAAATGAAGTAGAATTCTTACAATTCTTACAACTGGTTATCCTATAATTGCAAATCAGTTGGAGATTTGAGGGTAAGGGTTTTCAAGAACAGAGTCCTGGGACTTCAAGTAATTTATTTCTTTGTCACAGAAATCTGCATTACCTTTCTGATGGCTCTTACTTAAGCCAGCACACCAAGGGAATTACCTAGATCCTAAACTTATGCTTCATAGTCAAAAAGTATTGATCCCAAGAACAAATGAAGTTATATTGTTTTCCATGCTCAAATTCATCTTGACTAACCCATAAAAAAACTTCAGCAAAGGAAAACCAAATCTAAAATTTGAAAACAATATGCGTGATTATGATCATACTATTTATTATGCTCATTTATGTCACAAAAATTGTTGGATATTTCCAAGAGTGAATCTGCCAAAACAGACATTCCTTATCAGAACAAATGGTAAAGAGAGTTTGATAATGTCACTATATTTCTCTCTGTATCCTTCTCAGTCTGCTTTTTGGAACGATTCCTAATTCCATGTCTAACTTCAAAATATATTTCATGAAACATCTACATTCACGTAGGTGTTCATACAGTTGACTCTTGAAAAACATTGGTTTCAACTGCACAGGTTTCTGATACACAGATTTTTTAAAAAATAAATATATTGGAAATTTTGGGAGGGATTTGCAGCAATTTGGAAAAACTGGCAGAAGAACCACATAGCCTAGAAATACTGAAAATTTAAGAAAAAGTTAGATATTATTGTAAGAATATATTATAGAGGGGATCCCTGGGGAGCTCAGTGGTTTGGCACCGCCTTCAGCCAAGGGTGTGATCCTGGAGACTGAGGATCAAGTCCCACATCAGGCTCCCTGTGTGGAGCCTGCTTCTCCCTCTGCCTGTCTCTGCCTGCCCCCCCGTCTCTCATAAATAAATGAATAAAATATTTTTTAAAAAAATAAAAATTATAGATATAACACATGAAACATGGATTAATTAACTGTTTATGTTATTTTAAGTCTTCCTTACAGTCAACAGCAAACAACTGGTGGTTTGGTTATCCGGATGTTTTCAATCATTATTTCCTTTTCATTAGACTTTTTGAAATATAATTTGAAATGGCTTTCTCTTCAGAATCATACCTTAAACTTCTGCTCCTCTAAAATGTGATTTTTTAAAAAAAAATTGCTTTTGTATCTTTTGTGTACAGAGTAAAAGCAAGCATTCTGTTCACCTAAAAATAATAAATTGTTTTTAAAAATTTATTTTCCCAAATATTTTTTGAAGATGCTTGACCACGTACCAATACCATTATTTCTATTTTACTCCTCTGAAATTTTAGTTATATGTGAAGAAACATGTTGTGATAATGTGTCATGCATTAAATTACCATTGACGTGGAAGGTCTCTTATACGTACACTAAAAGGCAGTAATGTTTATGTTTATAGTCCATTTTAAATTGAATGCTTCATTAAAAGCATGTCTAAAAAAGCCAAAATAAATAGCCAAGATAATGACCAAAGAATTTAAGCTCCAAAAAAGAATATGAAGAAAAGGAGGTTTAAATGATCTGTCATACAACATATTACCTAGCCATCTGCCTTTATTTCAGTTGGTTTCCATAAATAAGTCAGAATCAGTAATTAAGAAAAAAAAAAACTTTTAGAAATTAAAAAAAATACTTTGGCTTTGTTAGTTGATCCATTTTACTATTCTGGGAATCTTATGATTAAAAAACATCCAGTTTCAGATTTTTTACACATTAAACAAATAATATTGAGAAAAGTTTATATTTACAACACTTGCAATTTTTTTTTATTTTTTAACATTTGCAAATTTAAAGAGTTACATTAAAAGTATGTTAATAAGTATAACCCCAGCTCCTCATCCAATAAACTGAAGAGGGAATGGATAGAATTTCAAGAAAAAAATAATTAATGAAACAGAACAAACTTCTACACCTCAATGTAATCCACTGTTTTCTTCAGAATCAATGGTAACGAAATAGAAGAATAACACGTGTAAGATTTGATTATTTGTATATACTTCCTGAACAGTAACAGCCAAACTAGGCATTAAACTTTCCTTTTATCTTTATCTTAAGGGAAACGCTTTTTCTCTGTAAACCTAGCTTGGGTTTTAACGATAGCATAATGATGCTCAGTTAAACTCTCCTGATGCCTAAAGACTCATGGAAGTCAATGCATTACTCTGTCTTCATATACTAGACTAGATGTAGACAACTGACTTTGTGTGGCAAGACATCTTCATCTCACTTCGTTCTCTAAAACACGTCTACAGCATTAACAGTGCAATTCCTTACTGTGAAAAATATCTTAATATGTGCATTAACTAAACATCTAGATATAGTTACACACACAAATGGATAATTTCCCATTTTTCAAACCTGATTTTTAAAAATCTTAGGAAATCTGTAACTTTTTAAGGCATCTGAATATAACTTTTTAAAAAGGCAATAAAAGGAAAGAAAAGAAAAAAAGAGAAAAGAAAAGAAAAAAAAAGAAAAGAAAAACTATTGATTTCCTATTCCTATACCACTCAACACTCTCCAAATATCCCCATGGAAATAAATTGTAAGAGTAGTGGGAATGGAATGTTTACTATAATATGATAGGTTATTGACTCGTGGGTGCTGTATGATACCACAGAACAATCTTGACAACTAATGAAAATTCTCAAACAATTCACCAGACTGACCAGTGTATTGGAGAATACAGTGAAGTATAGTTAATATATATCCTGAAATTGCTTTGCATATTAGAGAATATGCAATAATAAAGAAGGAAGGAGCAATGAATATTAATATAAATGTTTGGTTACATCTATAAAAATAATAAAAATCAATTTGAAATATTTTAACTCATGCCTGGGTTGCAATGAAATGTCAAAGAGATTAGGTAGAGAATTGAAATAAACTGCTAATTAGGAAAGATGGGTAAACAGAATTTTTGCCCTCATAAGGCATGCCATCTCTGGGTAGAAAAACAGACAATTAATGGAACATAATAGGAGACAGAATGAAAATAACTATATATATTTTAATGTTTTTTCTAATGTTACCTTTCACAAAGTTAAAGAATTACAAAAGAAATCCCTTCTTTACTTATCACAAATATTATTTTATTACCATCCTCTTCAATATATAAAAAAGTTCAGTAATTTAAAAAAATTTTAAATTATTACCATCCTCTTCAATATATAAAAAGTTCAGTAATTTAAAAAAAATTTTAAATTAATAAACCACGTAAAAAACAAAAGTACATAATCCATTCTAATTTTTTCTTTGCCCACCAATATCAGACTTTGACTCAAATTTATGTTTTAAACACAAACTTAAATAAATAGAATGGTATCAGGTATTGTAAGCTGGAATAGACCTTGCTAATCAAGGCCACACAACTCAGTCAGAAGGTACTTTAAGTTATCCTTGTAGACTCTTAGAAGGCTGTGTCAATGCTTGTGGAAAAGAATATGCCTATCTGAGGACCCTGCCCAGATATAATTTGCAAAAATTGGATCAAACTAGGGGAAAATTTTTCACAAGAATTTAGGTTTCCTTAATTAGCTTTTAAATGTTTGTTTACGGATCATTAACCACTTAACAAAGAGGCTGAAGGAGTGTACACTTAACACTGAACATATATTGCTGTAAAAGCACAGTCAGATATGAATGTGAAACAACCCTAATAAAGGCATCAAAAATCAGACTTAGGATGGAAAACTGTAGTTCATGCTGAAACTTTGAGAAACAAATACAAAGGAAGTTATACTAATAATATGGGGGAATTATTATCTGATATTTGTCTCTTTATATTTATTTTAAAGGACTTTAAACGTGATACTTTCAATATCATCTACTAAGCAAGAAAAGTGCTAAAAAGAATTCTTGTAATTGTGTTAATTCAATTTTGTTTGTATTTGTTCTTGGTTTTTCTCCTCCAAATTATTTCTCCTGTTAAATGGAGTATGGAATCACTATGGGCCTAATGAAGCCCCAAATGATTAAGGAATCTCACCACAAGCCAATTACTCAATACTTCAGATAATAACACATTTGCAACAGACTCCTATGGATATTCTTCTCCTTCTTCTTTGTGGAAATGTTCTGTTTCTTCCAAGAATTTATGAATCAGGATGATAATAAAATAAGCAAATAATATTCACAGTACAACTCTGACTTTATGAATCTTAAAAATTTTTCTCTGTTGGCAACTCTGTATATCCGGGTCTTATTTCAGAAATCAGAATTTCTCTCTTGAAAAAAAGGTGACAGAAGAAAGAAAGGAAAGAAACAGTGAAGGCAGGAAGGAAGGAATAAAAGAAGAAAAGAAGAGAGGAAGGGAAGGAGAATGGATGGGATACAAAAGATAAATCTGATAGCCAATAGCCTTAGTAGTAGGAAAGTGTTAGGCAAAAACTTACTCTTTAATCCTTAACCAAAAGGAAAGTGAAGCCACCACATTCTGTAAACTGATCTATATGAAGTGAATTCCCAACTGTTATTTTGTGATCGTTTTAAAGGTATTCATCAATTGTACAATTATTGTATTGTAATCCTATCAAGAGTGTGGATGGAATTTACCCTGCTGGCCATGTTCTTTATCTAAAAATGCTAATGCAAACTTCAAGTTGAGAATTTTAATATATTGATCTATCAGTCGGCAAATTGCAGCCTAGCAGAATTGCACAATGCTGCAAGTCAAATAATTCACAGTATTACAAAGCAATATTCATGTGGACACAACTTACTCTAAAGTGTCGGCCTATGATTTTATTCCATAAATATTTATTGAGCACGCTTGTGTGGCAGGGGTTGCCCTGGGAACTGGAGACACTGTGGTAAACAAGACATAGCTTTTGTAGGTAGGACATTTATTCAAGGAAATACTTTGCTTTCTGAACTAAAGATGACTCTTTAACCACACAAATAAATACATTAGGGTTAACAACCAAACTTTTTCTAATAGTTTCCCATAGCATTTTGTTCTTTTTAATTATGGCTTACAAAACCTTAATACGTTTGCCTAATATGTCTTTCCCCAGTAACTATCAATGTCTGATTTGGGGCACAGTGGAAAGAGTTTTTTTGGTTTTTTGTTTGTTTGCTTGTTTTTAAAGATTTTATTTTCTTTATTCATGAGAGATACAGAGAGAGAGGCAGAGACACAGGCACAGGGAGAAGCAGGCTCCTCACAGGGAGCTCAATGGGGGACTTGATCCCAGGACCCCTGGCGTGAGATGAAGGTAGACGCTCAACCACTGAGGCACCCAGGTGTCCCAGAGGAAAAGCTTAAAGTGAAAATTTTCTAACATCCTACTCAGGACTCTTAAAATATAGTATATGATAGATATTTTATAAGGAAGAGAAATAGCATTACCTAATTTAATCCTTCCTCTGAATGCTCATAGGCTTGAACTCTTTCTTTGGACTTAACCACTTCCTGTGTAATAAAATCTGTACCTACACCTTCCCTATCTCAGTAAGTGGCAACCCAGTAGTTCAGGTAAAAGAAAAACAAAAACAAAAACAAACATTTGAAGTTATTCTTAAACCTTCTCTGCCTCTCATACCTGATTTCTGGCTCCTCAGAAGAACTTGTTAGCTTGATCTATGATTAGTAATAATCATAGTCACTGCTCACTACATACCAGGAATTGTCCTGAATGCTGTACATACATATTAACTACTTTAATCCTCATGTAATCCTATGGCTTTGGCACTTTAACGTACCCATTTATTTATTTAAGATTTTATTTATTTGTTCATGAGAGACACATCAAGAGACAGAGACATAGGCAGAGGGAGAAGCAGGCTCCTCATTGGGGGCCCGATGTGGGACTCGATCTTGGGACTCTGGGATCATACCCTGAGCTGAAGGCAGATGCTCAACTGCTGAGCCACCCAGGCATCCCTAATGTGCCCATTTTATAAATGAACAACAACAACAACAATGACCCAAGGCACAAAGATGTTGAGTAACTGCTCTAGGTCACAAGTGAGAAAGTAGAGGAGTCAGAATTTATCCCAGATAATCTCATGCCAGAGACCATGCACTTAACTGTGCCCAAGACGGCCATAATGTTCCCTTTGGTGTGACTAAGCTTGAGACAGGTTTCTTCCTGACTGTAGGTCCCTGACTTCTCTTTTCATAGACCATTACTTTAGAAAATTTGTAATTACAATTTCTTTATCTCTTTGAAATGGAGATAAAATTTCTCCTAGTCTTTTGCCAGTTTTGCCAGGAGTCTCTTTCTCAGGGACCTAGAAGCCTTCATTTTGCAATGGAATCATTGAAGGAGATGGTGCCTTTATCTCCTGGTGTCTCTGGGAGGATAGAAGCCTGACTTTGATAAGGGACAATTAGCAAATACAGGTGCCCAAATCACCGATTTCCCCTCTTGCCCTTTTCCACTAGCTTGTCCTAGTGCTTTCTTTTCTTTTTTTTTTTTTTAATAGCAGACTTGAGTTCAATCTCTCTCCCTTATTGCAATAGTATTGAATAAAGCCTCCTTTGCCTGTTTAATCTGCCTGTTGTGATTTTTCTTTGAGAAAAGTCATGCTGTAATTTCAAAACATAACCTGAATTGCAAACTTCCTTGCTATCTGCACTGCTAATCACTCTGATCTGAGCCACCATCATCACTCTTGGACTGATCCTCCTCCAAATTCTTTCCTCCCTTTTTCAACAGAGGATAGAGTGATCCCGTTAAAACCAAAGTTAGTATGTCTTTCCTTTGCTCGAATCTCTGTCATAGATTGGACCATGGGCCACAATAGTCAGCCCTCGCATCCATATCCTTTATCACATGACTTTACATTTCTTCCACTAGAGGTGGAGGGCATCCTCCGGCATCTTGACTTTGGACTCAACCATATGACTTCTTTGGCCAATGAAATATCAGTAGATGCAAGGCAAGCAGAAACTTAAACTACCCCTGTGCATTTGAACCTTCTGCCATAGACCTCAGGCATTGCTATGAAAGAACAATTTTGTTTTCACAGTTCACTGGTTTATTATTACACTTGAAATGCCCTAGGGCTCTGGAGGGGCCAACAAAGAAAGGGGTAGCCCCTGGGTCTGAGGAGCATAAGAGACACAGAACAGACCTGTGCTCTTCATCTTGGGAAGAAGCTCATTTGAGAACTTAGATCAGCTGACCAACCCAGCCAAACATGCAGGAGTGAGAACAGATGATTGTTGCCAAGCTGATAGATTTGGAAATGATTCTTTACACTGAGTTACTGTGAACCGTTGCCGATTGATAAAGCTACCAATCAGTGTCCCTCTTATCCCGAGGGGGCTGGCCTCTAAATCTATAGAGCAGGTATGGTGCCGCTACCTCTCTAACTTCATCTCCTGTTTACATCCCTTTTATCTGCTTCATTCTATCAGCACTGATGCCCTTTGCTCCTCCTCAAACAGGAAGCAAGCTCACTCCTACCTCAGGGCTTTACATGAGTTATTCCCTCGCTTAAAATTCTCTTGCCCCAGGTGTCTTAGCAATGCTTGTCTTCAACTCTTTTGCATTTTTACTCAAATGTTACCTATCACTGGGGCCTCTCTTGCCCAACATAGGATTTTACACCCTTAGAAATGCCTGTTTTCCTCTCCCCACTGATTTTATTCCTTATCGTTTATTACCAACTAGCATACTGGTTGCCTTGATTCTGGACTGACTTTCCATTAGAATATGTTTCATGAATGTGGATCTATTTTTTTTTTTTTAATGTCTCCAGCACCTAAAATAGTAAGTGGTCAATCAATACTGGTTATTAAGAATGAATTTGTGTGAATATCTGTCCTTTTCCATGCAAGTCAGAGTCTTTCTGGTTCCCCGCTGCCAGAGACTCCTGCTCACAATTGAGACTAGCTGCCCACTCTTGCAGGCTCAGTCCTATGTTGGCTTCTCATCTGAAACCTGGCGAGAAATAAACTAAAGAGCCTTAGTTCAGCTGGGAATTCAATATTATGGTATTTGGTTTGACTTTCAATCCTCATATCCCATTATATCCCCTTTCTTTAAATTGAGCTCATTTATGCCATTCTGGCCACTGGGTGCCTGTCATGTTCCCTCAACTGAAGTATCCCTGATAAGTCAGGATTTAAGCCAGATCTTGTTTTTCTCTACTTCCTCTGGCCACATAAACCTCTCTCTCCCACCCATCCATGTAATGGACTTCTGCCTTTAAACCAGCATAAAAAGCAGAGGAGGATTGAGGAGGAAAGGGAGCCAATCAGAGTCTGCTTTGATGCCTCTGATCACAGAAGCAGAGTCAGCAGTTAACCAGGACTTGCATCAGCACAGATTTTGAGAGGAGTACCAATTTTGTGTGTTTAACACGAGTCAAGTACTTTTACATACACTTTCTTGTTAATGTTAATCCTCATAATGACAAAATGAAAGGCAGTTTTATCTCTGTTTTATTGATGAGATAACCAGCTCAGAGGGATTAAGAACAAGCCCAAAGATCACAGAGCTAGTGAGAAGCTGGACCAATTTCTGAACCTAGAAATTTCTTATTTCTGTCTCTGTTTTTTTTTTTTTTTTTCCACCAGATTGAAATTGTTCTAATCAGTTCACATCCAGCAGTTGTCTTTTCTCTTCCTCTGTCCTGCAATCCTATTATTTGATTGATTTCTGGTTTCCTCCATTAGACGATAAACACTCTTGAGGATATGGAATGTGTCTTCTTTATCTTTCTATTTCCCTTTTACTGCCGCCAAAGAACCAACACAGTATTTCATGAAGTGGGCATAAGTAATCATCTCTTATACAGAAACAAATGTATTTTATAGTATATAGGTAAATATTTTAAAGATATAATACGTTATATCTTGACTTATCTTGATTAGAACTACTGTCTGAAGCTCCCAAATATGAAAATCAGTAGCAATCATGGCATCCATTCTCTACTACACCCTGCCCTATAGTCATTACAAATGCAATGTATTAATTTTTTCTGCTCTTGCTTTACTACTGTGCTATCATTACTTTTTTTCCCCTTAATTTTCTGGAATATTGTGTCAGCAGGTTGGTGGCTATACTCTCTAGTGCAAGCTGTCCCCTCAACAATCAAACAAGTCAATGAATTTATTGCTAGGTATTAAAGCAGTCTCAGTTTTGTATTGAATGTGACACTAGTTTTTACAAATGTTCTAACCTGAGAAACTCGCAAATACAAAGAAGATCAGTAAATACAAATTACTATTCATCACTGACTCAACAAAAATTGATTGGATCAATACTAATAATTGGTGGTTTTAATTATCTTATTACTCAACATTTTGAACTTAAAAAAAAAAAAAAACTGCATCAGATTTAGATGGTTGAATCTGGGTATCTAGAAACTAGCCCTAAAGATTCACTCTCTCTGATCTGACCTTCTATTAGTCCCACCAAACATTCAAATTTACTCTGGCATCTTCTGAACGCCTGGAAAGATTTGAACGCAAAAATGAATACTTTATCCTAGATAATTCATTTTTGATATTGGGCTTTGGTTGCTGCAAAGAAGTTTTTGAAGTGTCTTGCATGTCTATCCTGTACAATTTAGTCCACAGATAACTGTAATATGGGAAAATATCTAAAGTGAATGTTTTAGAGAAATAATACCTTTTTTTGAACAAGTCAAATTGCCTGTCCTTGAGTCTTTTTATCCCTATGGCATGTCAAAACACTGCAATATTCACTGACCTTTCAAAGTTTGTAGTTCTAGCTCTTTTAGTAAGCTTTTGAAATTATGTAATACTCTGTACTACATTTTACCTTTTGTACTTGTAATTCATGTGAATCATGTTCACTGCACCTTATTTTTCCTTTTTCCATTTCCAAGTTATATAGGGAGATATTTCAAAATCTTCTCCATTTGAGGAAAAATGTCAAAATATGTAAGTTATTTGGAAGGAAAAACAATGAGATGTTTAGTTCATATTTTCTCTGGCTTCTCATTTATCTGGTCAGTGGAAGATTGTGGAGTTCTTATTGACAAGGATGTTATTTGGGCATTCCAGCAATATTATCTGTGAAAATGTTTTATTGCTGTAGATGTACTCAGGTGAAGGATACTCTGCTACATTTAGGATATGCCAAATTAATTGCACACCAATTAATCTGCGATTTGGAGAAATCATTATTAGTTACAACACATTGCTTCTTCGATGAGAAGAATATGTGTATGACATTTGCTGTCTGCATACCTCAGTAAGGACATGCATCATAGTACATTTGGCAGCATCTGAGAGAAATGATACATTTTAAAGCAATTCTATAATGTGGCACTATAAATGTCTGCAGGTGTCTCTTTGGAAATGTTACCTAGTTACTGAAGCTAATTTCTTTGCATATAGCACCCCCTGCCTTCAGTAAATGAAAAACATATGTACAAAATAGCTTCAAGGCAGCTTGGTTTATGCAATAGTTGTGATGCTTAAAAGATGCTTTATGTCTTCTCGGCAAAACATAAGCTAAACAAAATAAAAAATTAAAGTGTGGAAAATAATGAAGAGAAACGGAGAACGCCCAGAGACAAAGACAAATCTAGAAAAAAGAAGAGACCTAGAATGAGTGTCTGTATGTATGTGCTCTGTGCATCTTCCTCTTACTAAGTTGGCTGGCATCTAGCTAAACAGATAGGTCTAATATTTGGTCTCTGGAAAAACTGGCTGGAGGCAGAGTTCAACTGCAGCATCTCTTTGCATCCCATCAAATTCACTCACTGAAACGATAGCCTTTCTTCTCCATCCAAGCCAGAGTGACAGACAGCTGCAATTAGTAGCTGTGGGTAGAAGAATATGGGATTAAAAAATCAATGATTCAAGAAGGAGAGATTGATGCTGACACTTGCTGTCATGTCAGGGGACCTGCAAAAATGGAGCAGTATGTGAGAAGGCAATCTTCTCACTTTGATTTTCTTTAAAGGCATATTTCACAATGATTCTAAAAGGGAGAAAAAGAAAAGTGTGCAATGAAGGAGAAGAGGTGAGTGTATGAGTAGAAGGGTACTGGGGAGATTGTATCTTCACCGAAATGGTAAAAATAAAGTTCCACCCCTCTTCTCTCCACTTTCAACAACGTGGGTGGTATTAATTATTCTTGTAGTGTCCTTAGCCCAAACTGGAGGACACTCAAGTGTTGGGATAGTGGAGTTGGAGATCCAGTTGTGTGTAGCAGAAGGACACAGGATGGCTTTCTGATCATTGCCCCTGATGTCTCTCCTGGAGGCAAAAAACAGGTGGAAAACAGACATCAAGAGACAGAAATATAGCAAAGAGAGAAAAAGACACAGGAGAAAAAAAAAATAGGTCAAGACTTAAAAAAAAAAAAAAAGAAAGAAAGAAAGACTAAGGAATTGTTTGACACATGACAGAAATGCAGGCTTGGAGAAAATCCGGTGCTTGAAGAGTAAAGCATTTGGGACAAAGGCTTTCATCATCAGTGGGGCTTCCCCAGTGCTATATGGCCATGGGCTCGGTTTTGCAGCACCAAGCAGGAATAGATAGAACAATGAATCCAAATAAAAACTATATTTTTGTTTGACATTACCTCTAGCAAGAAATAGTCAAATGGAAATCAATAGGAGTGTATGCTGTTATAATCCCTGAAACCTTTTCGGCAGTGTTGTTTGCTTACTGGGTTTCAAAACAATTCAAAATGGTAATTCTTAAAACATCTACTTCACTGCTGCTTACATTTTTGACACAGCTTTCTACCGGGTTACTTTATTTGATTGCTTTCTTCATGTTATTCCTCCAGAATCACTACAAAACCCTCCCTGAACGCTCTGCCTGGAGTGAACCCTCTTCCATTCCTGCAAAGTACCTGGAACTCACCTCAGCTGTTGCACGTAGCATCCTGCAGTGCAGTCATCTTTCACCGAAAGTGAGTTCTTGTGATGTCACCAAGACAATGGCATAGGTTGTTCCTGACTTCACTCCACCTCTTCAGACGAACAACTAACATTGATTCAAGAACAAGACATCACTGAGAGAATCCTAGAACACAGAGGCGAGGCTAAAGCAATCCTTACACCACAGAGACCGAGACAGACTGTAATAGAAAGTTAAGGGAAGTGACCACACGTACAGTCTTCCCCCAAGGCCAACACAGCATCACGAGGAGAGGTCTCTCTTAAGCACTAATTTCCTCCAGTGGAGAAAAAGAACCCAGAGGGACAACTAGCCCCAAATGAATGTGCTGGGTTCAACCATAAGGAATCTGACTGTAGGAAAAGGCAGAGAGGGGCGCACAACAACCATCACACAGACCTTAGTGGACCAAATTTGTATCTGTATTTTTCAAGTATTAGTCCCAATTAGAGGTTTTGCTCATCTGTAGAACCAAGTCAAGGGTGCACTCTGCTTAGGGAACTCTTCAGAGGGCAGACCTGGCTGATTCAGCCCCTCAAGCAAGAAGTTTGGCTTAGCCTAGAGCCCCATTTTAACCCATTGTGAAGGGTGCCTTTTGACACCATCTGACCAAAAGGGTTAATAACAAGGCATCAAAGCTGTGTAGCTCAGCGGTGCTTGAGACTAGAGGCAGATGAGCAGAGCTGATTGTCTCAGAGCAAAGCCCTTACCAGGCACACTTTTCTCATATTGTGCACAGGCAGAGGAATTAATTCATAACCAAGACTGAAGGTATCTCCCCGCCCCTCACAACCAGAAAGTGTAATTGGAAAATTGAGACTTGCCTATAGAGGACTCTCCACTTCCCGCTTAGGCAAGGGAGCTGAGACATAGCCCCACCCACCATGGAGAGTGTTTTTCTAACCCCATAGACCAGTAGGGCTGGAGACAACTCCTGGATTTTGTGTAGCCCAGCAGCCCTTAAACTGAGTACTGGACAGGCTGAGCTGATAGCTTGCAGAGCAAAGCCAGTGGCTCTCCTGAGTCAGGAAACTTGGAATACAGGTCGGCTTGAATTAAGACAACAAAAAGCTTTACCTGCTTTGGATCTGCTTCTTCCACTGCACCTGGAAAGGAAGCCTAATTCATAGCCCTACTCACTGCCTAATACAGCCTTCAGCCTGTCAAAGCAGGAACCCTAACCAGAGCACATAGAAAGCTTCACAGATCATTCAACAGTCCTACGTATGGTGGCATTTGAACAGAGACTACAGCTCATGGCTTCCTCATCTGCAGATCAAAACTGGCAACTTCATGTGACCAGGGAATTTAGTGCACACTCTGGACTGATTTAGGTCCACAAGCAATGAACTGTATAGGCCCTGGGTTTTGTCTTTATGCTCTGTCAGGGCAGGAAAGCTAATTCATAGTCTCATCTACTACTCAATAGAGTACCCAGTCCCAACTATCTCGGAAGCCTGGCCAGAGAATCCAGGCAACCATGGAACCTATCTTAGAGCCTCATTTGCATAGGGAACCAAGCCAGCTGTCTTAGCCAACTGTTTGCAGCCAGTAGCACAACCACCATCCCTAGAACTCAAACAGTTGTGTTCCCCCAAAATAGACTATACTAGTAGGCCCCAATTGCCCAAGGACATTATCAGGAAACACACATAGAAATGAAAATTAAGCTGATGGATGAAGAACTGTCTCTGCCTTAGCAAACCTATAAAATTCTGTAAGAGAAACTTGATTATTCAAATTCACAGATGCCAACATAAGGAATTAAGGATCATGAAAAATTAGATAAATATGACACCATCAAAGGGAGTTTAGTGAATGACAAAAACAAACAAAAAAACTGACATCCAAACAAAATTAGGAGAGCAATGAATGAACAAAATGAGAAGTTCATCAAGGAAATAAGAACCATCAAAAACAAACAGAAACCCTAGAGTTGAAAAATACAATAACAGAAGAATTTAATAGAATCTTAAAAGTAAATGTGAGCATGCACAAGAAAGAATCAGTGACCTGGAGGATAGGATATGGGAAATTACTCAGTCAGAACAGAAAAAAAGAGAAAGAGAGAGAGAGAGAGAGAGAGAGAGAAAAGAAATAAAGAAATCCTATTAGAATTATGAAACACATGAAAAGAAACAGTATTTGCACTTGGGGAATTCCAGAAGGAGAAGAGAAAGAGAAAGGGACAGAAAGTATATTTAAAACAATAATAACTGAAAACTTCCTGAACTTAAGAAGAGAAATGAACATCCAGATCAGGCAATCCAAAAAATCCAAATAGGTTTATAGGACTACACTGAGACACATAATTAAATTGTCAAAATTCAAAGACAAAGAAAAAAAATTAAGAACAGTAAAAGAGAGTAGTTACATGCAACTTAAAAAATGTACAGCCTAAAACCATGAAATGGTTTTAGAATGAACAAGAATGAAACAAGAATAAAGCTTTTTCACATAGATCTTGGTAATTATTTTTTTTTTGTATATGACACCTAAAACATGGGAAACAAAATAAAAAAAGAAACTAAAAATCTTCCACACAGCAAAAGAACCCATTAACAAAGTTAAAAGACAATCTATATAGAATATGAAAAAAAAATTCCAAAGCATATATAACTTTCTGTATCATATATCTGATAAGGGATTAATATCTAACTATAAAAAGAACTCATACAACTCAATGGCAAAAAAAACCCCAGATATCCCAATTAAAAAGTAGGTAAAAGGCCTGAAGAAACTTTTCTCCAAAGAAGATATATGAGAAACAAAAAGTATATATGAAAGGTCAATAGGGGGACGCCTGGGTGGCTCAGTGGTTGAGCATCTGCCTTCAGCTCAGGGCGTGATCCCTGAGTCCCGGGATCGAGTCCCATATCAGGCTCCTTGCACCAAGCCTGCTTCTCCTGTCTCTGCCTCTCATGAATAAATAAATAAAATCTTTAAAAAAAAAAAAAAAACAAAAAACAAAAGAAAGGTCAATAGGAACATGAAAAGCTGCTTAACATTACTAGTCATTAGGAAAATGAAAAATAAAACCATGAGATATTACTTCATGCTTATTAGAATGGCCATCATCAAAAAGACAGGAGACAACAAATACTGGAATAGATGTAGAGAGAAAGGAACTCTTGTACACTATTGGTAGGATGAAAAAGAATATAAAGGATTCTCAAAAAATTAAAAATAGAACTACCATATAATCCAGCAATTCCACTTCTGGGATTATATCCAAATGAAACAAAAACATTAACTTAAAAAGGTGTCTGTCCCCCATGTTCACAAGCAGCATTATTTTCTATAGTTAAGAAATAGAAACACCCTAAATGTTCATTGGCAGATGAAGGGATAAAGCAGTTATGGTATAGAATATTATCCAGCCATAAAAAAAAAAAAAAATGAGGAAATCCTACCATTCATTACAACATGGATGGCCCTTGAAGGCATGATGCTAAGTGAAGTAAGTCAGGCAGAAAAAGACTGTATGCTCTCACTTATATGTGGAATCTTAAATCAATCAATCAACCAACCAACCAAGTGGCCAATTGACCGACTGACCAACCAATAAACTCATACAAAAGGATATCAGTTTTGTGGTATCAGAAGGGGAGGGAAGGGAGGGAGAATTGAAGGAAGATGGTCAAAAAGTAAAATACTTCCATTTACAAGATAAATAAGTATTAGGGATGGGATGTACCACATGATGACTACAGCACAGTCCTATACATACAGGAAAGTTGTTAAGGGAGCAAATACTAAGAATTCTCATGCTAAGGAGGCATTTTTTTTTTCCTTTCTTTCCTTTTTATTGCATCTCAATGAGAAGATGAACGTTAGCTGAATCTATTGTGGTAATCGTTTGAGAACACGTGTAAATCAAGCAATCCTGTTGTAGACCTTAAACCTACACACGATGTGTCTCAATTATTTCTCAATAAACCTGGAAAAATAGTGAGTTCTTATGGATAAGATCTGAGTCTTCCGATGCTTTTTATCTTCGTGAATGAGATACAGTTAAGTGTTCAATCCATGTACGGTTTTTCCCCCCTCCTGATTAGTCAACATTTTCAATTACTTAATAAATAAAAAAACAACATAAGGAAATATTCAATATAATTGTCTAAGGCACCTATATGTCCCTCTAACTTGTTTGCTCCCTACTCCACCGCTGTGGATGTCCATTTTATAGCTTTTATGTTGCATTTTCACCATGGGCAAGTAAGAAATGAATTGATTTTTAACTGTGATGAACTGCTAGCGACAGAATAAAAGGTCATTTTAAAGTTAAATGCTAATATTATCTCTTCTCATTATTGGGCACATTAGGTTGTCTAAATTTTGGTTTAAGATGTTTATCATTATTAGTTATTCAAAAACAATGCATAGCTATTCACCCTACAACTGATGAGACAGTAAATCTTCTAATGAAAAGGCTTCAAGCCTGACCATTAAAAAGGTACTTAGTTTGAACTCCATTAGCAGTAATGAATGTGTTCTTTGACACATGTAACTTTCAAACCATACTCATATTTCACAAGCCAAACAATTCGACACATTGGTCATAGAAACTGAAATGCACTGTTAGCCAGTTTAACTTATGAAGATGATATAAAAATATTACCTACTATTTGGTTTATTGAAGACACATGGAAGCTATTTACTTTTAAAACATTTTAGTATAATTAATTCTCAACTTATATTATCATCTATAAATGCCAACATTAGGTATTATTAATTGGCCGTCCACGTTTAGTAAGCAAAGAGCTATATGTTTTACAAATATTAATACTAAATCTCAAAACTCCTGCAAAGAGAAGTATCATTCCCTGGGTATTGACTGAGAACCTGAGGTTCAGGAGTAGGAAGTGACTTGGTCAAGGACATTGACCAGTATGTGTCTTCCTGCGGGATAGAGTTAAAGCCTTGACTTTGAAGCCAATAATTCTCCTGCTGCATCCACGGACCTGATTCCTTGGTGGGTTAAGAAATGTCCTGATGATCCTCTAGGGCAAGCTCAGGATTGGATGCGAGTCACACTGGACCTCCCTGCTTCATACCAGTGAGAAGGTTTGGGTTTTAGGGGTATTGTAGTAGGGGAAATGCTATTTGGAATTTATTGCTAATGTTTGGGGGTTATTTTCCTCTTTTAGGGCCCAAGGAAATAAGGTTCTGTACCTTTTTTCAGTCTTCAGAATTAAGGAAGGGCTTCTGTTTCACTCCAAGTACAATTTGGATACATGTGGACCCACGTATCTTTATAATTGTTCAAAAATGTAATACTCAATTCTGGATAGTGAGAAACACTTTTTGAGATTAAGCCTCCAAGAAAACCATTAGCCAGCATTTACCAGCAAAGTTGTTGTTGGCTAAGGGAGTGTCTTGACCCTCTCAGCATCAATTATACTCTTTCATTTCCTTATATCTCCCCCCTAATCATGACTGTCTCCTCTTCTGAATGAAGCCTTTGTCCAGGAAAGGCAGCATATGTTGCACAAAGATACTATGGCTTCTTTTTTATTTTCTATCTCTGAAGTTTGAGTAAGTAACAAGGGGAACTGTAACCATGGATACAATGACAAGCAAATGCAGAGAACTGACTCTGTGAAGTGGAAATGACAGGAACTCTGGGATGTGATGAACATGCACTTGCAGAGTCTATGATCATCAGGTGGAGACCTGGGTCTCACCAGGAATGCACTCTGTGCTTTAGAAAGGCAGATTTCAAAAAGTTCAAAGAAAGGGCTTTGAATGCAGGTGGTAGATTTAACTGGGCATCTGATCTGTTCCCCCCATAAACCCCACATAAATGACAGTAAACAGATTTTTTTTTTTAACTAGACATAAACCCACAAGAATGGAGGGAATAGAGAAGACTAGACACCAACAAACTTTTAGAAATTGAAAAGAAATAAATATACAAGTTCTAACTAACCTGACAGGAAAAACAAAACAAACTATAAAGCCAAACCTTAAATCAACAATGACTGGGAAGAGGCAGCCAAGCAACAACTCAATCTGTACACACAATTTCCAGGTAGCCTAGGAACTGGGAACATCAGATTTCATGGGATACCTGGGAGGAAGAGTTAAACCATGGAGGACTTATTGAAAGCTATTTAAGAAATCAGACTTGGAATGCTTTTCGGTGCCTATCTGACCATCTTATCAGACATAGAAGCTTCATTCTTTGGAGAGGTTAAAACTGAGGTTTTATAGGCTATAGTAATCCCCCATGATTGAGGGTGGGCATATCATTCCAAAGCAAAAAAATAACCAAGCTGGATGCTGAATGTTCAATCTCTTCCACTCCCAGCCCCACTTTTCTTTCCTCCTTGTTGGGTTCCAAAAACGTTGACTGGCCTTCATCCCTGCAAGCAGAAGTTCAGAAGATTATTTTTTTGTGAAAATCTAACAAGCTCATGAAGAAATATTAAATCATACTTACCGTAGCGTTTCTCCAATAAATGGCCCACCTATGTCAACAAATGACCCCCCAATATGTCTTTAGTTACAAGTACCATCCATAGGGTCAAAGCTGCCAATTGATTTTTACTCCCTCACTTTTTTTTTTTTTTAAGATTGTATTTATTATTTATGAGAGACACACAGAGAGAGGCAGAGAGAGACCAGGCTCCCTGCAGGAAGCCTGATACAGGACTTGATTCCTGGACCCTGGGATCATGCCCTGAGCCAAAGGCAGATATTCAATCACTGAGCCACCCTAGGGCCCTACTCCCTCACTCTTTAGTAGGAGCAGATAATCAAGGATTGCTGAACTTCTGAGAAAGACTGCTAACATGAGACATAGAAACCAAAATAAATGAAAAGATAAAGAATCTTTGAGGAAAACAGATACAATGGAGAAGGAAAAAAATCTTCAAAAATGTGTTAGTAATAATCTCAGAGAAATAAATATATTCCACATAAGAAAGAAGGGGGTGTATTAAAGAATCTTTCAGAGAAAAAAAAAGAGCTCTGGGAAATAATAACATGAGGAAAAAAATTATAAATTGAATAAAACAGAAAAATTAATAAAATCTCCCAGAAAGTAAAGTGAAAAGGTGGAGATGATAGAAACAGGGAGAAAAAACAAAATTAGAAAATCAGTTAAGAAAACTCAGTTTCCAAAATGTAGAAGTGCTACCAAGAGAGAAAAGGAAAACAAAATTGTAAATGACATAATTCAGGAAAATTTCCCAAATCTTGAGTACCTAGGTTGCAGGATTAAAAGGTCCCTTTGAGATCCCAGCATAATTAAAGAAAGTCAACTCACTAATTAAGGAATATCATTTCACTATTTCAGAGCAATAGTGTAGCACTGAGTGTAGTACAAACAACCAGAGGAGGAAGATGGTTATATGAAATGGAAAGAGACCAAAATGGCTTTAAATTTTTTAATAGCAGAGGTTGATAAGAAAAGGCAATTGAAAACTGTCTCCAAAATATTGATGGAAAATGATTTTCACTCTAAAATTTTATGCCCAAACTGTCAATTAAATAGTATAGAAGAATAAAGACATTTCCAGATATACATAGTCTTAAAATATTTATCTCCTTTTCTCATGAAGTTGTTATAAGATACACTTCACTAAAAAAAAAAAAAAAAAAAAAGAGTAAACCAACAAGGTTAGATACTAGATAATCAGAAACAGGTGCACAAAACTGGAGAGAAATTTAAAAATCCTCCTCTAGGGTGATGAATCTCAGAATACCAGGTGTGCACTAGGCAAAGACAACATGGTCTGAAGCTGTGTGACTCAAGGTAAATATATTGAGGCCATTAATACCATGTTCTCAGCTATTTTGTTGCCTTTTCATTTTGATGAGACTACAAGAGAATGTACTCCAGTGAGAAAGAGAAAGGGAGAGGGCGCCTAGAAAGACAAATAAGATCTATCAGATGGGTGAACAGGTAAGCCAACCATGAGAAAAGCAAAAAAGCAAAGAGAGTTCTTAGGAGAGCAGCAGGAAAAGTCCCAGAATGAGAATTATTGGGTAGGACTAGAGGATAGACAATCCAGTTAGAAGAAATCTCTAGAAGAAAAGATTCCAAGAAAACTTCGAAAGTATTAGTTTATATGATGTAATTAATCTTTTGTGAAGTCCTGTCAAGCTATTGGAAGATGTAGAAAAAGTTAGCAATAGGTACAAGGAAAGTTATGCAAATTTTTTAAAGGTATCCATTAGATTTAGGAAAAAGTAGGAAGTAAAATGTAATAATGGTACACAACAATATGTGGATTATATATTCATAAACATAATAAAGTAAAACAATGTTGATTTAAACAAAAACTATTATTCAATAAAACTGAAAGGCAGAGGGAAGGGAAGCAAGGGAGATGGCAGTGTTAGAGAATTAAATCCTCCTCTATTAGAGTAATAAGTCAATGTCTAATATCTAAGATCAAAAGGAGCTATTTAATCTTATTAATACATACATACAAACAATATATAGATAGACGCCTAAATGTCAGATGAAAGTTGCCACCCCAGGAGAGAGGACTCAGGAGATAGGGGTGGAAGGGAGTATTGGGCAAATAGAGCACTGTTAATATAATCAGCTCATGCCAGCACCCAGAAGCTCATTGTTCTCACCTCTCCCCTACTCCCTGTCCACTATTGTAATGCTGGTTGCTTCAAATTAGCCATAGTGGGAGTGTTTACACTGGAAATTCAGGGAATGCCTCACATCTTTATTCCCACCCCACCCCACCTCCGCACATACACACTCCCCATCTGCAAGACATTTAGTTGTTTACTAGTAGTCAGACCATTGACTTATTATACACCTCTTGACTTTTACCCACAAATTCATAAAATATGTGTGGTTCAGCTAATAATAACTAATAAATAATTTTACAATAATAAAACGTTCTAGGGCAGCCCTGGTGGCACAGCGGTTTAGCCCCGCCTGCAGCCCAGGGGATGATCCTGGAGACCCTGGATCGAGTCCCATGTCAGGCTCTCTGCATGGAGCCTGCTTCTCCCTCTGCCTGTGTCTCTGCCTCTCTCTCTCTCTGCATCTCTATGAATAAATAAATTAAAAAAATAATAATAATAATAAAACGTTCTAGGAAAATATTTTTATGACCCTATGTTCTAAGAGTCTTAAGAATATTGATAACTCAAGAAGACCTGCAGACTATAAAAGTTATGCTAATATAATCACATATTATTCTTGTGAGAAGAAAAAAGAGGACACTTAAATTAATGCAAATGACAGGGAGCTTTATGATGAACTCAGAAATGTTGGAAAGAAGGCTGTAAGATCATGGGTGATTATGGGAAAAAAGCCACAATGTCAAGAGAACAAAACAAGTTTAAAATAAGCTCCGGCTTATAGAAAAATTTAAATTTAACCAAATCTTTTAAAATCTATTTATGAAGTAGGAAAATAAACAGAAGAGGAGGATATCTTTTTTTTTTTTTTTTTTTTTTTTTTTATTTTTTTTAGAAGATAGCATTAACATAGGATGGAAAAGAGAACAAAACTGTCCAGCTCCTCTGTTACTGGGGTAACAGAGTAAAAGATCAGATACCACTTTGGGAATGTTCAATGTGTCTTGCAGAGGCTAAGATGTGAGTCATATTCAGGTGTTGTACCTTGTGACCTGGGACTGGGCACAGGTGCCACCATCCAAACTCTAAAAGGAACATAGTGACTAACACTTAGACCATCAGAAGAAAATCTTTCTACCTACCTTTCCACTGACATTTCCCCTTAACTCAGTTTCCCCTTGTAAATCGCAAATTATCTGGATTTCATTCTGTCACATGAGTTATCCCCGTGAGCATCAGTGTTTTGGCAACTAGCCCATATTACTGCGTTTCAGACAGCAAATAAACAAACAAAACGTGAAACAATCAAAGAGTAAATAAATGCAATTCTCTTTCTGTCTAATAGATAAGCAGAAGACATAGTAGTTTGGGACAATAAAGAGGAATTATTAAAAATAAGTCTTTTGATTCCATAATTTAAATGCTCAATGAATGAACCTCAACTATGTCCCCAGTTCTGATTGTCAAACGTTAACAATTTTTAACACTTTAGCAACATTTAATTTGCATTTCTTTTCTTTCTGTATAAGAATCTTCATTGAAAGAGAATTTCAGCCTGGTCATTATGTTTTAAAAAATATAATTTCACAGTGACAGATCCTGCTTTCCCTCTGACAAGAATATTTGAAATGATTGCCTTCCCCTATCATGAACTCAATAAGGAAACATGCCCCTGAAACCCATGGAATAGAAAAATTATCCTTTGTCTTCAAGTCAATTGTATCCTGATTCCTAAATGTATTCTGGTAGAACTATGGATAAGTCATAGGTTCGGTCTTGTGTGTTTCCGTAAAGCCACTTCACAATTAGGAAATATAGCTGCTTACAAAGATAAGACACATGCCCATTTTTAAAAGATCTATTTTTGTGTATATTGCTTTTGCTCACTGAACCATTTATGATTTTTGTTGATTATACAATAATTTGAAGCTTTTCACAAATACATTTTTTTGTTACCATATCTCCACGCTATAAAGGAGTAATTTACATCTCGAGCCATTTTGTTCGCCTTGGGTCTTCTGAAAGCGAGCTGGTGAAGCATGGAAAATTGGCTCAAAGACAGTGAGGCGAAGGAAGCTCTGGATACTGCAGTCATGAGCATCCTTTGTTATAAGTATATGAAAGTATCTGGTTGTCTTTGTCTATTTGGGCTCCTGTAACAAAATTACCATAAAGCTTATAACAACAGCTTTTTGTCCTCATGGCTCTGGATCCTAGGACATCCAAGATCAACACATTGGGTCTGATGAGAGAGCCCACGTTCTGGTTCATAGATGGCACCTCTTCTTGTGTCATCACATGACAAAGGGGGCAAGGGAGCTGTCTTGCATGTTTTTTATGAGGGCACTAATCCCATTCTGAGGGCTACACCTCATGACCTAATCACGTCCCAAATACCATACCTCAAAACACCATCACTTTGGGGATCAGGTTTTTAAACATATTAACTTA